>NC_045692.1:11488532-12113532 GCF_003331165.1 Xiphophorus hellerii
CCTCCACGCATGTTGAATGAGCGCGCGGTACAGGAGCAGAGTGCAGCGCGAGACGGACGAACCGCTTGCCTGTCATTAGCTCAGAGAGTGACAGAGCAGCGACAGGGAGAAGAGAGGAGTAGAGGACACGCACCCAACACCCACACAGAGCGAGAGGACAGGGGAAGAGGGAGCAGAAGCACCCCGAGAGAAGTGGGAGACTGACAGCCAACATGAGCGCTCAGTTTGAGGAAGATATTCTAGACCGGGGTGAGAGAAAGAGCAGCAAATCCCCGACGTTGCTCTCGTCTTACTGCATAGACAGCATTCTGGGCCGCCGCAGTCCCTGTAAGGTCAGACTGATTGGGGCGCAAAGTTTGACGGGTCTGCCCGGCAGAGGAGAGTTTGACAAGACGACTGACGGTAAGCTGAATCTAAACTTTAAAAGAGAGAGAGAGAGAGAGAGAGAGAGAGATACTTTGGCGAGTCAGGGTGGAACTGGTGACATGTGTAAACAGTAAACCTATATGTTTGCTTAAGTTGTTAAATTGTATCAGGTAAGTGCGCATGTTACATGATTAGATTTAAGTTGTTTCCACTAATCAGGACGAATTGTTTACTGCAATGTGAAATTCTTCGATTTTATGTTCCTAACGAGGTATTAACAAATTAATCCCTGCTTTCTTCTACTGTGTTTCCCGCACTCCAATTTCCTCAGGGCCAACGAAAGAGCCCCTTTCTCTCGGCGCTGACTTGCACCTGCCTCCCAAACTCCGTCGGCTGTATGGACCCGGGGGGAAATACCTACACGACCACACAGAGAAGCTGGAAAGAGAGAGACTGCTCCTAGAGCAGGCCAGCGAGAGCCTCAAAATCAGCCAGGCGCCGCAGGTGAGCATCAGCCGCAGCAAGTCCTACCGGGAGAACGCCTCACTTCACCGGGGAGAGGGCGAGCAGAGTCCAGGGGAGGCCTCGGAGGACGGCGCACTCGGACTGGTGGAGCTCGGGCCCCTCAAGTTCGAGGAGGACGGCGGAAAGGAGGAGGAGGGGAGCTGCGCGGACGCGGCCGCGCTGTCCCCGAAGGACGAGGAGAGGGAGGAGATCTTGAACGCCGGAGACGGGGACGTGAGGGACGGGGAGGACAGCGTGTGTCTGTCGGCGGGCAGCGACTCCGAGGAGGGGATGCTGAAAAGGAAGCAGAGAAGATACAGGACTACGTTCACCAGCTACCAGCTGGAGGAGCTGGAGAGGGCTTTCCAGAAGACGCACTACCCCGACGTGTTCACAAGGTTAGAAAATACAAACGAATAAATATAAATTAAATTAATGAATGGTTAAAAAAAAAAATGCCAAATTTAAAGAGGAAAATCTATGCAGCAGTACGTGTTTTATATCTGTAAATTAAAAATATTACTTAATTTTTCTAGCTCCACGGTAAAGGGGACTGCTTGCTATTTAAAAAATTGAAAAGAATCAACAGTAACAGTACTACTAATATTATTAATAATAAAATATTATAATTTCACTTTATAATAATAATAATATTCTATTAATTTTATTATTATTATTATTATTATTATTATTATTATTATTATTATTATTATTATTATTATTATTAATGTTTTAACACATTTTCCTATTACGCAAAAACCCACAAAAAATCCCTGGAATTTATGTTTATCATTTAATTAACTAAAGTTTTAAATTAATTGCATTTATTCATTAAAAAAATCACTTTCTAACAAAGCAATTTAAAAAATCCAGCCTCCGCTTCTGTGCGGATCACGTCATAAAACTGCCCATCGTAAATAGGTTTCTTGCATGTCTTTGCTGCTCGTTTTGGGACGATTGATGAAAACCCGAACCCGTAAAACGTGTCACTGTCAGGAGGAGAAATTGGATCGGACTAAAGAGCCGATAGGCTTACAGACCAATTCAGGCACATGTCTGAAATATTGGAAAGAAGAGCAGAGTCGCATTTTATTTGTTTATTTATTGTTATTTGGATTTACAGGTTCAATACGTACGTGCAGAACGAAACAAACTCAAAAAGAATTATCTTAAGAATATTCTTTCTATAAAGTCTTTTCTGTTCCCTTTGTATTTCCACATTTCCTCTATCGGCGCAGGATTATTCATATTTTCCAGTCGATTTACTTTAAAGAGAGTCGGTCTAATTTGGACTGCGGGCCCCCATCTAAATCTGGAGGGAGCGCCAATTGCTTTGTGTCAGGCTAGTTTAGATGTCATTATTCCAACCATTATGTTGTTACAGTGACAGGCCTTGGCTAAGGAAAATCTAACAATCACTAGGCCTATTTCTACCCACGCGTGACAGGGGAAAATAGAATATGGGTATGGCGTCTTTTTGCACACACAAAAAAAAGAAGAAAAAAAAACTATCCAACCTATTTTGGTCGTCTATTGTTGACAGTTAACAAGAGGGGACAAAACAGCAATTCTATGTGCTTCCAAACGATGGCTTGTAACCTCGACTCCTTCCTTTCCTCTCTTTCTTCCTATTATTTTTTTTTATATATATATATATATTCTTTGCAGAGAGGAGCTCGCAATGCGTCTGGATCTCACCGAGGCCCGCGTTCAGGTGAGTGCTTCCTTCATCTATAAAGTGAATCATGCAGTAATGCAAATCGAAAGAGAGGGAGGGGAAGTGTGTGTGTGTGTGTGGGGGCGGGGGGGGGGGGGGGGGGGGGGGGGAGTGAGGGAGGGGGAAACAACATCCTCTAATGCTTTATCAGTCCTCTGTGAAATGTCCCCTGGATAATAACCTGCTGATATGCGTCACTGATTGAGGATCAACGATTATGGGCCAATTTGAGGCAATAATTTATTACAGTAAAATGTGTTAAATGGCCCCCAGTCGCTGTGCGGGGAAGGTCCTTCCTGTTATTGAATGTTATTACACGCGAACTGGGGAACGTTTTAGTGGCAATTAAGCCGACGCCGGCGATTCATAAAAGACTCACTTAGTGCAGGAGCAAACAGTGTCTGTATTCCCGGGATGAGTTGGTGTTTGAATTCCCATCAGATGGGGGCACATAGAGGGGGGCGAGGCCGGAATGCGTGCGTGTGAGCGAGGGAGAAAAAGAGGGGAGGGATAATGCTATTTGATTTCCCATTATGTGATTGCAATAGACCTGCATTGATCCGATGCTTTGCACTTGGGAGCGAATGAGAGACCATTAAAGGTGTTTGCACCCCCTCCCCACCCTCCCCGCCCGTCCATGGTTTGGCTCTGAAAGCGTGTCTTGCATGTCCAAAGGCCGAACTCATAACCACAGAGACAGTTCAAACACGATGGAAGCTCCAAGAGGTTATGGCCGACGGTAAAACAACAGATGTCTCTTTAAGGCGAGGCGGAGGGGGGCTGTAGGTGAACAAATCACTTAACGGGCGCCATCAGGAGGTGATAAAAACTCATAAATTCCCGAGGGGCTGTGTAATGCTAAACAGCCCCCTCGGGGAATAATGCACGTTACGTTCCTGTCACTTTCCACATGTTGACATTTTGCTCATTGTGAGAGGTTTGTGAGAGAGGTTCCTCTGCAGCGTCTGCAGAGCAAACTGTGCAGCGGCGGATGCGTGGGAAAGTTAAATACTCTCCTGCGTGGAAGTTCTGCGGCTCTTAAGAATTTAATTTAAAGCGCATTAATTGTTATTGGAGCCAGTTCAGCGGTAATTTTCTGGATCTTTTGTTAACAACGCTCTTAATTATCTCCTCCCCCCTCCCCCCAGAAGCCCGTCTAAAAGGGAGGGAGTTTAATTAGACAGAAAGTAGATTTAAGGAGCCGTGAGCGGCGGGGTTTACCGTGCATGTAATTATTGCCGACTTTCCGCCTGTTGGCCATGCACCTGAACTAGACAGCACTGACAGTGCAGCAGAGACTCGTTGTGTTGATGACAGTAAAACTAAATTACTAATCCCTGTAATGATTTCACACCGTTCAAGACCTTCATCAGCTTTTCCGTCTTTAGGTTTGGTTTCAGAACCGCAGGGCCAAGTGGAGGAAGCGCGAGAAGGCAGGGGTGCAGGCCCACCCATCAGGCCTGCCCTTCCCAGGCCCCCTTGCTGCAGGCCATCCTCTCAGCCACTACCTAGAAGGAGGGCCATTCCCTCCTCACCCGCATCCAGCCTTGGAGTCCGCCTGGACAGCTGCTGCGGCTGCAGCCGCTGCCTTCCCAGGCCTGGCCCCGCCTCACAACAGCTCTGCTCCACCCTTGGCTACCCCACTGGGACTGGGTACCTTCCTGGGCACTGCTGCCATGTTCCGCCACCCTGCCTTTATCGGACCCACTTTTGGCAGGTGAGTTGCTCCTGTAGAGATATGAACTTTAAGATTTAATCTCCATTTGAGGCATTTATTGTAATGACATTTATTGTAATGGTAACAATTCAAAGTAAAACTTCATTCATGTATTGTGTAAACTGCATACACTCACAACCCATGATAAAAGTTGCCCATGATGAAAAAGACTTTATCATCCAGTAGTAATAATTATATTCAGACATATTTTTGAAACATAAATGTAGTGATTGCTGAAACTCTTTTAGAACCAACTCTGAAAAAATAAGAAAACAGCACAAGTAAATACCAACTGGTTATTTACTGGTGGTTATGGTATATAAGCCACTCTGGGTGCAGCAGCCATACCATCTGTTTTACCAGAACAAAAGAGTAACCTAGCAATGATATTACTTTTAGTTCGTTTTAGTAAACTGAATGATGTTTCATAAATCATAAATCATCAAAACATCCATAATTCATTGTATCCACCATAGAAAAATTCAGTTCAGGCTTAGCCAGGTTTGACCAGTCTTCATATTGTGTTTTCAACATTTGTCTAAATATAAAGTGTATTTGTAATGCCTTTTTTTTTTTACAAAGAGTAAAAGGTTTTATGAATCTTAAATTGTGCTTTTAAAATTTCTTTAAATCCAGTTCTGGTCTGTTTGGTCTCAGTGTTTTGTAATTTAAACTAGAGATTATCAAATGCAGGCTTGGTTCAGTAAAAACTGTGAGACATTTCTTTGATTTGGCTCCAAACTAGATCTTAAGAATTAGACATTAACTTTGCCACCTGCAATTTATGATAATATTTTTCTTACAGTGTATGCTGTACACAGTACAGGTGGGTGCCCATTCCCCATTAATTGGACTTATAAATAAGCAATAGAAAACTCACTGGGCAACTGACATGGTGCCCTGTATGTTGTGCCGCCCTGGACAGTGAGCCATAATCACACAAATTGACGACTGATTCCAACATTGCTATTTGTTTCTGGTTTTTGCAAACATCCTTCAGTAGTTTGTGTTATTATCATCATAGTATGATTAATTCTTGTCATGATACATTTTTTTTCCACATAACAGAAAAAGATAAAGTAATTGCTAAACCCCAGTTGATCTGATGCACAGGCCTCCTGCAGCTCCAATATTTGCTCTTTTCTCCTGTTTACGTCTCAAGCTGCCTGTCTTTGCAGCAGGCCGCCAGCCTCCCATAAAATACGACCCTCACATTCATCCCTGTACTTTAAAGTAAATCACAACAATTGTGCAGAAAAGACCCCAGCTGCAACTCAGCTTAGGATAAACTCCCACTGCACAGTGCAGCTCTAATGGGCGGTGGTCTGCAGTCACACTCTTGTCTATGTTTATCTCAGTGTCTGATTATAAATGTGCTACACTGCTAGCCATTCACAGTTTGGTCTAATCAACCTGTTGAATGTGTTAATAAATTAACCAAATGTGTGAACCTGCAAATCAAGCTGTGAGGAGAGGGTGATGCCCCCCACCCCAACCCCATGTGACTCAATTAGCTTTACCAATATAGAATGCGTGATAGAGAACCGTGTTCGCTGCATTTATACTTCCACTGAACAAAGTGGAAGGTTAGAAATAAAAAAATAAATTAAATATTTATATACAATTATTTATGTATATATTTTTTTGCAAATAAAAACATGTATTAAGGTGAAATAAATACAAAAATATCAAATGCACAGCAACTCAATATATTTTTAACTTTTACATTGGATGAATCAAATAATACTAAAGTTAAAAAAAATAATAATAATTTTATAATGTACAAATATTTTGTCAGGATCTAAATTCTGAAGATCTAATTCCATCATCGATCATTTTTCTGAGAGTGTAAAAGAAAGTTCCTCTTCTGCAACTCTCACACTTCACTCTAATATAAGAGCCAAACACCTTGAGCTTCAAAATAACCACCCTGATGTGCTATCTGACAATGCATAAATCAACCTAAACATGTTTATTTTAATTTAGATGGTTGAACTCTGGTCTTCCTTCAGGCTGTTCTCCAGTATGGGTCCCCTGACAAGTGCTTCCACCGCTGCAGCCCTCCTCCGTCAGCCCGCGCCCCCAGTGGAGAACCCCTCCCATGCAGGCTCTGTCCTGCCCGACCCTTCCTCTGCTTCCTCTTCCTCATCCTCCTCGGCGGCGGCAGACCGCAGGGCCTCAAGTATTGCCGCGCTGCGCCTCAAGGCCAAGGAACACTCGGCTCAGCTCACCCAACTTAACATCCTGCCAGCGGGAGCCGCGGGGAAGGAGGTGTGCTGAACACTCAGCAGCAGCTCTAGCCCCTCCCGTCCTGGGCTTACGCCCCATTCCAAGACAGCCCGCACCCCCTGAGAAAAAAACAAAACAAAACAAAAAAAACCAAGAAAAGCAAAACATTCATACCTCTGGAGGCTGTCGTCCTGATGATGAACACCCCCCCCTGCCCCTTGTTAGACCTTCCCAGTTACCTCATGTTTCCCCAACAAAATAGCACGACCAAATGCAGAAGAGCACTGGCTGAGAAAGTGTGTCTGTGTGTCTCTGATAAGCGTTGTTGCCATTCTTTCACATAGTTTCCAGAAACACATAACATTAAACTCAATATCACGAGAGCTCTCAGTTAAAAAGAATATTTTGAAAAACATCCAAAGATTAAATACATTTATATAGCTATCTATTTCAAATACTTATTGCTCCTTCCACAGTCACTCAAACGTGCATTGGGGATTGTTTACAGTGCATACATATACATATATGCTTAATAAAATATAAAGCAAACAAGTCATTAGAGGCGGAATGTAACAAATAAATGAGCTTTTAATTAAAAAACAGTTTATAATCTTTCGAACATGAGGTATTGAAACAGCTTTTTGGTGGTTTACGTTTTACAACCAGGACTTTTTTTTTTTTTTCATGGTTTCATTTCCTTTCCTGAAGTCGAGACACACACACTCACCCCTAGCGCAGAGCTGAAAAACGGCAGGGGAACCCAGACTTTTATACAACAGAGTTCCTCGGATGTGGACAACACCAGTGCTCGACATTAACTCTGCTTAATCTGTATGCATTATTATGTGGGCTGAGCCAGTCTGCATGTTTAACAAAGGCGAGTCGGAGGAGGTCCCCCTCCTTCCCCCCACACCCACAACCTCACCCACCCACACACACACACACACACACCCTGAACCAAAGGAAAACTTGTCCATAGACCTTCCATAGCCTTCTCTGCAAGCCTGACTCCTCTCCACTGCTCGCTTGTCCATCTGTCACACTCAGCAGCACCACTGCGAACGTATGTCTAATTAAAATTTACCTTCTAGATGATCTACGCATCTATGTTTCTCTATTTGGTTAAATTTGATTTTCACAGCAGTGGCATTTCAGCTGACTCTGACTCCAGGACATACGAGCAATGAGATCTGACTGTGTGAGAGAAAAATTGTAAATATTGTGTAAAAAAAAAAAAAAAAAAAGAAAGAAAAAAAAGAGAGAAAGAAAAAGCTTGAAAAGTAAGAGAAAAAGGATCGTTTTCAAAACAAGGTCGTGTATATTTTAAGAGACCCTGTTTTGATCAATTTGCACTCGGTGTAGTGTGTAATGAATGTCGCCCTGTGTAGATTTCCACCTGTGTTTATGAATTATTAGGTTTTTAGATAATTATTTATGTCAAAACTTTTCCCAGAGGAAATGAGTGAAGGATATTTGTTTTTCATATTAAGTGATTGTAATTTCCTGGCTTAATAAGATTAATTTGAATAAATGACATTGGTAAAATGAGTTAGTATTATTATTTAAAATTCCCTCGATAATTAGAGGCTTACTCCAGGAAAAATATTTTTTAAAATATATAAAACAATGAATAAAAGGTGCAAAGAAAAATATGTGCTTTCCTGTCTTACCTTGCAATGGCAGGTGCTCAAAAGAGGAATATTTTCCCAAAAGCCAAAATATATTAGTAGGTGTTTAATCCTCCCAGTTCAGTTGACAAAATACTAACCATATATTCATGAGCTTAATCCCTACATAAGAAAGGCGCGACAAAGGCGAGGGGTTTTCAATTAAAGCGCCCACTTTATCTTTGGGGGGCCGTCACAAAACTTGCCTAAAAACCCTTTAAAGGCGCTAAATTGGTCTTAACATCTGTAATGCCATGTCGATGGAAGAGAGTCCCCTTTGTCATTAATGAAGTAACAAACCACTTCATCAAACGGCTTTCACACACACAACCTGGGAGAGTTAATTCCCCCCTCCAAATCCCCACTCTGATGCCGGACTATTACACCAATCAATGGTTATTCTGCTCAGTTTGACCCAACCATGGTACCCGACCAAACCGCGTGAAATTACCCCACGGATTAATGTAGTCCCCCTTTCTTTTATTAAAAAATATATTGTTTGCATCTGGGAAAAGCCTCCTCTATAATTCTTCCAGCCCTTCAGTTTTTTTTAAACACCAGTTAATCACTCAGTTTTACTGCATAAAAAAAAAAAAAGAAAGACTCATATAATAAGGGCCTGAAGGACATACTTAGAGCAGGCGTGCCTCTAGAAACTGGGCTAGCCAATGTTGCACCAAAACCAAAAGCTGTGATAGAATTTCAGGAGTTTTAATATTCTCTTTTTATTTACATGTATCAGAGTAAATACTTGAAATCAGAATGTGGGGGGGAAAAAATTAAACATTAATATCAAGAAATAACTTTTGCAACTATTTTAGGTTCATTCTGTCTTGACGTCACATAGATTGAGGCACCAAAGGAGGAGTTGGGTGCAGGACATTTGATGGTACCGCTGATTTACAGCCAAAGATATGAACCGATCAGGCTGATCAGTTCTGACTTTTTTTATCTGAAGGACTTTAACACATGAAAAACAGTTTGGTACAGGCACCAATTTTGTAGCTGGTGGATGATTGGTGGAGCAAATGCTAAGGTTACCCTATCAAACCTTTTTGGTGGGTTTTCTTTGGGGGTCTCACCTGCCAATTTTGATTTTGACCAGTGATTTTTTATTTTTTTGTCTAAGGACTATAACAGATACAGAGGTATCTTAATAAAAGCTATAATTGCTTGTAACAAAAAGAATACAATTGTAAAAGGTCTTTTTTTTTTTTCAAAATCTTTACAAAGCGTAAAGAGAGGGGGTGATTTTTGAGTTTTCATTTTATCCAACCTGTCCGGGACCCAAGGATCAGACTTTTCCCGCATGATATCAATGTTTTGCTTTTTAACTACAGGAAATATTTATAGAGGTAGTAGTTTTTAATTCAACAGAAAATGAAGGAATTGCAAGATTACACTTAATTTCTTCTAACCAAGGTGTGAGTCCCCACTCTTTAGATATTCATTTGAAGTTAATAAAGAGTAATGAAGTTTGTTGATGCATTTATAAAGACTAAAATCAGTGGGAGGTCCGTTTTGATGCATTTAAGGAGTGGTGAAGAAAAATAATTGCTTTTAAAACAATTTATCTACTAGGAAAATTGGCCTATTCCGACATACGGCTGAATGATTGGTGCATTTCTGCACCCGAGCTGCTTCAATGTACAAAAAAAAAACAAAAAAAAAAACTCCAGTATGCCTAAACCAGCAGACACTATGTGAGAGAGCTTCATGTTTTTTTGTTGTTTTTTTTAAACCGTCTTTTGCTGAAACTCAGTGGAGCGTGTGTGCTTTCTCTTCCTCCGTGATGAGACTGTCCGGGAGAACTTGTAATCTTATTGTGAATATAACTAATGAATGGCAAACCAATTTGTCCCTAATATCTGCGGGGGGGTTGGGGGAGGGGGGGGGGGGGGGGGGGGGATGCCAGGAGGCAGATGACCCGCTGGGAGCGAGGCTTAAACTTTCTTTGCAGCGCAAAAAAGGCGAGAAAATTGAAATGCTGTCGGAGGTTATAGAGTGGATTTATAAAGTCACACTTGTTGGATGTGTTCCTTTTCATTCAACACGGGCCTTGTGTTTGGGATTAAAGCCAGGAGGCTTCTTGTTGCATGAATGATCACAGTGATGGATGTTGATGGGGGGAAAAGTCCAATCAGAAACATGTTGTTGGGTGGGAGCGGGGAAGGCGGAGGGAGGGAGGGGGCGGGGAATCATGGTTGGATTCCTCACAGGTAAATCCAGGTGACGGAAAATTTCCACCCATTTTCATCACTGCGTTCCCTCCGCCCTCGCCCCCCTCCCTCCACTCATCTGGACTTGATTTGGCCCTGATTTGGATCCTCCCGGACCTCGTTGCTCCCACCACGTCCCTACCGAGGAGAATAGACCAAATCACTCCACAGCCTCCGCCGGATAAAGTCCTCACTCAGCCCCAGTGAGAGGAGAGGAACTCTAAAAGGCGCTTTGATGAACGACTCCCCCTCTTTTCCTCCCTCAGGCGGAGAACCAGGCCCCCGATGAAAGCCCTAAATAGCGGGGGCCAAGGCTCCGCGCTCCCCTCTCGGTTCGCCCCTTAATTCCCCGTCTCTCTTGCTCTCATCCAATTAGCTCAGTGTATTAAGCGGTTTATCGTCTCATAACCACCCTTTCAGCTCCAACAAGGGAGACACTTTGCAATAGGACCAGCTCTCCTTTTGACACCCTCTCCGGTGCGGCGCTATGAATAACAGGGACAGAATAGGCGACTAATTCCCTCATCAAAGCCTACCTTGTCCATCGCTGGTCAAAACGACAAGCAATAAAGCTTAACGCCACAATACAAAGAGACTTGTTCGACCTTATTAGCTTAGCGGGGTCGAATTAATGCAAGGGACCTCATTTGACTGGGTTGCAGGGGACAAAACTGGGGGCCCCTCACTTAAAAACCTGCGGCGAGACAGAGCACTGGAAAAAAAAAACCGAGCTGTTAGAGTTTATCCAATGAAACTGCGTCATCCATTCTGTTTGGGGAGATTTTAGTTAACTTATATCTTATTGGAAATGATATCTTAGAAATAAATTAATCAAAGTCCCCCAACTTTTTAAAGGCTGTCACGGAATGTGTTGTATTTCAATTAATTTAAAATTTATTTTACATAAATTAATTCTATTATTGAAGAAAAAAAAAAGGTTAGTTTTAATTAATTAATAGAGAGTTAGCCCGAGTCACGAGCAAACTAAGCTGCTGCTTAGGGTGGCCAGGGCACCAGGGGGCCCTCTAGAGGCCAAACATACTTACACAATAATGCAGATGTCAAAACTTGAATTTCTCACTAAGTGAAACCACTGAAGTGGCTGTGATGAAGTCACAGTAGGTGACAAAACGACAGTCTGCCTCATTGTTCAATTCAATTTCAATTCAGTTTATTGATATAAAACCAATTTACAACAAATGTCATCTCACGGCACTTTAGAGGCACAGAAAAGCTCAATAGAAGTTTACAAATTGATCAGTGAGTTCGAGCCCTCGCTTTCATCCTCCATGCAAACAGACAATAGGTGAAAATCTGAATCAACTTTTAAGCAGTAGTATATTTAAATAAAATATGAATAAAGTTATGTGTTGTCACATAATAATACCATGTTTAAAAAAAATCTCTTCATTCACAGAGCGTTCATTAAATCTGAATCAAGGCAAAGGCAAACGAAAAAATCCTACAGATGATAAAACTTTAAATAGTTCTATGTTTTCTTTATTTGTTCCACAAATAAAGACAAATATTTGGTTTATGATAGCCTACCTCTACATTTGGTACAAAGGGACTCAATAGAAAGGTTCCATCAAATTTTATTTTCTTTCTAAATTTTGTTTCCTAATCCATTTTTATTTCATTCAAACTGCTTTAATCTTTCAGGAAGCCTGTTCGTATGCTGATGTAAATCTGGGGAAAGCACCAGGCGGCCACCAGTAGAGCCGGGTCAAACAAGCTGCTGCCTGGAGCCTCCAGTGCAGAGGGGGGCCCTCAAGAGCCTTCAACTTCTCAGACGGAAAATGAAAAACTCATGAGAAATCTAACATAGTGTAAATGCACTTGTTTTATCTCTTAAACTCCACTTGTTAAGCTGTTAATGCTTGTCCACATTGACTTAACTCGTCTGGAAGCCGACTTGACTTGACTGGAGCTTTTGAACTTTTGTTTCCACGTTCAAGGAGTTAAAGTTTATTATCATGCAGGGTTTATAAGTTTGCATCAATGGTTTATGGATTAGAAATATAAGATATGGAACCATTAGGCCATTAAAATATCACAGTTGAATACTGCAATGACTGACATTGACTTGAATTAATCTATATTTTCCTGAATCTTGTCTTTCTTTTCAATTATAATATCTCTATCGCTCTCCTCAAGCTTTAGTATTTTCATCACTGAAATGAATGTGAAGGGTTGAGCGTTTGACTGATACAAATTCAAGATTAGATTAAGTCAGGGAAATAACCTTCACTTCACTATTTAATTTTTGCTATTCATTTTTTTCCAAGTCATTTGAAGTTAATCTGATTGTTAACTTAAAAGTAAACCATAAAATTCCAGCATTATCACCGACATGCAGGACGTGGTACTGGTCACAAATACAACCGTCATCACACCAGGATAAACCCTGTTTTTCCAGGTAATCTTTGGGATTCTGCAGTATGTAAGCTGAAGTTAATGCTATTGCATGTCTGGCTCGGATTTTTATGCACTAAATACTTCTCACACTCAATATAATTTTAAGCTGAGCGTAAATATCAGAATAAGACATTTTACAGCATTTCTGCCTTAGCTGGTCTTGACATCTCTGTTCATTGGACCTTTCAAAGCGGTTCATATAAACTCATTTTTGCTCAAACCAGACGGAAGGAAAAGCCGCAATAATGCATTACTTCCCAAACGCAGTGCAGCAGAAACCCAATTGTTTCAACATGACTAACTGCTTTGTTTTGACTCAACTTTAGACAGGTCAAGTAATTTTTGTCACTCTATATTTGATTAGTAAAGTGTGGAAGAACAAAACGTCTGCAGCAATAACAGTTCGTGAATAACAGGATAATAAAACTGATTTAAAATGTCCTTATGCAGTTCAAACTCATCAGTAATAAATGAGCCTGATTAATAGGGACACAGTTTCACAGCTGTGTGGATTAATGAGCACAAACAAATCTCATGGATGCAGGGGATCCCCTTTTATTACACTATGGGTCTATAATGGAGGCCTCATTCCGATATAAAAACAAATATCAGTGGATTTAAATATTAGCTGCAAAAATAATTCATAACTTAATCAAACATCCTAGTTTGTAAATGCAATGATCAATAATAATCAATCACATATTAGAAACTTTCTTCTTATAAAATATTTCAAAAATGTTTTCGAATCGATTGGAACACAAAATGGTGGCTCTGTCCAGCATTAGCTGCTTTCAGTTACCATGTGCTCCTTGCACCAGAGAACTGTGAGGGTGATGTGGTCATTGGGGTCGAGTTATCAATGAGTATCGCAAATTAGTTAAAAAAAAAAAAAAAAAAAAAAGGAATGGTCCTAAGAATTGCGGTTCAGAAAGTTGAAAATATCAAGTTTTAGCTTATTTTAGCTACAGCGCTAATGCTACTGCTAATGCTAAAGTTAAAGCAAGCTTTGCTTCCTCCTTCTGAATTCCAGGTAAAGGGTTACATCATGTCAACATGGTAGGATATGTTTACTACCATCTCTGCAGCATTTTGTGCTTCAATCACAAACTAATTCATTTTAATAAACAAATTGGCAGCTGCTCAGTTATGATTCTGCTGCCCAGGAGAAGCCAGCAGAGGAAATTGACAGGACGGATCCTCTATGTCCTTAAAAGCTGTTTATGTGCCCTGGCTTCAGCTGTAAAAGTGTATCCTTATTGATCACAATTGATCTAAAGTTGTAAGTTTTACATGTATATTAAGATAATTCTGGAAACACACATTTTAGGAACTTAGTCTAATCCTGTTCAACGTTTAACTTGTTTAAGTTATTTAGACTTCAGCTTTAGTCATGCAAGATCGTTTTAAGAAATATTTAGGCGTTCAATCTAATCAGGCATGACATTATGACCAACACAGGCACTCTGCTATGCAGCTCTATACGCAACAATCTGGAATTAATTCTGACTCTTCTTTACCAGAACCATCCTTAATTTCTTTTTGGATTTGAGCAACAGCAGCTTGTCTGCTTTATCGGACCACCCAAGGCAGCATCCTGACCCTGTCATTGGTGCACTGCTGTCTGTTCCTTGGACCACTTTGATGCAAACAGGCACTGCACAGGAGTGTAGATTTGGAAATGGTCTGAACTCACACGCCTTTTCTAACACATCACAGTATCCGCTTGCTGCTGAAAATACTCGCCCGGATTTTAGGATGGGCTTACAGGGGCTCCAGCCCAGGGAGCCCAGGGTTGCGCTTTGGGGGCCACCGAAAGATGATTTGTATTTTTGTGAATGAATAAGGTCAGAATGCCTTAATTTTATCCCTGGCTAAGAGGATTTTGACTGTGTTGTTGAAAAACAGTTTGATTTGTTCTGGCAAACGTAGACCATGAATGCTTGATCAAGCATGAATGCCAATATTGGTCCAAATTTGAGGCGTTTCATGCATTGGGGGAGAAGCATCAGTGCATAATTTCTCACAATGGTGGACAACAGAAAGTATGACAGGAACGAAAGAAAAAGAAGAGCTTTACAGAGAGGTGATGATGAAGAAAATATCCAGGCTAATAACAGGTTTTCCTAAACCTCATATTGGACATGGAACAGAACCATCGTCCCTCTCCGCTTCTCAAAACGTTAGCCTTGCTAACGGTGGCTCGATGGTCCCACCAGAACCTGGATCTGTGTCTGATCTGGCGCCTGCGAAATCAGAGGCAGTGGAAGGCCGATCTTCTTCGCCAGGTGCAACGATGGGTAATCCGTACGGTTCTGATCCTGCACTTTGGGTAAAAACTGATGAGTTGGTGTGAGTTTACTGGGCTGAACAAGAAGCAGAGAGCTGTCAAAATATGGATGCTAATTTTAAAGCATCGGCACGTGTGTGTGCATGTTAATGTGCAACTGTATAATCATGATTAAGTAGGGCCCACACCAGGGGCCCACACCCTCCTAAATCCGGCAAAAAAAGAGAAAAAAAACCCTGCTTTCTGAATAAGCCATAAAATAAACTCTTTAAATCTATTCTAATAAGGAGACATGTAAATTGTCTCCCTGACAACAGACCAAGTTGTGGTGTTTATTGCTGCAACACGGAAACTTTCTCAACTTCAAATGAGATCTCCTGAAGTTGATGCATTCATTCACAACACAACCCATATAAACACATCATCCTCACCGCTGAACACGGTGAATTACTGAGCGTTACATTTAGAAAATATGAATAATTTGAATGGCTTACATTTAAAACCTTCCAACAGTTCTTTTTATAGTGTGGGGGCCGCACTGTACATTCGGAACTATGCAGTCGACCCTGAAGTTGATTAACTCAAGAAAAGAAAGATGGAAAAAAAAAAAGCGACTGTGGGAGAAGAAGTGGAGCCAATATGATTTAATAAATATGTAAAGTTCTGAGCAGTTGGATGCAGACGCATGGAGACACTTTCTCACACACAGCATGTTCTATCCGTTGCAGGAGTGAATCACAGTTTAAGTGTTCAGCCCACTTAAGCTTGCCTTTTGCGAGTCACAGAGGTTTGAAGTGATTTGTGAGGCGTGCAGTGTTTATGGAAATGCACGCGGCAGGATGGAGAGTTAAAAAAGAAAAAAAAAAAAACAACAGACTATTAACACAAAGGACAGTTATTGGGTGAAAGAAAATGCTAACTTTGAGCGTGTGTGTTGAACTTCAGCAACGGCAGATTAAATCCGGATAACATTTAGAAATGCAGAGCCATGATATACGACTCAAATGTCATAGCGGAGGGGTCAACTCGCAACTCACCGATTTGTATTGTTGGTTTTTAGGTTCTTTCACATTAACGTCGGGTATTTTAACAGTTTGCAAAATAAATACAAAAGGAAAACAATCTTTTATTTGACAACCTACAAATTCAGTAAGTGAAACGTCTAATTGCTCTTCTGCAGGATAAGACTCTTTACAATCAGCTCATAAATAAACATATATGTTGCAGACTGATTAGAGCACATGGTGCACAAAGCAGAAGGGGGCATTAAGGAATGAAACGTTTTAAAATTAAATGTCAGCTGTAAGAACAAAAGGCCTTTGACTGTTGCATTTGTAAAGAGATCAGTTTCACACAGAGCTCAGAGAGAATGGGTTTTAAATATAGCTGCTAACATTATCTGCCCCCTTTGTTTTAACCAGTCCAACCATCGAATCATTTTAACTGGGTTTCTTTACATTTAGGTCCTTACATTTTCTTAAACCTCTCTTTTAAAATCTGATAATGTAAATATTTGTTTCTCAGAACTAAAAGAATGGATTTACAATTAAATGTAACAAAAGATAATTCCCCTCCATCAAAATATTTATCAAGCATAAAAAGTGGGAGTCAGTTTGACGCATTTAATTATAGCATTCAGATTTTATTGTATTCGACCTCTTGATCTCTGGCTGGAGCCGACATCAAAAAAAACTGGGATAGATTTTAACCAATGTTCAGTATACAAGCGCATTGTTGTGTATTTCACTTGTTCTTCCATGTTAGCTAACACTTTCTGCTAGTTCAGTGATGACTCAGTCACTTCCTTTAGTATAGAGACCCCCTTCTTCACTGTTTTTTTTTTACAATTTTATGCGGATCTTTTGGCTTTTAGACCAACACAAAGTGATTTGTAGTCAGTATTCTAGAAGCAGCTTTTGCAAAGTTCCCCGGTGGATTTTTTATGTTCTCTCTCCTTCCAGGTTTGAACATCTAAAAGATGAAACATTTAAACATTCCTCTTTGCAAACAGAGGAATATTAATGTAGAATTTGAAGTCTTGCCATTGGTTCTTAGTTGGAATTACATGTAGATCCATACTTTGACTAAGTCATTCCATCGCAAGACCTTCGTTCTGTTAGAAGATGAACCGCACAATCCGCTCCAAGTCTTTCCAGTCTTAACAGATTTTCTTCCAGGATGGCCATGCATTCATTTCTCCTGCTGAAAAGAATCCCCGCAGCATTTTTCTGCCACCACCGTGTTGTGGGAGTTATGTGTTTGGGTTGATGTACGGTATTATTACATTTGTGTTTGAAATTTGGGCCAAACATATATATTCTTTCTCATGTGAAAATCAACTCCTACCTGTTGGTGGTGTCCCCTGAATGATTAGCAGAAAATGCTGCTCCCTAATGTACTCAATCAGCTACAATTACCCTGAGATGAACTTTCACAAAAAGCAGGATCTTTGGACCAATAAGGTGACTTTCCCTCCCTACAGATCAATAATTAGACGGTAGATCTAACCTTCTAAAGCTGCACAGGTAATAAGTAAATTCATGTTTATTTATTTATTATGGATTAACTTATTTTTTAGGATTTTTGTATAGCAAAAAAAAAGGAACAAGTTCATAGATTATATAAAACCATTTAATACATGGTTAGTAGATAGTAGAATTGAATACATTTATACAACAATAGCAAAAGACAGAGTTCTCAATGATTAAGTTCTTTATTGAGTTTTTTTTTTTATTATTTAAAACATCAATATCAAAATATGCCACATTCTGGCCATTACAAAACAAAACTCAGAATTGCTACAGTAACATAGAAAATGTATTAAAACACAGAGAGGGTAGAAGAAGAATGAAAGAGACGACTTGGCCTGAGTTAAACAGAGGCAGTGAGGGAGAAGCAGATCAGATGTTCGATACCGGGACAAAAGAGCCAAGGAGCCGCGCGTGTGGCCTTCCTCACCCCGTCACTCCCCGTATCCTCCTCAGCCCTTTCTTTCATCCCCTGATCCGACACACACCCCTAACACTCACACACACAGACACGCAGCGTGAATGGTGGTAATCAGAACAAGTGTCCGATCGCTGCGGGCGTCCAGTGGTCTCAGTGGCTCGGGGTCACTATCATTGGCTAATTAGCTGCTCCTGGAGTACACCAGCTGCTCTAAGGAGAAGCCATTTTCACACACACACATGTACACGCATCTGGGCTCAGCTAGCTTCTGCACATACAATAGACTGTCATTTAGGTATGATTGCTGCTCCCCTTTACCATGCAACGGAAGGGTGATGGGGTCAAGTCATAACTGTGAGAGAAAGTGTGTGTGTCGGGGTGTGCGTGAGGAAACTGGAGAAAAGGAGAGGTGTGATTGGTGTTTTAAGGAACACAAGAAGTCCATCAGGGCGAAGAAAGAAGATCGGCGGTCCACCAATCACGCTGTTATTTACAAACCGAAGGAGGATTTAAATGTCTGAGGCTCTTGGATGTTTTGTCCTTGCAGATTGTTTTCATTTGAACGACGAGAAAGCTTGGAAGAGTTTGGCCAAGTTAACCTCAGAGTAGCTGCTGGTGGCCAAAGCCCTGTCTGGGACTTCCTTCAGCTTCAGATACACCTGCCGTGTGGAGTTTGGTCTCTTTAAAGACGCTGCAAAGACAGAAAAGAAACATATTACGATACAATGCCAGAGTTACACAGTGAATCTAAGAATCCCACCACTTGCATCCCTCATCATAAACACTCAGGATCATTTCAGTCATAAACTGCGAAGCTAACCGATCCAGTTCTGTCTGAAAGTAATGCTATTACTTTGAGGAGCGGATGGATGATCACACAGAATTAGACTGATGGGTCGATGGCACATGCACCCATGCAGGATCACGAGATCGATGGAAAAGCCCAATGAGAGCATGAAGTCAATACCTCGTCCCTGTTATCTCCTCAGGTGGGCTGTAATAAGGCCAAAGAGAAGACGGAGGGACGGCTCTCCGGGACAGGATGGCAACCACAAGCAAGCAAACCTTTTCAATATACTGACGTACCAAGTGTGAATGAAACCAAGTAATAACACCATCACCACACAAAGGAGGGCAGTGGATATAACAGTGATCTGAGAGGAGCTGGGTTTTTTTAAAGGAAGTTCTCTCTCATAGTAAACATTGTGTTGGGTTTGCCACGTTCCCTACATTACAGCAAAGTCACACTAAACCTGCAATAAATTTTACAAAAAAAAAAACAAAACTACGAATGTCATTGGCTGATATCTTCATTTTTCTGATCTTCTGTCAAAACTGAAAAACACCATTTCACCCATCAGAAATACTCACAAAAATCTGTGGAAAAGAAACCTCTGAAAATGCCATTTTTCTGTGTGTGTGTGTTTATTTGTAAGATCAACAAGTTTCTGAAAGCAGTGATGTCACAGCCACACCTCTGATTTAGCCCCCGACCCAAAGCGCTAAACCATAGCTGATTCTCCAAGCTTTTTTTGCATGTTAGTGCATCCCTGTGGCAGACTGGCACAGGTTTTAGAGTAAAGTCATTATAAGAAAGACTGCTATGTTTACGTGGATCTTTTTGCGATTGGAAAACAGAAAAGTCATGTTTGACTGTGTTTTGTTTGAACAAAGCCTAAATATTTCTTGTGTTGCACAGCACTGATGCAGCAGCACGTTTTGATATTTTGACAAGTTTCCAAAAACCCAACTTCCACATGGAAGCAGACACCTACCAGAACGATTTTCCTCATTAAAAGGTGATTCTATTGTAATGCAACAATGACCACAAGCACCTTTTATATGGGCAAAGGAAAGCAGATGATTAGTAAACATAATTAGGGCTAAGATGGTCTCCATTGTGCATATTGAAGTATATGTAGCGTTTTGAGTTACTAAAATAGGCAGTTGTAAGCAATTTTAGAAGGCGACTCAAGTATTTTGCAGATTTTAGTTATTCGTGAGTGACTGTGGTCCTAATAAGACCTAATTATCGTGCTAATCTTTAGAGATGTACTTTAAATAAAGACCAGCTACTCATTTAGAAAAGAGGCTCATAACAGAGCCCGGTATTTGTCTACTGGTCCGTTTTAGTTTAGATCCAATGTGCACACAAACCAAGTTGTCCATATGGCCAGTTGCTATCTCCTCGCCACCTCCATGTCCATATCTCCCTGTCTCGTCCTTCCTGTCTGCTGCATTAGTGGCTACTGGATAAATACCGGCCCACCGACGGCACAGAGGAACAAAGGTTAGATACACACAGCAGCCACACGCACTAAAAGGACACACACAACAACCCAGGTAGTTAAACACTTAAAAAGCCTAGTAACTCAGCCGCTAAAAAACATCCACGCGTCAAACAGCAATCACACATGCATGTGCTCACGTCCATGTGTGGAAGTTGGTGTGGTTGACTTAAACGGCAGCAGCAACTATTACCAGATAATCCTCATTTCAGCAGGGAGAGGAAGGGAGAGAGAGGAGAGGCAGGGAGAGACTATTTATCCGGGGAATAGAAAGGGGGTGATGATGCATGATCAAGCGAAAGCAATCATGTCATCATTTTCTGAAAGGTAGAAGAAAATAATTCTCCCCTTCCCCTCCCTCCCGCTCCTTCACTCCTTTTTATTCCCCCAACCCAATCACTGTGTGGCGAACAGATAAAAAAAAAAAAAAAGAACGATTTAAGAGTCACAGAGAAGAAAAGAACGACAGAGAGATCTCTCTGCGATTCGGAGCATGGAGGGGAGCGTGGTTCAAATAAATAGTCTCCACTGCTGAGGGAATAGAGGAGGAAAGGGCCGAGGGTGACGTTGGGGAAAGGTTTGGATCCGAACACCGAGGTTTAAAAAAAGTGACTGATTCAAAGGCACAAAGATTTTCCATTCCACCTTTTCTACGCTTTGAAGTCCTTTAAACGAGATTCCAGAGCTTCTTCAGGGTGTAAGGAGCACAGAGTAGCGCATTACGCCCTTCCCCACCTGTTGCTGCACTCTGCCGTTCAGCAGGGTGAAGCAACAGGAAAAGGAAAATTCAGCTACTTGAAAGACTTCCAGGTTGCAAAAGTCATTCTATGGAGCAGAACTACATGTAACAGTTTATAAAATACGTTTGTAAGATAAAAATGGTTTGTGTGTAAAGATGCTGGAGAAAACAGCTCAACTAATAAACTGGACTGCTTTACTCTGAATGTAACTAAACAGCAGAACAGTAAAACATTCTGTGCAATAAGCACTGAGTAAATCCATGTGAACCTAAACACCATACTTATTATCACTGTTTAAATTGCGAATGCACCAATCAGGATTTTCTTGACAAATGCTGGCTTCCATTTTCCTCTGAGGTTTGATTTGCCAATTCAGACTCATAAGTTATAATCTTAGGAATCGAAACTGGGCAAGAGTGAAAAGAGGGGGTTTAGAAAATGGATGGATAAGTTTAGAATACAAATGAAAATTAAGGAATTACAAGATGATGATCATATGAGTCACAAACTGTTTCCGTCGATGCTCTTTATGCATCTTTCAAAGTATGGCATTAAAAAAAGGTTGATGGAAACGGAAAATTTGAAATAACTTCCTCAATTCTGAAAAAAAAAACCCAAAACTTTTTTCGCTCACTTGATGTGGTTTTTCCTTTTCCAAAAAGGATTCAAAGCATTAGAGAGAAGATGGAAAAACATTTGGCAAAAATGTTCTGATGAACTTTACTTTCTGTTTATTGCAGCCATGCTGGAATTAGATGGAAGCATGCTTAATTTGCATTTTTTGCAACATTTTAAAAGTTCGCTCAAAATTTGCATGACGGTTGGATGGACTTTTTTTAGTAAAGAAAAAAGGAGTCCAGGTTCCTTGTGCAAAATCCAACAATTTTCCCAGAGATTCGGACCATTTTTCCACGGGGGACAGATGCATAGCACAGTCAGGCATTCATATCTTCCCTCAACATACAGACATAATTTACAAAATACAATTATTTCTTTACATTCCATTTAGTTTAATTTTTAAATGTCTCCAAACTTGAAAAATACCTCAAACAACTTCCATATCTTAACAGTCTTACTGAGAACCAAACAACATGTTGTCTGATGTGTTCACAGACTGAAGATGGTGGGAATTTCAAGTTTTGATACATTTAATGAAGAGGAGGAAACCCCCCTCCTCGTCTTCCCCCGACTCTGACATCAATTATTCAGTAGGAATAAAGTTGTTTTTTTTCTGCTTTACATACCTGCATGTAGATCCTGCCAGGTTCAATGTAAATACTGTGATACAATGAAACTTACTTTTCCAGAAGGTGTTAATGGCACTCAAGCCTATCTGGGGATTCCCAACCATACAAATGTGAAAGACAACAAAATCAACAAATGTTTTGGACGCATTCTTACACGCTCACACACACCACATGCACGCACACCCCCTCACACACCCCCTCATGTTGGGGCCAGCATGTGCGCGCGCGCTCAGTGAGCCTATCAGAGGTTATCTCTGCTCTAACTAGGTGTTGTCACACACTCGCGCACACTCCGGTGGAACCGGGCACGAGTAGATCGGGGCTCTGCACGCTCTAACTAGGTGTAAATACAATAACAAGCCTGTAATTAAGTGAGCATGATGAAGTTAATGGAGATCGGCCATTCTGTCGGCCGCCTCCATGAATATTCTATTAGGCTGGTGGCGACGGGCAGCTGGAATAGCAGTTAATTTAATCACTACTCGGAGCACGGGGAAACTTCTTTGTGTGAGTGTAATTGCACAGAATGAATAATTGATTTGACAATCGCACCCGTGGATTTTGCCACCCCGCTTTGTATCAGCGGAGAAAAGGGGAGGAAGGTGGGGAGAGGGAAGCGTGGAAGAGGAAGATGGAAAGGGGAAGAAAATAGGAGAAGAGGAGAGAAAAGAGAGAGCGGGAAGAAGAAGAGGAGGAAGAGGAGGAGGAGGAGGAGGAGGAGCGGGACTAAGCGCGGAGCACCCGAGAGGTGGCAGGGAAGCTGTCTGTAAATGGATCATTAGAAAAGCGCAACTCAAGGACAATTTTTATTTTATCAATGCGGCAAAATTACATTATTGCTCACACACGCAATCATACTGCCCACACTCAAGACTGAGACCTAGAGGAGAGGATGGGGGGAGGATGAGGAGAAAAGAAGCAGACAGAGGGAACAAGGGAAGAGATACAAAATGATTTGAAAGTCATTGATACGGGATGTTCCCAGCTAAAGAACGGACAGCGTGCGTTTTTTCCCTTCCATCTCTCTCGCTCTCATTGTGTGCGTGCCTCTGTGTGTAATCTATTAGAGATCTCCTGCGGCGGATGAAATTACCTCCATGTTTTACTCAGTCGCAGCAATCAGGCACAAAAACGCAACGTACATGTAGATAAGACAGGTCTGCAGAAGGCATGCACGCACACACACAGCGGAGGGCTGCAGAAACACACCGCTAAATTACAATCTGCGTTGAGTCAGAGCTCTTTTGTGTTGTACATACAGCCCGGGCAATTTTCCATTAATGTCTTTTATTATATATGTTCAGAAGCACGGTTGAAAATATACGTTGAGCCTGCATCATGGCTACCTGCAGCATAAAAACGCAGATATTATATCGAAACTGACAGGTATAGTCATGATACACTTTTACCTTCAGCTAACAGCAGCACATGAAAGGAAAATGCTCACATATTCTGGTCCTTTCTTTCAGATAAATCCCCTCAAAAGACCAAAATCCAGCAACTCTTAAGTCATTTCTCCAGCATGTAAATATAGGCATGGAGTGTGTGGCCAGCGTGGAGAGTGACAGATTGGGAGTGCGCTCCTGAGGGGGAGAGCAGGTAGGAATACCGGCTCTTTTACCAGTGAGCTAGCAGTTTCCAGTGTTGATCAGTGTCATGGTGTTCCAACACGTTCATAATCACCGCTCTGTCACTCTGCACCTCCGTAGCATCCGCCACAGCTAACGCTAACACTAACCCAACACTCGGAGGAAAATATAGAGTAATGACAGTGATAGCTGAGGCATCTCCAGCGAGCGTAGCTGTTAAAACAAAAGGAAACTGACTTCTGACTTAAATGGATTACATGCCCGTTCAGGAAGCATCTAGCATCCTTAGTTAGCAACATACTGTATACGTAGTTGCTAACTGATTTTGGTAAACTCAAACAGTTTACCAAAATCTGTACCAGAGATAAAATATTACTTTTGAATAGACTCCCAGAGTGTGTAGAACTGTATGCTTTCTCCCTGTAATCTAAGCGGCGAGATCCTGGGTGTGTAATGCAGTAATATGGGGTATTACTGCCCCAGGACAGAGGGATAACACCTTCAACCTATATTTTATAGCAGCGTGAAGGTGTGTATATGTGTAGCTTTTCTCACTTTGTGTTGGAAATGAATCATTTGGTTTGTGAGTGAGACCGGAGCACTGACTTGTGCAGCCAAAACACAAGTCATAAAAGCAACAGGTGAAGCTTATTTCTCAACATCAGGTATTTGTACTTTTGTTCTTTAACACCAGATGTTTTCAGGTTTTGCTTCTGGCTAGACAAAATGTTACAAGAGTATTATCTTTATTTAACATGGTATGCTTTAAAGAAAATTGGTTACACCACGACAAAAAGTATGCATTTCTGCTTTCTTGTTTTTGTCACATTTAAAATGTTTCAGATCAGCAAAACTTTCATTTATTAAGGAATAAAGCTTTCTAAGCCAACCTGGTTTATGTGTATTTACTGAGGTCACCTTTGTCTTTAACTAAACTTTGTTGGATGATTTGAAACATTTAACAAATGCAAGAACTGCCCAGTATATCGCCGGGGCACCACTCCCTGCCATCAAGGACATCTACAAGAAGCGGTGTTTGAAAAGGGCCGGGAAAATCACAAAGGACTCCACTCACCCAGCACACACACTCTTTTCCCTCCTGCCCTCTGGGAGGCGTTACAGAAGCCTACGGACCAGAACCACCAGGCACCGGAACAGCTTCTTTCCCACAGCTGTCACGCTTTTGAACGCCTCCTGACATAAAACATAAACTATAAGGACTGTACTCCCCTATCCTCTCATACAACAATAACACATGGACTATCCTCACACACACACACATCACGGACTGTTTTCTTCACACACACATACAACCCGTAAATTTTATCTGCCATTATTTATCATGTATCATACTATATACATATATAATCCATTCCCTAACATTCTTGTATAATCTGTGCATATAGCTCCCATATTTATATTTATACACAATATCTATATTTCTTTGCTATAACCCCTTATAGTCCATACATACATAGTCTTGTACATCTGTAAATAAATATTTATACCTTGTAGAGCACTTCAGGATAGATGCAAACTACATCTCGTTGCTTGTACTTGTGACAGTGCAATGACAATAAAGTTGAATTCTTTTATTCTTCTTTCTCTAACAGACGACAGAAACTGTTTCTGTAATCAACCAAAGGTCACTCAGTCACTTTGACCTTTGATCATATTCAATATTTTCTGATTCAACCACCCCAAATAGTGATTATAGACAATATCAAACTTGTTTGTCCTGTCTTCTATGAAGACCTGTCCAGTATCTCACCTAACGGCTGCAGGAGACAGACACCAGCTCCCCTGCAACCTTAAGGTCAAACATGTATAACATGATGTGAGATTTTAACCTTTTATTAAATATTTATCTCCTCAATTCTTAAAAAATACATAACTGCCACAAGAGATGAACCGATAAGCAAAGATTGGGTGGACAGTTCAGAGATGATCAGGTTTAACAGATCTGAAACAGATCAGATTTCTGAATTTCTGGCTGCCATCAATCAGGTCTGGCACACCTTTCTAATAAAAAGCCATTTTTGATTTATTTCCTAGTGAAACTCTTATCAGGGACTTCGCTCTGGGACTTTTGTAAGATTGTTAATGTATGATGATACATGTTGTTAAACATTTAGTGTTTAACAAAAGCTCTAGCCTGTGAATGGTGAGTACATTTCATGCAATATAGCCCCGAATATAAATGTACTGTATAGGAGTGAGTCTCCAGAAAAAGAGCAGGAAGTGCACACAAATCAACAGCGCCACGTTGTACAAGAGAACCTAAAGAAAAGAGGAAAGTCAGGAATTGATTGGTGATGATTTCTTGCATCTGGGCCAAGACGGAAATAAAAGAAAGCAAAAATGGAGGCTATAATCATGTTAGTGCCCCCCCGATTCCTCCTCCCCTTCTTCTACCCCGGCCCAATCCCTCTATTTCAGCTCCCTCCATTTTCTGAGTGGTCATCTGTTGATTACACGTTATATTTAAAGTCTGCTGTCTCGATCCTTTGCTGCCTCACTTTGGCCTGAGCTCGCACACTCGCGAGACTCCGGCATACATACATAAATAACATACATACATAAATATTTAATCAAATAAATAAATCACTCGGCCCGGCGGCCCTTTCTAATCAAGTGACATCAATCAGGGAGAACTGTGGGTAAAGAGGCCTTGCGGCTGACGCCTACTGAGTGCACCCGGATCGTTGGAGTAGCGTCTATTTGAGTCCAAGGGGGGAAATATACGCTCCATGTCCCATTACAGGAGAAGGGCTATCCTTTCGTCAGCGCGCCCATTACTCGCCCTATCATTTCCCCAAATCTAAAACCTGTTTTCAATCAACACAGCCAAACGAGTGCCTGTCCAAGAGAGGCAGAGAGAGAGAGAGAAAAAAGAGAGAGGGAGCACAGGAGAGAAAGGAGCAGAGATGGACAGTGAGGGTAGAGGGAGCGAGATGGAGGGCTCTTTCCTTCTTTCTTCCAGTGATTGGAGCGTTTTGCATTCTGTATGTGTGTGTGATTGAATCCGTCTCCTAAATTAGGGCTGTCGACTCGAGGAGCTGAATGTCCTTAACCCCCCCTCCCCATAACCAATGCCTGGGTGCCGCAACTTGCAAGTGTGTGTGTGCGTGTGTCACGTTGCTGGGGAATATTTTAAGTGCAGCCTGGGTAAAAGGTTTATGTTGAGACTTTGATTGCTAATGCTATGTTGTATGTGTGAGAAAGCATTGTTAGGTTATTAAAATTCAAAGTTTCTCAGCGGCTCTGCTAACTTGATTTCAGCTCCAAAGCCATTAAAGCCGAAGAGGCTGGGAGAGACGGTGCAAAAACAAACAGGTATTGTTTCACATTAACTACACAAACTGGGGTCAGAATCAGCCGAGAGTCTTACTTTTGTGGACAGAGTTTGGAAGTTTGGCCATGGCGTAGTCCCAGTCGAAGATGTAGCTGTAGAAGCAAAGCTGGTTGTACAGGGCCTTCTCCGAATACTGCGAAGAGAGCACAAGCAATGTTAAAGCAATCGAAATTGGTTAAATAACATCTGTGTCACCAGCACTACTCCAAAAGATTGACTGATCCCGTCACATTTAAGTTAGGCACATCCAATGTCACTGGAATGACTTTTCGCGCTTGGTCAAGGGCAGGCCTTCTGTAAAAGAACTGACTAACTTTTTTTTCAATTGTTACATATTTAAATTCCCATAAATACATTGAAGATTTGTTTTTATTTTTATAAATGATTGTATTTCATAAACTCATGATCCACTGACGGATTGTACTATTGGGTTTTTGCCTCTTCCTGCACTGTTATCGTTATTCTTTTTTTCTTAATGTATTCTCTCTGTATTTTAATTCTGCAACATAAACTAAACATTTACATTTCCTCTCCCATGTTGCTGATTAATGCTGGGCTTTTCTCCAACTCCAGGGACGGACACTCAGGATATAA
This sequence comes from Xiphophorus hellerii, assembly GCF_003331165.1. Lineage (NCBI taxonomy): Eukaryota > Metazoa > Chordata > Actinopteri > Cyprinodontiformes > Poeciliidae > Xiphophorus > Xiphophorus hellerii. Next base: position 11,516,419 of record NC_045692.1, read on the forward strand.
GATACAGTGAGCTTATTCAAACACTGACATGTAGCTGATACACACATTTCAAAACATATGTAGTTCTCAGGGCAGTGCAGCTGTCTCTCAAGGTCATATTAGCAGGGGAGAGTATATGTTATTTCATCAAGAGGTTCACAAGTTCACAGCATGCACAAGTGTGAACGCCAGCATTCACCCACCAGATGCAGGATTCATTTTACTGCAGTCTAACTGTTACCAAAACTCGTACATTACACACACAAAGAAAAGATACTGCTGAATGTTTCCAGGATCATCATCTAATTAATCCTTAAATGGAGATTAAAAGCAGAATCGATCATCTTTATTCGACAAACATTACTCTTTTTAATAATTCCTAATGATTGCAATGTATTTAAGTCTAAACAAAGGATCATCCAGGCATTTCAATAAAAATCTTGCTGTCCTGTTGTGGAACATAAAGTTACATTACAGGCGCATTCTTTACTCTGTTTGACAGAGTAAAGAACCTGGGCTATAAAGTAGGGATTGAGTCTGATTGAGAAAAAGGTTGCAACAAATGCAATTTTTAGTAAGAGAAATACAGAGAAACGTTCAAATTTGAAAGGACTGAGTTATTTCTTACCACGGGTTCTGATCTTTTTCCCTACTGACAGTGTCGTGTGTTCCAGCCATACAAACATTTCAACTGCTGCAGCTATAATTCACATCACTACAAGGTGTATGCCAACACTGACAGATGTGATCATCTATGATCCGATGACATTGTCACCTATTCCATAAAGAGTTAGATGCTGGTAGCACCGCTAAGATGAAGGACCATGTTTTGACTAGTTGCCTCTCTTACCATCCTCCTTTTAAGAATGGCTAAAGCAACTGGGTTTAACATTCATGTCATATTTATACCAAAGGAAAACAGGAAGTCATAGATTAGAAAATTAATCACTAAGGTTGAAAAAGTAAAATATATGTTACAAAAATCTGTCAGCTCCATTTATTTTATAGGAATTATTAAGAATGCATACAAATAAGTGTGAAAAACAATCTACTCATATAAAAAGGCATACTCAACTTATATAAACTCTTCATGCTCTTTAGGGCCTTAGTTTAACTTTATATTTATGGCAAAGTAAAAAAAAAAATTAATGTTATGCTTTATTGTATTTGATGATATCATCCACTCATTAACATGCAAAACACTGCGTACCTTTCATCCGTCGCTGTTGGGGGTACCTTCGTTCAACAGTCTAACAAAGCCACTGATGCTACCGTCCTCAGTTATTCTGCAATGATGCTCTCAATCTGTCACGCCTTCATGCATTAAACGTATAAATGATCCTCATTTTCAAGGTACAAGCTACAACTGATATTTTATTTGTGACAAATCGTAGATGAAGGACATCATTTAAATATGAATGCATGTTTGAAAAAAAAAAAAGTAATTTATAATTTTGTATAAACAGAATAAAGAGTCATGCCAAAATATGCTCCATACTCAATTTTCTTTTTGTTTTTTAAGAACGATAGGTCCTAGTTAAAATCCTGATTAAGGACAAGCAGTAAATGGTCTGTCTTGATTTCTGCCATTAAATGGAAAATCCAGAGATGCACACAGTATTTGAAGCTGACTTCTCATCTCAGTCTTTGAAGTAAGTGAAAGATGTCAATTTTAAGTCTTCTCTCAGGAAGAACTTCTGCATCAAAGATTGTTGCAGTTAAAGCAACTGATCACTTTGGCATGGTGTGTTAACTGACTGGAAAAAAGTAGAAATTTTTAGATTCGATGTGAAAATCTGAGATGGTCAAAGGTAAAGGTCTAAAAAAGACACACACACAAAAAATCTAAGTTCAAAAAAAAGATTTGATGCGACAAATCAAGGAGGATATAAATGTAGAGCAATGTAAAAAAAGACAATTCTGATTTTAGTCTACCAATTAATGGAATAAAGACATAAGCATTTTACTTTCCATGATTTCTTTAACATAATCATCCAGACTTTAAAAAATGATAGAAATTACACCACTATTAGTGACTATATAAAAGCCCTGAAATGAAAAAAAAAAACACATTACAACTTTACATGTTTTATCAGACCCAGATATAATGCTTCATAATATAAATTCTGAAAACTAGTGTACTAATCTGGACAAAAAATGAATCTGGAAAGCTTTTTCACTTCTTTCCTTAAAATAATGGAGTGGTTTCTATGCTAAATGAAATAAATAAGGAAGCAATAATGCTTAGCATATCAGAGAACATGATAAGCTCTTATTATGCTGCTACTTTGATAAGTATTTCTCTTTAAAGCAAAATAAAAAAAATATATATATTTTGCTCAGACCCAAAATATTCAGATCCCTCAAACTTCACGCCTACTTATAAAACAGAGGTAGCTCACTAGCTTTCACCTAGCGAGTAACAAACATCATTCCAGGCTGTTAAAAGTGGATTTGAGATCATGACAGGACAAAAAAAAAAATCTTGCAAAACAGAATAATAGACCTGGTAACAAGATTCCCACTCAAATGACTACACCTCCCTGCTAGCATCCCCCTTCCTCTGTGTGACACAGTAAAGCAAGAAAACAAATTTGCTTGCTTTGTTAATTTCCTCTGCAATTAAGCGGAGCCACATGACAACCTGCCAAAGGGAGAGAGGGGGGGAAAGAGACTGAGAGGATGAGCTAGACAGAGCAGTGGGAGGGAAAAAGAGAAGAGCGGCGAAGGAGAGAGAGAAAGACATGAGAGACAGCAAAAACAGAGTGAAGAGGAGAGAGAGAGGAAGAAGAGAGGGGATCAGACCTGATACACCCTCCCTCATAATAGTTTGTTGTGATAAGCCATTGTGAGAGAGGCATGCGAACAGCCGAGGCTGTCAATTTGATTAGCCATTATACTGCATGTTTAATTGCAGTTATTGGCTCGTCATTTCCCAGCTACACTGCAGAGGGCACGCTAAGCCTCGACCCCACACTGCCGTCAGGTGTGCGCCGAGTGGTTCATTATTACCACCAGGAAGAATCCCCCGACAATTCCCGCGCGCAAAGCGAGTTTGAGCGTGCCCATTATACCTGCCAATCGGCAACGTGCGTAATTGTAATTTCAGTTTTTACTGCTGTGGCATAATCAAGTGGTGAGAGTATCTAATGCAGCTAAATGCAAACTATGAGGTGTGTGTGTGTGTGAGCGAGGCAGAGTGTGTGCCTTTAATGGCTTTCTAGCGCTGCCCACATGGCACGCACAGCTGTTGACCGTTGATGCACTGCCTAGTCAACAACCAAACCATGCACATCCCATAATGGAGCCTCGGTTACGGTTGCCAAGGTTGAACGAGCTCAGTCGGCACAAGCGCCGCGCGCCACCTCTTTCTCTCGAAACATAAAACACACTCACGCACACACACACTACCGTCAGAACAATGTGCTGCTGATTGTGGGCGGGCCGGACGCTGCATACTGATTGACTGACAGGTGTCAGAGAGGTGTGGCTTAAATGTAACAGGATTGTTATTGAATTTAGAGCCCCACAACCCCACCTCACTCTCCTCCACCCACACACACACACACACACCTACCTCGTCATTCAGCTCGGCGCTTTGTTCCCGCACTGACACCATTTCAATTTGCTCCACAAATCTGCAGCATTTTCAGCCTGACTGCCTAAGGAGCAAACCAGCTGTGAAATTGCCTCTCTCTCGGGAGTGTCGGAACCCCCCCAGCCCCCACCTCGTACCCCTTTGCTCCTTTGCCTCCAGCATCCCTGACTCACCACCCCTCGTCCCCCCTCAAATACACATATACACATTCTTACCCCCTTGTAAGGACTCAAAAACCCAAAGATACAAATGTTTAAGAGAAGGAAACGTGACGAAAGGATGAATAGTATAAAGACAATGGCGAGGAACATAAAAAGGGCCGTAAAACATAAAAATAATCCAAAACTTTCAGAGCTTCAGGATAAAATAGCTCACACAATAAAACAACCACTCAAGTCATCCCCAGACAGAAAATAACACCTGCTTCTACTAGACATGGCCTGGTTACCAAAACTCAGCTATAGCAAGTATTTAAAAAGTTACCCTTTAACATATACCAAAGAATCATGCCCCACTCCCCACTTATTGCTGCGCACTGCCAGTCAGCTAGCTAAAAGAAGGGTAAAACATTTTCCTACCAGCCTGGACAGAAAACACAGACCCTCGGAATAAATCTGGTTCCAAAATAAATAAAAAAAAAAGCAAGGACAGACTGAAACTCATCACTATCACTGTTTAGAGTTAATAAAAGATGGCAACTGGGTTTTCCTTTCTTAAGAACAAAAACAATTGCAGCTGTTTGGAAATCAGAATCGCAACGTGGAGACTGAAGGGGTTCCACCGATCACTCTTTTTAGTTAGCAAGCCACCTGCAGAGTCCACCCAGCCAGATAAGCCGACGAATTAACCAGCTAATGAATGCTCTTTAGGCTCCCAATGTTATTCTATAAACAGCAAAAACAACTCTGGAAAAGACTCGACACGTCAACCACTGGGTTTGTATGCTAGTATTTCTACAAGGGTGTATAATAGCAACACCAAGCTAGTATGCTGCTTTTACAAAGGAAAAACTGACATCTAATTAAAATTAAATATCTTAGTTTCAGAAGCTTAATGCTTATTTCTTTCACGAGACAATACTGTTCCTTTTATGTTAGAATACAACATCCATTAATTGAATCTGCATCAGGTTGGTTTAAGTTATTTGGTTTAATTTCTAAACAAAATCTCATATTGGGAACCACTGCAAAGAGCAAGCTTTTTTAGAAGCAACTATTACGATTTATGCTACAACTTTAAGCATAGGCTTAAATGGTAATGTTACATGGTAGCATAGCTAATTAGATCAGGTTATACATTTCTAAGCTTAATATATGTTAATACTGTCATATTGGCTAAGAATCTCATACATGGATTAACACACGACCTCTGAAGAACTTTTCTGCAACATGTTGTCGCTCTACTACACGAGATATGCGGTTAATGAAAAGGTAATAACTGACAATGTTTCTGCAAGCAGAGAAAACAAGCTCACGCTCACAGCCAGGTTGAACCGCGTTCACCCCCCTCAAGTGTTCTGGGATTCAAGCACAAACGCGGCCTCTGGCTGCAAGCTTTTTCGTCGATACTCGTCTTCAGCGTTCCTGCAAACGTGCCCTCTAAAAATTCTAAAGCTGCAACATCTAAGCCCTCGCAGAACTGCAGCTGCAGGTTAAAAAAAATATATAAATAAATAAAAAGAAAGAATGAAAAACGAGAGGGAGGGAGACGGAGAGAAACAAACATACATTTTCTCCCCCTCAGCTGTGAGGCCACGAGGCTTTAAAACTCTTGAGCTTTTCAGATGCGATGAGCATTATTGCCGGTTGTGGTAGTCACGCCGATCAGCTTCACAAGACACCATAATGAGTCAATATATGTAAATCTTTACTAGGCAAACACGGCGGGAAACAAAGGCATTTAACTGGTGCTCTCGCCCGCAAGCCTCAAACGATTCAGCACCGGTAATTTCTCCCCATTGAAAGGCATAATTGCCTGCTATTTGAAGATATTCATGCTCAATTTTTGAAATTAATTTCAATTGGGGGGAAATGTAGAAATGTCAGCTCCAGTGAAAGGGATTTGATTTCAATTATCCTCGCTCAAAGGACTGTGATTTCCAAATACACTTAAGCAAAATTATGACAAGAATTTTTGTTCGGCAAAATTCAGTGTTTAAAGAGCGATTAGGCGATAATGGGGCAGCTTTGAGCCGGCAGTGAATGCAGCCGTCTCCCTCTGAAAGGCACTCAATTATCTCTGATTGCTCCCGCTATAATGTATCAAATAGAGATACCTGCTATTGCCGTAATTTGTGTGAAAATTAACATGCTGCAATTTCCACTAGAGGGAAAAAGGGAGCTCTAATGGGCGCCTGAGCGTACATCAATAAAACGAGGGGAGAAAAAGAGGGAGAGGCAGCGAGGGCGGAGGAGAGAGAGAGAAAGAGAGAGAGGACGTGCCAAGAGAAGACAGAATGAGTGTAAGAGCTAAGGAGGGAGGGAAAGAAACGAAAAGAAAGGAGCAGAGGAAGAAAAGGGAAAAGAAAAGGAAAGTCGGGACAGATATTTAAGAATGGACAAGGGAAAAAAGGAATTAAGCTCAGAGGAGAGATGGAGAGAGTGAGCAAGAGAGGAAGAGAAAGAAATTTAATTTACTGAAAATATTACAAATTGCACCTGTGCATAACTCCCCCAAATTACCAACCAATCAAGGCAGAGTGCCTATTACTCTCCCATTACATGGAGATCAGATCACGCTCTGAATCTGTGTCCAAAGAGAGAGGGAGGGAGGGAGAGAGAGAGGAGGAAAAAAGGGACGAGGCAGAGCGAGAGAGATGAAGAGATGGAGGGAGGAAAGGGAAGAGACGGAACCCAAGGCGATGGATAATGTACCAGAGGAGGAATGCAGCGACATAGCTGGGATGTTTCTGAACTGAAACTTCCCAGAATGCTGATATTTACTCAATATCCTGACAGATTTCAATAAAGCCAGAGAGCAACAATCAGACGAAACATTCAAACAACTCCAAACTTCGATTAAAGAAATCACATGTCTGATTGGAAAATGGTGGCTTCTTCTTCTTCTTTCCTTTTGAGCAGTCTGACTACCGCCAGCTCAAACAGCCACTGAATGACCTCTTGAGTGCTTCGTATAATTAGCACCAATTAAATATGTAAGCTGCTGGGCTATTACTCTCCGTGCACCGGCTCGATTCAGACAACTGTGTTACCATATACTGAGCAGCCAATATTAGCCGAATATGAGCCATAATATAAATGTTTCCTGGAAAATATGCAACAGAGAGAGAGTTCAGTGGCAGTAATTAGGGTTTAAGCATTTGGTTTAAGGGCACTTCAGCAGGGCAGATGCTTGTTTTGCTGACTGGCTGATAGACTTTAAAAAGGAGCATTTAGTGTCCAGACATTAACGGCTGAAAAAGACAAATCAACTAATGCATATTCTGATTATTTAAAAGCTGTAGGTAGTAAGAGGAATAAATAAATTACAGGGCTGAAAAATGGACTTCAGATGCAAACTGCAGCAGTTGTGTTTAGCAAACCCTCAGTTTTGTCTCTTTATTACCAAGTTTTAAAGGCAATCTGGAGTTTTTATAAATTTATGAATGTAGACAATCTTATGTGTTAACAAAGTGGAAGTGATGGCAGGATAAACACTGAAATGGAGCTTTAAACAGATGACAACAACATCAGTCAAAGAGAATAAAATCAGAGACAGAAACAAGAAAATTAGGTTACTGATATGACAACTTAAATGTCAAATTGAAGTATTTGTGCTGATTACAGAAGCATTTTAAGAACAAACCAAATAATCTTTACTCAACTTCTGCATATTTATTCGTTCGTCTCATTATCGCACCTGTTTTTGTTTGTTTAAAAAGTTGTTGTTAAAAGTTTAAGAGTAATTTAGCACAGCGTGGTAGTGGGAACCTTCCAAATATATAACTACTGTTATTCAACACAGATGGAAAAACTAATAAATCAGATTGTAGAAGGGCTTAAATAAGTTAGTATATCATAGCAAGAATTACAGTTGGCTGTCTTTAATAGCATTTATATCTATATCTGTAAAGATCAATTTCAAGTCTTGCCACAGATACTCAATTGGGTTTGAGTGTCTGACTGAGTCATCCAGACATTGATACGCATTGATCTCAACTTTTCAATCATATCTCTGGCAGAAGGTTTAAGGTCCTTGTCCTACTTGAAAGTTAAATTTGGCCTCAGTACCAAATGTTTTGCAGCGTTCCTGTGCATGCTGGAAGTTTTACCCACTGCATTATGCTGCCACTATTTTGTTTCCTAGTGCAGGTGGTGTTTTCATGGACAAAGGCAACCACACAGTATTTAGCATGTGGGCTAAAATGCCTAGTTTGTGTTAGCTCAAATAAATAAGTATTACTTTAAAAAAAAAAACAACATACATTGAAGTCTTTGGTTGTAATGTGGAAAAAAGAAGAAAACTTTCAAGGAGTACAAATACGTATACAAGGTGATGTAGGTGGTCTGACGAAGGATCAGTCCAGCAGTTTAGCATAAAATGAAGTAAAAGAGTTTTGGATGTTTTGTCGTGTTAGCAGCATTACAATGATCAAAATGAATACATAACACTAATGAACAAATCTAGGTTATTCAATAACTTGCATTAATTACTCCGTGTGAGAAGGTACCATGTCATTCTAATATGTTGCTGGGTTTGTAAATACAAAAACAGTTGAATTAAATAAGAAAATAATGTTTGAATAATGTCTCATGATATAGTAAGATTTGTGTAAAACTGTCTATTTGTGGTTACACTTTCAGCAGCTTGGTGAATTCCCTAAACTGTGTGTTTGGGCATGCAAATTATCACCAAATAATATTAAGTAAATATTTTCTTCTTACTTTCAACACTATTTTATAACAGAAAGAGCATATCAATGTTATGGGATATGACAAAAAAACCCATCAAAATAAAAAAAGTTCAGACACGCGGTCCTTAACCGCTAGTTTTATATTTGCAAGGGCAAAATGTGTTAGCTTTAGTGTTTAACTGTGTAATTGTTGAAATAAAACAATAAACTCCTCCACATTGGTAAGAAAAATAAACAAATCCAAACACAAACAGCTTTTCTTTTCAATGGTCAGTCAAATATATACATAAAGATATGTCCAAGGACTGAGGAGTTAAAAGAGAAGTCAAATAAAGGCAGGCAGCAAATTTTGGAAAGGAAAATGTTGCATGAGCAAGCAGAGAAAAGTTAAATGTTGTATTCAGCCTGCAGTTTAAAGTGCCACGGCCCTCAGGCACAGCAATGGCCGCCTAAGTGGCTACAGTGACAGCAGAAATTGGCCTTCTGGTTTACAACCTGTCGCCACATCGCCAGACAGAGCAAAGCAGCTGGAATAGGGGGGAGACACACAGGAGCAGAGAATATATATATATATATATATATCTATCTATATATATATATATATATAAAAGACCCTGAAAAGAGAGAGTTAAGAGAGGCGATGGTGGAAACAAGGAGAGTGAGAGTGGGACAGAGAAATGTCATGCTCAAATTGAAAGGAAGAGTGTTTTTCTCAAATCCAGTGGTCAAACTAACAAAGTGTTCATAGGAGCAGAGTCACACAGACAGGTGGTTTTAATGGCTGAACCACCAACCAGCTCTTAGACACACATACACGTGATGCAAGACAAAAAGGATATTATGTCATGCATATGATGAAATGTGACACTAATAAGCAGAGATATCCAGCACATATGAGGAGATGTTAGACTGCAGCTCCATAGCACCATCATCTGGAAAAGATCTACAGAGCACAAAGAGTTCCCAGAGAGTGACATCGCCTGAGGAGCCAAGAGGCAGCTTTGTTGTGTTTTCGTGCGCGTTACCACTATACTAGAGTGCATTTATTCAGCACAGCAGGGAAGTGCAGACCTCCGGTGAGCGTAAAACTGAGGGGCATTACCTCAGCTCTGAGCGTAGCACGGGTGCAGGCTGGGCAGATGGGTCCGTGTCGGGAGAAGGCGATCGGCAGGCGCCTGGTTCTGTTCTGGCAGGCCTGGTCCTCGCACACCAACCAGCCCTGTGCGGCAAACAGACCAGATCAGATTCATTTCCATCCAGTAAGGGAATATTTTCAGGTAGATTTCTGAAAGGCCTCAGAAGTTAACATGCATTCAGTTAAGAAAACGTCTACACACAGACGTTTTCATAACATTGTGGACATTAGGTCTCAACTTTTAACTGCTTGAACAGTAATCCAGTATAGCATTAAGTCACTTCGCTGCTTTTTTGGCACCTGAACTAAAATAAATCAACTCTGCTGCAAAATTTCCTAGACTTGTAAGCACTTGTAAATAAAGACTATACTATTCTACACTAAATGCTGATCTTTTGAAGAAGAAAAAGTCTGTTTTAGTGAAATATCCATCCATTTTCTTACACCCTTGTCCCTAGTGGGTTAGGGAGGTGCTGGTGTCTATCTCCAGCTATGTTCCGGGCGAGAGGCAGACACCCTGGACAGGTCGCCAGTCTGTCGTTTAGTGAAATATATTTAAAGAAAAAAAAACAAAACAATCATAGGTTCAGTTCAACTTAATTTCCAAGTTATCAAGATTGCAATGAAGAAGCTAAAAGCAGTTTTTAAATCTTATAGAAAGCATGTACATTCTGATACTAAGTCGAAACATTAATGTGTAAAATCAAATTGTGATGTGCGACATAAAGCATAAAATGTAAACATAAATCGACTGAACAAAGTTTGTGCATAGCTGCGAAAGTGATACATGCACCAATTTCTTTTCTGTAATTTCTGAATGATTTTCAACATCTGGATATTTTTCTTAGTCCAACTTATTTGTCTACGTTAAAAAGAGTCCTGAGTATAAATGTTTAAGAAAAAACTTTCTTTTAACTGAAAAGATTTTTTTTTTTTTAAATAGATGTTCGAGCAGCAGCCAACTACTTGTTTATAAAACGTGTTTATGTAGCCATTTATTTGTTCGATAAATATGTTCTACAAAAAATTGATAAAACTTCTGTTGACTGGAGACACTTAAGGGGAAAAAAAGCAGTTTCTCATAATGAGGAAATTTTGCTGAAAATTGTTGCTTCCATTTAGCTGCTCTAATTCAGCACAACAATCTGACAACAAAAGTACTCTGGGGAAGAGAAAGAGAAAAAAATGGATAAATAATAAAAAAAAAAAAACAAGTGTGTCAGATGGGCAAAGAAAAGGGGAAGAAAACAGGTTCACGTCTGACTTGACGTCCCGCCTCGCTGTCTTCCTTTACGTTTCAGATTATTCAGCGCGTATGAGTGTCAACGTGCTGCTCAGTCACAGGCAGAGCAGCGGACAGCCAAAACGGCAGTAGTTAGGACCCCCTGGGGTGAGGTGGCGACCCTGGGCAGGTGCTGCGTTCTAACCCTCTCAATCTTCCCATACTTTTCCAGACTCCTCCTCCCCCTTCTCTGCTTCTTATGCCCTGTCATTACCACAGGGGTTTGAAAAGGGGGGAGCTGGTGGAGGGGGTTAATGCCCAACTAATGACAGAGCATAAGACCCACCGTCATCAACGCCTTTGCTCCTCTGCTGCATCCATCTTTCCTTCCTTCCTTCCATTCACTCAAAATAAACCGGAGCACCTGTCTCCCTGTCCACACCCCTTCACTCATAGGAGCTGCACTGGTTCTGTGATTGATTTTTAAGTCTTTGTCTGGTGTCTTGATCAGTTCTGAACAGGAGGAGTTGGAAAATAGTGATGAATGCATTTTTGTCTTCAAAGTTTATTCAACCTTCCATACAAACTTGAGTATCTTTTCATGAAACCCCCCACCAAAACAAACCAGTGCTGATACAAACACAATTTGATTTTTCTATATTTTTTATTATGTCAAACGGCACATTAGAACATATTTTCTTTTTCATAAAGTTGCAGGCAAAGTGTGCAACAACATTAAAACTTCTTGCTTGATATTTCTTGTCAAAGTTCTTTGCCTGTTTTCAACACAACTTTGGTAAAACACATTTATGCTACTAATATAGCATCCTGATATGGTGCTAGGTGATAAGGTGAGTGCTATAAGTTCACCACATTCTCTAATTAGAGCTAGGACTCTTATTTTGAAGGAGGGAAGGAAGTAGTTCTCAAACAGCTCCATTGACAGATTCCTGTAAGGCCTGGTCAACAATACTCTGCTATAAGAACAAATTAAAAACCCCTCCTCCGTCAAAGTGACGAACCCACATGAGATGCTAAGTTAGCTGCTAATAGCGCTACAGTTACTCTTTGGTGCTAAACTAAGAAGCTATTTCAGTTTTTTGAGATGCATTTGAAGCACTGAACAAAGGTCCTTTAAAACATAGTTTGAATCTCCATTTGTGAAAATATACACAAAAAAAAACACTAACTAATTTCAGCTGCTTTTGTTGAATTGGACTCAATTATTCAAAACTGATTTTTCTTTGCTTTTCCAAGAGTATTACAAAAATGTAAACTCATCTAATTTTCCTGGACCCAGTGTCATACATCCCATTATGTAACGGGAGTATAGTTATGTAATGTATTTCTAATGTATTTTTTGTGGACTGAACTGAAGCTGATTTACAAATCTTCACAGGATTTTGTTAGTTTTAACAAAACTTAAAGGCACAATGACAGAACAGCTCTACTAAGATTAACCAGTGGATAAAACAGCCACAATTTTCTTTTAATATACAGATTTTGAAAGTCAGTCTTGGATCAAACCCTGAGTTCAAATTCAATATGGCTGTTATGTAGCTAAAATGCATGAAGGTTGCAGTAATAAACTGTTTATTTGCATTTCTAATTGCTTTTATTTCAAAGAATTAACAAAGTACTGTATAACGCACTACTGAAACATGCTTCTTCAGTGTCTGAATGCGTAAAATGGTGCTAAACACATTGTTAGTGGCTTGTACTGCTAATAGCAGCTTGCTTTATATAGATTGAAACTGGACCGCCCTGAGCTTTGGCGATAGCATTCATGGATCCAAGTTCTGAGTAAAGACATAAGAATCAAGTGTAGGTGTTTTATTTTGTTGTATATTAAAGTTCACCTGCAGATTGCATGAGAAGACAACTTAAAGTGATCTAAAACAGGTTAAATAACAAGAAAAAAACCCATCAACAATATGAAAGTAATATAGCTAAAGAAAAATGGTTCGACTTACAACATATGTGACACTGGGAGGTGAGATAGAACTTTGATCAAAAGAGATTAATAAATAAATTTCCACAGAGTTTATGGAGGCATTACTAAATTAACACAAAACAAAACCGTTTCATTAGTCTTATTCTTAACACTTTAAGAACAAACAAAACATGCACAATACCTTTGACAATCAGACTTGTTTTGAGCCTCTTATCAAAAATAAAGTGCATAGCAATATTCTGCTTTTGCAAAAATCATGGTTTGAGGTCAGCTGAGGACAAACTAACAAAATAACTTAAAACATCGATAAAGTGCTGAACATTTCCTTGTACTGCAAAAAGAACATATTGAAATGGAGCAGCTCTGTGGCTATTTAAATGTAAATAAGGTCGGTCTCGTTTTTATGGGTCAGTCCACCAAAAGCATCAAATACTTTTAAGCTATGCCACAATATTGTTCAATTCAATTTTATTTAAATTTATTTTTTTAAAGGATGCTTTTTCACAACAAATGTCTCAAGGTGCTGCAAAAGAAAAAAATAAAATAAAATTTATGTGTAGAATGTAATCGCCAATTCAGTCTAATCACAATCAAGTAAAAGAATACTGTTTTTGATAAGGCTAAAGCAAGTAGTGTGATCTGTAACAGCCAATTGCTAGGATGCATATCTGCTTAAATTATAATATGCACATAATAATAATAGCAGTACTTTAGCACACAGAAAATATAAGAGGTATATAAAATTGGCTAACAAACAAACTACAAGCTGAACACACACACACACGCCCACACACATAGACCAAGCCAATCTCTTCTAAATGAAAACCAAACACACACAGATCTAGAATCAATTAGAAAGTCCCAGAGTTCACAGCTTTACCCACAAATCCCAGCTTCAGGTCTAATTACCTCAACCTTTAGCCACCCTTTTGTAAAAAAAAAACAAAAAAACTGGGCATCATGGGAAACGAGGATGTTTCTCCTCCTATAATAAACATGGATGAAGTACAGTGGATCATAAAGGTGAAAAAATAACAGGTGAAAGTAGGAGGCGGCTGTTTGTAGAGTTTCTTCAGTTTTGTGTTCGTGGAAGTACCTTTTGCACACATTCCTGTTCCTGTTATGACACATACACACACAAACAACGCGTTTGTATCGCACTCAATCTGTCACCATTCACGGGCATCACAATGAATTAATTAGAACACATTAAAGACCGAGGAGGTTCAAAAGAGGAAAAGCTTCCCACAGTGGCCTTCTGCCCAGCTTCACTGACCCCACAGCTATTTGCACAAAGCAGAAAAATAAAAATCAAGGTAAGATTAAGTGCATTAGACCTGCGAGCCACGCATAAAGGATTAAAAACAAGAAGCACATCAGTAGTGAGGCAGGATGAAAAGGGAAAAAAAAGAAAAACATCTAATTGAGGCATTTTCCTGGAGGAGGGGGTTCGGGGGGTGTACAGTCGGACGTGAGAGAATAAAGGCTCATAATTGCATAATTATAGCAGTGGATACCTGACACACTGAATGCAGACGTCAAATGAGTTCCACATAATTTAACCAAACAGAGGCAAGACCAGGCCACGACAGGGCCCACCACGAAATATACCCTCCCTCTGTTCCTCCTCTTTGTCCGCACACTTTCCTTTCTTCCCATTTCCTCCAAAAACTTTTCTGTTGCAAGTTGTGGTTTGAGATTTGAAAACACTGCATAGTGGTTTTAGTTTTGCATCGCTGTATGCTCCTGAATCATTCTGTAGTCACAGTAGCCGTCCGTCCAACCCGCAACACTTCACTAAAAAGCTGTTCACAGCTGACACATTTCACTCGGTTCACTAAAACTTATTTGGCAGTATCTGTAACAAATTGATTGAAATGTATGTCATTTAGTATTTTTGTATTCATGACTGTGAATGGTTTTATGCCATTTCTATCAACAAACTTGTTTTGAATCAATCAACTAACTCTTTATCTCCCACTTTGGTCTTGAAATTTTATTACGTTTCTCAAACTGTGGCTCAATAGACTTGTTTCTTCCACCTACTATTTGGTAGACTTCTGCTGATTGTTTAGTGTGACTTTGTGAGCTTTCAGTCTTGTGTTCTCTTCATTTTAGAAAAAAAACAACCAGTTTTTGCTTCATTATCTCCAAATAGTAATGAATAGATTTGCCGCAAATATGTCTTTAAATATTCTTCAACATAGCAGTAGATGTAATGCTTATTTGCTGTGGTGATCTTTGTTATAAATAATTTGAGAACTGATGTAAACTGGCTATGTTGCGGCTTGGTTGTTCACATGACAACCAGATTCAACAAGATATTTAAAAAAAACAAAAAAACAACCAAGACATATGTAATAAATTTGAATTGTTTAGACTCAGAAGTTAGAAATTCCTCCATTGCTAGCACTCAAACTGGGTTCCATGCGAGAAGATTTTCCTTTCCTTGTCACTGAGCAGCATTGCTCATTCTGTTGGCTGGTTGGTTTGTCTACGGTACTCATCCAAAACCAAACTGAGAGCTGCGATGTCTATTCAGAGGATCAGAAATTCTTCTGTTGATTCTAAAGCATAAAATGATTAAAATGTTTTTCTTTAGATCAAATGGTGAAGTGTGAGTCACTGCAGGTTTGCATGAAAAATATTTTCCTCAGTTCCACATAATTAAAAAAATAAAAGTGATGCTGAATATCAGGTAATGCATCAATTCAAATGTACTTAGTACTCAGAGCTGCTGATGCACCAATCAGACAGCAGGTGATCACAATCTGACAATTTCTCCTCAATCACCTGTGACTGGTGATAATCAGATCAAATCTAAAAAGAAAAAAATGTTTAATTTGACAATTTGTTTTTAGCTTTTGGGGATAATCTTATGCCCTCGTTATTCTGTTCAATTCAATTTCTTCTTCCTGAGTTAAGTTGATGTGTGTTAGGTTTACACATCAAATATATGTGTTTTATTGAGTGGGTTGGACCTCTCTGCTTAGGCTTTGTAAGTAACTGGAGAATTATGTTGTATTGAAAAAGTGTTTGGGATTGAAACTTCTATTTATTGTCATCTATGATTTTGATTACTTTTTCCAAATATGCAACAAAAAGAAAACAAATAAAAACCAAAAAACTAGTGGCTAAATAAAACAGTTTTTGGTCAGAGTTCCTCCAAAGACTGCCTAACAACAGAGAAAATGGTTTAAAAGTTGTAAGAAATACATACTCTTAACATGTTCCACCAATAAAAATGGACTAATTAAGAAGCTGTTCCCACAAGAATCCAACCTGCCAAAGTCTCACACACAGACCAGAAAGACTCCTGTCTGGTTCTTGTGTTTCATCAGTCCACATTTCCAAGGAGATCAGACCTGAAAACCGGTCCACTTTACAAACACACGCTCTCACACAGACCAGCACAGTGAAAAGAGCTCAAACGGCTCCACTTTGTACCTCCTCCGCTTAATCAAAGCTTCACTATTCAACAATTTGACCTTTTGTTCAAAACAGGATTATCACCTTCTCTGGTCTTCATGCACCCTTTTCTTTATCCACCCCTCCCTTTCTTCCCTTGCCCCGTAGCCCGTTTCCAGGGGCGACCCACATGACGAGGGTAATTGCAATAATTTGTTAAATGCCATGGCAACCGTGGTTAGATGGGAGGGGTTTAAAGAAAAAAAAATAGGGGGATTGGGCGGATCAGGAAACAAACAAATCCTTCATTTTGCCAAAGACAGGGGTCCGAGACAACGAAAGGACAGCGTGTGTGTCTGTGTGAGAGGGCTAGTTGTGAACAAGTGTTTGCTCTTTCTCAGGGTGCCGGTTTATTGATAATCATGGAGGTGATGGTGAGGAGGGGGATAAGAGGTAATTTCCCTAATGATTAATGTGTCTCTGGTCTCAATTCAAGATGAACACACACACACACCCAGAGGTGCAGAGCTTTCACTCTATCTGGCCAGACAAGCAGCTCTATTTGAACTCTCCCTCGGCCTGAAAGGAATCCTTAATTACACAATATTACCCCTCTTCATTGCCCCGCTGTGTGTGCTGTGTCCACTGCTGTTCAGCCTACAGTGGTGTGTGCATCTAAGAGTGTGTGTGTGTGTTGCTGTGTGACATGCAAGTATTCAGTGGTAGCAGCTGTTTCACACATAATAACAAAAGGGGCTGAGGGGGGAGTCGATCCCCTCACATTCACCACACTAATTGATTTCTGTTCAGCACTGTGGGAGAATTACCCCCCACCCCCAACCCCTCCACACATACACACACTTTTGCAGACAGTGCATTCCACACACACTTAAAACCAAGTGTGTGTGGGCAGCTTCCAATACCAAGGTGTTGGAAGCTGCCCTGGAGAGAGAGGGATGGCACAGGCATCCAGTTTAATTTATTCTCAGGCTGCAGTCACCAAACAGTCCTCCATGCTCTTTCATGTCCTATGGACAAACAAGGTCTAAAACTGAATAATAAGAGAATCACTTTGTGCTGATAAGTGAGCATAAGCTGAACTAATAACTAGAGTGAGAGAGAGAGTAGGAGATGAGTAGAAGACCATATTTTTTTGCCAGATGCAGATTAGATTCAATTAAAACCAGTCAGCGGATAAGAGTCTCAAAGCGATACATTTTCAGAGCTGTTAGCGCTGTGCTGGTTTGTTCTCTAAGAAAAATAAATACATTATAACCTGATTTTAGAGATCCCATCACTTTGATTTCGTTCTCAAAAACTGCAGGCTGTTGCTAAAGCTTTGCAAGAGACGCTGTGATAAACTTTAAAATAATGCACTTCTAAATTCTGCCTTTGGCATTTCTCAAAGTTAGGTTATGAATAACCATAAAAAGAACTGAGCTCTGACTATTATTAATCAATTCAGAATTGTCCATATTGGCAACTAAAAACAGATGTAATGAAACATCCCCAATATGTTGTGTATTGGTGCTAGATCAATAAACTGAGTTGAAATGCAAGCTTGACTGTTTTACAATCAAAAATGTTCAAACTGTTGTGTGCTTTGTATTTAGACTCCTTAATCAAATATAGTATAATTTATTGCCTTATAGGTATGGTTTTATGTATTTTACACGCAAATAGTGCCATTTTATCGCACAATCAAGCAAGTATGTTACATTCAGTTGTAACAAAAATGTTGTATATATCAAACATGCCCTAAAAGAAATATGACTTCGCCTTGAAATTGGGCCTCTGTCTCTTTAAGAAGCTCCTGCTCTGTCCGACACTCCACAATAATGTTTCTCCTTTAAGCAAAGGAAGGTGAAATACACTCTGGTCAGATTAGATCTTTTATGAACTTTTTGGCAAATAACTAGGTGTGGAGAAATACTACCAGCCTGATCGTAGCAACCCCCCAGAGAAACATGGCAGTGGCAGGTTCATGCTATAAGGGAGCTTTTCCTCAGCAGTTTCTCAGCAGCACAACAACCCTAAACATTCAAACAGAGCTACAGTGGATGGTTTAGATAAACTCATATTCATGTGTTAGAATGGCCCAGTCAAAGTTCAGACGCAAAACCAAATGAAAATCTGTGGCAAGATGTTGCTTAGATACCATCTCAATGCAATATAACTGAGCTTGAGCTGTTCTGCTCTCCAGGTGTGCAAAGCTGGTAGAAAGCTCCCTTAAAAGGCTTGCAGCTGTAATTGTCCAACTCAGCGGGGGGTATACATGTATACACCTCTTTATTTTTATTTCCAATTTTGTTCCATTGAACTGCCAAGTAGATTGATGGTTAATAAATAAAGTATCTAAACATAAAATATAACCTAAAACACAAGAGTAATAAAACTACAAAAAGGCAAAAAGTAAGGAATCACACAAGATAGAAAAACAAAATACAACAGCCAGTGCTGCTGATGCCAAATGTGATCATTCCCACAACTCCTTATAGAGCTTCTCCTCATTTTCCACACAGAGTGTGCTCTCTGGCTGAAAATGTCAGCCGCACTGCCCTGCTGGGGTTTTTATCTTTAGTGTAACATCTTTATGATGGTTTCTCTTACTGAAGCTGCATCTGTTGGAGCCCCTGTTATTTTAAGCAGAGCTGGAACATTTCAGAGATAGTTTTTTAGAAGCATTGGCCCTTTTATTACATTATGCAGTCATTTATCTGACTACTGTAATTTGTCAGTTGGCGCTTTGATTTAATTTACTTAAGAACATGTGTCGCCTGTTATGTGTGCAACACCCGTCGAGTAGAAAAATCCTGATGCTAGAGAGGAAGAGAGAAATTGGCTGGTGACTGAAATCAAACAATTTAGAGCTTTATCGGTGACTAGCTAGTAAGAAAATGAAAAATCCAATCGTTTTCCGATGAGTGAAAGAACCATATGTAAATGCTCTGACAAAGAAATTACTGAGTAAATAAGAGTTAAACTTAGCTCTGTATCAATTACGTAGCAGAGTTGGAAAAAGCGACTTAAAAGGAAAATATTTTTTAAGACAGGTTTGCTTTTCATTTAAGGTTGAGTTAAGTTCTGCCATGTTTTTTTTTTTAGCTTTCTGCCTCATGAAACATGTTCCATTTAGAAATGCTTTTAAGAAGTCACAGTTACGATGAGGAACTACCATGAAAAATACATGTGAAGACCCTCAATTTAGTAATGCTGGTAGTGCTAATCGCTAATCTAAGCTGCTAAAGAAAAATTAATGAAGTGCACAATCATTTAATCAATTTTAATATATTATTAAGATGTTGCCTTGGCTCATACTATAAATTATCTATTGTAATACAGATCAGAAGAGCTAAAACAATATTTTGAATGCTACTCTTATCTTCCCTTAGAGGAAATCTAAATCATTGAAAATCAAACTAAATCAGAGTAAATTAGGAGAGAGTAGGATATCTGACAACAAAAACAAAAAACGCAGATTTTTTTTTTTTGTCCAAACCAAGAGCAAATAACACAACTGTTGATTAACATTTTTGCACTGCTATATACAAGAAACATGTCTGAATTGTACATTCATTAGAATTGCTTCAATATCTGTCAAATATACTTACAGAGTAGTATTTTTTGATGTGGCGCCGGATGTCGAGTTGCAGCTTGTTGCTCATGTTGACAACGTTGTTGATGGGACTGTTCGTACAAGGGATGTGACAGCAGCGCATCAAACTGGGCTCAGCCCTATCACCCTGGAAAAGGAAACATGTCAAATCCCAGAATATAAAAAAAAAAAATTCACGTCAATTTTTTTGTAATAGTTTACAAATTGGTTAGGGAATTATAACCCAAAACATATTAGAAGTGCTCTTAAAAACACTTTAAAAAGAAGCAGAAAGGAAAAAGATGAACAAAAATCCAAATATGTCATGTATTTTTTTTTAACAAAGTTTGATTTTAAATGATATAAGAGAAAGAATTACTTGCAAAAGTAGAGCATGTAACACTCATCACAGCTCTATTTTTACTGCAGAAATCTGAAAAAAAACATTTTTATGTATTGCAATATGGAAACTTGTCCATTAACTTTAAACCACAACCAAAGAGCATGTCAAACACTGGCAATATAAAAGCTGAACGTGCCCCCCGCTCATGCACAGTGAATTTTAACATTATTGTCCCGTGAAGGAAAGAGGTCAGTGTGACCCCTTGAACTGTCCACTTGACAGGACGGCTTATAGTTAATGCAATGAAGAAAGGAAGTCCCGCTACATAACAATTACACTAACTGCAATGACTTTAAACACTTGGCCCTTAGAACCTGAACTCCATTTACCTGTCGCATTGACAGCAGAAAAAAAAAAAAGGTTTCTGCAGAGAAGTCAATGACAGAAAACTAAGCAAGTGACACCCCCCAGCCAGCCATGAAGAGTGATTTTTGTTTGCTTGCATCACTTATATTTAGAGAGAAAAATAGGATAATATTTCACTGTCTGCCTCAAACTTCTGGGCTTTTCTAATAAGAGCCACACTTTCATCCTTCCCCACTGTTCCACATTACTCCCTACTTTTCCAGGATTAAATTCCGAGTTAAATTTCCTAAACTGTCACATAAAATAACAGCCAACTATATTAAAAGTTTAAACCAATTGGCAAGCAGTCACCCCAAAAGAACTGGTATCCACAATGTGTATCTGGGTCCTCAGCAAATAAAAGTCCAGTTCTTTTATTTAGAAGATGGTTTTCTTCTTCTGCAAATACATGCCACAACTAGTTTTTAATCAACTGTCAGGACCAGGACTTGACATCAGATATGTTATTTTAAATGAGTTGGATCAAGGTAAAACAAATCCTGACTGATGCACACATCTAAAAAGAAATCACAAACTTTTCAAGAGTAATATCACTGCATATTATGCTGAATCACAGTAATCATTGCAGTATCAGTGTATGCAATGTCGCGAGTGCAATATCTGGATGCAATATTTGATAGAATGCAATACATCAAGTCACATCCATTCATATCTTTAACATATTTGGCCTGAATTCCTTTAATGCTGAACCAGATATATTTCTGGTTCAGCATGTCAGAGCATGTCAGGGCTAGAGCTCTGACATGCTAGAGCTCATGGAGTGTGGTGAGAGCAAAGTCCTATTCAGAATAGATAAATCATAATCAATATCCTTGATGCAATAGTATCAAGATAAAGTATTTTCCTGAAATCAAGCAGCCCTACTGTAAAGGAACCCTTCTTCTCTTTACTTTCCTCTTTTTCTTTTTTTTCCAGTCTAGCTTAGATGAAAGCAGACTCCCTTCTTCCCACTCCACAATCTCCTTCCTCTTTTGCTTTTTATCTCTCTTGTTTCATTCCAGACTTCATTTTGATATGCAACCCCCTCTTACTCCCAACCAAACAAGTTGGGTCTAATAAAAATTACACACTATTAACTTGTAAGATTAATTATCAAGAAGCAGGTAAATAAACTAGAAAAGGTGCTAAGCAAACACAATCAAATGTCATCTTTACATTCTGCAACTTAAAAAGACTTTGGTCTGTTATCACGGTTTGATAATATGCAGCTTTGCATTTTAACTGCCCACACAGGACACCCAACGCTCTTTTCATCCTTCCTCTCTCTAGCTACCCCGATCAAACAACCTTCCTCCCCTCTCTGTCCTCCATCGCCCATCGCCGCCGCCTCCTACCATCTCTGGCTCTGTGTCAGTGCTGGAGTCAAGGCCCATCCGTCCTCCCCTCTCACAAAGCTGTTAAACCGTGTTCACCACCTTAATTAACTCACAGCCTTATCAGTTTGCAGTGTGTCTGTGTGCATACCAGCCCTCAAACACGTGGTGGATACGGTTAAGATAAACACTGAGTTAATAGTTATTTTGAATTTTTGAAATGATTCAGACTGATTATATCCAGGTCATTCTGGTATTAGTAGAAGATTTATGACGCTCAAACAGAAATATGCTTTTCGTTGAAACACAAACGTTTGTCTAATGGCGTAAAGATCTCCTCCTTTTATGGTGAGTGCATGCTTGTGTGTGAGATACTCCTCTTTTAATTTAATGCACCTTCTTTCCTCCTGCCGAGGACAGAGGCTCGTCTGTTTTATTAGAGCCTTCCAGACAAGAAAAAGCTGTGCCCTGCTCCTCATTAGATGCTGATAACACACCAACTCAGGACCTTGGCCTGACAAATGGTAGGAGATGAGTGTGTACATGTGTACAAGTGTGTGTCCAGAGCCCGGCGGGGTTAGGCTTTTCAAGTTGCAGAGTCCAAGCTATGCCAATGAAAACAAGTCCGCTTCGGAGCCAGGCAGCTGTCTAAAAATACAGCCGGAGACACAATATGGAGGACGGCGAAATCATGAATCCCTCACAGGAAGCGTTACTAACAGGCTCCCACACTGACGCTCCTTATTTGTGTCAATGACATCTTTTTTGGTCAAGGCTTTGTGTGTCCTGCTTCTGTCAAATCTTAACCCTTCTGTTTCATAATAAAGATATTAATTGATATTGGATTACTACCTGGACCACATAAGTGGCATTAGAGTATAACCCTTTACTTCTTTACTTCGTAACAGCATCGGTGTGGATTCAGCGTTTGGATTGGCTCAGTCACTCACCGCTCCTTCGAAGACGCTGTCGTAGATGTTGTCGGTGCCACACTGGGGGCAGGTGAAGGTGAACCTCTCGCAGTCTTTGTAGCGCTCCTCGTCGTTCAGCTGGGCCGCCGCTCCCAGCGTGCCGTCGGCCTCCTCCTCCCTCTGATGCTGCTGCTGGGATCTGAACTGACCTGGGTCCAGACCTGGGACACACATCGCCTTTCAATCAGAGCGTTTTTACAAGCGAGATCTACTCAAGTCCAATCAATATGTGAAAAAATACCTTTATCTCACCCAAGCTTATCGAGAAAAATCCTAATTGAATGCAATACCATTTATTTATTTTTCAGATAAATACTAAATTAGAGAAGACTTATTTTAAGTCAGTGAGTTCATGATTCTGTAGACTCCAACAAAGCCCTAGAAAAGGACTAGGGGTGGATGATAAAAATTCTATTAATTTAGAATTTTATCACAATATTTTATGGTACTATCATGAAGATGAAAATAATGACAAAAAACATATATTACTTATATTTTTAGGTAACTGTATGGCTGTGAATGCATAGCACAGAATGCATACCACAAAAAGCACAAATACTGATCTTGAAAAACATTCCAATTTGAAATATGTTTCCTCAGGATGCCAGAAATGTCATTTATATCATTAAACTGCACACAGTAACTGCATTTAATCACATTATTGAATGTATTTAAGCTCTAGTGGAACAAACAGAGGAGGAAACGATAAAAATAAAATTTCCAATAACAGTCAGTTTTCCATCATTAATAGAAATTTATTAACAACGAAAGATCAGAATTCTGATGGTGATAAGAAGATAAATGATAAATACGATAAACGCCCCTAATTCATTGTTTTATTGCAGGCCCACCAGGAATGTTTGTTGCCAAAAAGCTCATTTTTAAGTTCATCGGACCAAATCAGATGGTTCCAGTTAATACATGGTACATGTTTATATTTGGGATAGTAGGACAGAGAAAGCGTTGCTTTTTTTTTTTTGCAAGCCTCCCAAACAATTAGTTGCCAACTATACAAAGTTTGAATGTAGGCGATATAAAAGCTTCCTGAGCATATCATATTGTGTGATGACCTTACCCAACCATGAGGCTATGAGCACTGCATCAATCCCGTCAATGGGGTCGCAGATGCGAGAAACCACAGGGTGGACCTGCTGGGCCAGGTAATACTGTGTGTCCACGCTGAGACCCTCCTGCTTCTGAAGCTGCTCCAGAGCGTAGGCCCTCTGACTGGCCGCCAACGTGGAGCCATCCTGGAACAAAAGGTAATACACCAATGCATTTCCGGTGGAAAGAAATAGTGAAAAGTGCCTAATGAAGATGTTTAGATCTCATATTTAAGCACCTTGCAAATGAGGTATGAGATTGTATCTCCGGCTTTGACACGCCGACCTCCCTGTGAGTTTATCCACAGAGCAACGTGCACATGAGGGAGACTCTTCTTATCTGGGTAGTCCTGAGGGTCCTTGGTCAGTGCCTGAAAAAGGAGAAACAAATCAAAAAAGGAACACAAGAGATTTCGTCGTGATTCCATTAAAAGTGAGCTGAATCTTTACCTTGTGGATCTCATACTGGTTGAGTGGTATGTTTCCGCTTGCCACCTTCTCTCCAACCTCCACCAGATGCTTCTGGATGTTCTCCACAATGACATCTCGACTCTGGTCCGACAAGATCTGACCAATCACGTAGCTGGGGAAGGAGAAGATGAGTCGTGTTTTCCAAAATCATGAATGAAAACATTCCTTCTAAATTTGTGAATGCTAGTTTGTGTTTGAATAAAACAGACACTGGTTCTGTCGAACATACTTCCCACACTCCTTGGCCAGGTCACACCAATCTCTGCGAACGATGTCCAAGCCTTTGAGCTCCTGCTTCACACTGTATCGCCCCTCGCCGTGCTGTTCCACCACCAGGGCGGCATATTTCTTCTTCTTCAGCAGCAAAAGAGACTTGAAAATACCATCGATGTCTATCTCCAGGAGTTTGTAGAGCTTGTTGACCTCTGCCTTTATCTAAAAATAAATCAGATTCAAAGCAATAACATTAAACACATAAAAACAGCTGAAAACCAGAGAGCTTTTCTAAACCAATGAGTGTAAATAAACTCGCAGACCTTATGTCCAAGTTTGAAGACTTCCTCCAGTGATTTGCTGTTCGTGTTGATCATGATTGAGTCTGTGTCTCCATAAATAACTTCCAGGTTCATCTGAGCCACAAAATCGACAAATAAAAGCAATGACTATACAATAAACCATCAGAACTCCTAAAACACATACCCAACATGGGCGTTTTGACTTTTTTCTGCAATATGTGCTTGATATGAATACATGGCTTAAATGGACATACATTTTTGCAACAATTTCACCTGTAATAATTGGAGTGATTTTACTCACAAAACACAACTAAGAAAAAGAACCAATCCAACTGTAAAGACACAAAGGTGGTGGGAAGAGCCAAAGAAATGACAACAATCCCAACAATAAGGACAAGCAAAAAAGGACAGCAACAACAAAGAAATGAAATTAAACAAACTTCTAGTTCAAGGGAAGAATGTGTTTCCAACTCACCTTCTGAACCATGTCTTTGGTGTGCATCAGAATCTGAGGGGAAGAAAAAACAACAGCATGAATAACAACCAAAATCACGCAACAATACAGCTCATACACAAGCTCAGTAAACAAACAAATCACTCAGAGACAAACAATGATTAAATATTAAGCTTCTATGTTATTGGCTGAGTTGTGTGAGCCTGTGCACTTGCATTCATGTGGACACAGGGAGCAGAGCAGGTGACTTGCTTTTAAATGGGGGATAATTGGCTAAGAGGGCAATTACGAGAGCGTGCTGTGACAGGCATCTTTTCAACCCACACTCACACACACACCTTGAAGACTCGTAATGGTCTTTATAACCAGCAGGGCGAGTGTCAGAAACAAGAGAATTCTGTTAACGCAGGCCGTCCAATGTGTGTATGAGAGTGAAGAAGGCTTTGAGCTGCAGAGCGATCCTAACAGGTGGGGGCTCCAAGGAAGGAAGGAAAGCTGGGAGGAAGGGTTGTTGGGTCGATAATCTAGGGGGGGTCAAAGCGACGGAACGCAGTGTGACCTGTCACCAGCAATCTGCTCCTCAATCAACCGCGGCCGCATATATACAACACTTCGACTCACACTATGATCCGTGTGGGGACAAGGACGTGGCTATTTCAGAGTGTGAGGAAGGGGCGGGGCTGGGCTTCCACTCCCTGAAATCAGAGTGGGATGTAAGCATGCTTTATGGGCTGCTACATACCACCGAACAGTGAGGGGAGTTGGAGTCATTCACAGAACAGCCTCCTACATTAGGGGCTGCAGTCAAGGTCAAGGTCTCACCAAAAACACACACACACATCCAAATGTTGGTCTAAGCACAGCACAGACTTCTGCCAGAATATTTTATCAAAATTACCCAACATTTTATTTCAGTAACTTTAAAAATCTACCAGTCCGGGTCGAGTCTGCAAGTGCCAATAAAACGAGAAATCGAATGCCAAAGCTGTGCCACATTTATTTATTTATAGGTTCAAAAATGTGAATCTGTGGCCAAGAGGAACACAGTCTTCACTAAACAAAATGCAGCGCATCAAATCACGACGATTTATATTACGATGTGCAAAAATTCTCGGAAAAGCTGTCCGAGTGACCTAATTTAACAGCACATATAACGCACACTAATGAAAAGGGGTTATGTGACACTCATTGCTGAGGTTCTACTGGCTCGAGAACATTTGACGGTGTTGTCTCTCAGCAATCAAACGTCAAGCAGGGAGCGGTTTAGATTGCATATAAAAGACACCCGAGTGCCCGGACAAGGGTTCAAACTTGAGAGCACGATGTTTGGAGATTCTGCCCATTTCTGAGTCGGCACATGGCTGCACACAGGGTGGACTTTTTTTTTTTTTTGAGTGAAACAGCAGAGGAGAGTTGCACAGTATATTGAATCACAGTGTCAGTAAATGTAGTATCGCACTTGATAAGCACTTCCCTCATGCAGTCATTGGTAGGCTAATATATTTCAAGTGCAAAGCATTTACACTCTGCATCCCAATAATATACTTGGCCAACAAGAGGGACTCTTACTGCTCTTAATTCCTAAATCTGATATAGGTTTGTGTCTCAGTCACTAAAGCACCATGGGAAATGATGATGATAAAACTGAGACAGACGAGTCAGGAAATTACAAATTAATCAACAGAAATATCAAAAATGCATGTTTTCCTAATTTTGAGCAGCCCTACCGCTGAGTTTTGAAGGTTAGTAGAACAAAATTTGCACTAGCTGAAGTTTACCCAGGGTTAATCAAAGGTATTTTAAAGGATGGAGGGAGTTTACAGACTCCTATTAGACATGAGTTGCAACACTCAAGTTAAAACATTTCAGCTTGTTATTTACTGCAGTTGCGCAGGGTACAGATTATACAGAGGGTAGAAAAAGTTTCAACATGATTCATCATGGCCTCATTTTTCTGAAACCTGACAGGTTTTTATACCGACTGGGAATCACAGATATGCTGTTTTACAAATATGGGAAAGCTACAAATAAATACACTGAAATCAGTATGACGAGCTCATTTTAAGTAAAATTTCAATAATTTGGTAATAAAAAGTAGAACAACTGACTACTTGGAACACTTCCCAAAACCACATTACAATCCTAACTGTTTCCAGGTTGACAGTAATACAATTTGGCACAAACAAAATGCAGCCTTGCATAAATTTAACGGGAACCATTGCAGCAGTTGTCAGACAATGTTGTAATTAAAACAATGTTGAGAAAGCCGACAATCAAAATATTAAGTAATTACAAATAAAACAATTGAAGCCACTCCCATTTGTTTTAGCACAGAAAAAGTCTTTAACTACATCATAATAAAGTGAGGTCAAAGTAGAAGATAAAATTATACTATTGAATAATCTGTTTCAAATTTAGTCTTTCAGGTTTTTACTTGAGGAAAGGATGAGCAAGAAGCCCTGAGTTGAACACATGCAGAGGAGCGAGACTGAGCAACAGCAAAGTGAAGCGACGTGGGAAGGCGAGAGAGGCGAGAATGCGTCGATGTAATTGACGAGCGGACTCTTTTTGGTTGCTTTTCCATACGCTGTCAGTTCCAGCAGGACGAACGGCTTTAAGGAATGAACTGTGTGAAAGACAAGTCGTTTGACCATGACTCTGGCATGTGTGCGACTGATGGTGCATGAGCGCTCATCTTTAAACACATACCGACACACGCATACTATACGGACCAATGCAAACACATTTCCCCCGGGGTGGGAGGGCTGGAAGAATTCCTGAGTGTATGTCTTCGAGCCGATGAGTACCCTCGTCACCACCGGACGTTCCCCCCATACTGGGCCCAACAACTGAAAAAGCATTAAAGAGGGCTCTCCTTTTACTTGATGTTAACCAGATATCTAATGTTCAAGGAGGTGACTAGATTTAGAAACCTGAACCAAAATATGAACTCCTGTTATAACTGTTAGAGACATATCCAACACTGTTCCGTTTAATTAACGTCAAACAATCTACATGGACCTATAGGGCTAAAACTATATACTTTCAGTGATGTTGTTTATGTTTCACTGCGAAATCCCATAAATAGATTTTTTGTTTAAAATTTAAAAGTTCAATTTAGTGGCAGATGTTTTTTATGGAAGTTACACTGAAAGAAAGAGAAAAATGAGAAAGAAAGGAAGAAAGGCAGATACTGCAGGTGAACAGATGTACAGAGGAATAGCAGGATATGGATTCTCTTCAGATTTGTTTGTGCTTTTTTTGCTCACATTTTCATTTCCCATTCTTCTCCAAAATTTAAACTTTTTCCCCCCCAGAGTAAGTAGTTAACAGAAAATGTTTAACATCTCATAAAGCCTTCACGTCCTGTGTGCCGTACATCGCTGGGTTTTCTAAGCTGAGAGTTCAGCCTCTCAGCTTGTTGGTGTTAATAAACGGTAATTAGACAGGACAGTAATTGTGCGGCTCACTGAACGATCCTTGTGAACTGTTTTTTTCCCCCCAGTTGTAGTCACTATTCCTGCTTATTCTGATCATGAAGACAAAGGAAAGGGAAGACATTTTTATTCAGTGTAAGCACAATGCCTTTATTACTTATGCTATACGTCAAGTAAGTTTGACATTTCACAAACATGGTTGCCTTAATTATCTTTAATGCAACATGGATTATCCAATTACATCCAATGTTCACTTGATCTCCAACAAGTAACATATAAAAGCGTAAAAAGCAAACTGCTAAATTGCAACAAGTGACAGTTTCAAACCTTAATAAAGTTAAAAAACTTGCAGCACACAAAAGCTTCAAAAACATGGCAACCACAAGCTGTTTTTTTCTTTCCCTTTCAGAAGCACTAAGTTTGGATCCGACATTTCAAACGCGAGTGCTGTGAAGTGTTCTTTTATTACTGCTATATTTCAGCGTACAAGTGACATTTTTTCCTTTGTGCAGCCCATTTTTAAAACATAATGCACCCAACAAATCTACCTCGAGACTGGAGGGATGCAGGCGTCAAGGCACCAGAAGACATAGTTTGGTTAAGTGGTGCAACAGCAGACTGTGACACTCAGAGGTGCTGCAGAAATGACCGAGAGACGCATCTACTGGAATCGAGTTTAATTCTGTCCAGCTGACAAAACAACAACTCCAAATCAAGATTTTTTTTTAGATGCAATGGATTTAAAGGCTTGATGTGTTAACAAAGCCCCTTAACAAAATGCCTTCCATATTTCTAACACCTGTCCGAATATTTCTCTCTAAGTGCTGCACTTTCCCACAGTCTGCCTTGACTTTTCGCAGCTAGCCATTCCAGTTTCATTTAGTGCTTTTACAATATTTTTTGTGTGTGTGCATGTGCATCTGGGTGCCTACTCATGAGCTGTATCCATTAGCTGCAAGTTATTACACCCTGCCGTGCTAATTGACGAGTGCTCCAGCCATATTGTGATAGCTGTCTTTTTCCTCAGTCGCTCCTGAAACTCAGATTTCCGACAGACTTATCTTCAAGATTTGTGTCTCATCATATTATTCGTTTGAATTCTCTTCATTCTTATCTGTATTAATGTGCTATTTGTTTTTCCCTGCAGTAATGTGACTGGAAAAGTGGCCCTCGCTGGCCTGAGTAAAGCAGATGAAACCGAAGCAGACCACTGAGCATGCTAGTCGAAAGAAAGAAAAAAGGAAAGAGATCTGCAGGTATTTATATACACCGTACACCTTTCTGCTAATCAGCAGATCACAAGCGGCTTTTTTGAACTTCAGCGGGGCAGAGGGCCCTTGTAAAAAGAGCCTTAACTACTGATGACTGTTTTGAAAAGCACTCAGCTGAAAAGCATTTTGGGATGACAGTCGGCCGACTGAAATAGCACCTGTGGGGGGAACACGGCACTGTCAGAGCCGGGTGGAGGGTGGTTTGGCAACACACACAAAGCCGGAGTATGCGCGGACGAAGCCATGGTTTTAAACACTTATTCACCAACACAAGCTCACTTACTAAAGTGGAAGGAGGATTTGTAATTTTAAGGTGCATTTTCTTTCTCTGCTTGAAGGTAAAAATCATTATTTCTTTTGCATGTGATAATGTCTGATCGCAAATCACACATGTGCGTGCACACGCCCACACACGAACACACACACCTGTCCTTGCAGATACCATATTTGTGTTCTCATGTCTGATGCTTGGAAGGTCAATCGGCTGTAAAGCTGCCTCTGATTTAATACAACCGGCTGAGATCACAACAGCCGGTTTTGACTGAAAATAATCCAACAACGTAAAACAATCCTCTTGTTGTTCGCTCATTTAATATGTGTCACTTCCAGTAGTACAGCGGATGTCTTGTGGCATTGCACTACACTGGTTCTGACACAGGCAAATAAGTCCCAAAATAACTTTTATAGGCTCTGTGTGGGATACTTTATTTATCTTTACATTTCAGGCATTGGTCATTATGTTTATGTTCCTGATGAAACTCAATTACTGTAAACTGTTTTTGGCCTCCTGACTATAATTATGCCAACTCTAAGGTTCTTCAATTAAAATTGATAGAGGCCATTCTGACCGAGTCCGTCCCTTCCCTTTCAGTGGCTCACGTGAGCCATAATGGCGGACAAGTAACTAAATCTGGACATTTACAACTACTGTAAGACAAGTGAAACCAGAAAAGCCCCTTTGCAATACTGAATAAATAATAAAACAAGTGATCCTAAAGAACATGTTACACAGCCTTCACATTTCTATGCCAAAAACTTGATCTAACTTAAGTGAAAAAACTATTTTGTGTCCCAAACACAAAATGAACCTGTGTTAAATAAACCTGTTTTTATGTTATTTTTCCAGCTTTCATCAAGGACATTAACACTTCTAGTAGGAATATTGAACAAGTGTCTTTAATTTTGTTATAGCATCAGACTGGAACACAGCTACTAGCTGATCCTTATTCTTAAATGACTTCAGCAGAAATAAAAGAACAAGTTTAAGGTTAATTCAACTGCCAGACTCTTGGAGACCCCAGAGTTTTTTTTCCAACAGAGCATACAGTAAAGCATCACTGTCCCTTCCCAAACACCTGCTGGCAGGAGAAAAGTATCTACATTGTTCCCTCGCTTAAAATAAAGGTAAAACTTGGTTGTTTGTTCCAACAACACAAACATTAACAGGCTGGTAGAAAAGCAACATCACCCGTCACTCTTATTAAGGTCAAACAATTGTCTGTAGGCAGCCTTTTTGAGCAGACACCACACCTAAAACCAGCCTTTTCACTTCTAGGCTGATGCCCCAGTAGAAATAAAATGACCAAGTATGGTATGGCTTAGTAAGTTAAAACCATTTACTAATTATTTATTCATTTACAGATCTATATGTCATCCTGAGAAAGATGGCAGATGCTAGATCAATCTTTTATCAATTATAATCCCAGCCATTAGCCTGGTCTCACATGGCCTCATTAGTAGGTGTTACTAATGTCGCAGTTTAAATGCTGAACTCAGCCCTTCCACCGTTAGCCCCTCACAGACGAGCTAACGTGGCCAAAATAGCATCGCTGCTGCTCCCATGTGACTATTTGTTAAGTCCAGCTCTATCAGGAGCAAAGCCAGCTCTTTAAGGAGGAGGACCATGGGATCATGGAAACATCACAGCCGCCAGAGACACACACAAGCATTCGGGTCCAGATCCAGACTCATGAATACCAGCGTGACCGGGCTTTAACGCTTAAATCTAATTCACAGAAATGTAAAAATGATTCCTGTGACTCTGAGCTAGCAGTCACAATCAAAACTCTGAATGAAAGAACCGGGTGCAATGTCGCTAAGTCGCAAAGTCTAAAAGACGGCGTCGCAAATGAGACGTGATAGCGTGAGTTTAAATATTCCTAGATCTAATTCTGGGAAATGGTTTGTCACTCTCGAGACAAGACAGATGATGGAGAGTCTGAACGATGGACGCCTGGGGCAACAATATTTACTTAGCCTTCATTACAGCTATTTGCACACATGTACGGGCAGAGGTTTAACCTAAACCAAACTCTGACCTCTCCCGCCACCGGGGCTCTGTTACACAAACCCGCTTCTTCTAGTCTTCCCTTTGCATGCCTTCCTATAATGTCAGCAACGAGCTCCTGTCAGGCTGTTTTTAAACACAAGGACACAAACTCAATTACAGCAGAATGGCTTTCAGGAGTCATCCACTGTCCTGAGACATACAAACACCTGCTAATGGTTGTCAGATTTGCTGGCAAAAGGGGACAAAGGTCAAAGCAATCTGCAATCCACAACAATCAGCAGCTTCCACAAGCATCGGGGAACATAAACACACGGATGGACAAACAACTCTGCTCAAAGTACAAGAAAAACAACCATTTTGCGTCCCGTTTCAGAGAAAAGGACATGAAGTTAAGCTGTTTTGGATAAATTATCTATAACAATTGGCCAGAGTTAAGTTGTTTTTTTCTACAGCTACAGTGTCCTGAAACTATTCATGTACCTTAAACATTTTACATCAAGTCTTTTGGGTTTAGCGGTTTAGGATACTATCGATAATAATAATAAAAAAACATTTATTACCTATTTTTAGATTACTGTACGGCTGTAATTGCATAGCACAGCATTCATAGCACCACAAACACAAATACTGCTCTTGAAAAATATTCCCATTTAAACAAGTTTTTTCAGTATGCCCTAATTCCTATGGTCCATTTCAAAAACTGTTTTCTTTTCTCTTTTGTCAGATTTACGGAAAGCAAAATAAATCATTGTGCTCTTAACTAATTAGGTGATTCCAAAGTAGGCATTTATTTGGGGGGCAAAATAAGGAAGGTTGGACACTAATACATTGTACTGTAAATACAGACACTATGAATTTTCCTGGACAATAAATTGTCTCAATTATTGCGATAAACAATAATGCTGTTGTTTTGAGTCCATTTTGTA
Source organism: Xiphophorus hellerii (assembly GCF_003331165.1). NCBI lineage: Eukaryota > Metazoa > Chordata > Actinopteri > Cyprinodontiformes > Poeciliidae > Xiphophorus > Xiphophorus hellerii. Next base: position 11,549,682 of record NC_045692.1, read on the forward strand.
GTGACATATTGATAATGGCATAGTAATGCTGCAAGTCCACTCTATCAAAAACCAATAAACTGCCATTTTTAAAAAAAACCCCACTTAATTAGAACTGGAAGATATTTTAAATATCCAAAATAAAACCTAACAATCAAAAACCATTTAAAAACAGAAATAAAAACACACAATGGAACTCATAAATAAATTTGCCCTGCAAAATATTAATCATAAGAGCAAAAATTATTTAGCTCATTTTAATTTATCATGTGAAAATTTGCTTATTGCGACTGGCTTACAAATACTGAAAACCATCGATAATTAACCAATTTTGCGCTAATTTGTGTCTGTTTACCACAAATCTCCAAGAAAGTACACTTAAGCCTTAATGTAAATTAAAACTCAAGAGTTAAACCATCTGGTGATTACAGAGGTCTTATAACCAGCAGTCAGCAGACAATAAAAGTCTGTCTCGTGGGATAAATACATTAATCAGCCAGTCATAACCCACATGTGTGGGAGATATCCGAGTTACATATATCTGTTCCTCTGCATTCAACTGTTCTCTGGCCAACATACAAAAGAACTCAAAATATCACAGAGGGGTTGAGGGGGACATCAATCTGTAGAGGACCCTCAGCCGTGTAATCCTAAACCTTCACCTTCCTCTTAATACCCATCAAGTCCCCCTTTTAATACCCACACATTCCGGGACAGAGTAGGCCCACAACAAATGGTCCTCCGACAAAGGGCAGAGTTCGGCCAGTAGTACACGGAGGGTGACATGTGTCCGTCTGTGCACATTTCTACAGTCGGAGTCAGAGAAGAGGATAAGTGGGGGGCTTTCGTTACTCTTAAGTAAGCTAATTTGAGGAGCTTCGGCCAAAAGTCTGTCAACTCGCTCTAAGCCTCCACATCTGAAACCCACCGGGGGTCCGAGAAACCGCCGTGGCTCCCGGCCCGTCCCACTCTGCCCAGGCCTCGGTTTAAAACGAGAGTGAGAGAAAGATGAGAGCCGGACCAATCAATAAATACGCAGAACACATGCACATTCACCAGGGACACCCGTCCAAACAGATGAGAGCGGTGGGAGGGGAGGGATTTGCACGGCGGACAAAGTGGTGATCAGTGTACATGTTACAATTATAAAAATAAAAAGCCTCCTAAATCATGAGATGAAAGTGGAGTGCAAATGTGATGATTAAAAAGGGGGCAGGAGTGCAAATGGCAATACCCACAAATACACTAGAAACGCAGCTATAAATGCCAGCTGGCTTTTCTGGCTCGCTGCAGATGGAAACTACCGAGAACTACTCGCATGATGTTCTATTAACTTCAGGCCACCGCAGAAATACAGCCAAACTTCACTATTTACTGTGTAAATCTGCAGCTAGGGAACACTCAACCTAGTTTCTCTGACTGTTTTAACTTTTACTAACGGAGAGGTCTATCACAATCGGTCCATCTTGTAATAAAAGTGGGAGTCCCTGTGTTGTGTCTCAACATGCAACATAAATAGAGCTGCACACAGAATCATAGATACAAAGTAAACAAAACACCAAGACTGGGTGAAGCAGGATCTCCCGCTACATCAGCAAACCGAGGCGCATTTTAAGTACTGAACCCACACAGGGTTTAGATGTTACTGATGACCTTTTGATGCTCAGCTCTGCAATGTGTCACATCACTCCTCACTGTGTGTGATGCACTAATGCAGTAGTCCCCCCTAGACCACAGTCCACTTATATTTACTGTCCCCTCAGCACACAAGGTAACTTAAGGAAACATCAGAGGTAACCCCGACCAAAAATATACGGCACCCTGCAAAAGTATACACACCCCTTGAACTTTGAGATTTGTCCCATTAAAAACAGAAACTCTGATGTGTTTCGCTGGGATTTTATGGGTTAGAACAACACAAAGCTGTGCATAATTGAGAAGAAGGATGTCGCCACACTGCCTGAATGTTATAATGGAATATGTAGCTAGAAAGTGTAGCATGCATTAGTATTCAGTTGTCTTTATTCAGACACCCCTAAATAAAATCCATCGTCACCAAGTGGTTTCAGAAATGTGCTAATTTGGAGAGTCTGTCTGTATTTAAGTATTAAATTATCTGTTCTGGGACTTCAAAAGTTTGTTAGAGAACATGGGCAAATAAACAGCATCATTGAAACCAAGGAACATACCAGACCAGTCAAGGATAAAGTTAAGTTTTAAGTGGAGTTATGTTGTAAAACAATGTTTTTACTGCCAAGTTCTGAACATCTCAGGGAGCTGTGTTCGATCCACCACAACAAACTTTAGATATTCAAGTTGGGTAACAACGCAATAATAAAATAAAATAAAAATGTGTCTAATTGATAAGTAAGGTTCCTCTATAAAGTGCAAACTACGTGAGGCTGAATTCATAAACATGGCATGCTTTCCAGATTTTTAGTTCTGAACATTTCTGAAACCCTCCCATTTAACAGTTATGTGTTAATGTGTGTCACTCTATCACTAAAAATGCCAATGAAATACAAATTTATTTTGTGGTTGTTAATGTGACAAAATCAGAAAAAATTACCAATACTTATGCAAATCTCTGTAAAAGTGACCAAATTTATTTTATGGTAAAACTAAGACTTAGAAAGAGATGAGATCTACTTCTTAACAAAAACATACTTTTTTTTTTTTTAATCAAACTGCTATTCACTCAATCTAGGTTTTGACCTCACTCAAACATCAACTCTTAGAGATTACTGACAGTTTTAGATAAGGGCTCCCTGCAAGACTGTCTAAACTAAATACAACTCAAAACTGTTTAAGACAACTCCTGTGGGAGGAGGCCATATTTTCATTCAAAGGAAAGTGGAAAAATAGCCCACTTATCGTCAAAGACTGTTGATGCAACCAAGATGAAGCAAAGCAGGCAGGAGGGTAAATGTAATTAATCCGTCCACCTCTGGCTGGTGACAGACAGCGGCTGTAAGTGTGCAGGAAGAAACTCCCACCTGCACCGGCGAATCAAACACACAATTTTAACAATGTAGCTCTGTCAGATGAACATCAAGCATGACTGGAGGCACAAATGGACTGACAAAATAACAAACACGCACAGCGAGTTGGTGTCCTGCCCTCCGTCAGACAGCACAATGAGTGTGTAAGGGGATCTTAATGAAGGAGTCCCCCAAGGCAAAGCCTGATGCCTCCGTTGAGGACTTGTACCGTTAGAGCTCATTAAATGAACATGAGTACCATCACTGACATGATGGGAGTGTGTATGTGTGTGTGGTGTTCAGTTACAATGCCACCTTTAGCCGTTTGTGTCATGCAGAACACATGCTGCTTTGGATAAATTTATTGGATGTGCACGCCTGTCAGCCCTTAAATGAGGAACGTGAACATTTCCTAATCCATCTATTGGCATTTTATCCCTGGAAAGGTCACAGATTTGAAAAATAAAGACACTGAAAACATGACCTGGGATCTGAATGGAAGGGGAGAAATTTTCACATTTAAAACAGAGACAAGCCAAAGGTGAGGGGACACAGAAAAATTCCTCAAGGAAAATAATACGGTAAGATAGGCCACACATAAAAGTTCAGAAACCAAAGGAATATTTGTTGTAAAAAATTTTGAAAATGTGGACTATGGCTTAACACTGCCATCTTGTGGATGAAAATCATAGTGCTTCCAGCAAGGTCATTCAATTCACCTATCTAAACTTTATTTTATTGATCCCGAGAAGAGGCAAGATAGGGAGGAAGGCAGGAAAGATTGTCTAGCTAGGGAAAGGGATGATAGATCAAAAACCATGCAACTCATTTTTCATTTGGAGCTGCATGATTTTAGAAAATCATTTCTGCATTTCACAATGATAATTTCAACAATGAACCCACATTTTCACTGGTGCCCTCTAACCTTTTCATCACCACAGAGTTGCCTCCATCTTCTTTGTCTATTCTAATCTTCTGCAGTTTGTATAAGTTGAGAGCATAAAAAACAGTCAAAGTCCTTCTTTGTGGCCAAATGTTATTGGAAAGCAGAGTTACACTCCATGCCACCTGAAAATGTATTGCCTATCACCATATTATATATTTTTTTGATATTATAGATATTGAAATTGGTGATGATGATTTGCTGTCTGATATGTTCTGCAGCTCCAATTCAAATTCCTATGAATATTGTAATTGTAGAAGATTTGAAGGACTTGAATATTAATTATAATAATTAACATTTATTTGCAGAGAAGAAGCTCAGTTTACCTCTCTTCCCTTGTGGGTGACCAGAGCAGCAAGTGGTTTAGCATAGAAGCGGCTGTAGCTGAATCCAAGGCAGCCGTACATGCTGTTAGCAGTCAGCTTCAAGGCCTTCTGACGGATGTCGTACTGAGGGGAAAGGAACAGAAAACAGCTTAGAAACTCACAACTATCTAGTATTTCAATCATTAAGAAAAACTTACATTTTTTACATTTGTTCTCAGCGAGAAATTATGCTGCCGTGTTCAAGTTTCACCCAGTTAATGTATTTATGTTTTATTATGATGCAACCACAAGCTTTAATGTATATTAAAGGGGATTGTTATATTAAATAATGTCAATACAAAGTACAAGGACTTGTGCATGTGAGAAACATCATTGTAGAAGGACAAACCTGCATGTAGAGATCTGGATTGATGTCTTGTTGTTTCATGAGCTGCTTAACATGTTTACGCCGTTCAACCAGTTTTCTGATTTCCTTGGGGAGGATTCCCATTTCCAGGTTGGAATCTGGAATCTCAGGAATCTCCTCTGGCTCATCATCCTGTCACGAAGTGTGTACAAAGGTTGGGACTTAGTAATCTGCCTGACGAAGTACATCAGTTGTAATTCATCTGGACGCGAGTGAATTTCACTTACATCAGTCTTTTTGTGGGAGTTCTGAGCCTGCCTCTGTACAGTGGTGAAGCAAATGTTGAACTCTTGGATGATTGAAGGGTACAAGCTGTTGAAGTCGAGCAGCAGCACAAACTTATCATAGAAACCTGAGTGGACAAATGAGATGGGGTCAGAAAACGGACTCAATTCAGAGCTAATCAACATTTTTGGGAAACACTTACCGACTTTCGGATCCAGCACCAGACCTCCTGCATAGGCTGCCTTCTTCTTCCTCTTACCCTTTCCTGCATCTACATCGTCCTCTCCCTCAACCTGGATCAATGCAATCAAAAAGGAAAAAAAACTTGTTTAAAAAATGTAATTTAAAAGAAAAAGTACATTTTTGTGCAGTTCTATGAGCACTTACAGTGTCCAGATAGGCCTTTTTAAAGCTCGGTTTGTCAGGGACAATAAAGTTTTTGTCGTGGAAGGCATGAAGCAGCAGGAACTCGTTCCTCTCAGAGCGACCACCCATTAGTGTGCGAGACTGCAGAGAGGCCGCAGAGAGAAACTCAGAGTTAGAAGCACAAGAGATTAGAATTAGGACAAAGTAAACAGTACAAAGCCAGACAATAGCTGGATATGTTTTTAGGCAAGACTCGTGTCTAAAATATTAACTTTATATCTTTATTTCTCATGTCCAAAATCACTCAAACTGTGACTGCCTTCCTCAATCTATTAAATGTAGTGACTCTGCAGATCATTTGGGTGAGCCTTCAGGTCAAACTTTTATTTAGAACGAAGATTTAAAAAGGTGATTAAAATGCTAACGATCATGATTAACACCAAAGAGACAAACAGAAATTCATAGTTTAGGAAAACAAAAGGAACAGTGAGTTTTGAAGAGGTATAAGGTTGAATTGTTGATTGTTACCAGGACATTGCCGGCGATGCTGGTGATCTGCAGGGCGAGGGGCAGCACATTAAGCTCACACATGATCTGGAGGATCAGCTTTGCGTCAGTCCATGTCAACTCCAGCAGGTACAGCAGGTGAGGAGAGTCGCTGAGGCAAAAAGAGGCACATTTTACAATAAACAGCTTCATTTCCCTAACTCCTTTCTAATATGGTAGTAGCTCGCTTTGGGTTAGCCATGAGCTTTGAAATTCACCTGTAGAGATTTCTGATGCTTTCCTGAGGAACCGTGACCCGCTCCACCTTCAGTACCTGAGCTGTGAGCTCTGTCAGATGATAACTTTTACAACGAATCAGCTCTTTGGCCGAGATCTCCACGTCACACACCAGACGGCCACACGTTGCACTCTTCTCAGCAAACGCTCCACGGCCCTGAAAAAAACAGGAATACAACATAGCAGAGAAAACACAAAATTGAAGATTTATTTATTTACAAACCTACTACAGTACAGAAACATATTTCTGCTTCTGATTCTGTTTTCTTACCCCCAATTTGGGCATATTTGCCCTCCTGAGGCGTCCAATCTTAGACCAGTGGGGGACCTTGCACACATTGATCCTCTGCAGGAGAACTTCCAGATCAAAGCCGAAAATATCATGACCCTGCAGGTAAAAGCAGGTGACGATTCAAAGGGTCGCTGAATACTGGTTTCCCTAAACTCTGCTGTTTAGCTGAACAATAGAAACTTCCAGGTCGCAGTGACGTATAATTAGGCAGAAAAACTAAATTTCTGAAAGAATCTATTAGCTGTCCAATTTGTGACTCACACTAGTGACGCGCCAACCAGAGATGTTTGTAGACCATTAGTCTGACCCGCCAACAAATTTTATCCAGTTTTGTTAAAATTCAAAAATTATTTTTTAGCAGAAAGAAAAAGTTCCTTCTGCTAATCTACAAGAGCTAAAAGAAATCCAGTCAAATTCTGAATTTTATTGTTGAACAGATGTGTCTTAATAACTACAAAAAAAAAAATTAGAAAATATCTTCCTTACTTCTTTACGAGAATAAAATCTACCTGATACTGAAAAAGTTAACCGAGTCTTCCTTCTCATCAAAGTGTCTCGTAAGTATGGTGCATTCACTGATCAGGAAAAACAGATCGTACTTTCAGTTCCCAACCACATGGACCAGCTTAAATGCCTCCATTTCAAATTAATGTGGATTTTTAGTATTTGCTTGTACGACTGTCTGTTGCTCACCACCAACACATCAGGGTCAATTTTGTGCATCTTGGCCAGGAAGCAGCCGAGCAAGGTCCGCTCTGAAGTTGCCATCTCCACCTTCACTTTCTAAAAAAAGATTGAGGTCAGTTGGTCTATTATTAATTTTATACAGCAAAATGTATTCTTAGTAAAACATCTGGGCTTGCGATCATTATTAGGGGACATCATTTGTACTGCTGCAACTGTTAGTGTGTCTTAAAGAACAGGAGGAAGATAAAAAAATGGCTTAAATATAAGTAGCAGCTTCAAGTGATGATTCAAATTATGGCTACACAATATAAGAAAATCTTTCAAAAGTATTTATATTGGTAAGTATTGCCCATTAATTATTTTTAAAAAATGAAAGCAGTGCTGCTAAAGCTAGGGTCTGTCCTTGTGTGGTCACTTACCTTCTTCTTGACAGCATCTTTGAAGTCGTAAGGAAAAATGCAGTCAGATGGTTTACTGATCACTGAGGAGAAACATTGTTGCAATCAGTTTGTTTTAAATCTCATCCAAGTTTTTATTACATTTCATTACAAGTTTGTCAACTTCATTCATTACAGGTGACTGTGGCTCAATGAGGAAAGTATTGCAATCCAAAATCTTGTGGGATCACAACAGCCTTTGGCAAGGCACTTAACCCCAACTAGCCTAATGACCCGAGTATCCATTTATGAATGTGTATTTGTGAATGTGGCTATGCGAGTGATTGGAGTGGTCGCTTTGACTACAAAAATACTATTTAAATTCACTGCTTTTACCAAGTGAATAACAACAAAATACCAACAGCAGAAAATGTTTAACACTTACCACAGAAATGAGTTTGATAGGGAGGCTGAGGAGGAGCTTTATCCATGTGGAAGCTGTAGTGGATGAGCGCAACAAGAGACACGATCTGCAGAAAAATTAATGTTGCATTAAGTGAAAAACGTGATCAACCCAGTTAATCTACTGCATATATTCCTTTTTTCTAAAAAATATATACAGCATATAGAAGTGTTTCTTACAGCAGAGTATAAAGGCAATTCTAGATAAAAGAAAAAATATATTTGGCCACAGAGAAGAAAGCTTCCACCCAAATATCTAGATATTTCTTGAGAATTTCACATATTTACCCAAAAAAAAAAAAAAAGAATTTAAAGACATACATTTAAAATATGAAACTACGATACTATCGAACAAATTGTACATTTGTATGAAAGCCACTTAATGTGATTATAAAGTCAAACATGTCAAATGTAAATTCATAATGATACATGGTGAATTTAAAAATGCATTTCTGGCTATTTTCAAAATGTAAGTGGTACATCTGGGCTCTGGTGTCAGAACAACTCCCACATATAACAAAAGAAATGTCAGATTTTGTTCTAGCAAACTTCTGACTTTACAAAGGCAGAGATTTTCCCAGATTTAAAATATGTCTTTAATCATAAAATCGTATCCCCATTTCCCAAAAACATACAACTTATTCAAGTTTTATCTTGTAAAAACCTTATCTTCCGCTGCCAGATTTTTTTCTCCTCCATTTATCTACAATTGTTCTAGTACTTCATTGTAGTTTTCAAACTCAATTTACAAAAAATAAAATAAAAGTTTCACTTTTACATAAATGTTTTCCAAGCGCTAAATCAGGTATTCCAACCTCATTGTGATGCGTCTTGGAGTTCTGAACCGTCTTGAGGCTTATGGACATTATGGTTATGGGTGGAGGCTGCAGATCTTTAATCACAGAAACCAAGTCACTTCTCACAGCGAGAGCCTCCACCTTACACCAGCTGACCGGTTGGTTCATCAGCTCTAACAAAGACAAGGTGGAGAAGTTAGAACTGCAGAAAAAATTGTTTCATGGATCACAGAAATAAGTGATATTAATGGCATCATTCTTACGTGGTGCCTTGATGTCCAACCAGCAGGGGCCTTTTATCTTCCTACTGAGAAGGAAGTGCTCCAGGCTGGAGGTGTTTGTTCCAAAAACATGGGAAAATGTCGTCCCTTTAAGGTCAGATGGCAAAGCAGGAAAGTCTGCCTGTAAAAATAAAATTATCCTAATAAACCAGCATCAACCTGAGATGGAAATTTAGGACATTTTGCTCATGTGTGTCTGCTTACAGAATATCTCACTTCCAAGTAGTCGCACTGACTGGGCACGTCAGGAATTTCAAAAGCATAGCTCTTCTCCACTTTCTGCAAAGACAGAAGCAAAAAAAAAAACAGGCATGGATGCCAGTTTTCTAAAAAAAAATTAAAAATCAAGCTGTAACTGATACCAACCTTAGATTTAAACTTCATAATCTTGAACTTCTCCGAAAGCTCGTTGAACTCCTGGTAAACGTCCATCATCCCCACTGGTTGGTCCGACACGGCTCCGGTTTTCGGATTTGTTTTCTGTTTTTTTTTGCAATACAAACAGTTCAGATATAAGCAGTTTTCGTCAGGAATAAGTCAATTGCAGTTTTCACTGAGTGTGTGACACTTACAAATTCCCGAGGAAGAAGGTACATTGTTCTGTCAATGTTCTTCACAGTAACGCAGCAGCTGACATGAGACTGCGCCGACTCGATCCACACTTTCCCGAACAGATACACCACACCTGGGTTGCAATTTAATATCAAGTTATAAAATCTCAACAATGCTTCTTCTAAGAAAAAACAAACCGCCAAAAGAACAAAACATTTTGTTTATTTTGATGAAAAATGCCTAAATATCACACCTGGTTGGTTGTATGGGTCTTCAAAAGCATCCAACCAATAGAATCGGAAGACTTGTTCCCCATCTGGGCTTTCCACCAGGGGGAGCTTGCTGGAGTCGACCTGCACCTCCACTGGAGCTTCACTGACTCCACCTGCTGCCTCCTGTCCCCAAGAGCTTCCAACTCTGTTGGGCCTAAAAACAAGAAAAAATATAAATATCTTCTAAATACATACATTTCACATGTTCTTTCTAATACTGACTCTAGATATGTATCTTGATGAGATTTGTTAGTCAGATTAAATGACAATAAAGCTTTATTTATTGAAAATAACTTTTAAACGGGTATTATGCACTTTTTATTAAGTCCACATTTCTGGTTTTTTTTCCTCATTGATCTGCTTTATTCAGACCTTAAATGTTATATTTTATTTGCTGGAAAAATCATCAGAATTAACCAAAACAAAAGCTGGAAAACATCAGTTTGTGTGTAATTCATCTATATATGGTTCTTCTCTTGGTGAATTTAGTTATTAAAATAATTTATTGAATGGGACTTTATGTGTCAGAAATATCTCAAGTACAATACACAGAGAATCTATTGTATGATTTTAGAGCAAGTCAATTTTTAGCTCAATTGGTATTGATTGATGACCAGGCAGTTGAAAAAATAAAAAATAATAATAATCTGATCTTTACATCTTACCCAGGTGTAAAGATTAACCAGCCACTGATAAACCAGAACTGACCTGGGAATTAACTTGATCCTTAGGGAAAAACATCTAACTTCTACGTTACAAACTCACAGCAGAACTGGATCCTGACGTTCAGCTTTGTGCTCCACTTTAACTTCAGTCGCTGTCAACCCTCCTTCGGGTTCAAGTTTGGCTTCATCTTTAGCTACAGCCTTCTCCTCCTCATGCTCAACCTCCATTGGCTCGTCAAAATCGACCCCCTCAAAAGCCAGACTGTTGTCCTCTGTAACAGACAGCAACATCAAGATTGGTTTTGTCTTATTGTGAAGGAGCTCAAGAGTATAAAAACTCCTGACATTCCATCTAACCTCTCTCTTCGTTTGGCTCCTCCAGCTCTGCTTCATGTTTTTCTGGAAGAACCTCGGTAGTTGCGGGTGGAGGACGGGCTGACGGCTGAGGAGAGGGGTCCAGAGGCGGAGGTCGGATCACCTTGGCTTTTAACCCCGAAGATGAGGGCTTCTCCTGCTACATCAGGGTGTTTGCATAATTATTCAACTGTGATGTTTGAGCTGACAGATTCTTGCAAAACCTCCACATAAAAAGCAATAAAACTACATGTAGGTCAGGGTATGATGGCTTCACCTTTGGCACATGAGGTTTGATGGAGAAGAGGTTCAAGCTTGATCCCACTGGCTTCTTTTTCTTCAGGGTAACCAAAGGTGGAGGAGTGAGAGCTGAAGACTTCTGGAACCGCAAATGAATAAGACATTAGAGAGGTTAAAGGCAGCAGGAACTATTTGTTATTCCAGTCAGAGGGAGAATGTTTGGTTTAATTTTCCACTCATACAAACCTCATTGTGTAGATCTTGTAAAATATCTCCCAACAAGTCATCTTTGGACAGATCTACATCTTTCTGTAAAAGAAAAAAATTACAAAACATGAGAAAAATGTAAGAACATCATCTAATGTCTGACAAACCATCTACAGCATACGTGGCAAAAACATTAAGCATCCAGTGAGTTTAGAGAATATCTTGTCAAAGGTTCTCATAAATACCGACCTCTGCAGGCCTCTTAACATTGCTGTTCATGAAGAGACTCTTAATAGTGTTAGGCTTCGCTACAGAAGATTTCTTCAGAGTTTTCTTTGACTCTCCCCCTTTTGCGCCCCCTTTTCCTGTAAGCACAAACCAAATACTTAAGCACACAATGTCTGTATTTTTCAATTCTTCCAAAGGATTTTCAGCTTGTTACCTTTGCTTTCTACAACATCATCGTCTAAATCATCGTCGAAGATCTCTCGCCCGTCTTCAACATATCCTGTGCCGTCTGAAAGAAGGAAGGCGTTACTTGGAATAAAGAACCCTCCATCAGCCTGTGTTCTGCAGCGGTTTCTCAAAACCAGATCTCACCATCGTCAATAATCCAGTCGTCCTCCTGCCTCTCTCGCACCATTTTCGAGTACTGCTGCTCGTCCACCTCTTCGTACACGCTGGTGATCTCCTCCACCTGCAAAAGGCAAACACCAGCTAAACACAGACTGAAGAGAAACACAGCAGAAATCCACCTTATGTTCACTTCAATTGAGCTTTACGAATTAATACCTAGAAAAACAAATGGGTTTTTTAAAGTTTCTTGAATGGATAGGCACTATGATGGAAAGTTGAGTGGAAGAAAAACAGCATAGCAAAAAAAAAAAAAAATGTACACACGTAACATTGAAAGCCGCAGGCTTGAGTGGGTTATGAAGGAAAGCCTGTTAAAGAGTTTGGGGGACAATTCACAAAATGTGGACTGCAGCAGGAGTCAGATCTTTAGAAACCACCACACAGACCAGGGACCAGCAAGCTGATCCCAGGCCTTGAGGAGAGTCTTTTGAGTAATGTCAGGAGATAAAATGAGAGGCCCCGGACCAAACAATGCAGCTTAACTAAAGGCCACATGTACCTGTAACAAACCAAGACCAAGTTCTTACCTACACATAATAAATACCAAAATCAGCAGTAACAAAACACTTCAAATAAATCACTCTGTATTAAGAACACTGACTAGGAGTAATTGTTGCTTACTGCAAAATGTTACTGTAGAAAAGCAAAACATAAAAAAAACAAAAAAAAAACAGTCTCAACCTGCCACTGGTTTTATGAATTACATAAAGAATCTACAAAAGCAAAACAAAAACATATTGTCTTTATCACCTCATATTTGATCTTTTCCCCCTTTTTGGCCTTCTTGAGCTGCTCCAGGGCAGACTTCCTGCCCACCTTCTCCCGCTTCTCTCGTCTGGAGCGAGATTTGGCCAGACCGCAGGCATCGCCCTTCTCATCTGAGGAAAGTTACACAATGTTACATATATATATATATATATATATATACAAAATCCTCCAATTCTTCTACATTTACACTCAATTAGAAATAAAATTCTGATGTGGGTAATATTAGAGGTGAGTTTCAACAACAAAACTGTCAAAAAAATTAAAGAATCAACTTTTTTAAATTACCTGTAAACTAAAAAAAATTGCTTGACCACTCTCGAATTAAGGCCAAGAGAGCCAATTAAACCAAAAATAGTAATATTAATATTTACAAAATGTTTGTAAATAGCCTTATGACACTTACATGTAGCAACAATTGCTACTTTAAGGTGACCTTTCTGATTGCCATTGTGTGAAAGCACAGCTGTATGTTTCACACCAGAGGAATGTTTTCTTTTCAACCTTAGAAGTTTTTATGACACACTTTTTAATAACTCGCTAACCAGTCAGGTGGATTTGATTAGCAGCGACTGGATGGACACATTGTGGTAATTCTTTTGGAAGTAAAGTTGTAGTAAGGCTGAAACGAACAATGACGCTGAGTCAGTGTCCTTATGTGGGCCAATATTACCTTCTGAAGCATCTTAATTGTTTCTTTTCCTCTTTTTATCAAGAACAAATACCAGATTCACGTGACAAACCTAATTTGCATCTATCTAATCCCGTCGTAAAGAAATAAATAGTACTCTACGCCAAAGCCTTAGTTTAGCAGGTGTTAAACTAAGTTAGCCGCCGTGTTAGCTAATAATTTCATTTTGAACGCCCAAACAAGCAGCTGTCCTGTGACGGAAAACCGGAGACACAAACTCACCACCGTCCGGAACCTCCATGTCTTTATCTGGGTCTGCAACCGGAGCCATTACTTCTGTTATTTGGTCTTTATTCCGACAGCTGAACGACGGCAGCACAACAACACAGCAACCCGCGCCAAAGCGCCTTCCCGGGGAAAGTCATATGCAGGAAATGACGTCAAGTCGCTGTCAGCCAATTACCGGATATGCTGTTTATAATGTGCCCAGAAGGGGCGACATTGGTCTATCGTATCGTAAAGTGGTTTTACTGTGTGTTATTTATAGGAAATTCACTAACCTGATGGATTACATTTCATTTGCATTTTATATCATTGTATTAAAATGCAGCTACGCCCAACATCCAAACATCTAAAGGTATTATTTAAAAAAAAAATGTTGTATTTGTTTATGAAATGGAAAGAGAAAGTTTTCCTGTTTTAATTCAATCAGAAAGACTTTTCATTCAGTTGAAAAGCTAATCATAAACCCACCCCTTCTCTATTTTGAAAAAGTGAGCAAGTTAGTTTAAGTTCAGAGGAAAAGAGTTTTGTATGTTGTTAAAAGGTACTACGTAATTGATTTAACAGAGAAAATCTTTTCAAGTAAAAGGAATTAAATCTTTGTCTTTTCCAATCTCGCTGTCTAGACTATTTCATGTAATTTTATTCAGTGTAAAGGAAGAAAATTAACTTGTTTGTCTAATAAATAACCTTGTCCTTTCTTAATATACCATTTATGACGACAACTTTAAACTATTGTCCTCCAGTTTTTAGTGTCTGTGTCACTGGACCTCCATGATGTCCATTGCCACAGAAACGAAGCCGGTCTGTAAAGGGGACAATAGATTCCTGTCCCAGACTGGGGCCACAGAGGAACTACAATACAAGCAATAATGAAAACACAAAGCACAGTTTGTCTCTTATTCAAGCTGCTCCGTAAGCACCGTCACTATCTAAAGTACTGTGTTTCAAAGCTTATCTAAAAGATTGCATACAATAATATTTGATATATGTATTAGTGTGGGAGTATTTAGAATAGTATTTAGAAAAAGCTATATGCTCATCATTCTTTTAGCCATAGTATTTTTAAAGAAATTATACATTTGACTGTCTATCTCATACATGTTCTGATACAGATATTAATAAAAAAAAACACTGATATGTTTGGGAGTTTGCTTACCAATATATATTTATTTATATTTCTATATTTTATATATTTGCTTTGATAACCATGGATATAACCATGTATATAACCATGTATATTTTACGAATATTTTATCACAGCACCACTTTTGAATTGAGTTACAAGAAAGAAAAAAGAAAACAACACTTTTCAGGGATACCCTATTAAGATGAATCTGTGCGTCTCATATGAATTAATAGTTAAAAGCAGTTGCATGTCATACATGAAGTTAACTACAATAGGGGGAGGATTCATGCATGTCTGACAGCCGGATTATCTGCTGCATGTGGCGCTGTGTGGACTGTGGCCCACACTTATCAGTGGCGAGCAGCTGATCTGTGTCTGGGACGGGCTGGACAGGGCGGGACGTATTTGTTCTGCTGTACAGGAGCAAAACGGATATATAAAAAAAAAAAAGAAAAGAAAAAGAGGACAGAGCTCACTTATTTCAATCTGCCACAGGAGCAGGATGGTGAAACAGCGCCGCGTCAGAGTGAACCCCGGCTGCGCGGCTGTTACGCCTCTTTGTTGCAGAAGAGGATCGTGGAAGGTAAAATAAGGTCAAAACAACGACTAGACGTAATTTTTTAAAAATTCACTTATCTTTTTAGGCTATTAGTTAACAGTTTGACGCATTTTCCACGTCTAAGTAAAATAGGAATAAACTGCTTTACCGTTGAAAAGAGAAGAAGAGGCTGGTTTTGGCACAGGTTTAATATATTTTATAACACGCTGTAACATAAGTAAGTTTAGAGTTAGTTCTATATGTATTGAACATTTGACCTAAATATTTAGTATTCATGCTCTGCCTACTGTTTTGTTTCTAATGCTCAAACGGTTTCGTCCACCAATCATCACAGTTTATATTGCTAAGGTGGGCGATGATTGGTCCAAATTTGGGAGCTCGCGCTCCTCTCCTCCGTCACCATAGAAATGGTCCAGATGGTCTCCTTAGACAGACGCTCACTCACATTATTTACCTAATCTCTCGTATGAAAAGCGTAACGCAATGTTGTGACGTTATGACTGTTGCAGGATTTTATTTTTATTTTTTTTTATCATTCTGTTTTAATACCAAAGTTGTACTCTGAGGCAGCTTGATATTAGAAATAGCCGTGGAGTGAGTCCTCTTCCATGCGTCTTTGTCTGCAGCAGCTTCGGGGTTACAGTGGGTGCGCCCTATTTGTCAACCGGAGAAGCAATTGATGCGCCGTGTATTCGTGGTCGGCACATTCTGTACACATGATGCGCCATACAGACCCACTGAGCAGAAACCGATTTCGACAACGTGAGTTTTACAAATGCTTGTGAGATTTTTACATTATTATTATTATTATTATTATTATTATTATTATTATTATTATTATTATGCTTTTTAAAGAGTCTTTACTTATTGTGGAAGCTTATATTATTAAGTATTTACAGCAACACGATGCATATCTTACATAAATCTGTTGTGGAGAGTGTCTTCTTTAAAAATAAAAAATCTCCCCTGACTTTGATTCCGCATCGCTTCTAGCCAGGTCTTTCCCCGGCTGACTGTGAAGGACTGCACCCGGTGGGATGAGGGGCAAGAAGGAGGGAGAGGGAGACAGACAGAGGCGAGAGTGGGCGGGGAAAATAGAGGAGACAGAGTGGTGAGGAGAGCAGCATCTCCTCATTGATGCTGAGTCACAAAACAGAGAGAAATCAGCTGCATCCCATGAGGCTTTGGGAAAAATGGAGGAGCTAGAGCACACCTGCCCTCATCCCCGGACGGTAGGGAGGCTGTGCACGGCTGTTTGCTTGCCTTTCTGTGAGATGAGAGTGTGTATACTGACTGTGTGTGTGTGGGCGTGTGTGTCTGTGTGTGTGAAGAAGGGAGACAGGAAGTAGGGGGGAAACAAAAGGATCCTCTTCTGCCCCCTGTTATGAAACAGATCCTGGATTGCATGAGGGAGATGCTCAGAGTGCTGAGTGGACGGTGTTGTTGTTGAGGGATCTGCCAAAGGAAGAGAAATGTCCTGCTGAGTGAGAACTGTCGCAGTGAAATCACAGAGCCTCCTGTGTTGGGATACTCCGCTTTAATCCTCTTTGACACAAATCATGCTGTCAGCCCTTTTGTCTCCCCAAGTCGTCATTTACCTATTCCTTCTCTGTCTCAACCTGTTTTCTTTAAGGCAGTCTCTCTCTTGGCTACTCATGCTATGGCTACTGGCTCTCGTCCTTTTATTTCCTGCCGCTTTAATCCTTCTTAGGCCAGATGCTGTATCTTGTGCCAGATTGGGCTTTATACTGAGCACGCTCCGGCCGCACGCCCTGATAGGCCCTTGTACTCTCCTGATCACAAAGTTTAACCTTGGCCATCTGCTTTTTGCTAAATCTCAACAATCTCACCATGCCCACGGAATCAGAAGTGATGAGGCATATTTCCTAAAGAGATTTTTGTAGCTGCTGCTGTTTTCCTGTTTAAATTACATACAGCAAAAATTTTGGAGGAAAAAGCATCAAGCTAAATATATCGTTCATTGGTGTAGCACAGTCCACAAAATTCCACCCTTTTGACCTAATTGAGTACATTATGTGTTTCAAAAAGTAAAATAATTGTTTTCAACAAAATCAGTCTTGCAACATTTATAAGCACCCATATTTTTATGGCATTGCATTTATGTTTTTATTTTTTACTGTTCTACCACCATAAAAGGATTTTAACTGGAATAGCTGATTGGGGCT
Source organism: Xiphophorus hellerii (assembly GCF_003331165.1). Classification (NCBI taxonomy): domain Eukaryota; kingdom Metazoa; phylum Chordata; class Actinopteri; order Cyprinodontiformes; family Poeciliidae; genus Xiphophorus; species Xiphophorus hellerii. The sequence goes on from NC_045692.1 coordinate 11,567,065, forward strand.
TTTTGAGAATGAAATCTCAAGTTTGGTCAAGGATAAAACAGAAGATGAACTTCATTCCCTTCATTTGCTAAATAGGATGTGTCATACTGTGGGCCTGTTTCTGTTTCACAGAACAGAGTCCATCGTGAGGTTGTTTTTTTTTTTGGACTACTGGGATGTTTTCATATAAAATCTATGGGTTTTGACCAGAAAAGAGAAAATTCATTTTCAATTGATTTTCTTGCTGGAAGAAGATCTTAATAAACATGCAGCCAAATCAATACAGAAATCAACCTTCTTCTTTGTCCATCACACTTTCCGGACCTAATGGATAACCTGTGGCGTGAAAGACAAGCCAGGACTTTGGAGAATCTAAAGAGGTTGTACAAAGAAGAATCCTCCAAACTACTGAAATATCATAGTAATGTAAAAACGGAGTTCTGTTCCCTACAGGAGATTGTAAAAAGTACTAACAGCAGAGTTAATTGCCAATAGGTTGCAGGGGTTCTGGAGCTCCAAAAATGCTATCTAATTTCAAAAGCAGAGCAAGGACGCACAAAACAAGTGTAAACAAGCTTTGCACCTGTATTAATGTAAAAGCAATGAATTCTACATTTTCATGTGGTGTTTTAATAATTATTTTTACCTGTGTAATTACTGCACAACAACAGTTGTGGCTGCAGTCTGCAGCAACAGACTGCAGCCCACATCTTCAGCTTACTCCGACATTTTTAACTAAATTATCCACAAGTTTAATAACAAGCTAGTGTTTCTTGCAATATGCTTGTGTCCAGAACCACCTCACAGATTCTCTGCGACTGAAGGTCTGTGAAACCGCCCCAACTGATTACCTGTTTACCTGAAAACCGCCATCGTTTCAGACTCTTATTTTTCGCCGCTGCTCCTGGAGGAGCCACTGACGTCAGGGGCCTGGCTGAACCTGTTTCCATGTTCTCTTCCTCCTCTCACACTCCCACAGTTTTCTGCTCTGTTTTGTCTCTCTTTCACGGGTGTGAATGAGATTTGGTGAATATTCCCCTGCAGTCAACAGATGGCACACCAACACAGTTTTTCTTTTTTAGGAGGGCTCACATTGCAGCATTTTGACCTTGATAATAGTCTTGCCACTTGCAAATTAGTATATCCCGTATCTGATTTGTTCATGTGTGCTCTCTGGTTTTAATTTCCTTTCAGAGTGGAAGAGAGTTCACTTCTCCCTTCAGAGCCACACTTGCCAAGATTTTTGTCCTCTCGTCATGTTCAGTACATACAGTTGATTGCGGAGAGAGGTGAATGTCAGTGATCAATAGCACTGAGTGCAGCCCTTTCTGTCTCTGCCGTCTCAGAGTGCAGAGTGAGCATCAGCTGTAGTCAATACCTTAATGGTGGTTTCTGTAAGTGGCGAGGGAAGGGGCAAATCGCTGTTCTCCAGGGTCTTCCTTTAACCCAGTCCCTTTCTGACTCAGACTCTCACCGAGCCTGCCATCTTCGCCTCGGAGACCAGCTGCGACTGTCGAGCGCCTCACGAGAAGCTCAGCATCACGCAGGCCCGCAGAGGCACCCCAGGTACACGTTCACCTTCATGCTGCTTTTATCCCCATTCTTCACTCTGGCTTTGTTTGATTTCCTCCCCTATTTTGAAAGTCATGTTTTCTAAGCTTTGTCTGAATCCCTGCATTTGCAGTGAGTGCCATTGCAAACGTATTCAAATCTCTTTAACTTTTTCATATTTCCTCACATTATGACCACAGAATTGAATAATTTAGTTTCCACAACTTTTTTTTTTTTTTGGCCATAAATATTTCCAAATCTGTACTTCTTTCTATTAGTAGCTTCCATTTAGTTATCTGTTGAATTTGTATTTTAGTTCTAAATTTGGCACCAAATGAATTGAATTATATAATTACTCTTTATTAGTTATTCAATTGAGTGCAGTTAAAACAAAGTAAGTAATAGCATGAAATAAGGAATCATTTGTAAACAATATCAGTATAACCACAGTTATACTGATATAACCACATCAATTATATGTGACCATAACCATACTGAAACGTATCAGTATGGGTATACTGATACGAATAAGTATAACCACAGTTATACTGGTATAACTGTGGTTATAAGGGCTACTTGATTTCGCACAATCAAGTAGCCCTTAAATCAGATTCTGCCTGCAGCTCCCTTGTCTTATATTTCAGCCTGCTGCCTTGGGACTGGAGTAAACCTCTGTAATATCTCGGATCAGTCAACACTCCTTTGTATTCGTCTTTTCCTGTGTCATGGCTTGATGATCTTTTAAAAAAACAGCCTTTCATAACTCCAATTGTTTCCCCTTCTAAGTTTTTTCTGAACATTACACCAATTAAGTTATTGCGCTAATCGTAGCTGTATTGTTTGTTTTTTTTAGTGGACCGGCCGGTCAGAGTCTATGCAGATGGCATCTTTGACCTGTTCCACTCGGGCCACGCTCGTGCGCTTATGCAGGCCAAGAACTTGTTTCCTAACACCTATCTCATAGTAGGAGGTAAGAGAGGCTATGCTTCCAAACTCTTCATAACAGTCTGATGTTTCTGTCTGTGTTCATGTGTTTTCTCTCCATTGCTCCTGGAACAGTGTGCAGCGATGAGCTGACCCACAAGTACAAGGGTTTCACAGTCATGACGGAACACGAACGCTATGAAGCCCTGAGGCATTGCCGCTACGTGGACGAAGTCCTGAGAGACGCACCGTGGACTCTCACACCGGAGTTCCTTGAGAAACACAAGGTGCGTTTGTGAGAAACATTCAAGTGCCATCTTCCCAAAATGCCACTAAGAAAGAGAGAGAAAAAAAACTGGACATGAAAAAGGTTGACTCACCACACATGCAGTTTACGTTGAAATGACGTGACCAAACATTGGCCTTCGTTTATTTTAAGTCTGCCTGTTTTACTCCAGTATACAGTAGTTTTTGATCATCTTTGTGTGTTAATGCACAGTATGCTCTTGGTATGCTTTCTTATCACTGAAACAGCAAGATCACTGTTTGCTAGTGTCAGTAAACTAGTTCAATAATATGATGTATAGCAACAGGGCTGACCAGTACCGAGCATGAACAGGGTGAAGTACAAATCCAGTCATAGAAAAAACCCAAATATTTATTTACCATCTAATTTCTGAATAAAATGAGTAGGACTGGATGTTATCGAGGAAGGGGGGTAGAATACATAGGATGTACTACTCTGTGTTAATGTATCTCATAAAAACCCAAATAAAATGCATTGAACTGTGAAAATCTCAATGAGGATGAATACTTTTGCAAGATTCTGTAAGTAGTGCAGAACTTAAAGGCCCTACTGCATGTTCCCTTGAGCTCTTCTCATGTTTTATTTTATTTAATTTTTTATTTCTGCCAGTGCTGTGTTTTCTGCCAAACAGTACAGTACATGTCCTTTGGTTGTTTCTCAGATCGATTTTGTGGCTCACGATGACATCCCGTACTCCTCAGCAGGATCTGAGGACGTTTACAAACACATCAAAGAAGCAGGTCGGGCTGTGATCTGCGGGGAATCAGAAAATCATGTCGCACATTTCACCACTAAATGAGGATCAGGCCGAAATAACCTTCTGCTGGTATCTTTCACTATTAACCAGGGATGTTTGTGCCCACGCAACGGACGGAGGGGATCTCCACCTCTGACATAATTACTAGAATTGTCAGAGACTATGATGTCTACGCCCGACGCAACCTGCAGCGGGGCTACACGGCTAAAGAGCTCAACGTCAGCTACATCAACGTAAGACATTGCAGCTCTGCTGCACTTGCATCATGTCAGAACAGCGGCCAAATTTTAATTTGCTGCAGACAGAGCAAGTTCTGGTCACCTGACTAGAACATTTACTTATCATCTTAGATTATATTTTGAACACTTTGGTACTCCTCAAGCATTTTTTGTCACTTTTATAATCATTTTTCCTGAATTTTTTTTTATTTTTATTTTTTTATCCCCTTAGGAGAAGAAGTATCGGCTACAGAACCAGGTAGATCGCATGAAGGAAAAGGTTCGAAATGTCGAAGAAAAGAGCAAACATTTTGTTTACCGTGTGGAGGAGAAGAGTCACGATCTCATCCAGAAATGGGAAGAAAAATCTAGAGAATTCATTGGCAACTTCTTAGAACTTTTTGGACCTGATGGGACATGGGTAAGTCAAGCATGGTACTCAATTATAATGCTACAAACAAGGGAGGCAGATAGTCACCACATTAATGGTTCATCATAATTCAAATCTTCTGTCAAGAAGCTTAAAACTTTTTGAAATTGATCTTTTATTGTTTTATATTGAATTTAGTGAAAATGACAGAAATTAGACACTGCTGTTTGCTTTAAAATTTATTGACAGATGAAGATGTGTAAAAATCACAGTTGTTACCACACATTGACAAAACATTAATTTTGTTTTCCTTAGGCCACTTTGTGTTTTATTTGGTGTTATACTTAGGATCATACTCCGTTTGGAAGATACATTTGATCAACTTTCTACATAGTGTTTCAATATTTCAACATAATGTTCTTTCTTCATGAAGCCACCTATCGTGCCCCACCTAAAGAAAAACAGCAGCACAACATGATGCTGCCACTCCTGCACGGAAGAACTGGGATGGTGTTTCCAGGCTTTACCCTCTGTGTGCTGCAGATATAACAAATGTGTAAATTGTAATAGGACTTTTTACGTTGCGTTTGGAATAATGGCCTTCCTGCCCATGTTGGTACAGGACTTGTTTTATTGTTGGAAATGACAGTTTCTTGCTTGCTTCAGCCTGACATTCATGAGCTCTACTGTTTCAGTTCTGAGGTTCATATGCACATCTTGCACTCTTTCCTGAGCCATTCCTGAGGTGTTTAAACTTGCTTATAATTCTTTTTCAGTGGATGATACTTTGCATTTTCTGGATGAATCAAACTTGCGGAGGTCAACAGTTCTTTCCCTGTTGCTTTCACCGAGTCATATTTAGTTTTCCATGAAGGAAGCAGTGTGTTTGTGATTTTCCTATGAAACGTGTATACACATTTTCCTCTATTTAACTTAATTCAGTCTAAGAAACCCAGTATTATAGACTGGGCTCTTCCAAGTTGTTGAAAGGCATTCTTAGTGTATGTAACCTTTTGAATAAAAAAAAATACATACATTTTTTCCCATATATTTCTTTTTGAGAGTTTTTTGTCTTCCAGTTTTGAATCCATCAGGCTACTTTTTTCTATTTTATACCACCAACATACCTAAAACGACATCTGTGCTGCCAAACAACAATCCTTCTGACAAGCCAGAGTTCTGCCTCCTCCTCTTTGTCTTAGCCTCAATGTTTGCAACTCAAATTGTGACCTTTCAGGTGAACAAAATTAACCGGATCCCATCAATAAATTGCTAGAGACGTCAAAAGGCAGTCCTCAAGGGCCGATGCGTGCTCTTGCTCCATGACAGCTGAATTAGCTCCTGAGTGTTTCATCCAGCTCTGCAGGAGCAGACTAATGAACCATTCATTTGATTCAGGCGTGTTAAATCAGGGGAAAAAAACGAAAGCATGCAGGACACCAGCCCTTACGAACCGATTGCGGTTCACCAGTGATTTAGGTGGAATTTTAACAGGCAAGGATCGGATCCGAAAAAGAAGCCAGGGGCAGTGTTTTCATTTTTTATAACATCCATCCTGTTGTGTTTACTCACCAGAATTTGTTCCCAGGTCTGCTTTGGGTTTAGAAATTGCACTGCAAATCATAAGCTACACACGTACAAACCTTCATTTTCTTCTTCTTCTTTTGCTGTTGAATAGAAACAAGTGTTTCAGGAGCGCAGTGGTCGGATGCTGTCCTACGCTCTGTCACCCAGAGAATCGCCCTGCAACAGCCCCCCGCGTGAACTGTCCCCGCTGCGCTCCCCGTCCCCTCCGTCGCCCCCTGCCCGCTGGTACAACGCCCGGCCCTCGCCCCCCACCTCCCCCAAAGGCGCATCGGCCTCGATAAGCAGCATGAGTGAAGGCGACGAAGACGAGAAGTAGATGGATTCAGATAGAAACGTTTCACTTCATGGTACACTGCCTGGGAACACCTCACCAAAAAAACAAACAAAAACAAACAACAAAAAAACAAATCAACAACAAAAAACACTTTTCTTCAAACAGCGGCTGGACACAGAACCAGGTTTCCTCAAAGACGTTGCAGATTTGCAATGCTGACATTGATCAGGGGAACTGTGGTCCGGACCTGTGGAGCTAATAAAAAAAGCCATCATTCTCTGGAGAGCCAAGCAGGAAAAAAAAGGGTGAGATGCGAAGACCAGGATGTGGATTTATTCGATGTATTTAATGTCTCCATTTTCTACAAGGACAAGAATCCTGTCTGTGACAGACTGGCGACCTGTCCAGGGTGACCCCCCCTCTCGCCCAGAACGTTAGCTGGAGATAGGCACCAGCACCCCTCCTGACCCCACTAGGGACCAGGGTGTTAGAAAATAGATGGATGGATAGACAAGAATCCTGTGCAATATCTGTGAAGAGGACTTGCTTTGGATTGTCCGGGACTAATACAGACTTTCAACCAGCCTGCTTATAATATCACTGGATTGTTTCTTGTCCTGCTTTTTGTCCTTACTTTGTAAGATGCCATCCTTCCATAAGTTTCACTCTAGAATCCCCCAAACGTAGAGCTTACAATAGCAGAAAGGTTACAATGGGCAACACAAAACACGCCACTAATGCTAGTTTGAACCATTTTTATTTGTGATGGCCCCCCCCCCAAAAGTTCAAGCTTTACTAATAAGATCCTTTTGCCTTTTTAAAGCACTTTTCAAGAGAATTATTATTCAAATCAAAATTCTGCATTCACGAATTTGATGACACCACTGGTAAAGATGAATCAAAAGTCCTAAAATAAAGTCACCTTATATGCAAAAGCTTAAATTCCTAATCAAAAAAGCTGAATAACCCAACCTCTAATTTGACTGTATTTCTTCAGTGAAAGCGCAAACAAAAATATTGTTGTTTTCAACAGAACAATGTCTGGCACAGTATCTCTTTGCACAATCTTCGTATCCAGAGTCCTGGGTACTCCGTGACGTTCTTATGGAACTCCGCTCCAATGGTTTCCTGTGGGTTTTACATCCAGGCACTGAAATGGAATTTGTGTCTGGGGAACCATTTCTGTATTGATTTGGCTGTTTATTTTGGATTGTCCTCCAGTGAGCGTGATGTTTTTCAATGTATTTGGCCTATCCTGCCAAGAGGCTTTGTTACAGAGAAGATCAATGTTACTTTTGTTGTACCTGATAGCAAGACAAATGTCCTCATCCTAGTGGCTAGGAGAAATAGGCTTGTGTCTCATGTCATATTTATGCCTAAAGGAAACAAAAACTCACAGAAACTCACAGAAACTTCTTTTTAAAAAAGTGTTGCATAAATTAAAAAAAAATCTGCCTTGGTTGCTATTATTTTAAAGAAATTGTTGGCAATACCACAAACTGTGCCTCTGGGTGTTTTGTTAAAAACAATGTCTAAACAGAGTCTTTAAATATGACATCACGCTGCTACAGTAAATTATTTTACTTTGAGGCTTTTTAAACATCTTTACTAGGGGTGCCAACCAGCTTGTCTGCATCTGTATAATTTATTGCACCGTGCATTCTTTTAGTCTTTGGATATGATGATGTCAGTTGTCCATAGAAAAACTCAGATGATACTTGAATTGTGTAAAAAAAAAAAAGTAAAGCTCGCCATGTGACTACCTTTAGAAACTTGCTTAATATCTGTTTATCTCAGGTCTGCTTGCCCATACCAGCTCAGCGCAGATGAGCTTCCATCCCCAACTAAATTATAACTTTAATGCAATGTAGACACATTCTATGTCTTGTATGCACATGCTAATCTCCACTATATGTAAACACTTTAAAATTATGTCTTTTTTTTTAAAATCACCATTGTTCAAAAGGCTTAACAAGTTAATAAAGATTTAGGTCAGAATGTATATTGCCAGACATGTCTTTCTTTCATTATAGCAAAAAACAAGACAGACGGACGGACCACACAAGAGTTTTCTTTATTGTCAGGTTTGATAGTTTCTACTGCTGATCTCATGCTGACTGACAAGATGAGTCTACTCTGTTACTTCCAGGTGAATGTGGCATTATTGGTCTATCTTGCATACAAATATATCATTTAAGCAATTTGTACAGGAGGATGAAAAACACAGTGATCAATCCACACACTATATGTACAGCTTACACGCTAGGTTTATCTGCTCTATATGTATCATATTCTTTGAAACAGATCAAGTAGATGTTTTGATGACAGCAGAGGTTCACAACATCCGAGCATGAAAATGGAGGATCGTCTGTGTTGCGGCGTCTTGTTTTAAGTCAAAAAGTACATTTTTAGGACAGGTCTAAAGGGAGACCAAACATTTACCCGCACAATTACTGCTACTCAATAACATAGCACTTTTTTTTTTTTCTTTTTTTACAGCAGGTGTGTGACTAAGCGTCCCTCAGTTTGACTGGCAGGTTTCGAAGGCATTGGCAGTGGTGAAATGCGGAGCATATACAGGATGTGGAAGATTTTCCAACACCGCATTCTTCTTTTATTTTACTTCAGGTGACGCTAAAGGAGATGAAAGAAGGAAACTACTTCAGACTGAATAGTATAGTTCAGAACCTTTGAACTTACGTAAAATTTTAAGCTCAGTAGGACTCTCTCTTGGTGTCTTCTTTTTTTGTATAAAGACAGATTGACTTTGTCCCAGAGGCTGAACCTGATGGCAGTCCGACAGGCGGCAATTCCAAAGGGGGTCTCAAAAGAACTTCAATCTCTAAAATACAAACGATATTTTATGTGCCTTAAGAGATTGTCGTGTTTGCATTGGATGGGGATTTGCATAACAGTCCATTTCTTTTAACAATGGAAATGGAGGTTGTGCATAACCAATGATCTTCCTGTGTGAACGCACTCGAAGAGGGGAACATGTAAAGCATTTTTAGATATGCAAAGGAATGTTCAATAAATGGAGATTTTTCCGTGGAACTTTTGAGTGTAGTTCGGAAAGCAACCAATCCAGGAGAGCCTTTCCTTGATTGATTTTTACCCCCTGAGAGCAAAAATAAGAAAGCCCATGGATGTTAGCTTCTGCAGTAGTGCTAAGATTGTTTCCACTGTTCGAATCTATCCATACAAGGATTTGATGTCTGAACTATTAAAGGCAGTTAAAAGCATTTTCAAAGCTGTTTAAAATATTCATGAATTGTAACTATTTGCAGGAACTTGTGGCTCACTGTGTAAGAAAAAGTGGATGTTTTTATTACTGTTATTTTTATACTGCTTTACTTTTATATTAAGCAGATACTCTGACTGTAAGGGCTTTGTTTGCTCTGCTCTCCACACGTTTCCCGTAGGAACAGAAATGGTGATGCACGCTTCCAACCTAAATTTCCTGTGAAAATATTCATTTCTGCATCCATAAACACCGAATGGAAACATTACGGTGGTGTAAAGGTTAATAAAATGACACTGATTTACTTCACGATAATGTTTTATGCAACTTATTGTTGTAAGATGGCAGATGTATTCCCAAACTAGTTGTTGGCGTCAGCCTGCACGACCAATTGGATAATGATCAGGATTTATACTAGATGCAGACACCAAGAGAGTTACCTGCTGCACAAAAGATATTAACCGTGTATAACAACCTAACAGAACATGGCCTGAAAAACAACTGAATCATCCGCTCAGCACACAAGTTAAAGACTTGGTCAATGTGGAACTGCAGTCTTTTCTTTTTTTCATGTAGCTCTGAATGACATTTGAAGTTACTGCACTAAACCACTCTAAAGAATAAATATAACAGACTTAATAAACTGCTAAAAAAAGCTCCTCAGTGAAATAAAATGGGAGAACCTAATGGATTTTATTTAGCGCTCTGAGATATTTCACAATCCAGGGTCTTTTCTTTGAACATATTTTCCTCTTACAGCCTTTCCAAACACTCATCTTTGTGTGCCGTGTGACCTTTTTTTCCCCCTTTTTCTTAAATAACAGCTTTTTTTTAAAACAACAAAACATAAACTAGATGTTCAAATCATCACTAAAATATCAAAAAAGTAAACAACAACTGCAACATCTAGTTCACTTTAACTCAGCATAAGAAAACGCAAAAGTACATTTACAAACTTTGTTCAAACTCATTCAGAAGACTGAAGGGATCAGCAGGAATTCAAGTGAAACACAAGGCCGACCGGATGATGCCAAAAGCGCACAAAGCAGTGAGCCTGTTGTTTATTTCCCACAGCAGCATGAAATGATGACAAGCAGAACAGCGTCCGTTGTTCAGGTGCTACAGGTCCATTCGTACCTATGAACATTAATACATTACATATTGCTGGTGTTGGGAAAGCTACTCGGCGCACAATGCTGGAATGGCGGTGTCTCTTATACATACATGACTCGTTTGGTCCTTTTAGTAGTTGTTAATCAGGGTTGCAAGCAGTAGTGTCTGATGAGTGTTGTTACTTTTAAGTACTGGTTTGTGGCTGGGTAATCTTGGACAATAAAGCTAAGCAAGTAAAATATAAACAAAAATATTTTAGACTACTTTCATTTTTATTGCCTCCCTTTAAAATTGTTCAAAATCCATTACACCATGAACCATGGTTCTAAAACAAAAAAGCATGTAGTAAGTTCCCAGAAATAAGGCTTTCTTTCATAAATATAACAAAAAAGGTTATGACTTCTAGAGCTTTAAATGTAATGTCTTTGAAGCATTACCTGTTCTACTTTCTTTTTTCAAAAATGTGCATCTAGTTTCTAATTTATAAATATCATTTTTAACAATTAACCCTGACTAAAAATCTGAAAAAGTGCAATCAAAACAAGTATTTGCCACAATAATAACAAACTAGCCTACTGGCGCATTTAATCAAACGTGTTTCACAAAGAAAAACACAAATAAAAACCTCCTCCTCTTCTCATTTGCACTGAAACATTGCACTGTGTTTTAGAGAGAAAGAAACAGAATAAGTCTTTCTAAAGCCAAGAAAGAGACTCAATCAGCCGAGTCGGGCTTATCTGGTCAGAGGGAGGAATAGCTTCGTCAGAAAACGGCACGAGACAAGAGGTTAAAGACAGGAGTGTTGCAGAGAATTTAACTTCAACAATGAAATTGATAGAATCTACCATTGGGGTTGGATACGTTGCAGCTACAATACCGAGAATTTTTCACTCTGTTCTGAGCCACAACAACAAAAGCTACGCTAAAGAAGGTTATTTGCAATTGGGTGCAAATGTAAATCCGGGTCACAACACCCTAACAAACCTTTCACCACCAGTGCAATGTGAAAGCAAGTCTCATCCTAAACGAAGCTTTTACCCACGGGCAACATTTCAGCGCACATGCTCCACACAGAGAGCAGCCGTTTCATGCTGGCAGGCCATGCAGAGTTATCTGTTGGCTTTGTATATGGACTTGCTGGCGTCACGCGGCTCTTTGCTGGGGTTGCTCCAGTCGTCCGCTTCGGGGCTGGTCTTGTAGTGCCGCCAAGCTGACTTGTTGAACACAGGAAGGCGTTCAAAGGACTCACTGGACAGAGCCTTTAAGTGAGAAAAACAGAAGTCATTCACTGAAAAACACAGCCAAGAGCTAGAAGGAAGCTTGAAAGAGACAAGCTGAAGTGAACAGGTCCGTATGACTTTTTTTGGGCTTTTATTTTGAGCTGTTGGTATGCATGGCCTTCAAAAGTTCATTCAGTGTAATAAACCAATAAAGTTCAACTAATGTTTGAATGTCAGTGCTAAATACCGGTTTGTCAAAATTCAATAATGTAAGAATTGGTGATTGTTTCAGCTGAATCAGTAGTTAAATGTGTTAGAAGTAACTCGAGTCTAAAAAATATATATAATTATATACAATTAGTTAATAACATTTAAAATGGAAACACAATTCCAAACTCTAAAGATGAAATTAAGCTCATAACATGAATATATTGCCTAGAAAACAGGTTTATCAAAACTCCGGACCTTCCTTTAATAAAAAAAAAACAGTCTGTTGGAGACTGCCCCTAGTGGCCAGAATAAGTTTTTGCACTTGTACAAACTTACAAGCACAAGGTGAACAAGCAGCAAGACGCCCTAAAGGAAGTCTGTGCTTTCTAATATCACAAGCTGACAAACAGTCATTGATGTTGCGAACACAAAACACCAGAAATGCTCTTATCCCCATTTTCTTCTTTTGGAAACTGAATAAAAGATTCTCTAAAATCCTAACCGTTTACTTAAATCATATTAATAAAAATACTACTACTACTGCACATCTGGCTGACCCAGGTTACCTTCAGATAGATGACAGCATCTGTGCCCACTCCCTCCATGGAGTAGAGCTTCAGGTCGCCCTGGAAGTATCGAGCATAGAGCCGGGAAATCGGCAAACCGTAACCAAAACCAGCCTGGAATAGAGAAAAGAGAAGAAAAACAAACTTACCATCTACATGCTAATTTAGATCATCATAAAACCGAATGATTTTGAGAGTGGGTGCACCAATGGGACGGCTCCTGGCTCCAGGCTGGGCGTCGGGGCAGTGGAGTACATGTAGTTAAAGAGACGGTCTATCTTCCTCAGAGGAACTCCTCCTCCTTTGTCACTGATCTTGAGACAGACGCCGGAAGAGTTAAAGATAATAAAAACACGGAAACAAAAAGCTCATGTATCACAATGCGCAGATCTATTTACCTTTATCGACAGATCCTCTTTACCCAGAGTGACTCTCGCCTTCACTGGCGGCAGCCCCTCCTTACTGTTTTCATGAAGCTCCACTGTCGCTCTCATGGAGTTCTGCAAACAGCCACAACGTCTATAAACTGAGCTTATGAGGGCAGAGGGGTCTTCACAGAAAATCCAGCCAATTCATTATATTTAAAGAGAACAGCTCTGCTCACCTTGAAGAGCTCAAACAACATGTGGAACAGATGCGAGGGAACATATACCACCTGGATGGGCTTCTTCGGAGCTTTCACTGGAAAACAAAAAGAAAGAAAGTCTCTTTAGTGAACACAGAAAGCTGGTTCTTGGGAAGTTAATGACAGAGTGAATACTTTAATCACTGTGGAGCTAAATTCGGAGCATCCAAACACATGTTTTGGTGCAACATCTGTGTGGCAGATTAAAAGAGGCGCAGGGTGTAATGCGCAATGCACTTACTGTTGAACTCCTCAATCTTGAGCTCAGGAGCAGCTAAGTAGTACTTCTCACACAACATCTTGGCAGTGTCATAGGCATCTAGTAGGAGAGCAAAAAAAAAAAGGCTGAGAACAGAGCAGCTGAATGTCCATTGTTTATATTTGCAGTCATGCTTTGGGTCACTAATGCTCTCTCTGTCCGCTCGCGGTTCACTCAGAGCGTTTGATCCACGCTGATGAAATGTTTTTTGAAACTATCGGTGATGTATGCGTGTCTGTGACAGAGGAAGCCACTAATTTCTCTGAAATCCCAAACGCTCAGGAAGCACAGAAATGTTTTTTATACAAGCTCAGGTCAGGCCACATTCTTGACGCCCCCTGAGAGCAGGCTGAGAAAAATTAAAATTAAAATAACACAGACAACCAGAGGCAGCTGTGGCTCAGGTGGAGCAGCAGGTTGGAATAATTGAGAGGCTGGTGGTTGGATTTCCCTTCAGGCAAGGCACAGACACATTGTTGGCATTTGTGTGGATTATAAAGGGATATTATTACAAAAACAACCGCAGAGGAGTTTGATATACAAAGCAGAGGTCAAAGGTCACCTGTTATGCTTCCTGGAACGAGTTAGGATAGGTCTATGGGCTAGACAAAACATGTTCATAACTTTTTTCTTTGCACAAAATCATTATTGGATAATGAGATTTTAGTCTGTTCAGCTCTGTCCATTTTGAGCTCCTTGCAGAATGAGCTGTTTCAGGGCCTCCTGTCGCTTTAAATTCAAATAAACCCCACAACTCAATGTTTAAACTCGCACGTGAAAATGGCTGTAAACACAACCGTGCATCTTTCAAAAACACTAGTAGAGGTTCCTGCACAACCAGCAAGAATGCAGCAAGTGGTTTCTGAATGGCAAGTCAGCAACAAAACACTCATCTTTTCCAACAGCCATTGTACAGAGCATGCAGTGGTAAAACCAGCTCACTAAACATCTCAGCTTGAGTTGCTAGGTGAGGGTCAGTGCCTGCTAATTTGTGGTATTACATTCCAGAGGTTTTTGAAATGGCTCATTTTCTAGATTAAAAACCGGCTGGGTGTGTTTAATTTTTTTTAAGCACTTGGGCTGTTTTTAGAAGCAGTAGAGACCCACATGAAAGTATAGACACCTGCAAAAAGGGAATTTTGCATAGGTTCCCTTTAAAATTAACCGCAAATTATTAACAGAAGGGGAAAAAAAGATATCAAAAATATTTGCATCCTCACCACATAATTCGGCATCACTTTGAAATACCCAAGGAGATGAGACCAAGCAATTTTGAAAACACTTTTTTGTTAAAAGAAAAATAAAGCTAAAGATTTAAATGTTAACAATGGAGGTGGAGCAATCGTGTCAGCGCTGTTGTAATGCCAGCTTCACAGGAAATATGATACTGACAGATGCTGCAATAACCTCAGTCAAATATCAGCCAATGTTAAGGTGAAAAAGCCAACGAAAAGCTGATTTATGGAGTTGTGTTAAATCCATGGTTATTCTCATATACACACCAAAGCATAGGTCGCCATCCATTATTAGAGGCACTCAAAAATATGCGTCAGTATCCATGCAGTAGGTTAAATACTGATGTATTTAATCAATGGAAAAAAATCAGGAGGAAACTAATTAAATGGTGCATCTCCAGTGACTGCAACTCCAAATAATCAATAATAGATATTATTCTAGCAGCAGTGGGGAGAGATCCAAAACAAATAAAGGCAATTTGTTTTGGATCACTATTTTAACACTGTAATGCTATGGGATTTGGAAAGAATCTAATTCTAGCGTATTCCTAAGTTCTGACAGCTTCTGCTCTGGTCGTCATATTCCCTAAAATAAACATCCAGAAAACAACTTTAGAAATAACAGGAAAGAGTTTCCAAGCTGTAATATTTGCCATGGGGGCCAACAGTCTCCACTAACCAGACAGGTGTCCCCATTATTTCTCTTGCATCCTGCTAAGAAACTTAAAAGAAAATGGAAAAAAAGAGAGAAGTTCGCATCTGGTGGAAAGTTTATTATTTTCTTTTCTGCAGAGCTCTTCCCCACGTAACCTTTCTACATGTGAGGACTCTGTTCTCTACTACCACATCTGGAAGAAATTTCCTAGAGGTACAGCACGTTATATCGCCTGAAGTGAGCCTTCATGCGAGTTTCTTTTGGTTTTTTTACCCTGTAAACGGCTACACAACACGGTTCTTGAGAGAAAAACAACAGAACTGTTCGTAAAAAGCTGAAAAGAGAGATTTTAGGTTGATATGGACGTTTTTTGGAAAATAAGTCCAGTGACTGATGAAAACATAATAATTAGCAGCCTGAACCACAAACAACAAAGTAATCCAACAAAAAGAAAATACTTTAATTATTGCATTTTCAAACGTAATGTTTCCATAATAGGCTGTAATTAAAGCCTAATTTAGCCCACAAGTTGGATGGAAGACACTCTTTTTGTATTTTAAGAAACTGATCAAGAACATGTGGGCCTTGGTTAAACAAAAAAACAACAAAAAAAAGCACAGTTCTTAAACTCACCACTAACAACTTCAGCCACGCTGCAGTTGGGATCAATGCTGCCGATGTGTTTGGGATGGGCGGGGTTGGTGTCGTTACTGAACAGCAGAGCTGAACACAAACACAAAGGAGAAATCCAGCTTGCAGAGACGGACCTAACGAGAACGTGACGCCAACGCGAGCGTGAGACTCACTGTGCTGGTTGATGAGCATGCGGAAAGAGATGCGGTTGGTGTAAAAGCGGTCGAGAAAATACTGGATGTTGCTGCTGATGAAGGGGTCAAAGCCAAATTTCTCCTTGTACTCGACGACGCCCTGAGCCATGGTGGGCACGACGTCGTTGTGGCGGTTTCGGATGTCAATCAAGATTTCCAGGAAACTAAACGAGAATGAAAGAAGATGGAGCAAACCCCTCGTCAGCTCTGACTTTTCCCACGTTTGTCTATATTAAAACCAAACTTCGGTGTATTTTAATAGGATTTTATGGATGCAAAAAGGAAAAATTTCAAAAGTATGGAAGTAGGACCTCCTCTATCAATAGCTTTCTTCTTACCACACTGCAATAAAAGGGCAGATTTTTGTAGTGAATGTCCTCCCTACAAATTCAGAGTTACCATGGGTATCCAGGCTTTTTTGTTTTATGTACAAGTTTGTGACATCTGTAACAAAAGTCTGTAGAACTGGATTTTATTTAGGGGCGCCAGACTAATTGGGAATGAAAACAAAAATTCACTGAAGCCTGTGTATAATGTAACAACTATTTTTGTAAGGTGTAGCATAGACATGATTTTAGAATCCAAAACCATTTAGATTCTTCAGATATGACTTTACGAGAAGAGAATCAAACTCAAAAGAAGAAGAAAAAAAAAACACTTGGGGAAGGCAAGTACCAGCTTAGTATTTCTGCTGAGTCATTGTCAACAAGAGTTAAGTTCACAATGCAGTCAAGCCTCTCCTTATTCCTTGCCATGCGTTTATCACTCTTGCGTGGCTGTTTATCAGACGGGGTATTGTTATGATATCAACACACCAACACACACACACACACAGTAAGGGACACAGTCAGCACAGATATATGAGCACAGAGTCAATGTTTCAACTCCTGCTTCTAGATTCACTGAAAGCTGAACAAACTGTTAATGCATTCTTTACATTTCTAATCACAAAGTCAATATTCACTCACTCATTCAGAGTGTGAGGGTCCTCTGCCTTCCTGTTCTCGAAATCCAGCAGCTCCACGAAGCTCTGCATGTACCTAATCACGTCAAACAGAGACCAAAAGTCAACTTTCACATCCTGCAAATCATAAACTTCGTTGCCCGGAACCGACCCAATAAGAAAAGAAAAGAAGCCGTTACCACTTCTGGACCAGTTTGACAGACGGCTGGCTGAGCAGCTTGTCAGGCAGCAGGTTGACCTCTCTCATGGTGTTGGCCAGCCGTACCGGCAGCTCCTTACGCAGGAACATGTAGGATGTTTTCTCACAGGCATTGTCCCTGCCTGAACAAGGGTGAAAAAGTTGCATTTATTAGTGTTAACTGCAATGTTTTCAAGTTGTTGTAGAGTTTTCTGAGCTTTTGTGCATACAGAAACCTCCCAAAAGTCACACATGCCATTTTTCATATAAAAGATGCTGGATCAAAACTGCCTGGAAATGGTTTCTATGCAATCCAGGTTTCCAATTATCTGCTGCATAATGTCGGCTTCGTGGCTAATTGGGCACCGTATCACGCTTCGACCAATTAACTGACCAATTAGTCAACATCCTGACATTCAGGAGAGAATTCTTAAAGAGACAGAAACAAATGCTCACAGCATGTAACCAAAGCTGCAAAAGCAATACCAATGATTGTGCTCAAATCATGTAAACATAATCTGTTATGCCCTTATTATGTGTGAAGGAGAACAAAATAGTTTTACTCATGGAGGGTCAAAGGTTAGTTGCTGAGGTTCACTGACAATCTGGTCAGTTTAACAACGAAAGCAGAAATAAAAAATGCCTCTGTAAAATAAGTAAACAAACTGTTTTAAATGCAGTTTTAAAAACATTTATTTTAAGGAGAGAGCAAACAATTAGTTGGGCCTTTCCCAAACAACTAATTGGGAAACGCCCAAATAATAATAATATATATATATATTTTTTAGCTCTGGGCGATCAACATTAATGTTAGCCAATTAGTTTCTTTCTATTACAACAGATGACAATATTAGAACAGCTGTAGAAAAAATATTATTTTAATATGGAGGATCAGAGATGAGGTCACACTGTGTGAGTCAGAGAGAACAGATGTAAAAAACAGGGTTTACTCTATTTTAAAACGAAGACAAAATGACTGAGGTGACATCCGAAACTGACTTTAGTAAGTTATATGAGCAATTACAAACAGCATTGCCCCCACTGCACATTGCAGAGATTGAAGGTCATAACTGTGACTTTCAGATTTCCAGAACACTCCTAATGTTTCCAAATCCACCTTTTTACAAGACAGATCCACTAAAAGTCTTTTGCTCGCTCACTCTTACCACATGTTGTGCTTCCTTTCAAATGGCTTACATTTAGAGTTTCTGACCAGTATTTTACTCAAAATTGGCCACCAGCAAATTTCTAGGAACACGTTCAATTTTGAGACTCTTTCAAGAAAATAAACTGTGGAGAGTGCTGCGCTGCCCAGGTGATCTCACTCCCAGGCTGCAAAAACACGTTTCTCAACTCTTCTTGCAGTCTTGTATGTAGAAAAATCTTTAAGGAACATCCCACCTGAACTGTCATAATCTGCTTTCAACTTTTGATTTGTAGCTTGTGATTTTGATAAGAAAGACTAATAACACTTATCTTAATGCTGAAAAAAAGAAAGCGCAAATACCTTTCAGCTTCTAAGATAATACCCAACCTTTGTTATCCGACCGGAGATTCGCTCACTCTCTTCCAACTTTAGCTTTAGCAGATAAGAGAAACTGAACTTGGAGATCATAAATCTTTGGAGCAAAAAGAGATGAGGGATTAATGTTTAACATTTGAGTGCAAGAAGAAAATGTCACTCTGCTAAATTATCTTTCAGCTACATCCACAACTCTGTGCACCTTTCACTTTATCCTATTGTATCTGACAGTACACCGTGTCCTTCTAGCCTGCCGTCTCATGTGTGCAAGAAAGGATTCACGCATCCTACTAAGCCTTTGGAGGGCAAATCTGTCACACGGTAAAAATCTGCTGCTCTCAAGTTACAACCCATTTTAGAAAAACAGCAACAAAGCATCTCCTGCAAGAGTTTCAGAAAACTCTTTTGTGCAACTGAATTGTCTTCAAGTGGAGAAAGAGGCCAAAAATTAAGGTAAGTAATCAGACCTACATCAGATAAAAGTTCACCCACCATCAGCCATATTACTGGAATGTGTGTGGATTGCAAAAACAAAGTACCGTACTAATACTGTATGTAAAGGTTTTAGAGCTGAGGGACAGAGATGGCCATGGCAGATTTTGTGTCCATTTCTGTATTGATCTGGCCACATGTTTTGGATCTTTATTCTACTCAAAGACTGGGATGTGACCTGAGACCATTAGATCTGAATTTAAAATCTCATGATACTTCAAAAATGTTTATGAAATTATGCTTTTTAACGCTTTTTTTCCCCCAAGAAGCCTTAAACAGGCCCAGAGGCATCACACCTCCTCCAACATCCTTTACAGTAGCCATAAGGTGCTTTCCCACAGATTCAAACAATGTTTTATGACAAATCCACAGTGAGTGTTTGCTTCCGCAAATATGACTTGAACTCTGTACATGTTTATTTTTGTGATGGTAGGGCACAAGCAGCTTTTGTTCTGGTATCTTTCCCAAATAACCAGTTAGAAAATTCTTCAAACTTAGATCAACATCAATATGCTAACAATTAAAAATATATATTTATTTGCTGACAAATAAAACAAGGGTTTTGCTGACCGGGTAACACCAACAAAACCCTTGGTCTTGACTCAACAGTTGCCACAAACTTCCTGTTGCTCACATCCAAACCACAGCTGTGGGGACAAATTACATAACAGCTTCTGTTTAATCATATGGATTAAGAAAAGCCTTGAGTGCAGGAGTGTGATCCTACGGTATATCTTGTTATATCTAAATCTGAATTAGTTTGTTTTTTTGAAAATGAAAACAGTCATGATGACTTTCATTTTTTAACACAATGAATCATGATTTAATTATTTTTTTTGTATGAGAAACCTGTTGGGGGGGATTATTAAGTCCTATTGAGCAACTACAACAATGTGAGTGGAGGTGCTGTATACCTGCACGCACCACCACTAGCCTGCATGCTGCTGCTTGTGCTAGCATGGCTGAGTTACCACAGTAAGAGTAAATTCAAATCAATTCAAATGCCACCTCTCATTGTGATAGTGTTTCCCTGCAACATGTGGTGGTGCGCTTATTCTATTTATAAGTCAGTGATTCTTGAAAAGTGGGACAAAATGGGTTTAAATTTCCTCCCATTTTTAAAAAAATTATTCCTCAAGCTTATGTATACAAATATGACAAATAATGTTTTGGAAATGTAAAGATGCAGGCTCCCAGTTGCAACATTTTTTTTTATTTTATTTAATTTTTAATGGACCTGACCCTGACCTTTGTCATCACCATCTAACAAAAATAAATATAAAATTATTTTTAATGACCCTATTAGTGATATTTTTACTCAGTTTCACAGACAAATGCATCTCAAGAAATAAAGAAAAATTATTTAAAACAAAAAACAACATAAAGTCCATCTGACGGGGTTGACTGCATGACGGAGTTTATGCAGAACTGAAGGAGGTGACCAACTAGTGAGTAAACAGAAATACTTGATACATGTGAAGTAATGCCCTTTATGTAAAATACATTAAAAGGAATTAACTGCACGCTTAAGTAAGATTTGTCAACACTGTGACTGAAAGAGTCACACTGTCTAACTCTGATGGAGTGGACATCTGAAGGAGTTGACGAAATGCCAAACTACCTCAATTTATATTCTGAAGGAGGCCATATTGTAGCTGATCAGGTCCATGCAATCTTTACAGTTTACTAAAATTAAGCATTTATTTCACAAAATTTCAAAGTTTTGTAAATTGTCAGTTATGGTGTTGACATATCATGGTTGTGACGAACAACGTGGGAATAAAACAGAAGAAAAAACTAAAGAATAACATAAGCTAACTAGAGCTGCCCTCTTAGAAGAGAAAGGAAGAGGTCATGGGGTCCTCAGAAGTACTGATGCCCCACAATAATGCCTGATTTTTTTTTTTTTTTACATTCTTTTTATGTCTGATGGTGTTGACAAAAACTTGGGACAAATTTCAATTGAGTTGGAAAATATATAAAAATATTTTTTTTAAATTAAATTTATTGATACTTTTATAATTATTTATTTGAATACTTATACTTAATTGTCATAATATATTATCTTAGTATTCCTTTAACTGTTTTAAACTATTATAATGTATGGAGTTCTGCTCCAGGACGAGGGATTTTAAAGACACCATCCACCTACTACAATGTTTAAAATAAAAAATATTAAGCAAACACCAGGAAAACATACATTGTTGTGCTCACATGGCCCAGGTCAGTTTAGTCAGATATTTGAAAAAAATATATATTTTGTGTATATTTTATTCAAATTTTGTGCTTTATCGATAGGATCTCTTTTGTCCCTGTCAAGAATCACTGAAGTCCGACATTCACTGTGACACTTTAAGAAGCCCATAATAGCATCTGAAAGAGTTGACATGAGACTATAAAAGGCCCTTGCTGTAGTTGCCATCTCCAATTGCAAGCCATCCCTTATTTTATTATTATTATTAGGCTACTCACCAAAATCCAGGAACTGCTTGATGGAGAGCGGAGACGGTGAAAATCGGGAGTAATACTCGATTTTGGGGTTAGTGTTTTTCAGCAGACACAAGAAGATCCTCATTTTTGAAAGTTCAACGACGCTCGTCTCGTATTTGTCTGTTTGTTTGGGATGTGACGTTTCAGAGTCAGAGAAAATAACACGACCGCACCATCATTGCCATCTTCACCGCCGGTAGCGATGGCAGAAACTCGGCCGGTCCGTGTCTGTCTTCAGCGTCCACATTTCCACCGTCCAGAGTGGACACGAACCGATGGGACTCATTCATGTAAATAAGACGATGAATGACCAGCGGACACGAAGAGCTCTCGTTGCGGCTTCCTGTGTCTACATTTCTAGATATTCAGGTCGGCTCGTCGTTGTAAAGCCGCAGAGTGGAAGAAACCTACTTCCTGTTACGTTTTTCAAAGTAAAATGCGACACGCTGTGACTTTGAAGGAACCAATGACGACCAGTAACGTGCACAGATAGACACTAGGTGGTGCTAGAGCGTAGCCTTTTGTTCCCCAGGAGAAAAAAAAAAAGTGCCCTTCTGAAGTCGTTTTTATTGTATACTATGTAGCTCAAAGTACCATTTCTGGATTTAAAAGCATATATTTCCAATGCTTCAATTTTTTTTTTTTTTGCATGACAAAATTTCCACAAATAACTAAAAAATAGAGGATAATACACCACTAAACAAAATATTCTACATTCTTCTGGCAGTTTTGGTCATTTCCATTCCTAAGAAACAGCAAATTACCATCACTTTGTGGAAGGTATTAGCGGGCCACTTTACATTTTCGTCCATGTTACTTGATGGAAAATATTTATTAATTAAAGTTTGATCTTATTTACAAAATCAAACAAAATTTAAATGTACATTCCTTAAAATAGGTCCATTATATGAGAGCTGCAAAAATGTTTCTATGTACAACTAACATTTTACCTCCTGTTAAAGCACAAAAGTAATCAACCTAATCGTTTTTCAAACATATATACAACAGTGAACAGTTAAAATTGTGTGTCTTTTGTTGATTGTTTGATTATTAGATTATTTTCATTTATGGGGAAGAAAGAGGCTAGATTAAATAAGCTTATGTATTATATATTTGGTGTTATATTTATCTGGATATGAGCTTTAATGTTTTTTGGCTTATCAGTTACTTATTAGTTTTTGCTTCTGCAAGCAGGTCAGTTTTAGTGCCTGTTTTCTGACGTTTTGTACGTCCTCTTGTGGTCCAATATTCATTACTGTATTTGATTAAAATCATGTAAATATGGATCATAATACTTCTGATTCTTTTCTTTATACTCCAGCATTTTCTAACAGTCTAAATATGTCTGTTTAAAATTGTTGAAAAATGAATAGTTTGTCCCATTTGACTTTTTGATTTCATGACTGACTGGCAAAATGTCCATGAAGACCCCATTATTACTTTATTTGCATGAGGTGGGGTCTGCATTCAGTTTGCCAGTCAGTCATGAAACCAAGGAAGAGTCAAGCGAGACAAACAATTCATTCTTTTGCTGTATCTGGACCCAATATTGTTTGTGTTTTAAATCTGACAAACTATGACACCATACCCTGTATCGACTTATTTTGAAGCTCCGACCTATTCAACATCCGGTCCTGTGGTGACGTTTTCAAAGCACGTACTTTCAATTGCGACTCAACCGCACTTGGCGGGGAGGCGCCGGCTAATGCTGTGCAGCGATTGGCTGAAAACTGGGAAGTGGCCAGCAGAGTCAATTCAATTGGTTAAAAACACGTCCATCAACATCATTCATTATCGCTTGTTTATTTTGTAAAGTAACAGCTGGACGGAACGAAACACCTGTATGGTATGCTTAAATGTCGTCTTGAGGAGTAAACAAACCATTATAAGGCTTGATTATTAAAATCTGAGTCGTGCTTTTTAGCCCATAGAAACACCGGGGACATTCAGGTCGTGATCTCTACTTCCCTCTAGTGGCAGAATGGTGAAATCACTAATATGCAACACAAGGGCAAAGCCATTTGGAATCTGACATTTTTATGTTTAAGCTCCTTTTTAAGACGCAGGTCAAGAGGTAATAACACAATAAAAGTTAAACAGGAGTGCTTAATAATTTTAGGGTAGTGCACAAAAATACAAATAAATGGTCAAGTTGCTGTATTTGTAGTTCACATAAATTGAGGGAGATGGGTTTAATTCCACACTGAGTTCAAGCAGGTTTTGGAGACTATTAAGGCATTTATTTCTGTAAATTCTTTTTACAATTATCAAATTAAATGTCAAAGATATCAAAACAACCTGCATATAAAGATGCAGTGGAAACATTTAATAGTAAATGTAAAAACAAACAAAACAAAACAAAAAATACATGAAAAGTTCTTTTCACATTCAATGCAACTAAACTGAATTTCCCTCTACTTCCTTTATGTAACCAATTTTGCTTGATATATTTTATATGGCGTTTTCTTTTCTTTTTTATTGTTTCCCTAATTTAGAGTTGTTTGTTAAAAAACTGAAAGGCAAATGAACCTGAGAGACACCAAGTTTGGTACCCTTTTGTTTCCACTCAGAACTAAAAGCAGCACACAAACAAGGAAACAAAATCCTGCATAAAAATACAAGCAATTTTATCAACAATGGCATTGGTTAACAACTCTAAAATGTTCTCCTCTAACAAATATTTGGCTTATGACTTCCACTTTGTTTCATCATTCGTATGAAACAGCTGTTCCACATGTTACAAGGAGCACACTTCATGGGAAAATAGAGGGTTACTTAAATCCCTGTAAGGCAAAGATCCCAACATTTATAACCACAAAGGCACAAATTCAATACACGCATAATATACTATATACTCTTAATAGCAATGGAAAAAAGATTTTTTTTAAAACACACAAAATAAAAGTATTTGATTCTCTTTGAAACATTGATTTGCCATCTGACTAACCATAGCTGAGAGGGGAAAACGAGGCAGACAGTTGATGTTAGAAAAGAACAGCAGGACAAATATAAACAGTGAACATATTGTCAGAGAGTAGTTTTCTCAGAAGTGTAGTCTTAACTTGATCCAAAGTCATAATAATAGCAGCGAAAAGTATAGACCAATGACATGCTCCTTGACGAGCTACTCATTCTGCTGTGATGCACAGTGGTGGAGGTGTTACAATTTGGGCTTCACAGTCTCAAGGACTAGCCAGCTTGAACTTACTGATTTAACTTTACACTCAGCATCTTTAGAAAGCATGCCTGAGAATAAAACCTGAACAGTTAAACTGAACTTTGAAGGGACCATTAAAAAAAACATCAAATTAACTGTATAAAAGCCTCACTTAGTTTGGAAACTAAACATTTTTATACTTAAAAGGTGCCAAAAATTTCAATAAGGTGCCATCAGTGGATGAAGGACAATTATTCACAGCAAGTATAGCTAAGTTTCCTCAGCTATATTAGCATCAATAGTGTTTGAATCCAAGAGGTTACAGAGAGGAGCTTTCCAACTGAGCTTTCCTCAATCTGAAGATGAATGCTTACTTGCCAGAACATATTGCTAAAAAGTGACCTGAGTGTTCCAGTCAGTCAGCTGCACAACCTCAAAGTTCATTTACATCGATTTCATATTTATTGATTAACACAACTTTACATAATTCTTTCACCAAACCCCTGCATAAAGACTCTCAGACGCACACATTCCTCTAGCCCTCACACAGAAACTGTTAATGTCATCAACTTGTTGTTTTCATTGTCGCCCGGTTGTTCTTCTTCTGGGAGAGGATCGTACTGTCGTCGATACAGCAGCCGGGTTACCAGAGTGATGATGAACATCTCCAGGATGAGGAGCTGCTGACTCAGCACTGCGGAGACAGACAAAATCATTTTAAGGCTTCATTGGAAGAGAGATTGGGAAAGTCGGGAGTTTGAGTTTCTTCATGACATTTAATGATGGACTGAAAAGAAAACTTACTATTGGTCATAGTTCACCACAATCCTGTTTGACTTGATCTGTTTCACTCACTCATTTAACAATAACTCACGCCTCTGTTGAAATACCAGATTAATGAGTTGGACAGTTTTGTTTTTTTTTTACATTATTTTAAGTTTTTCTCGCCTTTGCTATGATAACCGCCTGTACGATACCACTGAAAAGCAAACCAATTTGTTATGGAGAAAATGTGAAATCTAAAAAAGCTGTCACTGCCATGTTGCACATACATCAAGAAATGTTGATTTAATTAACACATCAGTTATAGATAATTCTACAAGTCAAATGTCAAGCTTATGCATCCTGGTGACATTTTCTTTAGATTTGCTTAAAGATCGCAATGAAATGATACCATTGTACAAAAAGTGTCAACATAACAGCCTAAAGTTTTCTTCAATATCACAAGACAAAATCCATTCAAATTTTTTGGGAATTTCTGAATTTTGTTTAGCAATACCTATAGCTCCAACATGAATGATTAGATTCTCAAGTGTCAGGTGATCAATAATAACAAGATGTATTTTCTCTGTCGTATCAGACACCACGTCATGGGAGAAACGCATCAACTTCACCTTCTTTGCATTGCAGAACAGGATGAGCAAGTCTTCTTGTTTCTTAATCACTTTAAAAGGAAACTGCTTGGACCTCTGCTCCAACAGAAAAACAAATTGGCTGACTGATTAGATGATTAATTAAATCCATCGGCAACGTGTGAGCAAAGAGGCTGAAGACGAAAGCCTGGTTTAACAATGACAAGAGCCCAAAGAAACCGATAGAATATGTTGAGACTCACTGTATCCTCTGGCGGGAGACGAAAAAGGTGGAGAGCACGCGATAACGCCACTCATGGCCAAGATGTTGATTATAGCTGTCTGCAGCTGGCTCAGGATCAGCACCATCTACCAACATAAGCACACTGATACAGTTAACTGCTGAGGGCGCGGTGCTGGGAAACTCTGTGTTTGTTTGGGATCTTACCTGATACATGGCATACTTGGGGATGATCTTAAGCGTTCGCAAGGTGGTCCTCAGGTGCATGAAAATGATGGAGACAGGCCACAGAGCAATGACCGTCAAGATGCCAACAAACGGGTTGATCCATATTGCTGCTCCAGTAATGCTCATCTGAAAAGTGATGTCATGTAATGTTTAAGTATGCCAACAGATTGGTTCACCATCGTCAAAACTTCTGGACCTCTGATAAATTGGAAAAATTTCGATTTCCGACAGAGATTAGAGAAAATAACAGTACTCAACATTTTAGGCAGCAGTATGAGCTCACCACAAAAAGTAAGAAACACGATGCCTTTAAAAAGCATACTGAAAGAATATGAACAAAAACCTTTAAAGCGGAAACTGATTTCTACAAAAATAATGACAAACCATATTTTCTGGGAATATAAAACATACTAGCAGGGGACACATGAAAAACAGCAAATATTTGGAAGTCATCTATCTCTAGAAAGTAGATTGTCTCTTTTCAGAAGGAATGGCCTAAAGGGATAAATATTTCCTTGGAATTTTATTGGCAGAAAAAAAACAAGGCCAACACAAGGAAATGGCTTCTATGTGAGAGCCCAACTATTGACATGTGGGTTGAGATTTTACCAGAAATTGACAGGATGGAGAGAACAGGAGCTGAGGTGAATTGTTTTGCGGGAACGGTTTCTCTCACGGTGGAGGAAATGGATGGACTACAGAACAGAATACCAAGAAAGTCAAACATTGGCTGGGTAACCTGTAGATATTGTGTTTACACAAGAGTGTAGATAAAAAGAAAAAAAAGGAAGAAAAATCCACTTTCACAGAGAGTTTAAAAAAAATCAAATTTTATGTAAATATACGTCTTAAAATGTCAACAAAAAAGAAGGGAGAAGAAAGCGAAAGTTTTAACAGCTTATAAAATTGGACATCAAAAGGAGGGCGAAACAAAGTGATTTATTTTCTCTTTACTTAAAAGGAAATATAAAAAATAAAGATAGCATTTTAAAGATAGATTGATCTTATCTTAAAGTCTTTAAAGCAGCAGATAAATATGAATATCTAATTTTTAAAGAAAACAAGTGAAGCTCAAAACAATATGAAATATATTCTTCCAAAAGTAAAGAGTTAAAATATTGTTCTCTTCTTGTTTTAGATTTTTAATTACATGTTACTTGTTCACTAGTAACAGAAACCAAGACACTGACAGGCACCCACACAAAGTAAAGATGAGACTGAGTGAATCAATATAAGCTCTTATTCAAACAGAGAGAGGAATTTGTGACTCCTCCAACATTCACTCACACACTGAAGCATCTGTTAAAGATAACTCGCATATTTAGTCCTAATGGCACTAATGAAGAGTAATCAGAAGTGATTTCCTGACAAAATACTGACCATTCCCACCCCAAAAGAAGAAGAAGAAAAAAAATCCCACAGCATGGTGCTCTCTCCTCCTTGTTTCACTGTGTGGATGGAGTTGCCGGCGGCGCCTAATGAACATCTGGTGCATGTTTGGATTTTCTCATTCTAATTTGAATGCTTTCCAAACTTCTTTTCTTTCTCCGTGTCATAAATCTACGTTGTGTGGACATATCCACATCAGATGCTAATAAAACACATTGAGGTTTTGTGGTTGCAATGTGACAAACTACGAAAACATTCACGGGGAACGAATTTGTGAGGTGCTGCATGTACGCATTAAACTGTCTTCAAAATCATTAAATTGGCATTAAATGAATAACTATGTAAGAACACACACACATATGAGCTGTGGGAAAATAATGGGAGTTAATCTCTTTAACTTACATCTTGCAGGTTGAAATTCCCGTCGGTCCACAGGATGATGGAAAGGAGGGTGAAGATGAGCTTCAGAAGGGCAAACTGGAAGGATCCAAGCTTCAGCAGGAAGAGAGTGCGTCTGGAGTTGGAACAGAGGAAATCAATTTACGGGCGCTTTTTTTTTCTTCTTCTTGAACTTCATCTTGGAGACATAAAGTTACCACAAGTCCATTGTTGAATCCCCACCTGAACTCCACCATAAAGATGTCTTTTTTTTGTTGTGTTTTTTTTTTTTTTACAAGACAGAGGAAGGCCTGTTTTATTGGAGAGGTGCGGCAAGTGAGGATCTGAACATGCCCAGAGAATGTTAACAGTGCCAGATGCCTCTGAGTGATGTCTTATAAACAGATCAGTCGAGAAGTAGCAGAGCATGCCTTGGCATGATCATTATCATCAGCATCACTGTGTGTGGGGAAGTATAGATTTTCTGTTGCACAGATTAGAAGAAAAAAAAAAACTCCTGTGGAATCAAATTTAGCTCTGCCTCTGTCTAACAACAGCATGCAAGCAGCATAAATGACAGGGTTTAATCTAAACCAACCTGTTAACAATTATTAACAGCAACCAGAAAGAGGAACGGAGGGATCACGACATCCATGATGAGTATGAGAGGTAAATGACCAGGAGGTTGCTCAACCTGTGTTGTTTGGAAATCCTGCCTTCCTCCTGTTGAATCCAACACTGTTTGCACACAGGCTGATTATGTTCAAACAGGCTAAAAACTGCTTCAAAGCTCTCTGACATGACTGAATCCGTCACTGACTGCAGGCTGCATCTGTACATGATCAGTGTTGCAAAATCCTCCACACAGCGCTCCTATGTTACATCACAGACAAAGCTCCTTCAAATCCTTAGACAACTGCGTTTGTTCAGCACAGATTTTCAGCTAAAGCAGGGCAGTACCTTGCAAAAGGTTTCATGCTTCATAACCTCTCTCATACTTTGTAAGGATACAACTATGTACAACGTTTTTATCGTTTTACTGAAGACAGACGACATTCATGCAATAAAAACAAAATGGAAAACACCACGGTTAAACTTCAGTATTGTGTCATGTTATTTAACAAACAAAAATGAATTTCAACGGCCAAAAGTGAGCAGGAAACCATCACACGAAACCAAAGGGATGCTGATGATAAAACAAATAAAATGAATCGTAAAGATCCTTGATGCATTTGTACGAAACACATTTACAGTATGTTTTGCGAAAGCAATTCAGCATTCCTCGGACCCTTGAGTATTAACATCAATTTCTCTGTTGTTTCCCGTAAATAACCTGATTGTTTCCCTGATTTATGACTCGTTTGAATTATTTTTGCCTTTCTTCTTTGTCTTAACATTAGCCAATGAGGCTAATGTCTCACCAAATGTCTCTGGTCTCGCAGTGAGCATCACTACCTTTACCATTTAACAGTGTTTGTCGGAGGTTTGCTCTACTTCCGTTCTCGCTTTGGCATCATGTCAATTGTGCCATAGTTTTTCCGTTTTTTATGATGACGGATTGAACGTTGCTCCAATAAGATGTTCAAAGCTTGTGGTCTACATTCCAACTATACTTAAAACATCTCTGAAGCTAATTTTTGCAAGGCCTGGCAAACAAAACAGCTATTCTTCATCCCCTCTGATCTCCTTCAAATCTCAGATGCCACAAATGTGAAAAAAATATCTCTCTCTTAAATTTTATCCACATGAATTCAATCTTTCAAAAGGTTGTGTAATTTTTTTTTGTAATAGTCTTTTAAACGAATCATGGGAAATAAAACCACTTTTTCTTATAAGTGCTCCCTAGTGGGACCATATAATAGGTAATTTTGATTAACTTTCAATCCCCTGTTTTTACTTTGCCAAGAATATAAGGAGACTGCCTAAAAACAACATGATAAGCTAATGATATGCTTTCTGTGGAAACTCCACTCATGCTTCGATATTACAAGGAACAATTCCTTGGTTGAGTAAGTAAAACGCTGAAAGGGTTTATTCTAATGGGCAGAGAGAGTGAGTAACTGCGGGAGTTTACCCTGTGATGGCCACGTGTGGGAGACAGGGGCAGCAACAGCAGCAAGGCCCAGTGCTGATCTTCAGTTTGTGTTTGCCAGCTCGCTTCAGGAAGGCCTCGTCCCCTCCAATCTCCTCCAACATCATAATCAGGAACTTAAACACCACGATGGCGAAATAGCTACAAGGACAGAAGAGCAACACAGGCTATTAAATCAGGAAGAAAAAGAAGAAGAAAAAAAACTATAGGAAAGTGAAAGCATGTTGCACAACAGCACGGCTGTTTTCTATAAAATGTTCCATGGAATAACGAGGTTTGCGTTCCCCTTTGATCCTTGAGCAGTCGGGATGTAAGGGTATAACTCACACGGCATACAAACAGAGAAAGAAGTGAGAAAAAGAGAGGGGAAAGGGAGAGAAGTCTTACGTGGCCGAAGTCAGATCTGTAATCATCACGGCTCTGGGGATCCACATCCCTATGCAGGACATGGTGCTGATCACCTGGAAGAGCCCAGGAGAAAAGAGGCATTACTAAACGTGCAACCTGAAATGAAAGACGAAGTATTCATGATGCTTCAACTTATTCTCATTTTGTCACATTTTAACAATAAATACTGTGTATTTTAAAAGGATTTTACATATTATTGCTAAATTGTTAAGCTCAAGCGTTGGCCTTGCTAAAAACAGAAGTATGCCCACAGCATGATACGGCTACCGCCGTTTCTCTCTGGAGATGTCCAATGTGTGCAGGTTTTCAGATGGACATTTCTTCAGAGTATCAGAGTAAAGGAAGTTGAATTTATGGTAATAAAAAAAAACATATTAATCCACTTAACTATTTTGTACTCGTTTGTGTTGGTTTATTACATAAATGATCAAGGAAGTGTAAAATGTAAGGCATCTACTCTCTCTGCGGGAAAAAGAAAGCCTTCCCACAGCATGCCATTGCCAAAACTTAGTTTCTCTGAGGATGGTGTGTTCAGCTTTTCATATTTACACTGAGATTAAGTTACAAACAGGTGGGCTTGATTCACTAACGCAACTTCTGAGGACAGCAAGTTGTCTTTGACTTTATTTAGGGGTGTCAACGTAAAAGAGACGGTAAGTAAAGGCATCGCCAACCTTTTCAGATTAAAATTTATTATTAAAACTCTTGAAAACTATGCTTAGTTCACAATTACACACATGTGTACTATATACATATAACCCAGAGAAGTATGATACTTTAAAGTGACAAAATGAGACAAACTTAAACCATTCGTTTGTAACTTTACCGGAGCTGCCCCGTTCACCCAGATGATTACACTCTTCTTGTTGGCAGGCACCTTCTTGTAAATGTACACGCACTCCTCTAGGAAGACCAGCAATGAAATCGTTGCCATGAAGGTGAGGACTGAATACAAAATAATGCCAAATATGTCTTGATCTGAAGGAAGAGAAGGGAAATTAGATTAAACAATTAGATTTATGTCCAGAAGACAGTCCTTTGGGGAAAAAGATTCAAGTCAGAAAGGAGTTTTTTTTATTTCAGATCTTGTTGAAAAAAAGTTCATGCTCATACTTGCTTTTTCAGGCTGGATGAAAAAAGAAAGACAGCCTAAAAGTCAAAAGAACTTCAAGTCCTCACAAGTTTTAAGAGGCAAAGTCAGGGAATTGTTGCTAGATTAAAGCGTTTATCTTTGAGCCAAAATAAACTTTGGCTCTTCTTTTGCTTTGCTAAAAACGTTGGCTCTTCTTTTGCTTTGCTAATGTCAGAAAGATAACCCAGAGAAAATTGAATATTGAAAATGTTTTAATCATATTTGCCACACTTAAAACCAAAGCAACACACAAAACCCCAAGAGTCGATCAAGGAAAAGATTGGCGGATGTGGCAGGATGTTGATGATGATGAAGGCAAGACGATACGGTTGACTGTAATGGAGGTGGATGTCGCCATCAGCGCACCAGTGAGAATGGTTTTCGTTCCAGAGAAAGGAAAATGTAAAACAAAGAATGGAAGGAAAGGCAGTAAATAGCTGAAGCTCTTTAGATGTAGCTGAGTCTATTCTTGTAATCTGCGTCATTTATTGTCAGGAATTCAGAGTCATTAGTGGTAGTCAGACTGAAACAAACCCCACAAACAGGTGTTCCTGTTTTGCTTCGGGTTTTCTGCACTGCATGTTGGCTGTTGTGCCTTTTTGATTTCGCTCAATAACTTTAAGGCCAATCCACACAATTCAACTTTCTGAAGCGTCTCTGGATTCTAACAGTGAAATGCAACTATTCAGCTATTTCAATCTCTAACCGATGTGCAGGACATACTAGAACTTCTCTCTTTTTTATTAGAATTCCCTTTTTTAACTGAGCTTACAGTTAGGGATGCTGGAGAATAGGATGATCGTTTTAGTGCGTTGAAGCCAAATACTGACCGGTTGTATTTGTTTAGAAATTTACTAATCAAATGTTTCTAGATATGTTGTAGAAATTTACTAATCAAGATTTGATTTCGGGCTGCATGATATCCGGTGGTTAGTGCTGTCGCCCCACAGCATGAAGGTCCAGGGCCTCGCTGGGGTTTTTCTGTGCTGAATTTAATTGTTCGAGTTTGATTGGTTGTCTCTTCTGTGGAAAGTTTTTGATACAGGCAGTTGCCCAGGGCACCATCAGAAAGGGGCCCGCGACCCCCATATTAAAAATAGAACTTATTTATCTGTCAGCTTGAACGCCTTTTATGTTTGGCCTCACTAGAGGTGCCCAGGCCATAACATGAAGGTGATCCATCCTCATCTGACCGGGTCATGTTGTTGAACTGTACAATTTCTACAGTGATTCCAGGGCGGGCCTAAGCTAAAGCAACAAAAAGGACTTCATCAGAAATATTGATCAGAGGTACCGATTCAAATTAAATAAGCCCCCAAAACCCCCAAAACATATCCCCCTAACTAAAATAAATAAAAACGCTCGTTCCAAAATAAAAGGGACTCAAACCCTACGAACTGTTTAAAAATCACAAAAGTGAAGGTGTTCAGAGAGGAACCAAACAGCTAAGTTAGCTGGAATGAGCAGGAGATGAATTGTGATGCATGTGGCAGGATCCTCTTAAATGAGGAGCCCTCTGCTTGATCTCAAGAATATGGCAATCCTACAGGGGTTGCTGTCAATTAGAGGCAAAACTTATTCTCCAGCATCTTTCCTCTTTGGTGCAACTGAAAGTGTTATAGAAATTGCATCCTCCCAAACTGGGACCATTTCTGTGGATGAGTGGATCACAAAATTGGTCACAAACGGGACAAAACAGAACCAGCAAGAACAACATTGCCTGTTTATTCATGCATAGACATGGATAGACTTATAAACTGGTGATCTGTTCACAATACATCTTACCACTATCTCGTCTGTTCGCTGCTGGGTAAGGCTGCGAACATTTCTTTATTTCGTTAATAAGAAATTAGGCTTCAAAATGAAAGAGCACCAATTTGATCGGGACTTTAGACGTGACGTTGCAAACACAACATTGTCACTTTAGAAACACGAGTTTCTTCCCCCCCAAGAAAAGCTACTAAATTTTATGCTCAAAGTGAACAAGAATCATTAAGGAAAAAGTTTAAGACAAAGACCAAGAAAATATATTACAGAGAATTGAATAACATAAATACAGAACATATTGTAGAGAACAAAAAAATGCAATATGTCTTGAGGAACATGTAGGGAGAACAGATTAAGATTATGAAAAAAACAACAACAAAAAAGACTTGATACAGAAAACACCTATATAAACCTAAAATACAGTCAGTGAGGTGATGTAAACAGTATTCATATAAAAAAAGCAGATAGAAATACCTGGATCTGCCAGTAATCTTCTAACATTTAAAACTAGTTGAGTAAAAACAACATGCTTGTAAGTTAAAGTTAAAGTTCACCAATTAATACGCAGATTTTATCAGGTATTTTTTGTTGTTTACATTTCAGCGTCTTCAAACATGATGAATGAGATCATTTGCAAGTGATCTCGAATATCTGTATGTCAAGAATGGGCAGTGGGTGATGATCAACAAACAATAAACTAATCACAGGATGCAATTCTGAATTCATGGTTTGTCAGCGGTGAGCAACAGGAAACCAAATTAATTATTCAGTTATGATTCATCCTGAGGAACATTAAGGGTGCCTCCAGAAAATGATGTAAGAGGGATACCAGATGTGAACCATTAATGATCTCCAAAGAATATGCCCAAACCAATAACATTTATAAAGCGTAACAGTTTAATCAACCTTATAAACTGCAAATTCATGCTTTGAAGTAACTATACATCCAAAAATGTACAAAAATATCAAGTGAGATTGAGGCAAAACGACAGGTAATGCAGGAGAAGGGTCTTCACAACAGAAGGATCTGGTGAGGAATGAAGAAAACTAAATGGCTCATAAAAACTGTGGACGTGATCAAAGATGTGTAAGAAGTTAGCTTTATAAACAAAACGTGTAGCAGTTGAGAGGAGAAAACTATTGAACATAAAAAATAAACAGAAAACTTAATAGAGTGCAGACAGACTGCAGCTAAAATGACAATCTAAATACATGAAAACCAAATACTGGATGAGAATTTAAATACTGAATGTCAAAAAAGACGAAAACAGAAGGAATCACAACACAGTGATTAAAGAACAAAGTCAAAAATCATAAAAGCCCAAAGAGTCACGGATCATAACAAAGCAAACATTCGCTTTTGTTGAGATAGCTTGAATGAGTCTACTGGCTCTCAAAAATAGCTTTTTATTTCCTATTGTGGGCTGCAGGCTTGACAAGTTCTACAGATAACATGGCTGTGTATCATTTTCAGTCCTGTTAACATCATATGTTTGAAGTGGTCCAATGGAACCTTGTTAACAGAAGACAAGTAAGATTTTTTTTCTAATTCTTATCAGATACCAATAACCAAAATCAAGCAAAGTCTGGTTTTATTCCCAATTGAACGATTTAATGAAAATGTTAATTTTGAAAAAGAAAAGGTGAATGTTTTATTGCCTAAAAGTAGGATGTTCCCAATCACTGAATTTACTGATTTTTCTATAGTTGTGAATATAATAATAATAAAAATTGCATCTTTGGAACAACTGCTGCTTTATTTCAGATCTAGATGTAATTTTCAATGCTCTTTCAGGTGAAAGGCTTTGTTTTTGTTTGCAAAATACAACTTTGCTAAAATGCCTCTTGTTATGAACAAAAACTAAATCATAAATAAAAAAAATTTTTTTAGAAAAATGAGTAAATAATGCTGCCAGTCAACAAAGTTTATGTTTTCTTCTCTTGAATCCATGCATTAATATTGTGCATTCAGGATTCTGTATCCAGTGAGGAGATGGGCAAACTACTGGCACCCCATGGTAAAATTATGCTTTCTTTTTTCAATAGTGATATTCCCAATATTACATTCTATTTGTACCATCTATCCCTTTTCCAAAAAAAAAGAGAAGAAAAACAAACTAATTTTGAGTCATATAAAGTAGAGATTACATATCTAAGCCAAGAAAACACCCGTGAGCCAGAGCTTTCTAGGGTCAAAAACAAAATCTCGACCACCTGTATTATTTTGTTTCCATGACACCGCAGTTAAACACTGCTTAAAATTTGGCTCAGACTAATTAAAATTCCAGAGGGGGAACTTGTTGGTGCGTAAAGTGCAAATTCTTCATCCAGTCGCTCATCATCATCAGGAAGAAAAAAACCTGCTCAGTAAGCTGAATCTGTGCCACAGAACCAGGTCCAGTTTATACTCACTTCTGATGTTGTCGATAGCGAACGGAGGTCCGCCGTCACACGGGTTAGCGGTCCGGTTGGATACATTACTCATGTTGGATGATGGTTGATTGGATTCACCCCCCGCAAATGCGCGACTTCCAGTTGAGCGTCTTCCCTGCTGCTCACATCAACAGACAGCTCGGTGCGTAAAGAGCTGGTGGACGCGCACTTTCTCCACTGCAGAGTCCGAAAACTTTTCGCTCAGAGATGATTCTGCCTCCCTCTGCAACCCGTTCAGAGACACTTAACTGCAGTCGGTGGTCCCGCCCCGCCCCCATCTACGTTGTCATGGGGCTGACGTGATTTGCTGTGTCATTTACTGTAATGTAAACCTTTTTTGGTTACTGTCAAAAAAACACACACACATTATTTTCCTGTTTTAAAAAACAAACAAACAAAAAAAAAAAAACAGGAAAATAAAATAAAAAATCCCCAAAGCATTTCTTCTTTTTTTGGTCTTAAACATGTCTTACACTGTTTCCTTGAAGTACCAAGAAACTAGAAAACTTCAGCTGTCCTGGTAACAATAACAAAAATGGTGGAGGTCTAGTTTAATCTTGGTGAGCATTGTTGGTAAATGAATGTTTTGAGCATGTGGACAAATCAGACGTCACATGTCCCCCCCTGTTCCCATGGTAACGTGTGCAGGGGCCATTATCATGTGAGGTTTGCTGCAATTGATTTTTTTTCTTCCTTTTGTATTCTCAGCTTTTTATGAATGGTTTTCCTCACAAATTTCCCAGCACTTTTATTAGTTGCGCACATAGTTATGGAGTTTAGAAAAATTAGACATGGTTTTGAAAATCTGAAAGGTGTGGCAGGCATTCGCATGCAGCTCACCGAGACAAGACATTGTTGTTGAATCACTTTTGGCTGCAAATCTCCTGGGGCATGTCCATACTGGCTTTTTCCAAGCATGTTTAGTGTGCTGGTGGATGCAGTCTTTGTCCTGGGGTGGCAAGATAACAAAGTGGGGTCCAGAGTAACTAACTACTGATTAGGCTGATGTTTGTTGTGCTGCATGACAGGCTGGCCGAGGCAGACAGGTGCACACAAACAGTGTGCATTTGGGATCTGACAGGGGTGGAAAGTAAACATGTAGCGAGACAGTCTGGCTGTTCAAGTGGGTGAGATATTCAGGTGAGTATTTGTGAGTTTGATCCTTCAACAAACATCTTTCCCATGGCCAAAAAGGGAGTTCCAAAAGCCTTTTCTGAAATGCAGAGATATATAAGAGGTAAGTACTTCAAACTTGGACAGAGCAGACCAAAATCCAAGCCAAAAACAATTCACTGTCTCAAGTTGAAAGCACATCTTCTCAGGTCTTAAATACCGACTGCTCTGGTGATGAGGTGCTAATAAGTGCAGCTGCGCAGGCATTTCCCAGGATCAGTTTCGCCAACTCAAGCAGGTAAACACGTGGCTGCAGGAAGCAAAGAGCGTAACAATGCAGCCACCAGCCATAACAGGACATATATTAATATGACCAGTCTAGCTGTGTTTCACGCTTAGGGATGTCAAATAGCTGAAGGCGATCCTGCAGGCCCAGTCTAAAGTTTTTTTCCAACTTCCAACAGATTTACTTAAACTTAGCTTCTCTGGTTTTCAAATCCACTCAGACCCGATTCTATTTCTCTTCTAAAGAAAAAAACAACCCCACAGGATGACTCTGCCACCACTACATGCATGCATTCATTCTTGCAGGGGTGTGCTTACATGGGTTTTTTCCCCTGGTGCTCTGGTTTCGTCCTGCAGTCCAAAGACATACATGTTGCAGTGCCTTGCAAAGGTTTGCACATCCCTCAGACTGTTTCGCATTTTGTCACGTTACACGTCTAACTCGGCTTTAGACATCTCCCAAACTCTTTCTACCTGGCTGCTGTGTGTCCCATGGTCTTTGTGATGGCATTGGCCGTCACTGAGATTAAAATGCACACAGGTGGATTCTGCTGCCGACGTGTTTGGCTTATGAGGGGAATTGTTTGCACTGGATTTCATTTAGGAGTACAATAGGTCATGGGGTTGAAAACAAAATCCTCTACACTCTCATCAAAATTCATCCCAAACGTGTGCAACTTTGTGTGGGTCTATCGCATTAAATCCAATTGAATGTTGCAAAAATCCAAGCAAGTTAAAGTTCACTGAACGCTTTTGCAAGGTATTGTATATCTTCAACTGGAACTTTTAAAATCTTCCCTCCTCATGGGAGGGCTGAGAAACAGAACCCCTTCTCAGTCCTCCCCCTCTGCCCCCATGTTTAAAATCTCTTTTTCAAGCCGGCATGCTTGCTCAAGAAAACTTCCATTATCCTTGTGCCGGCTGCCTCATCCCAGGGACGTACCCAGCAGCCTCAAAAACAGACAAGTGTGGACGAATCGCAGCATGTGACCTAATGCTCCTCTTTTCCAAAGTATTCCATTTAATGAAGGACGAGGCTTTCACAACACTGTTACAAAATGCAGAGTGTGAGCTACCTACAAATGTTAGATCTTATACGACCATTGATTCATTTATTCAAGTTAGAACAGCTCGACTTGGTGCACACCTTGTTAATATTCCTGTATTTGTGATGAATTTAAAAGAATCTGTCCTGACTGGCCTGAATGAGGAGCTATTCAGAAAACAAGTGTTCCAGGAATCCTGTCCAACAAAGCTGACGCTGGTGGGCTATATTGCAATTCTGAAAAGTTCCCCAGTCAGAGGCTGTGTGCTGAGACAAATCTGATGCTGCCGGGACTTGCTCAAAGCTAAATTTACATCTGGATGCCAGATATTTATCTGGAGTTTATCAGGAAGCAAAATCAGAAGCAAAGCTCCAAAAACTCCAGAAATCCATGGAGTTCTGGAGTCCTGCCAGTAGTTGGTATGTTTGCAAAAGCCTGAGATCACTTTCCAGTATCTCAAATACTTATTCCGTTAATGGGTGTCCCATGTAGATACACTGTGCTCACTTTGGGTTTAGGTCCTTTTTTTCTTTTTCTTAAGCAAACGAGTTTATTATCCAACTTTAAAACTGACCCAGAGTTCATGACATTGAGAAGCAAACAGGAGCAGTTTGATGCTGAAACACAGGAAACGCTTAGATTTAGTTTGGTTCTCGTTCTTTAAAGCACGTTAATGCAACACATTTTGGCCTTTTTTGGTTCTATCAGTACAACAGGAGTTGTGGACTCTGCCTCTGCAGAGGCCATATGCTGGAGTTTGGCACTTTAAAAAAAAAATCAGTTCTGTAGAGCAGATGTATCAGTTCAATTTCCTGCCCTGATTTGCCTGTAGTTTCATTTGCGGCTACTTCTAGTAAAGGCGATTACAACTGCATCAAAAGAACGGGTGGAGCATGCGTTAGTAGGAAGGGACGGGGACGTCTCTCTGCGGCGGATGTCAAGGGCCGGGGTGCCACACAGATAACAGGGGTCAATGATCAACTGGGTTCAGGATTTTGAGTGCACAGAATGCTAACTGAGGTTGAACCAAAGCTGTGTTTACTGTTCCTAATCAGTGTCATCTGCTGACAGAACAAGGCTACCCACCACATCGCTCTGCTGTTACTACATCAGATGCAAATCTTTTCCCCCGAACAGCACCAAGCTTACAAACTTGTGATCGACGCATTAAATGTAATGTGGGATAATCACAGCATTATCCAAGTCGTTTGTCAAGATGCCTTTTATGTGGCTCTGCCTTTAATTTAACTTCTTGTTTTGTTTCATGCCTGACTCATGTTTTTGGTGTAGTT
The DNA here is from genome assembly GCF_003331165.1 of Xiphophorus hellerii. Classification (NCBI taxonomy): domain Eukaryota; kingdom Metazoa; phylum Chordata; class Actinopteri; order Cyprinodontiformes; family Poeciliidae; genus Xiphophorus; species Xiphophorus hellerii. The sequence continues at coordinate 11,606,942 of NC_045692.1, forward strand.
GGCACCACATTTTTATTGTCGCATCCTGTGTGGAGCTAATCTGATGTTGATGATCTAATCTTGTGTTGCACACTGCAGAGTGCATGTAGAAAACCCACTGCTTTCGGGTAAAAAAAAAAAAAAAAACCGTGGGTTCAACACCACACAGATGCTCTTATACATATATGAGTAATATGGCATTTCCTTAACCAAAAGTCAGCATCACTTCTTCTAAGATGCCTTCATGTTTTTCAGCCAAATGTGAGATCTACCTCATAAAAGGTTTGTGTATTCTTGCGTTTGTTGGAAAACTGAAAAAGCTGTAAGTTACATCTAATCATCAGTATTTGTTTAATCCAGTCACAGTGCGCCAAACCATCCGTACTGACATATATTGGTGTGAAACAAGAAAAGGAGAAGATATAAAAGGCAAAGTTTTATGCAATTTAACACTACACATCGCGTCTCCCAGTAGTCTTAATATTATGACATGAATGGGTTTTATTCATTTTTATTTTTATGTATATCAATTCTAAAAAGTATGAATTATTAAAACAAAAATACATATTAAAAATGCATTAAAATACATATTAATAAAAGAATCATTTTAATTTGGGGTCTGGTTTAGTCTTGGGGAAAATAAATATTTAATGCACTGCTGATTTTCCAACTGACCTTTTTAAGTCTGGAGAGGTCGGTCATTTTCATTTTAAGTATACCCCAACTGTGAGAATTTAAAAAAATCAAAACCAGAAAACAACATTGTGTAATTTTTATGGAACTAATTATCATCTTATTGCATGAAATAAGCATTTGATCACCACTGACATCATGTCCTCCACATGCATTTATTGGGAACTAGTTACCTATAAAAGACACAACTGTCCACACATGCCATAAATCAGACTTCAACCTCTCGAATACTTTATTTTTATATCTTAATGTTTTCAATTCAAGTTTTTCTTTTTGGGTACCGAGTGTTTATTTACAGAAACCACATTTTTTGTCCACTGAAAAAAATGTTCTTTAGTTTTTTTCCCCCCGTGTTGTATGAACATTTAGAAGCCTTTATTTCTGTTGATTATTCTGATTTTATGCATATGGGTAATGTAAGTCTAAAAATTAAGATTACAATATTACATCTGACCAATAAATAGACATCTTTATTATTACTGTTTTATTACTACTTGTTTTGACATGTAATGGTGAACATACATGATTGCACTTCTTTATTTTTGCAATATACAACATGCCTATATGTAATTGACTGCTTTAATAAAAAGGTATGAAATGAGTATATTGAAGTTAATTGAGGGGACCCTTTATTGCTGCTTTACTCTGGATAAAATCTCAACTCTACACCATCTCACTGCATTTCACCTGTCTGTTTGGGACCTTTAGGGTTTATGAGGTTCCTTTATGCTTGTTTATTTCTCTGTATACATAATTGAGTTTTATCCTTCAGTGTATTTTCGTTTAAAAATCTGGAAAAGTAATAAACATACAGTACAGACCAAAAGATTGGACACACCTTTCTAATTTAATGGGTTTTCTTTATTTTCATGACTATTTATAAGGCAAGAAACCCCACTTATTAACCTGACAGGGCACACCTATGAAGTGAAAACCATTTCAGGTGACTACCTCTTGAAGCTCATCAAGAAAATGCAGAGAGTGTGCAAAGCAGTAATCACAGCAAAAGGTTGCTACTTTGAAGAAACTAGAATATAAGGGGTAATTTCAGTTGTTTTACACTTTTTTGTTTAGTGCATATTTCCACATGTGTTATTCATAGTTTTGATGCCTTCAGTGTGAATCTACAATGTCAATAGTCATGAAAATAAAGGAAACTCATTGAATTAAAAGGTGTGTCCAAACTTTTGGTCTGTACTGTATATTTGATAAAACAGCAACAAAAAGAAAGCATTTCCTTTCAAAAGGTATTTTGTAAGTCCATGCCCTATTAGAAAGTCTTCAACTGTCTGTGGAGGGTTTATGTAAGGGAATGTCAGATGTCTGACCTGATGATGATCTGAAAAGGATCCAGCTGTTCTGACTAACTGCTGTGAAGAATGCCCCTCTAGCTATATTAGAGCTATGTTGTAACGTTGCAAAATATGCAATATGTTGTATGGGTTATGACCTGGAGTTAATGACAACCAAAATGTAAAAAATACATAATAATTTAAAACAAACTTAAACAGATTATGTTTAAGTTTGAATAATGTATTCGAAAGTGGGTAGAGGACCCAAAAATCGTACTGAAGTATGAGTCACACTACTCAAGTAAAATGCAACAATGGAAGAAAATACTCAAGACTAAAAACGCTTCTCACGTATTTTTATTTGATTTTACAATTGTTTTGTCAAGTAAGTTCATTGGGAACAAATTCTCATTTTCAACAGCGACCTGTTCAGGAAACGTCACACAATGGAACATCTCGACAAAAAAACAAGAATATCATAAAACAAAAAAATTCAATCCTGTTTATACTGTCTAAACATACTACATACCCAACATACCATATAAACGCATAAGTGCTGAGTATTTGATGAGATTATCTGATTAAATATAAAATGTCAGACAGAAAACAATGTTCAGTTATGTAAAAATTCAGGTATTTTAAAGATTATAATGCAATAAATTATACAAATAAAGTGATTACAAAATAAGATCCAGGCTCTATAAACACTTGTGCAACTAATTTTTTCCCATAAAATGCAAAACAAAACCGCTATAAAGCTATCACTTACAATCCATAGCGCTTATATTGATCATATTAGAACACGGTCAAGTATTTCCAGGGAAACAGCAGGTAGAAAATGCCAGCAGAATAACAAAGCATGTGTGCAAACAAAAAATCTATTTTAACTTGAGCTGCAAAACGAAAATACTTTTGCTTTTTCTTCATTCGGCGAAGTTACTCACATTGGGTAGAGTATCCAGAAATTGTACTCTAGAGTAACGATACTTTATAAAGACATTGCTCAAGTAAAACTACTCCTAGAAGAAATTTATTTCCAGAAAGTCACTCATGGCGGCGTGGAACGGAGGCGATCAATCATGTGGCTGTTCAAGCATCAACTCCACCTGAGGTCCACACCTTGTGAATGTCCCCAAACTTTTGAATGGGTTCGGCTTCTCGATCTTGTCAAGGATGGCGTCATCAGTGTTACATGTGTGTCTTTTTTCCACCGGGGCTTACTTCTCTCGTGAAGAGTGTCAAAGACCGTTTGCTGGACAAAAACAAGTCAGGAGTCTTCCCCACGATTGTGACATTTCTATATTAAAATCCTTGTTTTATTTGATCTTATTTTAAGAAAATTCATTTTGAATTAATTAGATTTAAGCAACATTAGTTAAATAAACATATAAACACTGGATATTTGACTCTCTGTGGAGTCTACTTCTAAATGCAATTACTAAAACAAATTAACTTTAACGTTATTCTAATGTATTAGGCTCCTCTTGTATGTTGACTTTACCCAGGACTGACCTGCTTATCTGTGCTTTTGCGTGCAAGTGGAATAAACCACAAACAAGAATTAATTTGAAAGATATCATCATTGCTTTGGCTCATGATAATCTCCAATTACTCAGATGGAAAACTGAACACACGTTTTTTTTTTTTGTTTTTTTTAAAAAGACATTTATTGTTATTTTCCCAGTTAATTAAGAGGCATGTACTTATAAGTAGGTACAATGAAATTAATGAGACAAGAAAAATATATATAGTAATTTTTTTGTTTGCTTATATAATACACAGACTTTAAAATAGAACATAAAAAGATATGAGCAGTTATGATGGGCTACAACCTGAACTGTGGAGACAGATGTAGCATGGTATCAATGTATAAAAGATAACCAAAGTCAACAGATCCTTCTTCTGTTTTCACAGGAGTTTTTATGGCTTCATTTAATCAGTTTATACAGACAAGAGTAAAGCTTGTTGAAAACATGACTTGCAAAAATTTCAGAAAAAAATTGACAATTTCACACCAACCCTTCCTCCCCCCCCCTCCCAGTTTTATAGTAAAACTCCCTCCCTGCCCCCCTTTTACAGAAGTTAGGTGCCATGCTTTGAGCCAGAGTTTGTTGCACAGAAGCATTCCTCCCAATACAAGAATATTACAAAAAGACACTAAAATGAAGCATTACAAAATACACACACACGCACGCACGCGCCCACACACGCACACACACCCCCACACTCTGCTTGGGGGGGTCAAACAGCCGGGCAGAGGATACAGGCAACGGTAAAACAAGACGGCAGGTCCGATGTGAGTTCCTTACGTGCGACACAAGAACATTCTGAAACCATTTTCTTACACTAAATGTTAAATCATGAGCTATACATAATCAGGACAGAACCTTGGCTTGGACAGCGATCCCTTACAGTAACTTAGTCTAGTACTTTTGAGATCTAACCACAGTGTGATAGTGCAGTAACAAAACCCCTCATTCGCTGGTTTGTAAAGCATAAAAATAATAATAACCATACCCAGAAAGACACAACTCTGAAGTTAAGATTTCCGAAAGAAATCTCACGACGTTTCACCGCACCAAGCTCAACATGAACAGGCTGTAAACATCACGACCAGAGAGTTTGGTGGGATCTGTTCTGAGGAGGGGCTCATCCAGCGACAGGTTTCTACAGATCCCAGCCAACTCTGGGATTCAGGAAACCCGTGTTCGACATTTTGAAATGAGACCAAATACAGCAAGAGTCTCGAACAAGCTCAGGGTCCTTCGGCAGTTCTGAAAACGGGCACAATTTGAACTTCAGCCACTGTCGACTCTGGTCAGAGGGGTCTGATTTGCTTTCAGAAGAGATCTGGCTGGTTTATCACAGTAAAGCGATCCACAATGATCTAACACTGACGAAATACATGAAAACTGGGGGGAAAAAACTGCAGTAAGAAAAAAGAAACAGAACAGACTTTTACATTTGAAACCAGATAAACAGTTAAAAAAAAATGCACATTTCTTGTAATCGCATTCTAATAAAGACATTTTTTTTCTTTTGCAAAATGCAAGAATAATTAGAGATAAGGTTTTAACAAACTCTACTATCGTCTTCAAAGTCAAAAATGACAACCAATTAGATTATTCGATTTAATTTCCTTTTGGGATCAACAAAGTTTTTTTGAATTGAATTATGATGCCTTCAATTAGGGCTGGATAACATGATTTAAAAACATATCACAATATAAACATTTCATATCAGTCAATATTGATAATTATTGATTAGTTTTTCCTTTTAAATATGTAAAATACTGCCAAATTGCTGGCATAACCTTTCATGTTTTATCCACCGCCAAGCTTTTGTACTCATTTTGCCCTTCCACTCCATTTTTTTTTTTTTTGGTTTTCATCTTGCCACATGCTTCTTAACTGCTTAGAAACAAAACTTACTCAACAAGGTTGTTGCTAGGTAACAAAACAATGGGTAAGTTAGTTGATGCCACCCATCTTGCTAAGCTAGCCATCAGTAGTTGTGGGACAAACGCCTTCCCTCTGCCTACGCCCCCCAGAATGCTGTGTGGTTCTGCGTCGGACTTCACTGAAATTATTGAACGTTCTATTTGATGTATTTTCTGTTGATATCGATCACTCATCCATTGCGATATATATTGTTATTGATTTATTGCCCAGCTCTACCTTTGAGTAATTTGGGAAAAACCCACATGATGATGTATAGACATCGCTCAGCAAAAATGAAACTGCTACTCCAAAACAAACATAAAAAAAAAACACACACACATTACAGTCGGAGAATACTTGTCCATCACTACCATCATTTGACAGAGAGGAATGAAAGATAAAGCTTGCCAGCCATAGCGCGCCATCCCAAACTGAAGTATGGGGAGGACGGTATCATGTGGCTGTTTTACTGCAAACTGGTGTGATTCACAACACAGTTGGCCCCCTCTAATAATAGGGACTACACTGAAACAGCATCTGAAGACATCTGCTAGGAAGTTAAAGCCCAGGCAAAAACAGGTCTCCCATTTGAACAATGACCCTAATTCTACCACCACAAAGTGGTTTATGGAAAGACACCCAGAACGCTAAACCCAATACAGACAGTTTAAAAAACAATTTTACGAGAGTTTTCTAAAATTCACAAACTGTTCCTCATTAACCTGGCATTTAGCAAACAGAAAGTAATGAGGTAACCTTAACTGAACTAAAACAGGAAATGTTCTGTGTGATTTACAATCAGAAAAGGCGTAAAGAATAAGGTTGTGTCTTTTTAAAGTACGCGAACATCTGGTTTCAACTGCATCTGCCTTGGTGCACACAAAAAAAAGCACATTCTCTCCACCTACTGTCTGAAACTGGTAAAGCAACAAGTTTCAGAGAAATATAAAAGCATTCAGAAAAATGTATCACAGAAACTGCTGCATCCATTTCGGGATGTGATGACACTGGCCTGTGAGGTTAGGATAAAGCTAAGATGCTGTAAACACTTCAGGTTCAGATGTCAGACCTGACATCTCAGCCCTTATTTGGCAGCAGGTGTCTTGGTAAAGGTTGAAGCTGTGAGCTGTGGAAATCAACCACCAGACAGTAAAAAAAAAAAAGAAAAAAAAAAAAGAAGAAGATAGCCAGAGTGCACTGGGTAAAACACCTTCCAGGTTCGACTGTTTCATTTTTTTTTTTTTTAAAGCAGCATAATTCAATGCCATCTAGCCACGAAGACACTTTGAGCTAATCCTTTCAGTCAGTTTTTGATGACTGTGACTTGAGCTGTAACACATAAACATAAACAACATCTGTCACACCATTGATATCGTTTGGATACGTTAAAGTAAAAAAAAAAAAGTTAAGGAAAAGAGAATGCTGTTTTGTTGGACAATTAATATCAACAAAGTGCAAATGCGCCATCTTGTGCTCAAATATCTCGCCCCGTAAAGTCTGGCTCCAGTCTTTGATGCCGAGGACAGGCACAGTCCACTGAACCGTGGGGTAGAGTCCTCTGCAACGGTCCAGGTTTTGGTGGCAGAAACATCCATCTCAAAAAGGTGCAAAAAATAATAAGAATCACTCCAGCTTTATAATTTTCTATGAGATGCACAGAATGGGTAGCAAGGATCCATCTCCACTATATGGGTTGGTTTAAAAAAAATGCTGAAAAATTTTACAGCGCCCTTGGCGCGTCTGAGATCAGGTGCATCGTGGAGTCTTTTGGCACAAAAATAAGAATAATTATATTAAAAAACAAAAAACAAAAAAAAAACAGTTCAACTGAAGAATCCTGTAGATCTTCTTACACTTGCAAAACAAAAGGAGAGAAATGCGTCCGAGCCGAGTGTGGTGATGGGGAACCCGTGTTTAAGAGATGTCCATCCAACACTGCATGCAAAAACGCCAAGGCTATTAAAGCAATACTGTGGTGCCCTGTGCCAGTGGACTGCGTTTCCAAAAAGGTTCTCTGAATGTGTCCGTGAGGAATCCACTTATGGGGACTGTTGCCATAGTGATGAACAAGACTGTTTGGGTTTTTTGTTTTTTTTTTGTTTTTTTTAAGGCATCGCATTAGATGACATGTGTTTCGCCTGTGGCCCAGAAGAAACAGAACAAATTAAGCACTGCTCCTTATTTGTTACAAAAAAAAAATCAAAACCTTGCATCGTCAAGAAATGTCACAATACATTCAAACTTATCAGTTCAGCCTGAAGATACAATGCTTCAAATAATTAATTAAAAAGCCCAACATGCATGTAAACATTAATGTTACATGCCCACTGAGTTGAAATGAAATGGTCTGAGTGGACCTTGTTTACCTGGTTAGGACTCACTCTCCATGGTGACGGTTTCACTCTCGGCTGTGAAGTCAAAGTGAAGACACAGTAAGGTACACAAATGTCTAATTAAATCTAGATTAATGCAATCATTTTCATAACGAGATGCACCGATCTGACGTTAATATATGTATCGGTCCCATATTGAAAATAATTTCTACATGGGGTATTGGTGACATTGTGCCCAATCCATAAGGACAGATCTATTCTCTCCAATACTATGCTTTGTGCTCTGAGAGGTGTGAGGCTTTATTTATTTTACATTATATTTAGAATGCCTAATTTCACTTTCTGACCACTTTCTTTAGTGCTGTTTGACCAAGATAGTCAACCTACTGTTTTTGTCAGTTTCATATTCATTATTTATTTTACATTGGCTGCTATACTCCAATGTTTTTGGAGTATAACAGAAAAATCATTATATTCCAGAGTCCACTGACTGAACAAATTACAGTTGTGTTGTTTTTACACGTTTGGCCAGGCTTGTGAAACTATTGGTGTATTTAGGTGTGCTGTACTAGTGCATAGTTACCAAACAATTTTGTAATTTTGCATATTTATGTTGAAAATTTTTCTGTATTAGAACGGTAGTAAACCTCATATCCTCATATCGCAAGTGGGAAAAAAAGGTGGATTGGTGCGTCCCTCATTTACCTGATTTGAGGAAGTTTTCGGCCAGGTGGTCTTCAGCGTTGTTGGCCTGCTGCTCGTTGCTCAGAAGGCGGTTCTGTGACTCACTGAGGGGGCTCACGGAGACCTCCGGCACGCTGTAAGATGAAGTTCTATTAGCCCTGCTTTCCAAACAGGAAGAGACAAAATGAAGTATTTTCTAATGTATATATGAAAAAAACCCAAAAAACTCATCACCATTTATTGGAATCAGGTTGCAGAGTGACAGTGGCCTGCTCTGCATCAGCATTGACCAATCGGGTGGGAAACGTCAGACCGTCCCCCTGACTGGAGCAAACGGGGAAAAAAAACTTAAGATTAACAAATGAAATTTAAAAGGGAACAAACTTTGCATGAACTGGAGCCTAAATACAAATATGCTCAAAACAAAACAAAAAAAACCCTTAGCTCAATGCATCTTCTGTGTCTCCAAAACTGCAAGTCTGTTACCTGGTGAAGATCGGCAGCAGCCAGTACTGCTTCTGGTCGCCGAAGACCTGAGCGATGTTCTTCCGGAAACCCAGAGAAAAACCGTTCTTATCTGAGCCTGTTCTGAAGACCGGCGCTCTGAATGCCTCTGCAGGGAAGAAGCAAAGCAAAGAGAGAGACCATAAAGTAATAAAACACTGGAACATGTATAACCTGTCATAAGCAGGAGAGGAAAAACACAGACAGACTGTCCTCATAAGTAAGATTGATTTTATTCATACAGCTCTTTCTGCTAACAAAAAGAAATAAACTACAGGTTTCTTGAAAGTCTTTATTTCTATTATGTCCTTTCATAGTAAGGTGTTTTAAACTGAAGTCAGAGGAAGAAGTCATTTCAAAGGAAATTATAAGCATGTCTGCTGACCATTTATAAAAAGCACGGCCTTCAGCAGGTAATACAAATGTGAAAACATCACATCAAGTTGTTCTGTTTTCTCCTTTCAGCCTCTGTCTGTCATGGGACATGCTGGATAAAGATATCTAACATTTAAGGTAGGGATCTACATTTTCCCTCCCATTATGTGAGCACAAAAAAAGTCTGTCTCATTTTCTTTCTTTTTTTTGTTCTTGAAAAAAATCATGAAACAATGGAGTGATGGAAATATTTTTTCCTTATGCATTTGAACAAATTTACATCAGTTAGAAACTATGACGGATAAATTTCAACTTGATGTGATTCAATTAATTGGGGACCAGTAAAAAAAATCCCAGAACTAAAAAAATTTAGAGGCATTTTTTTTATTTTTGATTGACTAAGTACTCAAAACCCATGGTGATTATTGAGTGGGACAAGTAAATGTAAAAATGCTTTCATATTTGATCAATTCTAAGTTTTATACTTTTATATAGAGGAATTTTAAAAAGTCTGGAATTTTTTTTCTTTTAACTGCATCAGTACCCTGCAAGGCTGCTTAAAATGTCAACAAATCATTGATACCATAAAAAAAAAAAAAAAAAAAAAAAAAACTCCTACTGCATTTTTGCAAATTTAGTTAATAAGAATCCTTAAAAAAGCAAAAAAAACAACAACAAACAAAAAAAAAAAAAACAATTGTTGAATGCATGTGTATGCATTACCTATTGTGGACCTGTTCTTCCCTACGAGCCACAGATGGTAGCTGAAGAGGGAGAGAATACTGATGCAGAACATGGCCGCCACAAAAAACAGAAACAGGACGTGGAATTTGGCAGAGTTATTCAGCTCATTCTGTGGGAAGAGATGGGAGGAGAGGCAAACGGGGATCAATAACAAATTTACAAGGATGGTAATTTTAGAAAGGACGAAGGGATAAAGCAACGCAGGCAACAGTAGGATGAGAATCATGTCACTGCATGCGCATCACGATGGCAAGCAAAACTCGTTGCTTCAGAGGACGGCGGGGTTACCTTTGGGCAGTTCTCTGCCGATTTCCTACGACAAAGCTTTAGTATAAACAGAAACAAGACCAGTTAGGAACAACAGGAGAAAACAGTCGGAAAACAGGGGGAAAGCAAGGAGAAGGCTGACGAAAAAAAGAGGATAAACAAGTGAGAATGGAGAGAGAGAAGAAATGAAAGGAAATGCAAGTGGAGCGGCTGCAAGAGTGTTTGCTGCTGTTCTAGCGGTCTGATGGGTGGTTCTGATCGTGGAGAGAGAAAAATTGGAGAACAATTGTGTGTTGTGTGCCACGACTTCAGACGAGGAAACTGGGAGAGAACCGGGTCAAAGGGTCAAGGGTGAGAGCGGACAGAGGGAAAAAAATAAAAAGACAGCACAGGAGAAGTCAGCGCCATGCACAACCATTTGAGTGGAAGCTCATTCCGAACAGATCTGCATCTGAACTCACTCACACACGCACACACACACACACACACAGAGCCGACACCTCTGCATCAAGTACTCACGGTCCAGAACTTTATGAAATACTGTAGAACCGTGGCAGCAATGAACAGACAGTACACCAGCGAGTAGGCCAGGAAAAGGATGAAGAACTTGTAGTTAGAGAAGCCGACACAGTTGTTCACCCTGCACACACACACACACACAAAATTTATTAACAATCACCTAATTAGAGAGAAATTCAACGTTACAAAAAGGAAGTGAAAATTCTGGAGTATTACAGGCATTAAGGGGCTCCAAAAAAGATAAATATTAAGCAAATTTATTTATGTATTATGCATTTTCCTATTTTTTTGGAGAGAGAAAACATTCAATCCATAATGATAAATTGACCAATAATTGACTAAGAGAGAGAGAAAAAAAAAAATCAATGGCATTCTTAAGGTCTGGTCACGAGTTTTCCAATCGTTGACTGGAAGTGAAGCAAATGTGTCTTACATGTGAAAATACTCAACCTTAATGCTATATCAACGTTTTTATACTATTTAAAGTTTTACATATTATATCATATTAAAGGCACACAGATTCACAAACATGAACTGGAAAGACAACTATTTGTGGGTTTTAAAGTCTTTTACAAACAAAATCTAGAAAAGCGGCTACCATGTAAATTTGGCCGCAAGATTTAACAACCTTTAATTGCAATTACATCTGCAAGTCCTTTGGTACGTGCAGCTTTGCACCACTACACCCTGACTCTTCTACCCATGAGCAACACTTTTCTTGTCTTGCAAAACAAAATAGATTTAGGTCCAGGTCATTGTAACCCATGATTATGCTTCCATATAAACCAGTCTATTGTAGCTCTGGATGCGTTTTGGTACTTTTCTAAGGGACCGTAAGAGCAGGAAGCAGATCAGATTTACCAAGGACAGTGGTGATCCATCTTCAGGACACACCTTTGCAGCAAAACAAAAAACAAACGGTCAAATTACACAGAGACACACAAAAAAAAGAAAGAGTTGATAGGAGAGCAGAATTTCTTGAAGGTAGTCCGGTTCTCTTACATGTCGCATGCGGAGCAGTGGTGACACCGGTCCGGCTTGATGACTTGACAGCGGTCGCAATAGCGGATCGCTGCAACGTGATTCGCACAATCTTTCAGTCATAACTGGGTGACTATGAATGACAGTATATCCCTGTTACCAGCCGGGTGACGTGGCCTTACCTCCGGCGCCCGTGCGAGTGTACAGAGGCAGGGTGGAGGCGGCTCGCCACAGGATCTCCTGCTGGGACTCTGGCCTCTCCTCCTTCTCGTAGCGCTCCTTCTCGGCTTTTGGCAGGCAAAACTGGAACGGAGTGGACACGACGCTTTTATCATCCAGCTGGTTTCGTCATGGCAGGGGATCAGAAGCATGCAGACAGAAAGGGAGTGCTATGGGATCTTGTACCTCTTTGGAAGGGTTGGCAGGCTTGGTGAAGATGGTCTTCCAATAAGACCACACAAACATGACGAAAGAGACGTGGAAGAAGATCAGGTAGACAACTGGAGGCGGGGGAGGGAGGGAGAATGGATCAGCGGGAGAGTAACACAAACCATCCAGTAAGTGTGCAGACGCAGAACATGAGTTATGGTAATACTGCTGCTACTCAGACTACAGGCCTGATGAGGATACAGTTATATAATTAATGGGAGAAGACTGCAAATGGGTAGTGCTGATTAAGGAGGAGCTGCCGGGCGACAAGCAAGCAAACTTTTCTGTGCCAGCAAGTCTACAGAGTGCATTACAGCAGACTTTAGGGAGATTAATCCGAACAGGCTCAGCTCAGTGAAATACCATTCGCAACAAATTAAACACTTTTCATCTTTTGCAGTACTTACTCCGCTCTCCCATCATGGTAATGGTGTCTGTAAGGGATACAGAGAAAACATAAATGTTAGAAAATAGTCTAAATCAAACAGAAATAAAAAGTTTCTTTCTGCACAATAACAAAAAAAACGACAACTGGAGATTCAAAAGATATTTAAATGGCATTTCAGGATGGAGAAAACACTCAGTCAACCACGGTAATATGCAAGGTGGGACAAGAAAATCCAAGTGGAAATTTACTGAAATTTCCAGTGATGCTCTTTGACCTGGACTTCCAGAAATGTTTTTATGATCTTTTTAAGAAACAAAGTTTTGGGTTTTTTTATCTCTATCCTGTGTACTACAAGGAATTAAACCCCAAAAAGTTATTCTTGGGCCAGAGACATGATCTTAATAAAGGAAAACTTTAGCCAATTAGTAGCTAATTTAATATTTTAAGAATTTTATGTAGATATGCACCTTTTCCTGGTCAAGACAGATTTCCTTTGAAGTCAAACTTACAGATTCTGATTTGGTTTCTATGACACATCTCCATTTATTCCTCAAAGCACATCGCCTTTAGCCATTTTTTTTTTATTTACACCCCCAAAACCAGTGCTATTTTACAGCGTTTTTTGCATTCATGATCAACTTAAAAATGAGCTCAGTTGCCTTGCAACAAGAATGTTCTGGGTTTGAATCCCTGTCAGGGTATTTTTGCATTGAATTTGCTTGTTCATCCTGTGTGGGTTAACTCTGGGTACGCCAGCTGCCTCCCACAGCACCAAAACATGACTTATTAAGTTACTTGGTTCCTCTAAATTGTGTGTGATTGCATGTGCATGACTGTTTATCCTGTGTGTCTCTGAGATAAGACTGGCTACCTGTCCTGAATGTACCCTTCCTCTCATCCAATGACTGCTGGAGGTAGGCATCGGGCTGAGACCCACTACCCTGGCAACCCTGCTAAGCAGGTATAGAGAATTGATGGATGGATCACCAACTGAGGTAAAGTTGGCTGATTTCAATCTTTGTGAGATTGTTGGTGCATCTTTACTCTGCAGGGTGGGGATCACATGGCCTCATTTCAGAGTACAAACATAGCTTCAGCTTGGCCTTTACAGTGGGGCTTTCTAGAATTAGCTCATATAAGTTTTACATAAAATTAAGAGTAATACATAGTAAAATATTAAGCAGAAAAGTTAACTCTTGATTAAATCAAGGGGACAAACAGAAGTCAGATTTAAATTTAACTATTGCTTCTTTCAATTTAAAAAAAACAATAAAAACGCACTTTCCCTTCAAACCGAGCAGAAAACAAGAAATGCAAACCCGGCAGTCTTAAAGTGCAGCTGGTGAAACCTTATGCGTTCCCCGAAACATATCCTTCTGAATACAGTACAACCCGACGAGATGTCAGACAAACAGACACGTATCTGTGTGTTCGGAGCCGGCTGGCAGGCAGCACCATTGTTGAGCTGCAGCCCATTCACTTCCTGATGGCAGCAACAGCAGCCACAGCAGCAGCAACAGCAGCTGTGTGTTTGTGAGTGGACACTACAATGAAAACATGTCCGTCTGAAAAGCCTTCAGGGACGCGACAGAAAGCAGCGACCCGTCTACTTACACAAACAAAGCTCCACCACGTAAGCGTAGTAGGACCAGCAGACGACAAGGGCGATAAAAATCACAGGGATCCAGGCTAAACACCGTTGACAGCATCTCAGTACGTGTGTGGGCGCCATCTTTCTCCCTCTCCCTGTTCTTCTGGGAGCAGGGAGTGTTCGAAGTGAAGACGTCACCAAGCACGTAGCCACACCGGAAGTAGTCAAACTTAAATAAATATATGCATGATTATTTATATTTTAAAACCTTTTTGGACCACATAGGAAGGGAATAAATATCAGCTCTGAAAATAAAATAAAATAAAATAAAATAAAACGTCTCTCTCAACATTTCAGCTTTGACCTCAAAATTGCAGCTCTTTGAACCCCTTATGAGGTTTGAATGACTCCAATAGTAATACCACTGTTTATCACAACCTAAAAATGATAGCATTTAGATATTTGACTAAGTCAAAGGGTGTAGGCAAATTTTCAACATAGAAATTGTAAGAATAACTGACAGTCGATCAAGTTGGTGGTTAAAAATATTGTGCACTGAAAAGAGACAGGAAGGTCACCTATAACATAACAGAAAAATAGTTTAGTTTAAACATTTTATTTAACTATAAATATGCTGGTTTTATATTATAGTATGGTGGAGTCATAATTAGGCAGTCATCCACAAATCATATTTTGAAAAATGTTTTTTTTTTATTTTTTCCTTAATAAATGAATAAAGTTTAACTGTGAATTTCCTTTCAATTTGACAAATTATGGAAATTATATGGCATGAACTTCTGGACCTTGCTGAGGATTGGGCAGCAGCCTCTAGCACTGTTTTCCTTTACTGCGCCTCTGCATTATATGCCACGGCCCACGAGGGTACCCTTTTTATGTACTTTGACCCCATACATCCACACATTCATGTGGAATACTATGTTTTGACCTGTTCGCTTTCTGCTATTAATTCCCCTGCACTCGGTTTCCAAAATAGTCTGGAAAGGAAAGTGGAAGTAAAGCGTCGTGAAACCGAAAGCATAGAAGGTAAAAAAAAAAAAAAGTCTTCCGTGAAGATGGAAGTGGATCGGTACTTGTCGCGGATCGGGTTTGAAGGCCCTTCAGGTGTGCCCAGCCTGGAGCTGCTTCGCTCGGTTCACACCTGTCACCTGCTGTCGGTGCCATTTGAAGACCTGACGGTGCACAGCGGTGGACAGGTCAAGCTGGACCTTCCGGTCCTCTACGACAAGGTTGTGAACCAGCGCAGGGGTGGCTTTTGCTTTGAGAATAACTCGTTGTTCTACTGGCTGCTGACCCAGCTGGGCTTCCAGGTCACTGTGCTCTCAGGTCAGGTGAAGAACTCCATAACTAGTTGCTACGGGCCCCCGTTTGACCATTTGATCATAATGGTCAACCTCGAAGGGAAACGGTGGCTGTGTGATGTCGGTTTCGGCGCTGCTGGTTTTAGTGCCCCGCTTTCGTTGGATACTTGTGGTCCTCAGGAGCAGGGCCACAGAGTTTACCGTCTCAGAAGGATAGACGACGTGCACTTTCTGGAGTGGCAAAAGGAGGAAAACAGAGGCGAAGATGGGGACTGGACGGAGATCTACAAGTTCACCCTGGAACCTCGGCGTCTGGAGGACTTCGCTGAGATGTGCCAGTATCACCAGAGCTCTCCTAGCTCCATCTTCTTCTGCAAGTCCCTCTGCACAGTGTTGAGACCCGGCGGGAGGGTGTCTTACATTGGCCGCAGGCTGATCACCACCAGATTCCCATCTGAAGCAACGGGAGGTGGGCTAGAAACCACAACCAGGGAACTTGAAGATGAAGAAATTCCGGCTGTTCTGGCAGAAAACTTTGGAATTGTGCTTCAGTCTCCACTTATTCCAAAGGATGACACAATTACTCCACCCCCAGTTGTATACTGATTTATGGATGTCATAACTTTTAAGGCAAAATATACAACTACTGCAATTTCTGGTGCACCGATGAGGTGCTTCCGGTTGTTACCAATTTTTTTGATTTTGATAATTGTTTTTTAATTTTAAAAAAACTAGATAGCAAAAAATACTAAAATGTATACAAGGGTAATTGACCTAGGAAATTATTTTTAATTGACCAGAATAGAAAGATAATAATCTTAGATTAGGTTTTGAGTATTTGACCTGGCAATGACCAATTAACTGAGTGAAAAATGGAAGAAATTGTGATTACAGCTGTAACATTTGGTAAGTAATTTCAATTCAATAAGGTTTTACATTTTTGTAATTTAATGATTAGGATGCATAAAATTATGCATCCTAATTTTACCAGGTGACTTTGCTGAGCAATCACGCGCACACACACAGATTTTGCTGAAAACATACAACAGAAAATGTAAACTGTCACTTTGATTTAATAAATTATACATACAGGTTTTAAGATGTACAATGGTCATTGCATTAATCCACAACTGTCCTTTTTCATAAGACAAAGTCTGCTTTCAAAGTATTTACACATGTACAATTTATGAGGCGGCGCTTCACAAAAAGCAAGGCATGAATGACAATACACATGATGTTTATACCCTCTACAGTTACTCTGTGCAGAGGGGGGGTGGTCTTCAGTGGGTAACTGGTGCAAAAACGTGGCACACATTGGACACAAAGATGTTACTCTGCGATGGGGTTGGAGGATGGGATAGAGTTTGCTCTGCTAGATTTCCGTTCGTAGTTGACAAGCCTCTGACCAACCAGGTACCTGCATTGGGAGAATACATGTCAGAATTGACGTTTTTCTACAACCACTTAGATTTGCTGAAGAATAAAAAGCATTTTATGTTTCTATCAAGACATAAAATGCTAAATGTTTCAAAAGAGACTAAATTAAAATAAGAGTCTTAGAATTTATTACACAAATAAAGATTTTAGAATTGTTAAAAAAAAAAAAAGATGGAAGACAAACATTCATACTTGTCATTTTTGATGTGCTCATAAAGCCGTTTAAACTGTCTGATCTGGAAAGACAGGATGCCGATGAGTGACACCACCATCAGGAGGAATGGATAGATTCTCCTCTGCATCAGGATCTCCATTTCAGGGGTAACACCTGGAAACAAAATACAACTATATGGTCTTCACTTTTCTCCTAGTCCTGACTAAAAGTGATCACCAGAATGAGGCTAGAGGCGTGTGGATGACGACAAAAAGTAGTTGGATGCAAGATGGAATTTGTTTATGGACATTTAGCGAAACTCTGTAGGGGAGGTGAGTGGGAGGGGCAAGGGTCCATGTACATATGTGAGTGTATATGTTGTTTAGATACTGTGGAGGAAAGAAAGTGTCATATAAATTTAAAGTGGTCTAAAGCAGGGGTGTCAAACTTAAGTCCTCAAGGGCCGCAGTTTTTAGATGTGCCACAGGTACAAAACAGTGGAATGAAGTGGCTTAATTACCTCCTCCTTGTGTAAATAAATTCTCCAGAGCTTTGCTAATGACCTAATTATTATATTCAGGTGTGGTGCAGCAGAGGCACATCTAAAAGTTGCAGGACAGTGGCCCTTGAGTACTGGAGTTTGACACCTGTGGTCTAAAGTGATAAAAATAAAAAGCATTTCTAATACTGACCGACAGCAGGAACCACTCCGGCAGCAATCACATACGGCACACACAGGGACAGCAGCAGGACTGAGATAACAGGAGCTGCCAGCTTTCGGATTATGAATTGGAGATCAATGTTGCGAATTCCATTTGCATAAACCTGTGAAGAGGAGGAGAGTTAACAGGATTCAGATCAAAGCTTCACTGAGCAAAAGAAGTCATCTCAGGGCTTCACAGAAAGACAAAATGAACAGGCAATTTAATCACAGTCAGCAGATACTTTTTAAATTGGGAAATTTAAAAAGGATCATATTTATATTTCATATTCATTAATACTTTACCTGCTCAATTACAGCCTTAAGCCACCACTGTGGGCCCATGAGGGTGATGGCTGCAATGATTTTGGCATGGAGGACTCCAAGAGCCCAATCCTGAAAGTAACGTCAAGACATGAGCATATAAGAACTTCTTAATGCACGTTTAAGTGAAAGATTGGTGAGATGACAATCTTGTATGCATATATAATCCTACCTGCCAAGGATAGAACAGAGGTGTTTGGTCTAAAGGTACTCTAAGTGGGGCCACAATCACCAGTTCAAACAGCAGCCCCAGTAACAGTGGGATGACTCCAGCAACCAGCAAAGCCACAACCAGGGTCTTCAGGATCTACATGAGTAATATAAACAAAGACAAGAGTGATCCCACTGGTCTTTGACAAAAAAATATATAATCACTGGATAAAAAAATGACAGAGAAGCAACAATCTGACTTTTTTTTTCTTCAAAAGATTAATGACATTTTGTATAAATTTTCCAACTGATTTAGATAAATACTTCCTCTAAGTTTGCAGGAAATTTAGTTTCATTCAGACTCCAAAAAATACATAATTGCTCTAATACAGTTAAGAAACAAACATTTATAAATTTCTCTTTAAATATGTTTGCAGCATCAAATTTTATAGCACTGATGTACACATTTTTAGCTACATGGGTCAAAAATGTCAATGTAAAATAATTTTTTTCTTTAAATTGTAAGCCACAACAAATAATTCTATATTGATTTTCTTTTTATTCTATCTGCTCAACAATGAATTAAATGCTTATTTTCTATAAAGCAAGTCACAGTACTTTGAAAAGCTAATAATTCCCACTGGTCCTGTTTGCTTATTAAAACTTAGCTTGAGACTCCGCTGCTCACCATGAGTGTCCATTCCTGGACTTTGTGAATGATTACGATGCGTCCCTGTGGCATCCACGCCAACAACACAGTGACTCCACGCACCGAGAGCCAGCAGACGTACAGACCACACGCTGCTGTGTACAGCTCATGGATTTTAGAGTTTCCAGTCCAGAAGGACATTAGCCAGCGGCCTGTAAATACTGAAACACACACATGGCAGAGCAATTATTCACATTACATCCAACTTTGTAGTGGCAACAGAGGGACAAAAAAAGACTCTCCTCACTTATTATAGTTCAGGAAAGACTTATCATTATGTGTATACATGAAAGAGACAGACCTTTCATTATGGTTTGGGTGGAGTTCAACAAAGTATTAATTTATCTGTTAGTTTAGTTGTTTGACATCACTCCTTACCTGGTAGAGTTAAGCACACCAGACTGGCCAATAGGAGAGTGATACACATGAAAATAATCAGGAGCACAATCTAGGGAACAGAGGACAAACCACGTAAGTAACTTTCATACTTTACAACAATTGCATAGAAGTCTTCAGAAACATACGATTTCTTTACATTTTAAAGTTGGAGAAAGGGAAAAAACATTTTATGATTTTCTCTGATAGTATCTTTAGGATGTACAAATTATGAGCAATTTGTGTACAATGCAAAAACACAAAATCTTACCAAGTATTTTGTCTAGTTTCCAGTGCAAATATTACAAGTAACTTAAGCAAGATGTAGGAGCTTGTTCTAAATAAAATAGTACTAGTTCGAGTTCAGATTATTTCACTTATGACAAGATATTTTCCCATGTTATAAGGGAAATAATCTGCCAGTGGATGAAACTAGCACTTTTTCATCAATATTAACAAATTATTGACTTGAAACAAACTCGTATGTCTATCTAAAAGTTATTTGCATACGAGTTTGTTAAATTTCAAGTGTGCTAAGATATTTGCACTATAAACTAGGCAAAAATACTTTGTAAGGTTTTGTGTTTTTCAGAGTGGTAAAAAATTTCAAATAGGATTGAGTAAGCTAGAGATGATTGTAAAGAATGTTAAAAACCACAGGACTGTCTCACTCTGAATGGGAAGCGCAGGGGTCGGTGGTATGGCTGGAAACCCACTGGCCCCCCCTGCTGCAGGATGGCCTGATGTGCCGCATGCAGTCCTTCCCCAACAGCTGGGGCGTTATTGTTGTTATGAGGACCGTGGGGAGGGTTGTTATTGTTGTTGTTGTTTGCAGGTTGGTTGGCATCATTGTCCTCCTGTTCACCGAGGAGGTAGGAGTGGAGGTCTCTGCGGACAGAAAAGAGAGCTTGATCAGCGGCAGGAATAAAAGGACACCATATGTTGCTAGTTGTTCACATACCCTGCTGTGCCTTTGTGGTAGAAGTACAAAAAAAAAGATTAATTTGAACGCGTAAAGTAGTGTGTAATTGTGAACTGGAGGGAAACAGATGTGGTTTTCAATTTTTTGTAAGGTCTGGTGTATATTTGTATTCCTCTACTGTGTGTTAATGGCAAGAAATAATGTGTGTCAAAAGCTGATAAGGACTTTCCTCACACAAGTCAGCCAACCGTGACTACCTCGTTCAGAAAACGCTAGGTATGGCCAAAAGATGTCTAGGTCACATCTTGAATTGTTTTGTGAAAGGGGCTCATGGTTGTCCATGGAGACAATCAATCCAAGGTGATGTACAAAGTTTAACCACAAGTTGGATTTTGCATGTAAATGTAAACTTTAGTCTCTTTTGCCAAACTACTGATGAGAATTATTATGACTTGGTTAATGCTCTTCAATAAAAGCCAGATTTTGTGATGCTTCAAACTGAGCTGTGAATCTCTACAGCTCCTCCAGATTTACCACTGCTGCGTCTATGATGATGATACTCTGCTTGCCTAGCTTGTCTTTTTCAGGTGGACAGCCATGTTTTGATTGGTCTGTAGCTGTGCCAGACTCTTTACATTTTCTGGTGATGAACTGAACAGATCTCAACCAGATGTTTAAATCACCACCTAATTTTTCTTCAAACATATCCACATTTTATGATTTTGTTTACCCACTAACGTAGTTGAGCAAAACCAAAATCTTCACAGAACAGCTGTATTTATAGGGCATAGGGCTAAATTACACACTGATCAATTCACTTCTTTAATCATATGACGGTTTGTTAAAATGGGATTTTATTTTTAGCATCATAGTAATGGGGTTGACAAAAAAAATCATGCAACACATTTCAAATTAATATCTGAAAAACCTTTTAAAAACCATGTATAATTTTCCCTCAACTTCAGAACTTTGCACTAGTTTGTCACCTGAAATCCCAAGGTGACAACATGAGAAAAAATGAAAAGTGGTAGAAAATGCCATTGGAAAGCACCTGTACATGCTGATTAACATTTGTGATGAGCACACAAACTATCAACATTTTAAGTATTAATGCTGTTCAGGATTTGACTTACAGTAAATAGCCAGCACTGACTGTCCAGGCTCTGACCAGACCTTTCAGCCACTGGCGAGTGTGTCCTTGTTCTAACAGGGCCGGGAGGACAACCTGAAGTAATAAGAGCTCCAGAGACAGCTCACTGACAGGGGCGTCACTGAAAGACAAGATGTAAAATAATTACAGAATGACTTGATGGTGTTCTCCAACCAACTAATTTACCATAATATTTATTCATTTCTAAAGCACACAGACACATTCAAAACAAACAAGTCACAACAGATGTTTTTGTCCAGCCCCTTGTTGACTATACTCTCAACATTTCTTTTTTTGTTCACAAACTTAAGAGAAGAAGTTGTGCGTTTCTGCATGAAAGAGGAAGTGGTTTGTCAAACCATTTAGATGCAGAAAGAACAAGTTCCAGTTCTGTAAAATGTGATCTAAAATGTTGCTTTGCTTGCCGGTTACCTGTAGAGCATTACGTTGTACGGGAGGAAAGTGGGCATCAACACTTTTATAAGTCTGATTGGCAGCCACAGCATCAGCAACACAATTGAGCCAAAGACCACCACAGACAAGATGAACCGCCGCAGGTGTCTGTAGATGGGTAAATGAATCATTTCCTGAACTGGGTTGAAGTCCGGGTCATTGAGGTTTCTTAAAAACCAGAGCACTCCGGGCCTCAGAACCTGATGGAGATGGATTTTATGTTAACATCAATTTAATGTGAAATGACTATAAGCTGAAATACACAAAAATAGACCAGGTCTCACCTCTCTTAGAAGCAGAATGAAAGACGCAAAGTAGAACACGTACACCATACCCACAAGCCAGTGCAGGAACATGGTGGTGCCAGGTGCTGACTTGAAACTCATTTCTCTGTCTTTCAATGAGGCGTCAAACATTTCCTGCAGACAAAGATGGTAACATTAAAAAAAAAACCCAAAAAATCTAATCACATTTTGGGTCTAATAAATCAGTCTTTCAATGCATTAACTCAGAGAATTAGAATTTCTTCTGTCTGATCCACAAGCTACTGCAAGTAGTAATTTTAAGGTTCATAAAACTATCAGAATACAGAAAGCTTTGCTTTTTATAATCCAAATTTGGACTCTAAAGCGAACTACCAAACACCCCTAAGCATAAAACAACATGCAAGATATCAGGAACAAAATCAGATCAAGAGTCTTACCAAAGAGCAGATGTCGAGCCACCAGCCACAGATCAACGGGAAAACTCCAATCTCCACGACAACCAGCAAAGAAACCTTTGACAGAGCATGTTTATTTCAGCCATTTTAATTCATTCAATTATATACACATTCATTTCATTCCAATACCAGTTATAATGCATGGCTGCAGAGTTAATTCATTTTATAATGGCAAATTATCCAAAGTGTGCATCTAATCTTTTCTTTTTTTTTTACCCCTCCAGGGGGTCTTTTTGTGGGCTCTAGTGTCCCTTATATGATAGTAGGCTGACAGGAAACGGGGAAGGAGAGGGGGGAAGACATGCGGCAAATGTCGTCGGGTCCGGGAGTCGAACCCGCGACGGCCGCGTCGAGGACTCAAGGCCTCCAAACACGGGTCGCGCTAACCACTACGCCACCACGGCACGCCCATCTAATCTTTTCTGAATTAAAAAATGACTGTACCATCAAAAAAAAAAAAGAAAAAATAAATCTGAATCATCTTGTTTGATTCAGAAGAACTGCTGTAGCTTTATGAAGTGGAAAAGTTCACAGTGGTTTCAGTTATATACATAATATCACTGTCATACCACACAGTACATGTGTATGGGAAAGTGTACAACGTCAACACAAGCACACCAAGCATGCAAATATCACGAGGGGACCACAAAGCTGGTCTGATAAAAGTATGCAGCATATGTGAACAGTGTGTTTTAATAACCATCAGAATGCACTATAGAGAAACCAGCTGGTGGGGGGATAATATGAATAAAACAATACAAAGAGCAGAAGCTCCTGTCATTGTGGATAAGAACTGTAGAATGCTTTGTCATTTCTATTGTGTTGTACTTAAAGCTGCAGCCTACCACAGCTGGAAAACTTGTGGCAATAGATATTTTCCCACCATTTATTATAGAAGGCTGCCCATAGGTTTTGTCAGGGTTACTCAGTTACATTTAAAATGGTAACTGATATTGTATAGAAGAATGTCCAATATTTTAAGAATTTAACACCTATAAATACTCTTGACTACACTCTGTTTATTCTAAGAATACAACAAAACTGAACAATAAAGAGCTTTTTCTATATTCTCACTTTGTTTATATTAGCAAAAAAATATTCAGGCCTTTGTTGCTGTAGAAACACAGAAAAGGAGTGCATGTTTCCACATACAAGTATAAAAAACAAAGCAGAAAGGCAGAGGTTACCTTGACAACAATGTAGCAGACTCCCAGGAGACGCCGGGAACGTTGGAACCTGACCAAAGCAGCAAGTCCCTAGAATATATCCATTAAGGATATCTTTCGGTTGATATTTTCACGAGAACATGGCCTAAATTAATCTATTAGAATTTATTTTGAATATTAAACATTTTACATGGGGTATTGATCTTAGAACAAAGGATACATGGCACAGGATGAGAGTCATGGCCAGCAGTATGTAACCCACAATCGTAGTGATTAGGCCCTCGAAGTGAGATGCTTGGACCTAAAGTATAGTGTTACCAACAACAAAAGATTAAATCCCACAGCATAACTGTGTCTTATAGTGGGATAAAGTAAAGGTGGAGTCTTACATATTCCTCGAAGCCGAGGCCAACAACGGAGAAGTGTCCAATGTGGTAGGGACAAAATGCTAATAAGCAAAGAGCAAAAATGTACAGTAAATCTTTTGTATATAAAAAGAATAATAATAATAAGAGTATTATGGTTAAGTGCAGTTTATAATGATGCTTGTTACACATCTTTGTCTCAGTCGACTCACCAAATACCAGAATAAAGAGTGTGTTGAGAGACACCACCCAAAACACATGCTCCTATTAAACAAAGACAAGTTGTGTCAAGAGGAAAAGCTTTTGTTGGACCTTATAGGTAATTATTAATAAGATAATAAACAGATCACATAGAAATGTAGTGTAAATATAAATTACCAGAAATACAAGGGAACCATCCAGACCAAGCATCTAAATGGGAAACAACAGTTACAATTCAATGTGGTACAGGTTGGCGTTTTAGACATAAAGGATTACTGATTTCATGCCGTTACCCTTTCCCAGGTTAGTTCCTCTGCTGCTCTGTCCCACTCCAAGGCATTCCAATTCATGTCATCTAAAGCAAAAAAATTGTAAAACACTCAAATGTAGCAAATATTATTATTTTGTCACTATTTTGGAGAAAAATATCTGCAAAGGAACTAAGACATAAAGATGAAAAGAAATTTGTCTTCAGAATTGACAAATGTATAATAATAAATTGTTCTGTGAAAATTTCAACTCCAAAATATGTCTTGTAAACATAATGTTAAAAAAAACAATACATATTTATTCCAGGTGAAATATTCTGCATTTGTAGCCGCAAATACAGAACATTTGCATTTGCTGCGAATAGAGCAAACACAAATATTTTGCTTAGTCTTTCAAAATAATTATATTTTGGATTGCAAAATCTACCGCTTCAAGGAAAGCTTTGCTGTTATACAGAATAATAATATAAACTTTTCCATGGTGCATGGTGAGACTTATTTTTATTTTCGGACATAACTTATCAAAAGTAACAACTTGGTAATAAGTAAAGGTCACAGTTGCTCTAGTTTTAAGGTCAAAATTAAACAAGACTCGTTTTTCTGTTTTACTTGAAGCATTAATATATGATAAATTATACGGAAACCTTGAGCTCCATTATTGGCCTCTCCATCTTCAGCAGGTGCACCCTCTTCTTCCAGCTCAGGGTCATCAGGCTGGTCTGGAGGGCCATCAGGGGGTTCAGGCTCGGCCTCGTTTTGAGCCGGAGGATCAGCGGGGTCTGGTTGGGCCCCAGGGGGCTCATCAGCTGCTCCCTGACCTTGAGCTTGACCCTAAGGGTGAAATATTGGACCAACAGGACTATTAAATCCAAGGTTATTGAATAATTCGATATCTGACTAACTGAAGAATGAGAAATCATAATATGTATAGTTTTCACTATTTGTGTTGGATGTTGTCTGGAATGATTAGCCTATATTTGCAGTTAGTGAAAACGTAAATTGTAACCTGCACTTTATACTATTTAAGTAGTCAACAAACATACAATTGTTATATTAGTCTAGAAGTTTCTAATGTCCACTTTTTTTTATACATGAAGTTGTTGTGTACCTCATTGGCTTGTCCAGCAAGGTTAGGGGGCGGAGGCTGGTGCTGTTCCAGCCACTGGGGGGCGCCACCGTGGACAATCTGCTCTCTGAGCCACACCAGACTGATGAATGCACACAGAGTGCAAGTGACAACAAAACAACCCTGAAGGCAGTCTGCGAGGAGGTTGTCTCTGCAGAAACACAACAGAAATATATTAAAGCAAACAACAGCAACTAAACTGTTCAAAATTCCAAACAGGGAATCATCCATTTATAGGAAATGATCTCTTCTTACGTAGAGAGCATGTCCAGCGGCAGTGTCAAAAGAGAGCTCACAGAGCCGGTAAAAAGACACTTATAGATGCGACCTGAAAATAAAGAGATCACAGAATTAAACAAGTTTT
Organism: Xiphophorus hellerii; assembly: GCF_003331165.1. NCBI lineage: Eukaryota > Metazoa > Chordata > Actinopteri > Cyprinodontiformes > Poeciliidae > Xiphophorus > Xiphophorus hellerii. Next base: position 11,633,066 of record NC_045692.1, read on the forward strand.
ATCCTTATAAAATTTTATTAGATTTTTATTAATACAATTTTGAACTGATTCAGTCATTCTGTTGCTTTATGCTTATTTTTTCCTAACTAATGAGACATAGAATGACTTCTCTCTTGTTTCTAAAGGTGTGAGAAACTAAAAGCTGCATCAGTTAAAGGTTAAATAACTTATCAGCACAAGTCGATTAATCCTGGTGAAGCTTTTCCAATGGGAGTCTCCTGTTGATTCGATTACACAATAGGTGTGGTACAGTGATTGTGAGGTAATCCCTGTTTTGGACCGTGATGATTCCTCTGCGTGTCTCTGTTGGTTCTTACTGCCCTGGGTACGCCTTCAACACCTACTAATTTACTAACGCTCACACTCCAAACTTTAATTAATTGGTTCATTTGTTTTGGGTAAAATCTGAATCACTTTAACAAAAAAAAACCCCAATAATAACCTTCCAAAAATATTTTTGTTTCCCTTTCTTGTCAATTTTCTAACAAGGCAAGTAATGACAGAATATCACTTACATGCAGTGAGAGGAACCACTCCAAGCCATGCGAAAGCAACCAGCGTGTAATGGAACCAGTAGCGGATGGCTGTACCCACACTGGTCAGCAGGCCAGCACAGATGTCCTGGATGGGCAGACGTGAGGGCATATCTGGAGAGTAGACTGAAGTGGGCAGAAGACGAAAGTTAGATTTCTTGACAAGAGTAAAACATTCTGTTTACAATTCACATTGTTTGAATACATAAATAAAGCTAAAGAAATATCACTAATAATGGGGCCTAATACTGTATAGATCTATACTCAACTAGTAAACATGTTGAGAACTAACATTCTAATGGATGGACTCACTTGGTGTGAAAGCAAATCTGTGCTTGCATAATTCACAGTACTCCTTCCTGCTGTGTTTCAGCCACTGGACCAAACTGCAGACGTTAGAAGAAAAATAAATAAATACAGAAAAATGCCAGTCATCCTTGAAATATCATGTACAGTACTTATATTGACAGGAAACCACAATATCAGGACATCTAAAAACAGAAAACTGCCTTTAATATTAGTACGTTGAGAACACTCTCAGCTTGATTAGTTCATAAATTTCTGGTTTAACTTAACATTACCTTGTTATATTATTATTGAAAAAAGTTGCTCAGATCAGATTTAAAGGCCCATTGAAGACACCTGCTTCATTATTCAAGAATATAAAATGTACACCCAACACAATCAGGCATTAATGGATTCAATATTTGAATAATGCAAAAGGTTAACCAAAAGACCTCTCTACTGAAAGGTTTCTGGGTCAATTGTTAATTTAGACACTTGTAAAGATTTTGAAAGAAATAATAGGTATCGGACCAGAGGATTGAGTCCGACACATACCATTCCTGGTGGATGAATTTGATGCTGCCGGTGCACACGCATGGATGGTACAGGGGTTTGTCTGGGGTCCCCTCAGAGCGACACACACGGCAAATATCCGCTGGAAAAAAAAACACCGAACATGAGACCAATTGATAGTGCTAGAAATAAAAACAATTACTAGATATCAATGTAAAATGCTGCTTAACTTTTAAATAAAAACAATGTTTTGGATTATAGATTTAAGATATGCACAGATAAGTAATTACATAAGGATTCAACTGGATTCAGGGAGAAACTAAGGGTGAGTAATCTACACTGCTACACTACAATACTTACAATTACAGGTTGACATATAAATTTCCCTCAGTCCGTTCCTATGGTTTTAAAATCTGATTAATCGGATGCTAGGAAAAGTGCCAGGAAATTTTACATGGCTAAAACAAAATAACACTTATGGTGTATAAACTAAAGAAACAACATACACCGCATTTATTAAGGTTATGTTTTAAGTTTTCTCTGTTTTTGACCCTTTTTCTTTTTAAAATGTATTTTCTTCTAAATCCCTCTCCTATTTTCTAGTGTGTTTTTCCACAGATTTAATTAAAAGCAACTAAACCTTATTGCAAATACGTTGATATCGACATTATCATACTCTGAGAACGATGCTAACTTACAACAAGAATAAAAAAACACATCCTGGACCAGCAAGTACAATTTCCCCAGTAGAATTCAAGTAAGCATTTCATTATTAGTTGATTTATTTATTAACTGGATTAAGGTTTAGATCTGGGCAGTGTACTTGACTACTATGCAAAGCTAAGCTTAAGGACAAATAACAGTAAAGTGATGACATCATCCGTAATTTCTGTTGGGGTTTTTTTTTCCAACGCTCTCAACATCAAAATACATTTCAGCCAAATCTACAATCACGCGGAGCTTTGTTGCACAAAAATAACATTTGATATAGGTCTCATGCCTTCTCGAATCTACCTCACATTTCACTGACAGCCGCTGCTAATCATCTGCCATTAGGAGAACTGCTTGGGAGCAGCAGGTTTGTTTCTAAAAGATAAATTTCAGAAGCTGACTGCTGTTAACCACCGATTCGAAAGCAACAAGAGACTCACCTTCTTCGGCAGTGTCCATGTTATTGACTAAACACCGATGACGTTCTCTAATAGGGTAGTCTCGTACCGTGAACCCATTAACGACACAGGCAATATCGCCAAGCTAGCTGTGCTTACGCTAGCGACACGACTGTATCCTACGGTTCGGATGCATTGGCAGTCGTGAAATGGTTTCCCAGCAGAAAACACCGAGGTGTTTGTTGTGTTCTATCCTTTCACCTTGAACACCTAATCTCTGGTGCGGGAAATGTTTCTATTCCACAGTAGACCGAAGCGCTGGAAAATTGTGTTGCTAATTCGAGAGCTTGGATCTGGACGACAAACGGCTAATTGCTAAACGGAACAGCGCATGCGTAAGCGTTACGGCCGTGTTGTTCGTAACTGAGTCACTGCTGTTTGCCAGCTCGTTTAAATGAACGACAGAATCTGTCTGTGAAAGGCTTGTAAGCGGAAAAATTACAAATGAAAATAGAGATAAGTAAATGTAATAATAGATGTGCAAGCAAAAGCAGAGCGGGCACACTTAATAGAGCAGATTAGTTCATTCTGTGCGGAGAGGGAATGAATCTTATGCAATTTTAACGAATTTGTACGTGCAGTTTAGTATTACTTTCCTGGAAAAGTATATATGTTTTGCATGTGCGTATTTGTACATTTACTAATAGAACCGTACCAGAAGAGGGCCAAATTATAATCGCTACACAAAAGATATGTTTGTGAGCCGGACGAGCCGGATCTTGTTGGTTAGCTGAGCCAAATGGTTGGGATACCAGAACAGGGGCAGAAAGCCCATCCCTGCCGCTGTCAAGCTTGTGTCATGACTGTTTTACTTCATTACACTGTATCGATTGCGACGGCATAAAATCAAACAAAACAACAACTATCAATAAAGCTAGGCTAACATTTCACTGTTTAAAGACAGCTATGTATTAGTCTTATTAAAATGAACATGTCTCCATTAGGACAATTTTTGCTAGGTTTCTCTCAGATGATGCTTCTAGAAAGGTGTTCCAATTTCAGGTAATAGCCCCACCTACTGGAGGATACTTGTAAAAGTTTCGTGAAGCTAAAACCTGGGCGTCTTCTGTCTCTTTCCCGAGCAGATAAAAGGTGAAGTCTTCTTACCGCTGTAGTTCTAGGCTCGGTTAACGGAGATGCAAAAATTATAAAGACTCTCCTCTCTATTTTTGTTTGCATTTCCAGGTATTCATTTTTAACCTTTTTAATCTTATGCACAGATTTTTTTTCAAATAATTTTGTATTACATGAAACCACATTCCTTGGATCTTTTACATTTTTCTTCCAACCGCATTAAAGATATAAAGACATATATCTTGTTTCCAAGAGAAATTAGCAATGAGCTAATGTAAGTGAATGAGACTTTAATGACACCTGACAGTGTTTTCATGAGGATAGTTGCGTGTAATCTGTTTATAAATTAATTGTTTTGACAGTAATAATTACAGGATCACTTATTCTCAATGAAAAGGCACCGCTGGGATTCGAACCCAGGATCTCCTGTTTACTAGACAGGCGCTTTAACCATCTAAGCCACGGCGCCAATATTTAAGACATTATACAGACTACACTGAGCTGAAAACCGGAATCATGATCCTATTAGATGTATGGCAGCTGGTTTCTTTTGCATCAGAAAAATTGGCACAAACAGAGGAAGAGAAGTTGGATGTGGAAATAGCAAAGTACTGATGAACATTGTACAGTAACAATATCCTTGTGTTACATAGAACAAAAGAAGAGTTGGCTATAGCGTCATTAATTCATGTCAGGTTTCTCATCAAAATTTTATAAAATTGAAATGAATAATTTCTTAAGTTAGGATTTTAACATGCACACAAATTGTAGGTCTGATATAATGCAGCTTGCATTAAAAGATTTGTTTGTTTTAGGACTGTTTCTACATGTGGAGTGCAATGGAGTGCCCTTTAAAAGAAATAGCTTTATTCTAAAAGTTTCAGTGTCACCATGCAACTAAAATGGAACCCTGAATACGTTTTAACCTAAGTAAAATAACAAATTCTGCACAAAACCTGTTTTATTTTATTTTAGAAAGTTTGAGATATAGTGATTGAACGTTGATAAAATTAGACTCTGCAAGAACAAGCGGGCTTAAAAAAAATAAATGAATAAAATACCAATCTTTTTATTCAAACTCACCACACTGCCTTTAAACTTTGCAAAAATATCTTTATGTTCAATGAAAACAGACAACTTTTTTAAATGTAAGAGAACTGATTCATTTTATTGAGAAGACTAAGAAGATTTGAGATACAGAAATATCACTCAGAATCGATTAAAGGCGCTTTAGAAGTTAATTTTATCCTTAACAAACTGCTTTTGTTTGCTGTGACAGTACTTCTTTCTAAATAAATTGGGTAAAATTGATCATTGATCTTCAGTATGAATTTCATGTTGTTAATCTAAATTTTCTCCTTTCAGTTTCTGCAAATCAAAGACTTGATAAACATCAAACACTGAAACTTTCTTGCATTGCAACAAAATGGAATTTATTTTGTAGTATGAAGAAAAGAAAAATGCTTTTATTTTGAAACCAAGCTCAATAAAGTCTGGGCAGGTTGATGTTTGTCACGTGACCAGTTATTTATTCTAGTAGCCCATTCATTGTGTCTCAGAGTCTGCAAGCCTTTCATTTTTCTCACATTGACCATTACTATACTTTGGAAACCCGCAGGACAATACGGTATGTGTCTAAATTAGGGCAAGCTGATTTTCAAAATGCTAACGGAATGCTTAAAAATCCGTATAATTCTCACATTTTTAGAAAATAAGCCATTATTACCCATAAAGATCGATAGAGGTTTTCTTGCAAAATGCTTCGTCACTGTTGCGTAACATAGAAACTTTTACCATAATGATCCTAAGTGAGCAACTTTGTGACAAAACTTGAGCTTTCCTCATTCCACCGTGGTGGCATAAATTAAGAATTAAAAGGCTTAAATCTTATTAAAATTAAATATTATTACAGAGGAGCTCAAGATATACCTAGAAACTAATACATCTACGGAAACAACACCTCTGATATTATGGGACTGTGCCAAAGCATTCCTTCGGGGCCGTATAATATCCTTCACATCTGCGAGGAAAAAACAGAAGAATGCTAAACAAAAAGATTTGGAGGACAAAATTAAAGAATTAGAGCTTAAACATAAAAGACACGCTTCAGCTAAAATCTTGAAGGAATTAAATGCAACCCGCAGACAACTAAACAGCCTATTGTCAGATAAAGTAGAGGGCAACTTGAGGTTCACTAATCAAAAATATTATGAATATGGCCAGAAGGCTAGTAGGTTATTGGCATTTAGATTGAGGAAACAACAGTCCTCCAACATGGTTCATAAAATAAAATCCCAAGAGTCTATTGAGACAAGACCTGACAAAATAGCAGAGGCCTTTGCAAAATTTTATAAATTATCATATACAAACACCGATACCTGTAATAATGACCAAGAGCTCACAGATTTTTTAAATAATATAAAATTGAACCACTTAACGGATGAGGCGGCGTTGAACTTAGATCAACCGATTGAGGAATGGGAGATCAAGCAGATAATTAAATCGCTTAAGAACAACAAAAGTCCAGGCCCAGATGGATTTACAAACGAGTTTTATAAAACTTTTCTAGATCTTCTGGCCCCCCTGCTATTAAAAGCATATCACCATGCTTTAAAATCCAAAACTATGGCACCATCTTGGACAGAAGCCACTATAGTAGTAATCCACAAAGAGGGTAAGGATCCTACAGACTGCCAGTCCTATAGACCTATATCACTGTTGAATACAGATTCACGCATACTCACAGCAATCCTAGCAAGACGACTTAACAAATTCATCACCCAAATCATACATCCCGATCAGACAGGATTTATTGTAGGCAGGTACTATGCTGATAATCTAAGGCGCTTACTAAACATAACAAGCGTTCAAAAAGAGAGAAAGATTGAATCAGCAATTATATCCTTAGATGCCCAAAAGGCGTTTGACAGAGTGTCTTGGAAATACTTAATTCATACTTTGAAATGTTTTGGATTTGGCCCACATTTTGTTGACTGGGTGCAAACACTTTACTCCTCTCCACAGGCAGCAGTTAAAGTTAATGGCTTTAGATCAGCTAGATTTTCATTAGAACGGGGGTGCAGACAGGGGTGCCCGCTATCACCCCTTCTGTTTGCCGTTAGTATTGAACCGTTAGCCCAAATCATTAGAGATGATGCTAATATTAAAGGGATAGAAATTAACAAGGAAGTACACAAAATCTCATTATATGCTGATGATGTATTATTGTATTTGACGGAACCTAAATCAACAATCCCCCACCTGAAAGAGCTCATCTCTCAATATGGATTTTACTCAGGCTACAAAATCAACATAGAAAAGACGGAAGCTATGGATGTAAATGGCACAATTTCAGACTTCATAAAAGCACAGAGTGGCTTTAAGTGGCCCAAGAACGGTATCAAATATCTGGGTATTCAAATACCTCCACTTCTATGTGACCTCTATGAGGCAAACTATAGCAAACTTCTACGAGTCATTAGAAATGACCTGGAGCGTTGGGATACACTCCCTATCTCTCTGATAGGTCGTGTTGAAAGTATCCGTATGAACGTTTTGCCAAGACTACTCTATCTATTCCAGATGCTACCGGTGGAGATTCCCAAATCTACCTTTGACACTTTAGATAAAATGATAACTGGATTCATTTGGCAAAAAAAGAGACCTAGAATCAGATTGAAAACCCTGCAGTTACCTAAACTCAAAGGAGGCCTCAAACTCCCAAACTTAAAATATTATTACTGGGCTGCACAACTTAAACCCTTATTAGTATGGCTACAAAATAGTGCAGATACTCGTTGGCTGGAAATAGAGGAAAGCAGGTGTTCAATACCACTACAAACATTACCTTTCTTAGATACTCCTGCAAAGGAAATGACAATCTGGACAAAAAACACCCTCAAAGTTTGGAACAAAATACAATCGGCTTTTAAATTATCAAAACAGATTTCACTTTTATCAAATATAGGATATATGAAGACATTTACACCGAACAACTTAGATTCTGGGTTCAAAAACTGGTCTAATTATGGGCTATCTCATATCCACCAATTAATTAATAAGGGGAATTTCAAAACCTTTGAACAGATAAAAAGTGAATTTGGCCTCCCTAAGACGGACTTCTATAGATACTTACAACTTAGAACCTTTGTGACGACACACAACAATTGGACTAAACTTCTTGAATCTACACCTATAGAAAATTTCCTAATGGACATACAAAGGGGAAAGGGAAATGATAAAGTAATTAGTAAAATATATGACCTGTTTCTGTCCATAAATGTGCACGATTCCACAAACATAAAGCATAAATGGGAGACTGAATTGCAGGAGTCAATAGCAGGAGACACATGGGAAGAAATATGTACTGAAGCACAATTAACAACAAATTCTAATACATGGAGAGAATTCAAATGGAAAGTAATAGTCCGGTTTTTCAGAACACCAGCAATAACCAGTAAAATGAACCCAACACAACCCAGTCCATGCTGGAGAAACTGTGGGACGCAGAATGCAAATCATACTCATATCTTTTGGGCTTGTCCTAAACTAAGTGTATTCTGGGAGGACATTTTTGAAGCTCTCAAGGTAATTTTTAGAAGAAATGTTCCAAAAACCCCCTTTGTGGCAATTTTGGGAGTAATACCTGATGGATTGGACAGGAAGGATGATAGATATCTTCTAAGAATCTTGCTTACAGCAGCATTGAAATGCATAACTATCAGATGGCTGAAGCCAGGACCTCCTACATATAACACATGGATACAAAAAGTTTGGGACATTCATTTGATGGAAGAAATCACATATTCCTTAAGGCTTCAAAAAACAGTTGTTAATATAAGGTGGAGCTCTGTCATACCGTTATTATTTCAGTGACACAATAACAGGATTGCCCTTTTGCACTTGTGTGTTCTCTTGGGTCGGTCTAAAATACCATGGTGGGAACCACTTTAACTCAGGGAGGATTTAATCGTATGTTTTGTATTTTTTTTTTATTTTGCTGTTATCTGTCTGTTGATTTCGTTTTGTTGTTCTGTAATCATTATTACATTTGTTAAGAACACCTACTGTCTCATCTCCTGTTGCCAAGTTGTAATGCAGATGACAAATGTCAGTAAGAGACGGAAGAATGTAACCTTCAACATGTGTTGTAAAAAATAAAAAAAAATAAAGTTCAATAAAAGGCTTAAATCGCAGATTTCTTACATGCATTGATATTAAGAGGCTTCGATAATGACCATAGGCGTTGCCAGACAGTTTACAAAAGCATAGTCCTCAAACTGCGTTTCTTTCTTTCTTTCTTTCTTTCTTTCTTTCTTTCTTTCTTTCTTTTTTTACCGTAAAAACTTAAACATGAACAAAATACGCAATGCATTTTTTTTTCTGTTGCTTTTCATCATGATGTTGAAACTCCTAGTAACTGATTAAGGTAATAAGATGAGATTATATTTTAAAAATTCACATAGGAGAATGATAAATATGTACCCACAAAAAATGATATAGCAGAATGTATTTTTTTGCTATGGGAACTGCTCCTTTGGTCTCTATTTTATCTCTTGCTTTCCTCAGTCATTCAGCATCTCTTCTTTGTCTTTCTACAATCAAACCCCGTTTATCTGCAGTAGCTTGTAAAATTTACAAAATATTTATTTTCCATTTTTACGTGATTCGCATAAAGAGCATTAGGATAAGAAGACTAATTGAAACAAGGTTAGTGCTATTCTACCAAATGCTGTGACATCTTGTTCCACAAGTCATTAACTTTTCACCTTAATTACACCAACGTATTCATTAGATCATTTAATACGTTATTTAGTCTGCCACTGTTTTCATTAGGAACGAATACACACAATAGAATACACTTGTCAGTTTTATTCCAGTTATGAAATGTTCGATTGTGGTCAGACCAAAGATTTGCCTAGTCACCTTAGTACATCCTGTGGTCTGAAAAGCATGTTGATTGATGAGGAGTGGCGACTGACTTCATCCGAGTTCAGCAGATAACTCAATAAAACCAAGTTACGTATTCTTTATTAAAGACCACAGAGGTCATGGAGTCACAATTATTTTAAAAAAGGCGTCCCTGATCTTTAAAACTGAATTTCAAATTTAGAAAGGAATTCAACTAGCAGAGAGCCAATAATAATTCATTAGCAAGTGAAATAACTGTACATTATTTTAAATCAAAGTTAAATTAAATATGAATAATTTCCCAATTGAATTCTTCAGTTACTTATCCAATAAATGATTCCATGATATACCTAATATTATTATTATTTTTATTTATTACGTGTGTACTTTCTTTCATTATTCATCACTAATATTAGTACTTTTAAATGACATCTTTGGATTGTGACCCCTTCCAGCCCATATTAAAAATGCATGTTATTTTCCCAAATTAACCTGAGGTCACACAACATATTCCCTTTATCCTTAGGTGTTATGTCCTACAAATATTTGTTCTGACAGAATAGAGACACTTTCCATCTCCATCATACTATGTCTGTGTGTGTGTTATTAGATGGCAAACGAGGCCAAGCCATGTCCCTGTGATATTGGTGATCGGTCTGATTACGGAGGGCAGGGCCAGGAGGTCCAGATTGAGCACATCAAAGCGTACGTAGTGAAACCCTCCGCCACATCGGACAAGGCTGTGATTGTCATCCAAGACATCTTTGGATGGGAGCTTCCCAACACCAGATATATGGCTGATATGCTGGCTGCCAATGGATACACGTGTGTAAACGTCACTTCTGTATTTTAACTGAAAAATGCATCAGGATTATTATATTATTTGCCCTGATGGTCACTTTCCACGTTTTGTCCTGTGCAGTGCTGTTTGTCCCGACTTCTTTGTCGGGAAGGAATCTTGGAGTCCAACCAAAGACTGGTCCACATTTCAGGAGTGGCTTAAGGATAAAAAACCAACTGACATTAACAAGTGAGTACACTTTCAGTTCAACTTATCTAGGTGGACTCCTATTGTGCAGAGCTTATCTCGAGTCTTTAACATCATGCATGAGTCTAACAGTTATTTCGTTCTCAGAGAGGTCGACGTTGTGCTGAAGTACCTGAAGGAGCAGTGTGGAGCCAAGCGCATTGGAACAGTGGGCTTTTGCTGGGGAGGAGTGGCAACACATTACTTGGCCTTGTTATATCCTGAAATCAAAGCTGGAGTGTCTGTTTATGGTACGTCGTTTAACCAGCAGAATATATAATATTGATTATTTAAGTTGGATTCAGAATGGGGTTTACGTGTTACTCTGCAGGAATAGTTCGTGAAAGAGAGGACAGGTATTCACTGAAGAGCCCGACACTGTTCATCTTTGCAGAAAACGATAACGTCATCCCTCTGGATCAGGTCAGTGTGTTCTGTTTCTGACTTTTACTGAATTCATGATTTTTTTTATTTAGAATGTTTTTAATTAACTTTGGAGTGTTTCTATAGACCCTTTCAAAAATTGTGATATTCCTTGAAATCTTTCTCACTTTGTAACCAAAAGATTCAGTGCATATTAAAGTTTTATATAATAGATCAACCTAAGATGTGCAGTTTTTAGTTGTTGGAAAAATACAGCATACCTTTGTGTATATACCCCTCCCCCCCATTACCCATGTACCATCCATTAATGACTGTAGAAGTATAAAAATTGCAGTAAAGGAGAAATGCAATTGTTTTGGAAAAGATTTATAAAGTACCCTTCAAAATAAAGTACTGCTTTGTGTTGCTTTATCACCTAAAATTCTACTGAAACACTTTAACGTTTAAGACTTCAATGTGACAAAATGCAAAAATGTTCTGAGATATTGCACATATACAGTGCAATACATATACTGTATTGTAGTATACTGTAGTTTGTGTGCTTAAACAAACTTGTTCTTTCACTCATTAGGTCAGTGCCCTGGAAGCAAATCTGAAAGGGAAATGTACAGTAGACTTCCAGTTGAAAGTATTCCCTGGACAGACCCATGGCTTTGTCCACCGCAAGAGAGAGGACATCAATCCAGCTGATAAACCCCAAATTGAGGAGGCCAGAAAGGATATGCTCAACTGGCTGAATAAATACATCTAAATATGTGAAATAAATCAAAGTTTAAATTGCTAAAATAGTGCCTTAAAACACATAATCAGATTAATATGGGTATTGATTGGTGGGTTATGTAATCTTGTGGTTGATATTACATCATACACATGCATTTTTTTTTAATGTCTGGATGAAAGTATAATTTCTTATGAAAAAAATATTTTAACCAATAAATCATGAATGTATGCCAAAAACAGACTGACTGCAGTACAGAAACACTATAAATACAGTGACAAAATATACTCAATGAAATGAGTATATTTTGTAAATGAGTATAAATGGTGGATGTACCCAATAAGCAATAATTGAATGTCAATAAAAGCACATGGAAATTTCATCAGTCAAATGTTTTATTGGCGACTTTGTAACGAATAAAGCTTGGACATGTTGTATCAAATGATAAATAGCAATACGCAGTGCGATGTGGACATGGAGCTCGAGGAAGTGCCAAGGACCTCTGAAACAGCTCACATATTTAACCCCTCCAGAGCACACTTGAGCTGCTTTCCTTCAGTCGGGGAGCTTCAGTCTTCGCTCTCTCCTGGGTTTCGGATGTCATCTATCTTTAGGATCATCTTAACCACCTGGGTAGCCAAAAGAATCTGCTGCTTCTTGCCAATCAAGGTCTCAATTACATGTTGCTGCTTCATGTCTGTGCAGGATGAAACAAAGCCAATTAACCTAAATGAGGCCTTGAAGGTTTTCTCAATTAATTCATGTTGGTAGACCAAAAAAAAAAAAAAGATTTGTTTCTCAAATATCCAGATCAAAGCACAAACGCCTTACCATTGGTGTTTTTGTGCAAGCAGTCGATGCCAAGGAAAGGGTTGTTGTCCTTTACTTGTCTGGCTCTGACCTCGGTCATAGTCTGGATGGGGCTGAGACCGCTGTTCTCAGCCAATGCCATTGGGATGACCTCTAGAGCATCAGCAAATGACCTCATGGCATACTGTTCCAGTGATGGGCACTGTTGAAGAAAACCGATGTAAGTACAAAACGGTCTAAGTGTCAACATCAAGATTTTTACATCAATCGTCCAAGTCGTACCTTATCCGCCGCCTGGTTCACAGCGAGAGCACATGCAATCTCTGACGCTCCGCCGCCGTAAACAACACGGTTGTCTCTGACCAAATTGCGAATTACACACAGAGCATCATGGAGCGCACGCTTAGCTTCCTCGATGATCTATTATCAAACATGAAAGAGTGGATTAAAACCAACATGCGCCAAGGTAAATACGTAGTTTACAGGGTGAGGGACGGTAGGTGTTCACCATTTTGTTGCCACCACGGATGAAAATGGTTACAGCCCTGGTGTTTTTGCATTCTGTGATCACCAGCATGTGGTCCTTAGTTGTGCCAAAGGAGATTTCCTTCACTAAGCCGGCGGTGCCCAGCTTCTCTGGCGTCAGCTCACTGAACCTCGGCACAATCCGCCCCCCGGTGGCTATCGCTATCAACTGCACCAAAAACATAAAACATAACGAGTAATTAGTAAGTAATATACTCGATTTAATGGGATAATCAAGGTGGAAAGAGTACAGGAAAGTTTGATTTTAAGGTTTTCGGCAAATTTTAACCATTTCTTACTTCAATCTCTGGCCCACCGACCCAGCGCACGGCAGGCAGCTCGTTTTGCAGCAGAAGGTGGTTCGCCTCGTCATCAAAGCCCCACTGGCAGATGGCCAAGTTAGCACCAGTGCTTTTGACCTAAAATAAACCCACACATACATTGTTTACACCAAGTAAGTTAATCAAACATTTAAGTCATTACGACAATCAGCTCTAGCAACAATCTAAAGCAGGACAGTAATTTGGGGCGTTTACCTGCTGGATCATCTCTTCAAACTTTTCTTTTTCATACTTCTGCAGGGCTTTGTAGTCCTCAACTGAGGTCACATCCAACTTATGCTTGGTCTTTGGCTTTGGAGGCTCAAACGGGCAGGTCAAGATAGCGATTTTAGCATCATTTAGAGCCTTATAAAAAAGGAAGAAGGAAACATTTGCCTTGTTATGATACAGCTAAATCAGATGAAGGTAATCAAATTGATCTTCATCCTATTTAATTTATTCTTAATCTGATTAAATACATTACAAATAATTTATATTTCATCTTGCTGGAGGAAAATTAGAAGCAGATAATTAAAAGATGATTAACAAAAAAGACAGGAATCCTCTCACAATATTATTCATACATATTTATACCTTGGGCATCTGAGGGTGGCTGAACTCTTTGTCAACTACCACACCCTTGATGAGCTGTGTGTCCTCCAGCTTTCCTCCTACTTTCCCTTCCACCTTGATGAGCTCAAAGTCTACATCCTTCCTTTCCATGTCAGCCACAGTGAGGATGGCATTCACTGCGATCTCTGCCATCTGTCTGTGGCACCGGTTAATTCTAGAAAACAAGAAAAAAAACAACATTCAATATAACTAACGGGATTGATTATGTGAAGTTAGGAAATAAAAAGATCTCCCACAAATGTTACTGTGAACCCAAAAACCTTATGACTTACACTTTTGATCCCAGTGTTGTCATGGCAGTCTGGATGAGAGGTTCAGTGTTGTTGGGGTCACAGGGAAAACTTTCTGCCATTTTGTCTAGTGTCTCTATAGCAATACGTGCAGCCTGGTCGTAACCATCGGAGATCCTGATGGGGTGGATCCCTCGGTCCACCAGCTGCTCGGCCTGCTCGAGCAGCGCTCCGGCCAGCACTGAAACAAAATAAAAATGTCTAAGTTAAAATCTACCATCTAAAATTAGAGGCTAAAGTCCCATGTTCGATTCTTGAGCTGAGTAATTTCCGGCATGTTTTCCCCATCTTAACAAACCTTCTTCCTATCAAGTTAAAAACAAAGGAAGGCCACTAACACCATAAGAACAAGACAAAAACACATAGTTGACATGTACATTACAGGGATATGCTAATTCTTTTCCCCATCCCATCTTAAATAAAGGATTTAATAGAAACAACTTTGTTCTATTGACTTCCACACAGAACTCTGACTGTTCATTAACACTTCAGAACCATCATCCTTGACATTTGAAAAGTATCAATTGTGTGTTTACAATGAACTTTGTTGGATCCAATTAATGCACAAAATTGCCTGATAAGTAGAGAGAAAATACATATATATTTTTTAAGAACAATATCTTTACATTAATGATTGAATTAATTGAAACATTAATTGGATTACTCCAAAAAAAAAAGCTGTTAGCAGCCCTACCTGATATCAACAGTTTTTTTATTTGAGTACAGGACTATTTTGTAAATGAATAATTATAGCAGAATGGATTCAGAAGCACCATCACATCTGTGCCAGATCACATACCGACAACTCCAGTGGTTCCATCACCAATCTCATCATCTTGGGACTTGGACAGCTCCACCATAAGCTTGGCAATCTGGTGGTCCACATCCATCATGCTGAGAATAGTGGCTCCATCGTTAGTGACAGTCACCTCTCCATCCTTGTCAACCATCATTTTGTCCAGACCTAATTAATAATTGTTAAAGAGGAATGTTAATACGCTTAACTGTATATAGCAAATAGAGGTTTGAAATAAAAGCCACTCGAAGAACCTTATAAAACGAAATGACAGCATAGTGGATAGTTCTTACATACCGTTAGGTCCCAAAGATGTTTTCAGCGTTGAAGCGACTGCTTTGGCTGCCATGATGTGAGACTATAAAAACACAATATTTGAAGTTAGCCAACAATTTCATCTTTTATCACTTAATAATTTGCCACCAAATGTGTGCATCACCTTTGTTATAGAGGTGATGCACATCACCATTGACTATTGTGGGTAGAGCTCTGTGAAGCAACACCCCTGGCTCAACGCCTTACGGAGAGCACATGGGCCTCCATGTTAGCATGACTGCTTACAAATCTTTCAAGTGCTGTTACGATACTAATGCAAATCAGGTGGGCTTTCAGGAAATAACTATGCATTTAACGCAAGCATTTAAGGTTAAACGCCTCTCGTACTTAACTCAAATAATAAGAAAACATCAAATTCACTTCTAGTTAGCCATAATGCTAATTTTTTGCTAGCTAGCCCATTGTACCTTCAATGCGTCAATTCCCGTTAGCCGAGTCTTCTTGTCTTGGTCTTTAATGATGATAAAAGGCCTGCCATATTCATCAAATGCCAGTGTGCCCAACGTGGACATGTTGAGTGATGATTTAAGAGTCGCTATCTGCGCTCAGTACTTAGAAAAGTGAGTTTTAAAGATGTTGTTCTGGAGTGTTGCTACACTGCAAGCCGCACGGTTCTGCCGGCGACTTCTGGAAGGCTCCACGGGCGGGGAGGGCGGAACCAAATACTCAGAAATGTGCCTTGACAAATGCTCAAAAATCGTCCAATAAATGTACAGTTTACTCTTCTGTCTAAAATAATGAACTATTATGCTTGATAAAAAAATATTTACAACATTGGCATGACGACCGTTTAGAAAAACATTAGCAAAAAGTGCTTTTTTACAACGTGGTTTATTCCGATCCCGTTCAATCTCAGCAGGCGCTCTGATCTCGCGTGAATTCAGAAAAATAAAGTCAATGGAAATGTGTTGACGAGGTGAATTTGTAAAGCCATTCTAAAAAGGTAAGGGCCGTTCTACAGAATAAATGTCTATTAGCTATATTGTCTAAGTTATGCGGTGCCGTAAAATAGTATTTCATTTGTACGAACGGAAGCAAATGTTTGCAGCAAGAGATGAACCGGAGTTCAGATAACTGTGCTTTAGTTTCTGAACTTTATTCTGAACTTGCTGTATTTTATTTTTAGTTTTCACAGTGGCCGGCGACCGTTTCTTTTTGTTTATAAGTGACAAAATCTACACATTTCGCTCCCACGTGTGCCGTTATGAATACAGCTGTCAACGTGAAAGTTGGACGTAATTTCCGGTGTGCTGTTGATATGATTCCGGTCAGACTGTGCAGGTTTTACCCAGCTTGGAAGGTGTTATTGTGGCCGTCTGTCTGTTATTTGTCCAAGTATGTTGGTAAGAGGATACATCTGGTACACACTCCTACTTCGAGTAGATAATCAGATTTTATCTGTTGTCATCCATCAACAGATGTTTTGTTCAGCTACACTCATTGCAAGGTTGTGTCTTACTGCTTTTCGCTCATGCATTATACTATAAATTTTAAAATACTGCTTATGCTGTGAATATGCATAAATTACTGCCTTAATACTTTGTGGAGCCTTCATACGACTCATTGATTTATGCCGAGATAAAATGATAAACAAGTGGACTCTTTATTAATCAGGGAACTTTTGAGTGCATCTGGTTGCACATAGTAAATAGAGAATGCAAATGCATGCCACCCTTGTCAGTTACACATTTATAAGCATTTTGTGAACATTATCCTTCCAAATGTTAATTGTGCAATACTTTGTGTTTCACGTTAAATCCCAAATCACATTCATTAAAGTTTGTGATTGTTATGTGGCAACATTCTATTTCTAATTTCTTTCAGTGTATTTAATTGCTCTTCTGTTCTTTAAAACATTTGAATTGCCTTTTGTAACATTAGTGTCAAATTTATAAATACACTTTACTTCCCCTAATAATATATTGTTTAAATCTTAGCAATGGTAAACAGGTATTTTTATTATAATGTAAAGTTACTCCTTAATGCTTTTCTTTACAAAGTGCTCCATTCGTAAAATACTCATAATAAATACATGTTATTTTGTTTGATTTGTTCGTTAAGTGTTTATTTTGACAGATGATGTGCAGATTTCTGCTGCCAAACTAGGTGATATGACTGACCAAAGAAAGGTGGCAGCTGAGACTACTGTAACAATGTGACAGTAACTCTTGAGAGGGGGAAAAAAAGATTAGAGTATATTTATACTAATGCAAAAAAGCCCTCTTTTTTTCTGGCTTTCCTAGCATGCCTCTTGAGGTGAAGCCTCGTTTTGTTGTGTTGTACGGCTCTCAGAAGGGTCAGGCTCAGTCCATAGCTGAGGGCATCGCCGAGGAGGCTGAGGAGCACGGCCTGATTGCTGATCTCTGCTGCCTGAACCAAAACGACAAGGTATCTGTCGATATACCAGAATTACTTTTGTACTGCATGAGTCCCGCACACAAGAAACCATTCGGAACAAGATAAGGATTTCCCTAAATCACCTAAATGCTTTGCAGAAATGCTGATAACCAGTTTAGAGTATGTTTACTTCTAGTACAACTTGGAGAAGGAGCGTGCCCCGGTAGTCTTTGTCGTGTCTACCACTGGAGATGGGGAGCCTCCAGACAATGCCCTACAGTTTGTGAAGCGCATCAAGAAAAGGACCCTCTCCCCTGATCACTATAAACACCTTTTATATGCACTTTTAGGTAATTTCTTACACAAGGGTATTAAGGAATTCTTTTTTGTAGCTTACCCATCAGAAATATGTCAGCTGCTTTGTCATGATTTATAAAGCAAATGTAACCTCACATTGTTTTCTGTTCAGTCGCTCATCAGCTGTTCTCTGTTTATCTCAGCTTTAGGAGACACAAATTACGCAAATTTCTGCAACTGCGGGAAGACAATTGAACGTCGTCTTCGGGAACTCGGAGCCAAACAGTTCTACCCGACGGGGTACGCAGATGACGGCGTAGGGTAAGCGAACATCCAACTTTTATCACTTCTTTCTTCTCTGTCCTGCTGCTGTTTTAGAATCTCGCCGATTTTGTTGTGTCTAAGGTTGGAGCTGGTTATTGACCCTTGGCTCAAAGGACTGTGGAATTCCATTAAAGACACCTTATCAAAGATGGCTTCTGACAGAACTGTCCAACTTAAGGAAGATTCTGCCAAAGAAATTCCTGAGTCATTCTTACCGGACGTCCAGTTGAACCTCTTGAGCATCGCTGATAAACAGATCTGTGAGCCAGACTCTAAATATCCTTCTTCTTTGGCCATTTCTGATGTCAGGCCAGCTTCAGCGTCAACTGTCTCTTCATCAGCACCAAAAACACAAGCCTGTAGTGAAGGAGTCCCCCAGGTTTCCTTGGCAGCCTCACTGACAAGCTCCCTACCGCCGCTGTCTGAGTCCTCTCTGAATGTTCCTGCGTTGCCTCCGCCATACTTAGACGTTACTTTACAGGAAGCAGACGCTGTGGAGCAGGTGATGAATTTTCAAGATGGAAAAGGAAAACATATCTGCTATACTTATCCTTCACCCCATGAATGTTTTCTTTTTTCAGGCTGTTGAACGTTTGAGCAAGGAGACTTGTAATGAGGTGCCCATCTCTAAGGCGGTTCAGCTGAGTAAAGGAGACTCGGTGAAGACAGCTCTTCTGCTGGAACTGGATATTTCTGTAAGCGTCACAATATACTATGTAGTTCTCTCTCCCTATTGATTCCCATTGCAAAGGTGTATTAAAAAGTCTAAAAATAAAAAAACTCTTTTGGTGTATTCGCATAGTCTCAAACGGAAAACTGTGCAAAAATCCAAACTTTCATTTGAGCACACATATTGAACAAATGAGCCATCTCTCATCATCCCAGATTATACTTGGCCATCTTTTATGGTGTCTTTTCTTAAGTTCACCCCACAGGTTTTAGGTCTGGGGACTCAGATGGTTATAAAAGAAGGTTGATTCTGTACATTCTGTATACTATATTCAAGTATATTCGTTTTTCAGGCTCCATTAAAACTCTTCATCTACAATATTACAAAAACAATCACTGCAATAAATAGGGAAATCTTAGATTTCCATATGACTGGAGTGAAATAAGTATCAACAATGATGTTCTGTTAGAGGTGGCCACATTTACATTTAAAACATCCTGTTATTTCAAAGAGTTCGCGACTCCGTGCTCAGCAGTGAGCGTGAGGTGTTTTCCCTCACAATCACCTGGAGAATGAAGAACTGAAACACTTAATTGTAGCATCACCTCAGACAGGGATTTGAAGCAGAGTTTAGTTAACTATGCACATTTATGCATACGATGGTCAGAAAAATTAAGATTTGTTGTGGCATGCCTTCTAAACAAGATAGGAGGCTGTTGTAAATGAATATTTAGTAATCGACTAATCTATCGATTATTCTTACGATTAATCGAGTAATCGGATAAAGAAACGATACAGTAAAACATTGGTAAATCTCACATAATAGCACAGTTACTATCGCATATTAACATCAGTCCAATTTTTCACATTTGAGCTTCCCTAACAATAACTTTTCTGTAGTTTAGAAAATTAACTTGTAACAATAGTAGCTCACTTTCCAAGTTAACCTGAAGAAAAGTTATACTAAAATCTGAAATTATATTTAATTCAATAATAAAGAGGTAGGCTCACAAATAAAAAATGTCTGTAGTCCAGCTTTTCGTTTATGTATTCCTCTTCAGTCAATTTAATAGATGAACTCTCACCTTGTCCAGATATTTATAGCTTTTGTGTTTATATTAGCAATGGGATTTGACACCTTCCTTCGTCACACATAGAAACTCATCTACCAGCTAAGTGCCGCCACCTATTTGTTGAGACCAGGATGATATGAAATAAATTTTTCTCATGGTTATTAGAAAGCTTGTTTCTTTCTGCTTTGGGAATATTTCTTTTCCTCTCTTGCCATCTTCTTTACTGTGGTTTTCTTCCAAGATAAATTGCGTCCTTGCCCAGCCTTGTTTGTCACAGTTCCAGGGCTCTTGCAGACATTTTCTTACTTATGAAGATCTGGTTTACATGAATATATGATGGTATTCAGTGTATAACGACAACATTATATAACATAGGTTGTTACATTTTTATTTAATCACTAGGCTTTCCCATCCATGACCTATCACCCTGGAGATTCTTTTGACGTGTTTTGCCCAAATGTGGCCGAAGAGGTGGACCATCTGCTCCATAGACTCGGCTTTCAGGACCAGAAGAACCATCGCGTTCAGATCTCTCTTAAACACAATACAAAGAAAAGAGGTAAGATCAGAATACGGTAGTTTATTTTTTTTTGTTTAGACAGCCAAACTCCTATATAAACATGTTGTAACAAATTGAACATCATTTTGTGTATTTTTCACAATAAATCCTCTTTACAAAGTGTAATTTTACATTCTTAGATTTTCTTTTCTTCCCTCCTGAAGGTGCTCAAGTGCCACCACACATTCCTGAAAATGTTTCACTGCTGTTCCTGCTCACTTGGTGCCTTGAGATCAGGAGTGTTCCTAAGAAGGTACTGCATGTTCCAAGGTTGTTCTACAGCCACTTCCGCCGTCTGAGCTTAGTTTGAACATGAGGTTATGACAAAAAACAAGAAGACAAAGTTATTTCAGCAGTCACTTCAATGATTCTCATTTAGTACATGTAAGTTTAGTCAAAAGGAACAAGAATAGTAAAACAAAATAAAAATAGGGTGTCTGTATCAGTAAATCGGTTGTGTTTGTTATAGATGTTAATGAAAAAGATGCAAGTGTTCTTCCCCTTCGCCCCGCAGCGAATCTTTGGATAGGGTGGGCTGAGAATGATCCACCTTAACCGTCGTTTCAATCCGGGGAAAAGAAGAACGCATTTGGAGGCGTCTTTGAATTTAGACAGCCAAATTCATCGCATCGTTGTGACTTAATTGACTTCAAATGCGGCCCTTGAATGAAGAAGCCCCTGAGTTGAGATGGACCCTAATAAGCCAACCCAAGTCATTATTTATGATTTAATCCAATGAGGGTTTTTTCTGGTCTATGTGGTTTGCAGCGCTAATGCTAAAGGCAAAGAACGTCCTACTGAAACGTTCTTCTGCTTCTTCCTGGCAAACTTTTAAAGTTCTTGTCGAAGTTCTAGAAGGGAAAAAATACTTCACTTGTAGTGTACATGTAATTAATTGCACAATGCAGATATGATTAAAATATAGCTCCTTATCATTTTTTGTGACTGAGCAAGTCTACTGGGGCTCAGACTGTCTTTGTTAAGCTCTAGCTCCAGAAAGGAATGCTGGGGTTCAAAGTTTGCTTTGATAAGTTTAGCTGAGGCTGAATTTACTCAGTCCGGGGCCGAAGTTGAAATATTCATCAAACTTTTCTGGTCGCCTGTGGCGGTGTAGAATTAAAATCACATGTAGAGTGTGAAAATATCAAGTTGTAGCAGTACTGAGCTGTGAAAAAAAAAGTCTGAGCTCTGGTCAGGAATGTGCTCTGCACAAGTTTCTTTTGGAAATCTTAAAACACCTTCTTGTACTCATTGTCTTTCTTTTTTCCTATGTTTTAAAGATGGAATTCATATTTATTTTTCTCATGGATGTATCATTTCACTAGATTTTTTATATTTTGGAGAGCATCATTAGTCATAAATTAGTAAATAAACCAAGTTTGTTAAATTGATCAATATGAGGAACATTTAGTCTTGAAAACCGCTTACTGTATGTGACACATTCCATTGCAGTTTTAACATGAAGCTATTTATATTGGAATATCAAATAACAGTGTATCAGTATGGCTAAACATTAAGAAAACTTAACACTGTTTTTAAATATGGCACGTGTGTTGATCTTTGTGAGGTCAGGAGATTACAGGAAAGACAAAGTTCACCTAAACTTGTCCATATCTACAGATGTGATTAATGAGCCTAAAACAGCTGAAAGTGTACCAAACAAAAATTGATGAGGACCCAAATTTATATTTTTAATGAGTAGATGACAGTTCATAACTAATCTATGCATATGTATACAGCTGTGTGAAATTATTCAAGCCACCTATGCATAATTAATGTCTTTCCACAATTTGGTTATACTTTTAGATTAATTCACGGCTATTGAAGGAAGTTGTGTAATTACTTTTTAATTAGGTTTTTAGTGCTTTCAATTAGTGTTTTTTAAGTATTTTAATTGAAAACACAGCCTATGTTTGGGAAAACAAATAGTTTTTCCAAAACGTATCGTAATTGTGAATTAAATGGCATTTAAATAGAAAATTTAACAAGATTTCAGGGAATAGAGCACCTGATTGCACTAATAGGTTCTGATGAATTTGTTCGAGTATTAAAAGCTTACCTCAAGATAAAATGGCCAGCAAAACCATCTCCAAGTTTAATGATTTTTTTATAGTAGTTGAAGCAGCAGCACATTTATTAAACTGTCTCGCACAACGAGGCTAGAATCAAGGTCTTCCGGTTTGCATCGTTAAATGCACCTTTATTTGCTTCAGTGGATGAAACCTTCAGTAGGGATAAAATGCAGAAGGAATTTCTGCCATGGCTGATACAGGCGCAGAGCAGCTTTGGGTGAAACCACATCTGTTTTGTGTGTCTATGTGAAGGCTTTTCTGCGAGCGCTGGTGGAACATACGTCAGACAGCGCCCAGAGGAGGAGACTGCAGGAGCTCTGCAGTAAGCAAGGTGCTGCAGACTACAACCTCTATGTACGAGATCCAAACCTCAGTGTGTCGGAGCTTCTCACAGCCTTCCCGTCCTGTTCGCCTCCTCTCAGCCTCCTAATAGGTCAGACATTAACCTGTTTACTCAAGCACTTTTTAGTTCTGGTCACAAGTTTACACATACTCGTCATAGGCATGAATTCGTGTCCAAAACAAACTACTTGCATGCTTTTTAAACGTATGAACTGAAAACACAAATTGGGACTTTTTGTGGCTTTTCCCAGATTATAAACAGGATCAGAATCACACATACAGGCTCAAATATATACATGTACCACAAGTAATGTTTACTTTAATACTTACCCTGGAAGCTTGTTGATTGCTACGAAAATTGTGTGGTTGAGAAGCAGCTTCCTATGGAATATTTCTCTTCATTTTAGTAGTGTTACAAAGGTATTCTGAACCTCTGTGGATTAGATAAAATTTACAATAAATTAAAACTCAAGCCCCCAGTTCTTCTTCCTAAAATTCATTCAGGTTGTATGTTATTACTATTCCCTAACTGGAAAAAGAAGAGAAAACGGGTTAAGCTGTTTTTGTCAGACATTTTTCCTAACAGGCCACAGAGAAAAAAAAATCTCTGCAGATCACATTTATTTTTTTACTATTCTTGTTTACCTTATTCTTTCTGTCACATAATCCATAGGAGTGTGCTTTGTATTGATCCAGCCAGCTACATCAGTAGCATATAAATACTCTGAATGTTTTCATTTTGTTCTCTTCAACAGTTGTGTATAAATATTGAATGAAGAGTAAGCTTTCATACTGCCATATGTTGCACTATAACACTTTTATTTGATTTTTGTTTTCTTTAATGAGACTTTATGTTTTGGTCGAGGCAGCAACAATCTTTGTGAAGGAACTGGACACATTTTTCTGTTATGATAGATTTCATCCACTAGGTGTCACTGTAACCTCAGAAAAAAAGCAGATTTTTTTATTTTTTTTTGTCAAAGCTTTTAATCACAAAGTAGTCCACTCAGTCTAATTTAGAAGACTCCCAAAGGGTCAACACTTATTTCTCTATTGAATTTTTTTATGCACGTAAGCTCCAATAACAGTTTGGTGTCATAATTTCAGGGTGTGAAGGTTTATTGCTTACCTACATCACTGCTAATAATTTTATCGTTTCTCATCTTTCTTGGACCAAACTGCTGGTCAAAAGCAAACATTTTTCTTCAGCTCATTAAGATAGTTGGCTGGTCATCCTACATCGATCCTAAAAGGATTTGACTGAAACTTACCCGACAGTGAAATTAAGTTGGCTTCAGCTTCACATATACAAGTTGAGTCGTCCTCCAAAACAGCTGTGTCACAGCTCTCGACCTACCCCAATGTCAGTTATTTTAGGCCAAACTTGCCAAGCGCAGCACCTTTTTTTTCTTCGTTTCCGTGGTGAACTGATGCAGAAACCTCTCATCCGGACAGTCTTGCCCTCGTGAAAAATGGTGCGTTCAAGGCCCCGCAGGGCAACATCTGTTGGCTGGTTTGCGGATGAGCCTCGGAGCTCTGGGAGGACAGGGGAAAAGGAAAAAAAAGTCCAGGGTCTGTCCGGATCATAGGTTAATGGTCAAATCTGGCTCAGAGTGTCAACTGGACAGTGCACGTCTGCAATTTTTCCACTTCTCCTGCTTCATTACCTCCACCGAAGGAAAGGTGTTTGCTGATGTTGTTCACTAACTGTAAATACCAGGGGGAGATGCATTTAAGCCCAGATGTCTACATCCCACTTCAGGTTGAACGTAAAAGTAAACTCAGGGTATAAGTTGAGGGAGATTTCTACTGCTTAGAGCCAGCTATCTTGTTAAATGATCCATTGTTCCATTGTGTCAAATATAAACTTTGGGGTTACAGCCTCAGGGAAAGAAATGTTCCCAGAAATGCTCCATATGAGCATTTCTTTAGTTTACTTTACTGCTGGGTTGCAATGAAATAGTGCAGCTTTTAGCTCTCAGTTTTTTTTAAGCTTGATTTTTACTTCTGCTACCAACTAAATCAGTATAGAGGGAATCTAGCACTGTAAAACAAGTATTCACCCCTTACAGTTTTCTTCTGTTTTTCCTTTTATGCTACACTTAATATGACAATTAGCCAAATAACCTAAGTCAGTGCAAGTTTCAAGCCAAAGCCACTTTTGACCAAAAAAGAACACAGTCTCAAACCACTCTCACAACTACTGTGGTATAAATAGCATTTCGCCTTCAAAACTTTAAGCTCTGCTCTCCAGCAGAAAATCCCAAAGACTGACCATCGGTTTTTGACCTTTAAATTGGGTGTTCTGAAAAAAAAGCTAATGAGCCAACGCTGACACAAGCAAGTCCATCTCTGGATGGCTAAAAATAGCCAAAATGAAGGTTAAGGATTTAAATCGGATTGAAATTGTACGGGGTAACCTTTCGGAGGCCGTTCATGCTCTGAAACTCTCAATGGAACTAAATTAAAGCACATCTGCAAAGAAGAGTCGGCCAAAATTCCTACACATTGGCGTGAGAGGCTCGTTGGCAGTCGTTGCAAACCCATAATGGCAGAAAGTAGACTTGGGGTGGGTTTTGATGTCCTTTTTTTGCTCTTTCATCACTAAAATCATTTCTTGAAAACTGTACTTAAGATTTATGTGTGTTACATTTGTCTGATATAGATATTTTTTGGGAGATTAAGCATGTGAAGTCTGGGGGAACAAAAAGCAAAACCAGAAGAGATCTGTGAATTCTTTTCACTCTGACAAATACTTTTGTCCTAAGAAACTAGACCTGCACCATACATCACTCTGCTCATTTTAATTTTATTCCAACCAGATACATTAAAATGCCTTTCATTATATGGATTTTTAAATGGAACAGGTTCTTAGGTTTTTAAAACGGTTTGATGAGAAATCCTTCTTTAATGCTAACAACCTCCCTAATTTTTCGTGCAGCCAAATAAAACGATCCATACGTCTCAGAAGGTTTACACTTTTACCATAAGCAATGTTGCTGTCTTATTTTGTAATCCATAAAAACAGTACTTTTGCATAGAAATTCCATCACAGACACACATAAAATAGATTACACTAGGTGCACTGTGATCGACGATTCCCCTGAAAATGATAATTTCAGAATACATTTCAGGGGATTCTTAGACTAAATTTGTTGGATGAGAATTCATGTTCTTTTTCTCTCAAGTGGATAGTTCAAAATGTGCCCTGTAGTCACTTGCTGCTAAAAAAGAAAAAAAAAAAAGTTTTGTCTCAGAAAGTTTTTGAAGATAGACATCTTTCGAGTGGAAGAGAGGTATCATCGTGTCGCAGGACTGCAAGATGATGGATTGATTTTGTTCTGCTTCAGACATGTCCTGTCACTCAGTGATAGAAAGGCAGCAACTGGAGCGCTGTGCACTTGTATGGGATTGTGTTAAGGTACACGATACACCTTCTGATGGAGAGGTGTGAGCTTTCACTGACGGAAAGAACTGGATCAGACGTATTGTCCAAAAACATCTAGTTTTGCTTTGTTGTTACTTTGACAGTGTGCAGTAAAATTACTTATTACCCTTGAAACTTTTGTGAAGTGGAAGGAAAAGGACATATTGTTTTCAGGTGTTTTCTTTTCTTTTTTCAAATAAAGTGTGTTTTTTATTTATTTGCAGTCCTATTTACTCTGATACTCTTAAATCAATTCAGTTCAAGTTTGTGCAGTTTATTTTCAACGTACAGCCGTTCATCATGCTGGAGTGAACACACAGCATCCAGAAAATCAAGAACCACTCCAGATAGATCTTAGTCAGGCAAAGTTTAAAGAACTGTACAAGCCATCACTTGAAAATACATGGAAGGACCTTTTTTGTATGTTTAAAAAAAAAAAAAAAAAAAATCAGAATTAACAGAGAAACTGGTTAGAGCCCACACTTTTCAGATTTTTATTAGTTTACATCTCGAATATTTCTTCTAGTTGAAAATCGTGCACTACTATGTGTGGATCTCTCCAATTAAATTCCCACAAACACCTTCAAGTTTTGGGATGGAACATGAAATAAAATATGATTATTTTTTTCCAAATAGTTATACATAGTTAACTGTATTTTGTTTTTATGGTGTAAAAACTTTAAAAGGCATCATTGATTTTTTGTAATCCATCTTGCTTTGGCTTAGTCCTAATTATTTCTTAACATTTTATTCAGAACTGATTCACTTTGATTTGCTTCAGTGCTACAAACACATCGATTACAGAAGAGGCAAGACCAGCCAGAGTTCTTGGTGCATTTTGTTGATTGCAGCGTCTTTTCTGTGCATTAGGGAATTTTTTTTCTGTCCCAAAATAAGAAACTTCAGTCTCTGCTGTGTTTTATCCACCAGCATAGAGTTTTCACAAGCATTTATTTGGTTGCATTTTAAATAAGATATTCTTTTCATGTCAGTTTATTCTGGAACTTTATTACATTTTGTAGGCCGTTTCCACAGAAATGTGGCAACAAATCTCCTGCTACTTTGAAATACTTCTGTTTTTTTTCTTTTTCACTGAAGCCAAATACAGTCAGTCCTCTAACTCTAAAATCTTTGTGCTGATCGTTAACACTGATATATTGACTGCTTTGCTACTCAGTTTGCTTCTCGAACTTCTGCTTTCTCTGTTTTTGGAAAGCAGAGATATTTAGTCAAAGGGACAAATGGATGTCAAACGGCAGAGCTGCTTCTCAGGCACTTTGAGCCTCCCAGACGTTGGATGAACCCAGAAAGAGATGGGGGAACAAATTCAGTGCAGCTGTTTTGTCTTTGTGAGCAATTTAGCAGAAAAATGTGTTATTGTAAAACCTCAGCTGGTTACATTTGCAGCAAATTTACTCATTCCTCCGTCATCCATCAGGCAGATCCAACTAAAACGCGAGCGAATGTGGAGATAGCGCGTCACATAACTCTCAACCTGCCACCTTCTTGCGTGTCTAATGAGCGGCGCAGGTCACTGCTTGGAAACCCTGCGCTGTTGCTACAGGGTCAGAAATATCTCGTACTTTTCCTGATTTTCTCTGACACCTCGTCACGCGCATTACCTTAAAAAGGGCACCTTCATGCCTGGCATTGAAATAAGCTGTGCATAAGCAATCTGTTTCCTACTGGCTCCACATCTGGACACCTGGGATTCTATAACCCTGAGTTTGTAATTTCATAAATATAGAAATGTGTCCCAGAAACAAGACCGTAACCTGGGTGGGTGGGTGGGGGGGGTTATTGAGGATAGATTGGTATAGGCAGGATGTCTCAGTGGACCACGGTGACTTTCACATATCTCTTTTTCCCTCCTCCCCTCTGCTCTGTCATGGGTGTAACAAGATCTTAGCAAGACAACAAGATGATTGACATTTTTGCTTGCCTTTCAGAGCTTTTGCCAAAACTGCAGCCCAGGCCTTATTCAGCAGCAAGGTAAGTTGACAGAAAAAAAAAAAAAAAAACAAGTTTGTTCTGTTTGTATGCAGTTGTTCCCTGACATCCAGTTTTTACCAGTTTTTATCTGGAATAACACATGTCCATAAGTGTGTGTCTTATTTTGCTCTGACGGATTGTGGGGAATTACTTTTTTTTCTTATTTCTTCTGGGTATTTTCAGGCTCCACAAACAGGGAAGATTAGGGGTCCCTGCAACAGCTGTGATAATTTAGGAAAAAGAATTGAATTGTTTGGTCCCTTCAACCCGTTAGCCTTATTATATTGAAGTGGATTATGGTTGGTCAGTAAATCTTCAAGTTTATGTATTATTATTAGGCCATAAGCTCAGAGTTTGAATTTATATTGTGATAAAATGCATTATGAAATGTAGACGCATTCATACACCCATGACGCATTCATAGGAGATGTATGGTGCCATGCAGAAACAGCAATACTTGTTGCAGATTTCCATGGATCTGATGGGTGTTTGTGGAGGTCTTTTTTTTTTCCCTACACAACTGATTGGACTTTAAATATTGCATAGCCTTTAGCCAGTTGTGCTTAGCTTAAATAGGTCGAGCATTCCTTCTTTTAGCCTCACTTAGCTCGTCATTGATTTGCTTGTCCTTTCAAGCTACTGCCTATTAGGCTTGCTTTAAAGCTCATGTGGAACAGCAGCGTCTAATGCAATGTCAGAACTTCCCAACTGCTCTCATTAGTCTCGCACTTTGGCTGCGTATTTATGCATGGGTATGTGTGTGTTTGTGTGGCGAGGCGGAGAACGGACAGGAGAGAGGGTGGCTGTAGTTTATCAGATGGTGCACAGACATTAGAGACTTGCATTATTGATGCTGTGGTCAATAGAGGTCTCCAGTGGCCCACAGGAACTGGAAAGTGAAGGATGAGAAGAGCACATAGTGCTGTAACCAGCAGCAGGGATGAGAACACAGAGGCGGTGGAGACACATTTACTGAAGCCAGGCAAGCAGAAACATTTACAATTATGGTCACATTTGCTGGTGCCAGGCTGCAAAGAATATAGGGTAGCCCAACTAATTCTGGGGAAAATGTGTAAATGGTAATACATTTATGTTTTTTGATAGAAAATAGCAATAAACAGCCCTGGAAAAAAAAATAAAGCAACTGGGGATTTAATGTATGAATGATCTGCTCTTTCTTAGGTACAGTAGTTATTTAGTTTAAACTCCAAGTTTTCAAAGCAACACTTGGAGTTGCTTTGGGGTGTACAGTGTGCACCCTGAGACCCAAGGGCCATACAGGATACATTAAAGCCTAGAGTTTAAAAAAGGGTATGCATATTTCTCCCAGGACTGTATCTTGATATTAAATAGAACGTGGGTAGATGGGTTGATAAATATTAATAAAAGTGCTTTCACTGTTACATTAAGTAATTCAAGAAACATATTTTCAGTTGTATTAAAAGTCATTGAATGTTAAAATTATGTATACATTTTTCAGTGTTTATTTCATGCTTCATTTGCTTCACTGCGCCAGGAAATATAATAAAATATTGAATAGTATGAAATATAATGTGCCTCTGCAGTTGCTTAGATACACTCTTAACATCCGATTGGTTAACCTGCGCTGCTTGTTAACTAGATATTAACCAGAGCAGTGGAAATCCTGCCCACTGATCCTGATTATAAGGACTTGTTGATAAAATAAATGCCTATCGTACAGCCTTCAATATTTAAACAAATAGTGAGATGGCTACATATTCCCTCTGTAAGAAATATATGCAACATATTTAGTGAGCATTTATATGGAATTGTCCAACATTTGTGGTAAATTTAAATTGACTGATACATTTCAGTGTCAGTCAAGAAATGGCTGATGGAATTTTATTGATTCGTCGCCCAAAATAAACTCTACAAAATATTACTTGTGTATTAAATATTTTTTTCTAGTCCTATTTTAATCAGAATGTTTATAGTTATTTTATTTATAAATATAACTTTTAGTTAGAACAATGTGGCAATTTTTGCATTTGATTAAAAAAAAGCAAAGAAAAAAAAATTCTGATTAGTTTCAAAATTGTAATGATTTAAACTTTACATTTATAGATAAACAGGCAACTCTTATTAGCCTTTTATTGATATACTGTACTATTGGCTGTTCATGAAGATTTTTCTCTTTTCCTTTCTTTCATTCTCTGTATTTTACCTTATTTTCTAATGTCTCTTTTTCTGTTTGCCCATTGTTTTCTATATTTATGCCTTATGCAATCACTCACTGTACTTCCTCTCTGTTTCCTTGTCTTGTCCTCTCTGGGTTCATTCCTGCAGTTCCCATCTCAGGCATCCGGAAAAACTGTGTTTTGTCTTCAACGTGGTTGAGTTCCCAGCGTGCTCTGGGAGGCCCACAGGCAGGCGAGGCTTGTGCACCGGCTGGCTGTTTGACCTCGTCAATCCTGGCCTGGTTTTCCCTGAGAAGGCTGAACTGGCTCTGCCAAAGGTAATCATTTTCCAGGAGAGAATAAGACTGAAATTACATCTAAATCATCTCTAAGTGCCCACATCAGCTGATAAAGTGCTCAAGTCCTGTTGAAGTTCAAAGCTTCCTTCCTCCTGAAATGTGTCGGCTTGGATTTAAGCTCTATTTAATACACATGTTCTGCTTTGGAAGCTCTTCAGGGTAACAGGCAGAAACAATCCGCTTTGGACTACTTGTGTGCAGCTAATTAAAAAGAAGAAATTGCCGACTCAATGGATTCTAGCTAAATCACACATTTTCTCATTAGAGCATTTTAGAATAATGAGTAGATCAATTATTAGAATTGCTGGGCCCAAAGTGGCTTTACAGCACTGTTGTAATGAAGCTCATTATTTTAAATGATTTGTAATGCTTTCTGACCTCAGATTCATGTGAGTTTGAGACCCAACTGCTCCTTTCGACCTCCCTCTGACCCTTCGCTGCCCTTCATTATGATTGGACCTGGAACTGGAGTGGCTCCTTTTATAGGCTTCCTTCAGCAAAGGTATGACCAGCTTGATGGCTAGTTCAACGGGTTGAGTGCCAGACCGACTGATTGAAGTTGTAATGTCACTTTGCAACAACAAGATTGCCGGCAACCTAACCAAATCAGTTCTCCTTTAAGATTCCTTTCACTGGTTTACCTTGGTATAAAAGAACAAGGGAGTTGCATTCATTACTCTTCAGAAATCTTCCACGTTTTTTTGTTGCTAAATTTAGTTTTGTTGCCACCCCCATCTTTTTCCCAGATTATATATAATCTTCTCCCATAAACTTCCTGTTAAATGTATTTTTTTTTGGTTAATGAAATGTTTTTTTAAATGTTTATTGCTGGCTACAATACAAAACCAAAGTCACCTCATTACTGTTTTATTTAAAATAAACAGTTTCTCAAAGAGTAAATCTTCTTAGCTTCAGTGAGCAGCCAGTTCTAGTTTTTAAATATATCTGGGTTCTTGGGTACATTTGGCAAACCTGTGACTCACTAAGACGGTATTAAAGCTTTTCTGTTGTTGATTTTTCCGTGATGATCCATTTTGTGTTGGTGTTACTTCACACCTCTATGTATGAGAGAGACTTCCTTGAAACTTTTTTTTCCTTTTTGCAGTCGGTCAGAAGGTTTCAGACACTCAATTTGGCCATGAGGCGATTGATTTGAACTATTCTCTGTCCAGGATGGAATAATGATGCAGCCATAGATATTCAGTAAATTTAAAAACAAGAACCAGATGCACACGTTTGAATATACTGTAAATATTCTACTGTGCACGTTTAGTCAGTTAACACAACAGTTGAAAACAGAAGTTCATATACATTGAATAAAAATGTATATTTTTATACATACAAAACTAAACAATAAAGCTTAGTTTTAGTTTATTAGTTTATTTGAAACAGGGACAATGTGCAAAACACATTAATAAAAAATGCTTTGCACCAGATTTAGCTTAAGCTAGTTTCCATCTTTAGCTCCTGAGTAGGAAAGTTAATAATACAGTCTAAAATCATAAAACTTGCAATGAAAGTCCCTATATATCCTACATACATACACTGTACAAAGTCATATAATTACAATATAGACAGTACTAAATATCACACTTCTGCTCTGTAATCACTAATGCCAAGATTACAGTTTTTATTTTTCATCATTATCGTCAGCATGTCTTGCTGAAGCTCTCTGTAAGTGCTCCTTGGGTCTTGGACAAGTCTTTTGATTATTCTTTTGGCTCTTCTGTTATAAATCTTGCAAGAAGCACCTGGTTTATGGTAAAATTATGTTCTTTTCACTTCCGAATAATGGCTCCGGTTCCACCCACTGGAACATTTAGATGTTTAGAACTGCCTCTGTTTATTTGCAATGAGTATGTTTTGGAACAGTAATACTTTTCTGCTTAGGTCTCTTTGCCTTTACGAGTGATACCCCTCTGTGTAATGGTTTGGTGATGACAAACTCTTTTATTGGCCATCAGTTAATATTAAACCACCTGTTACTGGCTTGTGCTCGTAGCACGGATGCTTCTAAATGCTGACAGATTTCAGATGGTCTCTTGGCTTTCTGGACCAACAATTTCCTTCACATGCTCAAATTATATTTATTCTCTTTGTTATTCCAGAGTTTCACCTATAACTTTATTTGTGTTGTTTTGATTGCTTTGTATGTGTAGATTACTTAGGTTTCATGCCAGCATCTCATATGAACTTCATGCTAATAGATATATTGGAAACATTGACACGTTTAATACCTGTTTTAGCAATTGTATAGAATTTTCGTGAGAGAAAATCCTCAATGAATTCAGAATGATATTCAATCAAGCCATTTGTTGCATTATCATTACATTTTGGAAAAAGAACCATTTAAATGCACTGTTTTAACCGTCTAGTGGCTGCTTATTGTAATTTAAGAAGCCCCAGTGATACAAAATGTATTTTTTTTTTCTTTAAAGTAACTTTGAACAAGCCGCAGTTCTAACAATCCCGCGAAGCACAGATGATGTTAAAAGCCATCTCAGAACTTAAGTATCTTTCCTTCTACAATTATAAAATGAACAAAATAATTGAACCTTTGAAGTTCTTAGAAGACTTTTCCATTTTTTACCCATCAGTAGACCATTTAGAGGGCAGTCCTTCTAATTATCTGTTCATAGTTAAAGGAATTATAATTGGGACGCTTAAACTTTGCCTGCCACTGTGAAATAATGCACTATTTTCAGATCTCTACTTTGAAAGTGTCCTCGTCAAGAGCAATACATAATGCACTTGAAACTTGTCACAGTTGTTTGTTACAAAATTAACACCTGCTGTAAGCTGGTAAAAATGTTCATGTCAAGTCAAAGTGGTGCAGACAGTGACATGTACTCATCCTTGCTAAAAATGTGCTCCCCGTTATGAATATTCACCATGTTGAAGTAGTATTAAGTGCACATCATCTTGCATATTTTGAAGTAACCTGCAGAGACAATTAGGTGTGACGCAACACAGCGCTTATAAAAGTCCACATCACGTAAGTTGTAAATCTAGAAGCGAGGGCTGCGATCACGTTGGGGATTATTCCGGATGCGGTCCTCGTTCCTGCAGGAGTAAATCTGTCGTACTCAGATGGGCACGTTTATGACTCCTGTAATAAAGAACGAGGATTCAAAGCAGCGCGTGGGGTGTTATTGATTTGAGAATAAAAAGTCCAGAAGGTGATGGCTGTGTTAATGGCTTAAATCACTGCTTGTAATTGCTGACTATGTGGTGTGAAAATACTGGCTGTCAGCCAAGTAGAATGCAAGTACAGTAGGTTCTTACTAATTAGTTAAACCAACACTTGCTCAGGTTGAGGAGCTCATTGATTTAAAGGTAAACGTGAAATTTTGCTTGAAGTTAAAATTGATGTTTACTCAAAAGCAAGACGTGTTCATACATCTTGCTTATTTCCCTAACTACTGGCAAATTACAAACTTCAGTGTATTTCATTGGGATTTGGTGTGATAGACCAACACAAAATAGCCCACAGTGAAGGCCACAACGTACTTCATCTGAAGTGCCAAAATAGACTCATTGACTTAGACCCACGACAAAAGAGAGGCATCTACCTGCCAAACTTGACACCAAGCCCTGGTACTGAGCTCTGTTCAAACGCGAATACAAACAGTCCGCGACCATGTGACGGTGTGTTGACTATTCGGTTTTTAATGAAGTGTGTGGGAGCCTTTATGAAGTCGGAAGAAAATTATACCCTTTTTTTTTTTTTTTAACTGTAAAGAGGTGAAGGAAAGGGTCCACATATAATGATGCCATCGTTGTGTTTTACCAAGTGAAAGTGTACAGATTCAGTGTTAGTTTGGTTTTTGAATGGCTTAAACCACTGGCACTGTAGCTCAAAACCGCATGAGCAGGACCTGTCAGGTAGCTTCAGTTTGACAGACGCCTCTCTATCTGAGCTGATGTTCATGCATTTAACCACAGCTGCTGTGTCTTGTCAGAGAGCAGACTAAGCCTTTTTTTTCCCCCACTGCTCTTCTTTAGTCAGACTGACATGTCTAAGTCGTGGGTGGCTTTGTGTAAATGAGGTTGCGCCCCAGTCAGCTCCAATTGTCTCTAAATCCCAGCGACGTCTGCTGTGTTGTGGCAGGTCTGCATCAGTGTGAGATTGCTCTGAGAGGTGACACGGCGGTGGTTTGACGGATTGTCTATGGCAGGAAGGCTCAGAATGGATGACTGGTCATCTGGGGTAAGGTGTTGGAGGAGCCGCTGGGATGCAGAAGAAAATGTAGACGGCGCACGTTTCAGTGCTGAACGGACCACACCTTTAGAGAGGCTCAACTAGAAAGAAGCACAGCGCTCTGTGGTTTTCCAGTCTTATTTATGTCTTATTCCGGGGGGCAACTATTGCTCTTTGTAATGTTAGACAAAAATACACATGTAGGCCATTTATTAAAGCAGGGTACTCAGGCATCAATTGCCTGTAGAGGGATTTGTTTCATAATACAATGCACAGTCCTTCATCAAATTCTTCCAAGAAACTTCAGTTTTTATTTTATTAAATTTCCTTTATTGATCTTTTTTTTTTCTTTTTCTCTCAAGAAGCTCTTTGCTTCTACAACAAAAACCCTGCAAAATCGATTCATCAGCTCAACTGTCCTTTCCTTCTCCTCCTCTGCCGTCTCTCTTATCCTCTCTGCCTGCTAGCTCCAGATCGTCCTCGAGGATTATATAAACCTGTCATGGCGTGGCATTGTCGCAGCGTCTAACCCGAGCTTTCCAAACAAAGCCTCGCCGGCCGCCAGCGCCGTCGCTCTCCGATAGGAGATAACAATCGGCGGTTTGTCAGCGGGGCGCCGTATCTAGCCTGCAGGCACGAGGTGGGTTCTGTTTGGCAACAAAACAACACAGGAACGCTTCGATCTTCCTGCCTCTCCTTTATTTTCCCGCCCCCACTGTTAATCGATGGCCGTTTTCAAAAGTACTTTGTACAAGTAAAGAGCGCTGGTAACAAGTGAGAGAAGAGTCTCCAAAGGTCAGAGGCTCACTTGGGGCGTACCGGGAAATTACAATGATGCCCCCGCCCCTCACTCTCAGTCATCTTGTATTGATCGCTGTTTTTGTTATTTTTATTATAATTATTATTTTTTTTATTATTGTATCTACTTAGCTATGAGCAAAAACAACCAAACGAAAGTCTTGTAGCAAGAATTAAGCTTTTATCTTATTAGCAGCATTTAAAAGCCCCATCTTTTGAAAGACAAAACATCAGACAAGCGTAGTGCTGGTTGTGCCTGCCAGCAGCCATCTCTCACAAATTTAGTATGACAGTTTGTATGAGCAGATATTTATCTTCCATTAATCATTCTGAACAGTCATTTCGCTATAAAAAAAAAAGGCTGACTGTGTATTGGAGTAATTGTGCTGTGTACTTTCTCTGAGCTGATGTATTTGGGGTTTGTTTGTTTTTTAAATGAACACCGCCACTCAGATCTACCCTCATGGAGCTGCAAAGATAAAGATGAAAGATATGAAATGATTCTGATGTTTACCAAGTCTTAACCTCAGCTTCCTTCGCAGTTCCACCCTCTCCCCTGCCCCCCGCTGATCATCTGAATGGAGCTGATTTAGACCCCAAATGGAGTTCTCCGCGGATGCCGCCTTTCCCCTCGGGATCGTATTGCAGGCTGTTATAGCGCGGCTATGTGATGTGATGTGATTTGTATTCAGGGAAAGGCGCCGGTGTGGTCTACTCAGAATGGAACCCAGGTTTTTCATATTGGTATTGATCCCTTTAGGGCGGGCGGCGAGAGGATAGGGAGAGAGAGTGACGAG
This sequence comes from Xiphophorus hellerii, assembly GCF_003331165.1. Classification (NCBI taxonomy): domain Eukaryota; kingdom Metazoa; phylum Chordata; class Actinopteri; order Cyprinodontiformes; family Poeciliidae; genus Xiphophorus; species Xiphophorus hellerii. Next base: position 11,669,775 of record NC_045692.1, read on the forward strand.
CCCACTAAAATGAGTTTACTTGAGGCCGTTGGCAGATCAGAAGAATCTCGTCCAGGATGCTAATGGATAGGATCTGAGCGTCCCGATCAAATCAGCCACACAGCTTTGCTACACAGCCTCATGCAACAACATATAGTTCAAACAAAAGGATTTCTAATTCACCAGTTCACTTTGTATTTAATTAACAGGAGAAAACTTTTGCTGTGGTATTCACAATCACAGCTTTGTATTGATTTGCTTTTTTCTTTCAAGCTAATTAGTGTCTGGCCTTGACTAGCAATTGATTCATCTGTTCATTTTTCTAAAAAATGTAATTTATGTAATTATTGTTCAACTAAACTTGGTCGTAGACAGAAAATCATGTCCGGTGTTCAATGTGCCCTCAAGATATACAGATTATATTTACTCAGATTTACTGCAGATTACTGACTACATACCACTGTACTGTTATTATTTTCACTTCAATCAGTTTGTCATATATCAGCATACTAAATACATGCATACGCAAATAAAAGAGCAACGTTTTGATGAATGAATCAAAATAGATGCAGTCGAAGATGTACACTTTATGAAGAAAATATGAACTGATTGATCAATTTTACTGCGTACATTGCTGATTGACAACTCCATTTAAAGAGTTTACTCTCAGATTTTGTTTGAAAATCTCCCTGGGATTCAGTTTATGTTTGCATGTCTCTGCTGCTGATTTTGCAGGATCCGAGTAGCCTCCTCCTGCAATCCCGTCAATGGTTTTTAAATTTTTGTTTACAACATTGGTCCATGATAGAGACGCAGCACGTTTTTAACACTGAAAAACTGATTCCTATTCTGTTCATTTTGCCTTTCCCATCCTTGGCTTTAAAATGTCCAAATAAATACATCCCATTGTGAGCTGGGGTGTGCTGGATTGTACCACCTCAACCATGAAAAAGGATGGGATTTAAAGTTAGTATGATATCTAATGCTTATTTATTTAGTTTAAAGAAATACAATGCGAATCATGACTACATAAAGTAATCGGATTTCTTTGTGTCAAAAAGAGGAGAAGCAGAATCGGTTCACTTTGTGTTTGCCACTAAATGGATATCAGGCAAAAGGGATGCAGCAGGGAAGGAAAACGGGCTCAGCCGATCTCCATAGATGGTCATTTCAGCTATCCACAGAAAGGGTAGTGGACAAAGATAAGTTCCGTGGACTTTCAGCCAACTAATCGCATCATGAAAGATTTGGGGTTAGCTGTTATCTGGGAGAGAGCTGTCACCACAGCAGCAGGTGTGTGGCACAGATAACCACATCTTCATAGCTGCTTTGTGGTGCTGTGTGGTCTACAGGGGAATGTGGGAGGTTTGCCAAACTCCAAAGGAAACACTTTTTGGGGACAGGTGGACAAAAACACACACTGACGATGCCCTGTTTTCATTCTGAAAGACATTTATTGTGTTTGGATGAAATGTAGTCATAAGTGCAGTATAATGTCCTCGCTTCTGCACACATGCTCATTTCCTCATTTGAAGCAATTGTGGCTCTCATTTTGCTGTCACTACAGCCGGTTTGTGACAGCAAAATAATAATTGTGTCAGTAATTGTGTCGCTCCTCTTCTTTAACCTCTAGTGCGAGGAAGGACTCGCTCTCTTCCATCTGGCCTGGTTGCCTGCTTGTATTGATTGACTGCTAACATCCGGTGTTTGACTTTCAGAGAGGAGGAGAAGAAGGAAAACCCCGAGGCCAAGTTTGGTGAAACCTGGCTGTTCTTTGGTTGTCGCTACAGGAACAAAGACTACCTGTTCAGGTAAGCTGAACATACCCAACATATTCTGTATTGGTTAGCTTCTCTGTCTAGTCACATATGTGCAGCTGTTGTTTGAAATCAGTTTCTTCCACCTCAATTATTCTGAAGGTTTTACTTAGATGTATGAGGATGAATTTGATTAAGGTTTAATAAAATAGTGGAAAAAAGATGCCATAGTTGAATGAAGGTAAAGCTAAATAGAGCGACACAGCACCAGAGAAGAAACTGCTCTGGTAGTATAAAACCAAATGTATTTTTCTTTTACCTTGGTGTCGTGTGTATTGAAAATGTAACACTTCACATCACCCTGAACTCACTGTCACACACTGAAACATACTTCTACAGTATGGGAAGAGAAACTGGCCAAAATTGGTGGGAAGACAAACTAAAAACAGAAGAATTGCATAAGAAAAGCTTTTAGAGGCTTTGGAAGACCTGGGAATTTGGCAGAGCTTCACCTTCTAAGGACAATGAACCTAATTTTGCACAGAAGAAACACCAGAACTAAAGTTTGTAAATGAACAAAGCAGCTGACAGAGATCTTTTCCCCCCCAAAAGTCTTTATTCTATTACTGCAGCAATTGGTGGTGGATGAATTCCAATGGGAAGAATATATATTCATGCAACTCTTCTATGGTTTTCAAGTGTAAAATTTTATTTTAACACAAATATATCCTTATATTTCCTATTCACAATAATATACCACATTGTTTTGGCCTATAACATCAAATCTTAACAAAATACGCTGAAGCTTGTGGACATAAGACGGGGAAATGTTATACACGTGCCTTTTCTGTTTTTATGTAAAGCAAAAGCAAGACATTTCATGTTCTGAAACTGACAATTTTTTGCTGTGTTTTGGTTTTTTACAACTTTCGTTTTGAGTTCACTTTTACCTTCTTGTTGTAGTACTGGCCAGAAGTTATTTATATAACAAAAAAAAAACAAAACAACTAAAGCCACAATCCCTTCTCATCACCACTACAGCTATAGATAAAGTTAGCAAGTAGAGGGTGGTGGAAAATAGAAAGATTTCCCCTGATGCTGCGGGAGACCAAACAGAACGTAAAAGTGGAGACGGCATCGGGCTCTAATTTGTCATCTGGACACAAGGCCCACTCCAAAAGAATGCTAATGTGTGCTGCACGTCTTCTGCATGTGTAACTGAGTAACTAATGTTGGGTGTCAGCGTTCTTTATAGCTTGTACTGCGGTTGTTGAAAGCCACTCTTGAAGTGATTTAGTATTTACTAACCGTTTGAGAGTTAAAGAAGCTGGAGTAAATCACAAGCTCTTTTGTTCATTGATGGGAAAGTTCTTGGTTTAATTCATTACTATGACATAAATGATGAGATTTTACCAAAGGTGCACTGAATATTTGTCTCCTTCTAGTTAGTTTTGAGGAACTATTGTCTAGGATATTGGATAAGTTTCCCAAATCAGATCTGCAGATGATTGTCACTCCTCTTCACCTCTTTGGCTTCTGAATATAATACTGTTAAGGTATTCTGTACCCATCATATCTCCACAAAAGCTTTTACATCTACTTCTTGTCTGGAAGCATGATATTCCAACTCATTCTACAGTAAATGGATTGATTCAAACACTTTTTAGCAACATTTGTTGCAGAGGTGAGAAAAATCAGGACTTACATCAGTTTGTCAAAACAGTTTTTCGCAAGTTGGCGGCCTGCTAAAATTTTTACGCACATATAAAGTGAAAACAAACTAAATGTAGTTAAAAAACTGTCAGTGTTTTGCAATAAAAACAGATGTTGCACTTTTACAAGTGTGTTTAGAAAATGAAGTGTGAATTTCTGACTATGTCCTTGCAAATATAGTCACTCATTATACAAAGAACTAACCAGCTGATTCAAATACTGTACAAGAAAATTTTAATTAAAATTTTTCACATAGGGTTTGAAGTAAACTGCAGTGGCTCCATTCATGAATCTTTATGCACCATTTTGAAGCTTGTTTTTGAATGCTCATTCCTACAGATTTCTATCATCAAAACAAGTAATATCATTTTTATGTATGTCAAAAATGCTTATTAGATTTCTTCACAGTTTTGTACCTTTGATGTTTTACTCATTTTGTACCAGATTCTTTTTCTGGAACCAAATCTTTGTCTGCTACAGAAAATTTTGAGTCAACTTGGCGTCACTTTCTATGTGTTTTGACTGCTGACAAGTTACCTGTGGTTTTATGAGTGCAATAAATAGTCATATATGTATATCCATCCACTTCCTTCCACTCAGTCCACGGTCAGGTCTTTGGGACAGCAGACTAAGCAGAGATCCCCACACTTCACTCACTCTATTTCAAGGGAGAGAGTCCAGACATGAGGAAAGCACATAACCACAGAGGAAGGTAGGAATGTATATTGACTAGTCAGTCAGTATTCACATAGTCATACCTTTTGAGTCAACTGTCTCAAATAGTGGTATGAACCAATATAAATAAGAACAGGGTGTAATTCAAAGATTTCAAACAACAACATACTCCCAAGGATTAAGATGTGAAAAGTTTTTGACAGTTCATCTCCGTGGACCTTGGTTAAAATTAATTAGTACAAAATGGCTGATGTGACATAAAAGTAAAAAGAAAGGAAATAGCTGTCAACGTGGATTCATGCTTTGTATATAATTTCAATTGTAAATACAGCTAATGGTTATGTTGTCTGTCTCTAATCACACCACTGTCTGTGCATCCACAGCCTGTCAGCTCTGTCAGCTGGCTGGGCAGATTTCACCTATAAAACTAGCTGTCAGTTGTCATTTATACATCAGTAGGGGTTGCCCTTTTCTACATTGAGAACCAACAAAAAAGAAATAAAAGCCCCGTATCAAAGCACACGGAGAAAATATAAACATACTTTTCCTGGAGCAAGAGACGCTGCATTCTCAAGCTAAAATGATTTCATCTAAAAAGAAGAGGTTGCAGATGATTGTTTTCTGTTGGCTGTGTCCAAGAGAAATCTGTGAAAATACGCTGGCAGAATTTTCATCATCTGTCTCTTGGTACTAAATCCACATTCACCTGAGCAATACTAAAGGTCTATCTTTTTATTGTTAAAAGACTAGAATGGAAAATAATGGATGGCCATAACTTACTATAAGCTATCATCCAGCGAATATATCCTCCTTCTTATTAATTTTCCTCGGCTTAACTCTCTTCTGACTTCATACTAATTGGTCAGCATTTCCGGTAAGGGCACCAAGCGTTTGTTGATTGCCCCGGTGCTGATGGAGTTCCTTTGAAAGATGAAATAATGCGAACGGATTAGCATCGTTAATGACACAAGAACATATCACAGAGGATGTTGTTTGTTCCTCTCTGTTTCTCCTATCCCTTTCTTAAATAGTAACTCCCAGGCAGGTAGTGGGCGTTGTTTGTTCACAGTGTGGGCCTCTGTGATGAACACCCCCACAGTGTTGACCAAAGTGATTAGTCTGTTTTATGAGCCACCCATGAAGAGTTGTGCTCAATTTAAATAGGTTAGCAGAATGAGAACAACATGCCATCAGCTAAATGCGCTGCCCGCATTCATCTCTGTGGGATTTATCTTAACGCAAGTGCAATTTGACGTCTGCCTTTTCACTACTTTGGTTTTTATTTTTCCCCCCAACGTTTTGGATGCTCAAAGAAAAAGTTGAGCTCCGGTCCAAAGAAGCGGGTGCAATTACGATAACGTCAAAACAGGATGTGATCAATTCTCAGATAAAGGCCTGAATTCAAAAATGGGGTGCGTCGCAATGCGACACAGCACTTAACGTCCCAGTTGGAGACTGATGCCTGTTTGTCACATCAAACATGCTTTTCTCTATTCTGCACTTATCCCTTACCCCTCCCTATGCTTCCCCAGCTTCTTTACAGCAGCTGATTTCATGCTGTAGAGGAACCTTGACTAGAAAATCACACTGGGCTTTGTTTCTAGTCTTCGATACCGCCACTGGCTTGTATGCGTATAAATACAGCAAGTAGTCTGGCATGTGCAGAATCCTCTATTTATTGTCTGCTTCTTAGAACTTGGCCTTCATTTGTCATCTGTCTGTTTCTGCTCACGGTGTTATCAAATCTGAGATGATTTATACACACACACATCTAACAAAAAAAAAAAAAACAACACAGCAATTTCAGTGTCTTATTCACCCTTTTTGTCTCATTCATCAAACGTCCAAATGTCCAGGACAACGGTGCAAAAGCAAATAGAAATTCACATAAATCAGCCCTTTTTCAGCTCAACTCCTTTTAAACTATTTTACAATTTTAAATCTGTTGTCATACCGAGGGTGGAACAGTCGTGCAAACAAATAAAACCAATCGAATTTAATGTATTTATCAATATTACAAAGGTAGAAAGAATGAATAGATGAAATCAGCAGCTCTACCCCTGATATTAGAGCAAAGCGTTGACTATTTGCTGTTGTCAAAAATCTCATGAAACTCATCGTTGTCACTTACTTTCTAATTCCCTCCCATTAAAAATAAACAGACATTGACACCACAACAGGAATAAATCACTTTATTCCTGTTGACAAAGTATGATTTCTACCAACCACTCAACACCAGGAGAGTAACGCTACATTACTGTTTAGATGATCTTAAAGTGACGGTATTTGTATCAATCTATCTGAGCCTCAAGCCTATTGCTGTCCCCCACAGGTCAGCTGGAAAGGACAATTTCCCTACTTAAAGTAACTTGATGAGTTAGCAAGCGTTGAGGGCTACTTTCCCTTCTTACTAATTTGTCTCTAAATTCAACAAACTCGTTGGTCAAACAATTAGATATTATTTAGTGTCTGATTTCAATTACAGCTTGTATAACAAGTATTGCAGGGAGCTGATGAATGTGAATCCTCGAAAGAAAACAAAGAACACAAGGTTCATCACTTTAGTATTCACAACACTGCTTGTGGCTTTGTATAGAAAAAGCTTATCTCAGTCTAGGGGTTACTTCATAACATAGACCCCCTAAGGCAAAGACCTTCACCCATGATCTTAGAGCTGTGGCTTGTTTTGTTGGAGTTTGGCTGCGTGTGTGTGTGTACTCTTTCCGACTGCTTAGCTTTAAACAAGATGTTCTGAGCTACAGTAAACCTCACCTCCCTCAGCACCTTCCTCATCCTCCAATAGCACCCCAGGCCCTATAAAAAACATTGAGATAGAAGAGCATAAAGTTGGCAAGCAGAACACCGACACGGAGCAAGGTTAGACATAACTGGAAGGATGGGTGGATTGATTGTGAAAGATTGGTAGAACAGTGACCTGACCTCGCTTATGAAATCTGGATCCCAGTTTTGCATTTCTCTTGTTAGACAAGTTAAATTGGTTGTCTGGCACAGTTTTGTTCAAACCTTTTCTGATTCAAAATGCTCAGAGGGTGTTTTTTTGGCTCAGTGAATCATGGCATTACCATTTAGCAATATGCTGGTGCCATCAAGGAAGAGTAAAAATCAACTCAAAAAGCAGATAGTACAGTACAGTTTGGCAACATTTTACTTCATTTTTAAATCCATGGTGTCATGAAACCCTGACCAGAGCATCTGAGATCGCAACACCTACACATACCTGTTTTTAGACACACAGAGTTGTGTGTACATCTCTTAATGTGCCGCTCTTCCTACCCTGATGCTCCCATCATTCTGGAACAAGGGAAATCTGAGCTCATCAGACCGCATGACCTTTTTCCAAATTGAAGCCTTTCCTGGCTTTCAAGTGATAAATGGTTTCCTTAAGGCTACACATCTGTTTATTTGGAGTAGTCTACATTTGTTGCTATTTTTTTGTGTTTCTTACAAAAAACAAAAACATTTTTATAGCAGCATCATTTCAATGTAGAGAAACAGATTGTCAACCAGAAATCTACAAAAGATATTTACGGATAAGAATTCAAACACTCTGCATATTTGTTTTGATTAAGGAGACGTGAGTTGGCTGATTCCTCTCTGGACTTTTATGTCGAAGAATCAAGGCAGGTGGTCCATGCTCAATGACCAAAACTAGGCTGGAAAAGGCAATGTTTTAACACTCAGGTCTTAGTTGTATATCTTAGACTGACTTCAAAGGTAAAAGAAATGTTGCGTTTACGCCATTATTTGCTGCCCTAATTTTCTGCCCTAATTTTCTGTTGTACTGAGATTTAGAGACTGGCCTGGTTATTTCATTACCTTTGTTAACAACATTTTGGGTTATTGTCTCTGTGAAAGCCTGTCCACGACCTATCGTCAGTGTTCTAGATGAGGAAAAAAAGAAAATGATTTTTCTGTATATTGTCCATTGTATTGTGTCAGATTTTATGTAATGTCCTTATTTAAAATTGTTTTCTAAACAGTCGAAATATCCATTTCTTGTGATAGGTAGAGGCTTTAAAAAAAAAAAAACCAAAAAGAAAAAAACAGCAGTGAGCTGCCACAGGTGAGGGAAGGGCAGAACTGCATCATCCTATCCTCTAGTCACTTCAGGACACTAGCATCACTGATGTAAAATCTTAGACGTTTTGAAGTCGAAGATTTATATACCTTAATACTCATAAATAGCTCATGCCTTGTTAGTATGAGTATGTTTGGTGACTGTGGCTTCAGTGGCAATCAGCCCTCAAAGCATTAAGCTAGACCTTAGATGGTGCTCTCCACTCAGGGAGATTGATGGTCATTTTGTATTTTCTGCATTTTGAAATAATCACTTGTCACTTTCTTACCAAGGTTACTGCTGATGCAAGCCCCTTCCAGCTTTATGCTGGAAGGGGCATAAAGGAAGGATGAGGAGGATGTCTTTACCCTGACATCCTTTGACAGCTCTTTGGTCCATGGACAGGTGTGCTTTCTGTAAATAATTGATTAATCTCGGCGCTTCATGGGAATTTTGCCTGATGCCATGTAAATTATTTCTTAGCTTTTTGTAATGCATTTTTCAGGATATTTTCTTGATATCTGCCCACATCAAATTAGGACTATGAGAAAAACGAAGTGAACAAACTCATTAAAGGACAAGCTACATTGCATCTTTTAGCATTAAACTTCAACAGCTCCATTTGCATCAAAAGCTGAGACGTGACTCTCCTGACTCGAATTTTTACATGAAATGTGAACTTACTAATATCTGTGTGGATTCGATGTTGTTCCAGAGAGGAACTGGAGAACTTTGTGTCCAGTGGCACCTTGAATCACCTGAAAGTGTGTTTCTCCAGAGAAGATAGGAAGGATGAGGAGGAACCTCCCTCAGCAGCACAACCCAGATACGTCCAACACAATCTGTTGCTCTGCTGCCGACAAGTCACCGACATCCTGCTCAGACAGGACGGCTATATCTATGTCTGCGGGTAAGGCCGACACTGATCTTATTTTAATCTTAATCCATCCTGAGTGTTTCTTGTCCTTTTCTAATCTATTTATCATTTTTCCCAGCATCCTTCTGCAAAGGCTGTCTGATGTTCTGGTTGTTTCAGTATTCAGTGTGTTCACACAATTTTGGCAGAGCATCTCTGCCTCTGCTTTTTCCTTGATTTTAAACTCTTTTTTTCCCCTTTTTGGTAAATAGTACTTGCTCCTACGTCACTACAGATTCACATTGTGTATAAAGTTAATTTTCATTCGGAACTGCATCATTATCATGATTACAAAGTGGACAAATTAATTTTACAAGAGCAATCACCTGAACATGTGGAGCCAGCACAGCAGCATAGGAAATCTAATTACCTGTAGCTTACCAGCATAGTTTCTTACAAAGGTGATGAATAATTCTATTGTGTGAAAATATTCTTTAATTTAGCTGAAAATGAAAGCAGTACCCTAAATGACTCAATTTTGGTGTAGCACAAAGATAATGCTCTAATAAAAACAGGTACTGCAAATACTTATTAAATTAACCTGGAATATGCACAGACTTGCATATATTTTTTATTAATTTGGTATGATCGAACCTGTTGAAAAGCTGTGTGTGTGTGTCTGAGGTTCTTTTGTATCCTCATGTAAGTCCAGTCTGACTTGATGAAATTAATATATGTTACCCTCTTCAGATCTGGACATTTGTTGTTGGAAGGGAGTCATAGAAGTCTGCATTTTGTCCTTATTACTCAGATTACATGTTTGAATATATTTTTGTTTTTTAATTGAATGGGTGAGGTATGTTGCAGAATTAAATTATTTAGATAAAAAACCTCACTGTGTAAAAATATTGTGATAGCAGGGAAATCATGTAATTTGTAAAATAAACTAAACTGTAAGATTTTTTTAGCTTCCTGAAATTAGCAGTATTGGGTTTTTAAGTGTTTTTAACTATACTTAAGTATTTTTAAGAATTATTCTCAAAATGAGAAGGTATTTGTTTATTTTCCTTTGCCAATATCAAGTCCCAATCTTATACTGCATCAATGCTAATAGAAGTAGTGTAGCTGCTTGAATGTTATCCCATCCAGAGTTTCTGTTGGTGAACCAGAGTATTTTGCTCCAACGTGAAGTAAACCAGATCAAGGAAGCAAATTTTATGTCCTGACAACACAGCAGCTTAAAACCTGCTTAGCTTCTTTACTTGTTTCTCACTGTACATTTAACATCACATAAACAGAAATGTTCTTTAATATACCCATGCTCTTCTCTTGCAGCACCCAGTATAGTCTATCCTTAAGTTTGAATATAAAGGTGAAAGGCCTATGCAAGCAGTTTCTTTTAAACACATTCAGCTCACTAACAGTATGGCAAAAAGAAAGCCATAAGCAAAACACCAAAAACAAGTGTTGGTAGTTGAGTTTAGTCAGAGACTACAATACTGATCACCCCTAAACGCCTTAATATTTAACATTTTATGTTACTAATAAACTCTGTAATGCTCAAAAGAACAGTCTATTAAGAAGTGTAAATACAACAAAAATTATGGTTCCTGGTGTTCGGTCCCCCCCCGCCCCTCCTAAAGAAAATCCTGCTTACCATGGAGGAGTGTTCACCAATTACCGGTGAAATGTCTGCCATGCTGCAGTGATTTTCCCAGGCACTTTCAGATTTTGTGGGTTGTGTTGTTCTTCCTTCCTCCTTCATTACACCCCAAAGGTGTAGGGATTCAGGCCATACATCTTATGTTCCCCTTTTCCTCTGTGCTTTGGAACATTTTTATTATCCTGGTAAAATACTATCACACAGTGTGAACATGTCATGGTCATTTTAACTGTGTGACCTGTTTCACAGGTCTTCTGGTACATTGTTAAACAGCAAAATGGATAAGGTAGTATCAAGCAAAACAACTTGATGTCAACTGTCAACAAGAACTACAGTGTCTTGCAAAAACAGCAGCACCAAATAGTATTTAATTGTGTAGCTGAAAGAGAAGGACAGCAGACCTTCAACTTTTTTTCTTTTTTTTTTTTAAATATGAAAGTTATGGCAAGCATTTATATTCAGCCCCTCTGAGTCAACACCTTTCACTGCTACAAGCCTTTTTTAAGTTATGTCTCTGCTGGTGTTGCACATCTAGAGACAAAACATGTTTCCTGTTCTTTGCTCAAACTCAGCCAGATTTAATGGAGAAGAATCGGTTCTCCCTTTCTCAGTACTCAATTTTATGCCATGAGCACTTATGATGCCACCACTAAATACCGTGTAATCTCTTCAAAATCTTTTGCAAGCATGTAAAAAAATCATTTGTGCTTGACAAATATTTAACCCTTTTTCAGTCTACTTTTGAACTTCAGTTCTGTGCCAATGTCTGCAGAGTTCCATATTTTTTGAAGAGACATACTTGTGTGGTATATGAAAACAAATCCAAGTTGTTAAGCTCGTGTGCTGCAGTGCCTTGCTTACAAAGCAGATCTCACTTTTTAAAGATACAAACACAAGTCACATGATTACAGATTCCTTTGCTGCTGTTTCCTTCACTGTGATGCAGCAGTCTGCTCTGTTTATAGTTCATACATATCCTGCTGTCCTCCCTCCCTGCAGCATTACAACACTTGTTTGTCTCAGTCAGTACAAATTGTCCCTGTCAGAACAAAGAAAACATCAAAGACTCGTGGGTATCAAACATGCCAAATCCTGTCAGCGTTGTAAAGCTGCTACTGTACATACCACATTATTTTTCCTGTTGTTTCTCACTCTCCTGCCTCCCTCCTCACCTTCGAGTAAATTACCTTTGAAACATCAAAACCGTGTGAATTTTCGCAGTCATAGAACATCCCCATCTTTCCGCTGAATCTCTGCAGCAGCAAACTCGAGGATTTAACCAGGAGGTATTCTAGAGATGGCAGCAGTTATGGGAAATATTGGTATGTCACAGGGTATACAGAGTCTTGCAAAAGTATTCATACCCCTTCGGCTATTCTAACAGAGTGTTTGACACATTACATTTACGGAATTCTGTGAAATATGTTTAGACTGTATGCAATAGACCATCAAATGATTGTGAATAAGAGGAAACTAACACATGACTTTTACACCCTTTGTAGAAATGGTACTAATTGCCTTCAAAAGTCAACTAGTTAGTGCAGTTCACCTGTTACTAACAGAGCTGTTCAGTAAAGGCCTCAAAGGCTTTTTAGGAAACAGTAGTGAACAAACAGCATCACAGGACTCCTTCCATTTCACCTACATACGCTATTTTGTGTTGGTGTATCTCACACAAATACTACAAACGACACTGAAGTCTGTGGTTGCAACATGGGAAAAAGTGAAAATATCCAAGCGGTATTAGTTCTGTTGCAAGGCACTTTAGGAGGAATGAAAGACACATACATACTTTAACAGTACTGTTTTTTGTAACACATGTGCATGTTTTCCCCCTTCCTAGGGATGCCAAGAACATGGCCAAAGATGTGAATGAGACCCTAGTGGAGATGATTAAAACTGAGCTTCAAGTGGACCAACTGGAGGCCATGAAGACACTAGCAGGACTTAGAGAGCAGAAGCGCTACTTACAGGACATCTGGGCCTGACTGTAGATGACTAGATAAAGGATTTTTGCTGCATTTGCTGGACTAAAAAAAAAAAAAAAGGATAGTGCAAGATATATATTTAGCCTTCTCAGCTGTAACCTCTTGATCCATAAAATTGTCGCTGCAGACGCTTGAAGGTAGTTTACGCCAGCCAATGTCACCGAGATAGAGTCACCCATGTGACCTGTGGATATCAGTTCAGTCCACCTTCCTTGCCTTTGCTGTTTAAACAGAGCTGACCTTGGTCAGTGCTGGAGATTAGCCCCGCGGTGTGAAAAGGCTTTTAGTGTAGACACGACGCCTCGGTTTGTCCTTTCTGATGAAAAGGCATTTATTACTGTCGGCCTTAATGGAGTGACTTTGATGAGACTGAGCGCGGGATACTTTTCGCACCTTGACAGCACATTAATCTGTATTTTTTATTTTTTTTAAACCGCGCATACACACAAATAAACTGAGGCATTCAAGTAAGGGGAAATTGTTTTTCTTTCTTGTGTTTGTTCTTGTCGTCTGTTTCAACTAAATGTACCGCTGCTAAAACTCGATCTGTCACTACTTTTGTATTTTTTTGATTCAATGTTTTTTTTGTTTTTTGTTCTTGTTTTTTGTTTTTTTTTTTTACAAAATCCCAAGTGCTACAATTATTGCATCCCTACAGTTCGTATAAAACAAAAACAAATTTAATTGAAGGTTGTTTTTTTTTGTGTTATTCATGTAGAAAATACTATCTTGGAAATTTTAACTCATTTATTCTTTTCCTGATGTGTGAATATGAAGCGAGGCAGGTCAGAGGCGACCTCTCTCTGCAGGTTTACGACGGAAATGTTTAGTGAGTCAACCTTGTGAAATCTTCTAAGACTGAACGATCTCCTGTAGGTAAAGCTAGGATTGTTCAAGAATTAACACGAGGGGGGCTTGTAATCGGCATCAATGATTTTACTTGGAGTAAAAAAAATAGAAAAGAGTTCTGTTAATGTTAATGTTGAAATGTCCTCAGATTAAAGGTTGACCTTTTTCTACAATTTCACTGTCAGATTATGATTATGATAAGCTTTTCTTTTTGGCTTGTATCACCACTTTTTTGTAAAAAAAAATGTTGGATTCAATTTTGTTTTCCCCCATTAGGCTCTTATAAAGGTTGAGTGTATGTTATGCTTATTATAGATATGTTTACTTTCCACAGAACTGTAAGAGGTTTAAAAGTTAATTTAAATTTGCTGAGTTTACGCATCTGTCTGTTTTAAAACCCCTCCCCGCTGAAACGTCCAGTATTGGTTCGGATCGTCCTACTGATTGCTTCTGAGTGGACTGAACTTAACCTTGTTAGCCACAAAGCAAGCATTATGTAAATGTGTTTCATTCTGATGGATTAAACGGAACAAGGTGTCTCAGGCTTTCATGAGCAGCGTCCGCTGAAAATGATTGACTTTGTAATTCTGCTAAATTTTTTTTTTACCGAAAATGCTTGAAAAAAAAAATGATAGCAAGCTTTTTATAAAAAAAAAAACAAAAGAAGCATAATATGTGTTCTTCAAAGTATGCCAAAACCCAGCAGAGTAATAGATTTTTACTCATTTATCATTCCGGAGTGCTAAAAATCAAGAACAGACCGTTGCAAGTCTGAGTGATAATGAGCCGGGACGACCAAAGCAATTAATCTAACAGACTTTGTTGGTGCCTGTCTGTCTGCCCCCACATACCCAGCAGACCTTCAGCATGGAGGAAATAAATGCCAACATTTATGGAAGGCAGACATTTTCTACCATCTCTCAAACTACGGTAAGCACATATTGCAAATACAAATTAATAAACAACTTTTTACTCTGCGCATCTATTGATTGACCTCCCTCTGTGGAAACATTAACTTTTCTCGGTTTGCTCACGAGGCATTGGGAATTATCTGGGAGCTAATGAACTCTGATTGATAGGGGGGGTGATTGTTTTATTTAAATTTAAGAGATAATTTGATTCCTCAAGGTGACTTTGTTTTGAAGAAGGGGGGCCTACTCTGCTAATTGAAGGCGTTGCGCACCGAGCATTGGAGTGCGGTTCCCGAGAGATGCTTCTCCGGCTTAAGCCTCCTAATGGCAGACTCTTTATCCTTTAGTAGAGAGGCGAGTGTGGGAACAAAACATGTTTACAATGTTGGCTGTCGGAGCTACAGATGACATCGTGATAGCTGCGATTTTGGAGCCAAATAAATAAAACATTGGCTCTGGCAGAAAGCATGCCGCTGCTATAGTAAATACCGAATTTAATATGGAGTCCAGGCACAGCTGTGTGCACCTCCACGTCCTCATCTCTCACTGCTCTCCTGCTTCCACTAGTCACAAAATGAGCACAAAATGAAAATAATGACGCTGCAGCATCACCAATCACAGTGTACATATTATACATAACCGGCAAGACTCTAATTTGTTGTTGGGATAAATTACAACAAAATTGCATGTATATATTAGGAAGTAAGTTTAATGAAAGTGGCACAGCTGTGACCATCCTTCTTGGTAAAGTTAAGAGGCATGAAGTACACCTTGAGCAACTCCGTCCTTATTTACCTACACTATTAACATGCGCTCGTCTCCAGTTTAGGAAGGAAAAAAATGACCGCGGCGAAGACGGAGAGCCTGTCCAGGGAGAACCACCTCGGACTGATGAAGTTTTAAATTAAGTCTTCATAATTAAAAAGGGTTCACTGTGGCAGTTTTCGTCCCGCAGCGAGAGTGAAAGGCAGAGCGGTGGACGTGGTCAGGCATAAATCAGAGCGACTGGAGGTCAGCGCGGCCACGGCGAAGCAGGCACCTTGTGTGATAGATGCCCCCTGCTAAGAATGGCTTAAATGAAGCAGAAAGAAGTGTGCTGAAGATAATGGCTGTTATTATGGAAGTGTGGGCAGTGCCAAGTTGGGAGTTGCACTTTGTGTCAATGAATTGTGGGAATTAGAAACGGGACTGATGAGTACGGGACTCCTTAGAGCAGAAAGTGCAAAAAGTAACGACGAAGGGAGCAACTCGAAAGCAGCGTGCTCTTCCTCCCGGAGTTCTGCCCAAGTGAGGTAAGTGAGTGTGCACAGTTCCTGGTGAAAGTATTCATGGCCTTTGAACTTTTGTCACAATATAACTACGAACTTTATTGTATTTTAGAAGGATTTTATCTGTTAGACCAGCACAAATTAGTGCATCACTATATCAGTTTTGCACATTTACAGGCTAATTTCTTTTTCATCGTTCCTCTTTTCAGGACAGCTCAGGCGACAACTGAAAGTGTAAGTCTTGCCACACATTCCGAGCTGATTCAAGTATGGGCTTTGACTGGGCTATTCTAACACATGAATAAGTTAAGGTGTTTTGCAACCTCCGAGCAGTTCTTTATTTCAGAATTGCACCTTCATTTAGCTCCATCGATTTTACAATTAACGGACATCCACTGTGTAGAAAAGCTTTTGGTGTTTTTCCACCAACCTTCATCATAATTATTGTGTA
This sequence comes from Xiphophorus hellerii, assembly GCF_003331165.1. NCBI lineage: Eukaryota > Metazoa > Chordata > Actinopteri > Cyprinodontiformes > Poeciliidae > Xiphophorus > Xiphophorus hellerii. Next base: position 11,685,963 of record NC_045692.1, read on the forward strand.
TTCAGGGTGAAAACTAATAGTTGTGCGGTCCACAACTAAAAGTGATCATGTTAACCCACCTGAGCTTTATATGTCTGCACTTTGTCTAGAGTTACCTTGAGGCATTTTTTTTCACATTTCTGCCAGTTTAAGCAGATGCCCATGTTTTGCTAGTGCAATATTGTTCCAATTTCTTTTTCAAACACTTTTTCTGTGCTACATTTCTCCAAGTTTTATCCCTTCTTCTCAATTCTGTTTGTTCTGAGATTAGATCATACGAATTAATTGCACTGATTAGGTGAATTCTCAATTCAATCAGTCGCATAGGATTTTATTTAGGGCTATCATAGTGAAGGGGGTTAAAGCAGGTGTGCATGGCACACTTTTCAGATTTCATTTTATATCAGTCGTGTTAAAAATACCAACAACAGGTTGAAGTTTATGACTGAAAAGTGACAAAAAAACCCTAAAGTGATATAAATACTTCTTTCAGTGGCACTGAATGTCCCATTTATTTATCTGAAAGGTAAACAGGCTGGTGAGAGTTGAAAGTTTTGTCACTTTTTAACTTATGTTACTTATGTGTTTATAAAATAAATAAAAAAAACTCATCAAAATGAAAGCTGCCATGAATGACTCAGGATGGTGTTCTTGCATGAGCTCAGTCAGAAGAAATCCTCTTCCTCAAATCCTGTCAGCTCCTTCTCAACTGCGTTTTATCACCACAGAGAGACACTTCCACTCCGTCTCAGCTGTTCTCCGTCTGTCGTCAGTGACCCGGGAATGTCAGCTCAGCTCTTTCATGTGCCATTGAAGGCAGCCAGGCAAGCGAGCACGGGTTCACGTAGACAGAAACACAGTGAGAGCCTGCGCCGCAGTGTCCCAGCTGTGCACAAACACTTTACCTTTCACCATCTGCCCAGAGAATTACAGGAAAACCAGATTATTTTTTTTTCTGAAAAAGAGAGAAAACAAGCTGCAGCACTTCCATTGAGTTTTCCGTTTGAACTCTTAGATACTTGTGTTCTTTTGCTCTCTGTGTATTGATGGGGCAGGAGAGAGATCTCTGCTTCCTGTTCAGCAAAACAAACATTTGCTGTAATTGATGCTGGCAGGAGGAAGACGTATCCAGGAAGAATCCCATTGGGTTTTCAGAATGTTTGCACGCCGGATACAACTGATCAGAAAGAATATAAAAAAATAACATATATACTAGCATTACTTTCACATATTTCACCCAGGGTGCTTACCTGTGACCAGTGCATGAACGATTTTCTCTCACATTCAGGTACTGTGTCCACATGAATAAAATGGAAACTGCTTAGCTCATCGAATGTATTAATGATGTTTCAGCGATGGCCGAGCTTGCTGTCTCCATTTGTCAAGGAAAATATAAAAATTGGTTGGGCATTTTTAAACTTCCAACGACAGGTGAACACTTAGCAGAATTTATAGCCTCCTCGGTCCTGACAGCCGTAATGACTTATGCAAATCGGAGGTTAAGTGCAGAGATGGGGCTGTTCTGTAGAAAACAGAGACGTGCAATGGACTGGTGGAAAGTGGAAGGAAAAGACTGACGGTTGGATGAAGTGCGAGCACTTGACATTTGTCGCCGCTGGATGCGTGGGAAGTCCAACGTCTTCTACTCTGAAGATGTTTAAAAATGCACATGTGAAATTAATTTTGAAGAAAAAGACTCATCGGCTGTGCCTTCATACGATGACTGAAGAAAGAAAAATATTTAGAACAACTGGGCACAAACTGCCACATTATGTCTTAATAAAAGCAATGTTTTTCTGTAACCTGTGAATTCACATTACAACCACAAACTATAATCTGTTTAATTGAAATATGAGTGATAGGTTAACAGTAGTGCACAACTATGATATAGCAGGAGAGAACAGATGCTTTTAATCTTTTTTTTTTACAAATAAATATTTAATAAATATTTATTTCAAAAGTAATAATACTTAGTATTGATAATACTTGCGTGTCTGACACAGGGTAAATTGTGGATCAGAGTGGGTTGTGGGTTTGATTTCTAACTTCTTATTGGCTCTTGTTGATCCCTGAGCAAGGCACTTAACAAGTTGCCTTCTGAATTGTCTTACAGTGTCTGAATGTGTCTATGATTGGTTGTGTCTTTATTGTGAAGCGCTTTGAGTGGTTGGTAGAAAATCACTATGTGAATTATTTTATTTACCATTCCATTTCCATTTCCAGGCTGAGCGAGGGGAGCATCGAACAGAGAAGTGGTTCTTGAAGAGGGGCAGAGATCCGCAGCTCAGGTGGGAGAATCTGTTGACTGGGAGACAAGTAGCTCTAGAAGCTGGTCAGAGTTGATCGGAAGATTGAGGGAGCTAAATATAGGCCACTCCTGGAAAAAAACAAAACAGGGCAGAGGACATTTCCTTAAGGACATTACCACTATCTATGCAGACAGAGCTACAATGGAATGGTTTAGATCAAAGATTGTTCATATGGTCTAGTGCAAGACACTCTTCTTTCATCTGACTGAGCTACTGCTGTGCTGCAAAACAAAATGAGCCCAAAACCCATTCACTAGATATGCAAAACTAGTGCAGACATGCCCCAAAAGACCAAATGTGGTTTTATCATATGAACCAGTGGGGGATATGAAAACTGTTTGTTCATCAAATACTTAAATCATTCAATATTTTGTGTTGGTCATCATGTACATTTTTAAGAAAATAGATTGAGGTTCGGGGTTGTAATGACAAAATGCGAAAACGTTGCATTGGTGTGAAAACCACAGGGCTGCACTGTAAGCAGTAAAATAAACACCAAGATTGCTGCTCTCAGAAAGATTCATCACAAGTGATATTGTTCAACAAGGTCAAAATATGAGGATTATCTTTCTGTTTGCGAAGCGAATAGGCTTCTCGTGTTTACTGATGCATCTCATCTTGTCCTTTTGCTGAAACCCCGCCAGTGACCGACCCAATCTCAGCCAAAGCTTGATAAGATACCCAAGAGCTGTCTGGTGAGTGGGGCTCATCAGTGGCAGATTAATGTCCAGCTGTAGTCTCTGCACCATGCTGTGAAAGGGATGAACAAAGGGAGGCAAAGACGGGGGATGACATTGTACAGAGGGGACAAGCTGCGGCTGGAAAATGGGTAAATTATGAAGGTAGCGCCAAGTAGAAAATATGTAAAAATACATTCAGGTCAGCAAGGATAAAGTGATGATTAGGACGAGGTAGATGTAGAGCAGGTGAAGCAGTAAAGGTCTGTGACCCTTAATTTATTGTTTCACTCTGTGAAGTGAGGAGATGTAGCTTGAACTTTCATGACCCGTCTGCAGATTTGCCTCCTGTAGAACTCAACCCACAGTTGCTTCAACAAACCTACATTTGGAAAATAATAATAAGTGGACCCCAAGGTGCTTCGCTTTATGTAGTCAAACAAATACAAAGATCTTAATGCCAAAAAAAAGATATATAAACTCCCCAAGGCAAAGGAATGTTTTTAAAAATAAGCAGCTGTTTGTGTGATGAATTACCATCTCACTGAATAACAGCACATGTGCAAGTAATAGCACAGCTGGGATTCTACACGGTAATTACTCTTTTATTGAAAAATCTATAAGTAAGAAGAAGATTTGTGAAGGGTACCACGTTACAGTGTTTGCAGTGCGCTATTCGAGGCGAATCATTCATCACCGCAGGAGCTGAGATTTCTGCTCATTTTAGAAATTGTGCTTTAAATGAATTTGCAAAGATACATAAAGTGAAAGAAAATATTAGAAACTGAAAGAAAGAACTGCTGAAAAAAGTCAAACTTTTACACGAAAGTAAATGCAGTTTGCCAGACTCTGCAAATATTGGAATTTTAAATAGACTTTACTTTAAGATATACTTTCATCTGTTATTCAACAAAGCATTGCAATTTCATCCTTTTACATTTTTTCAATGAAGTAGTCATATTTTTTTTTAATTGATCTGCCTAATTTTGATTAAATATTGCCCGGTTGTCCACCTGGATTGGCGGCCATCCCCCAAGATTTTGTCTAAGATTGCATGTAAAATGCATGATGTGCACAGAAAATGGACTAGTCAGCACCTCTTTGCTATTTTATTTTACTGAAGTTTTTACATGTCTTGGTATGCAGAAGCAGTTTCATTCGCTGACACGAACTTTCAATTTTACACTTAACGCAATGCAGTTCGGTAAGTGTCATTCTCCTGGAATCAGCCCAATCCAGCCTCATCCTCTGAACTGCTAGACACTAGACAGCGATGCATGATCCGTTACCTCAAACAACACGGTCCATGTGCGTTACATCACCACATCCAGCACTTTCATTGCAGCTGGTGACATACAGTAAGGCTTGGCTGCAGCACTTTGCCATGGAGACCCACTACATGAACGTCTCTTCACTGTTCTCTATAAGAGCACTTGAAGTTTGGAGATCTGTAGCTACCAACTTTGGAGAAAATTAGCACCCTCTCTTGTCTCACGACTTGACTTATTGCCATCCTATCATGGTGTGACAGTGGCTGGTGACCAACTGTTTCACCAAATGTCTGTAGAAGAACAACAAAGCAAGCAATGGAAAAGTCTGTTTGGCAGTACAATAGTAAAACCCTTCTTATATTACCTGACTTGCTTTTTACATGTCTCCACTGGTATTTGGTCAGTTTATCTTTGTAGATGAACTCCATGTCTTCTAATCTTTATTACCATCCAAACCATTCAAATCAATACTCTAGTTGGGTCACTTCAAAATGTTTAAGTTGCTTCAAGTCAGAAGAAGCAAGTTAGTAAAATTAAGATTACTTTAAGCCCAAATCTGCCAGGCGTTTGAATAATTTTGGGCTTAACTGTATAAATATGAACCAATTCAAACTCAGGATCTCAACTTTTCAAAGAGCCATTAATGTTGTGTTTGATTCAGCAGCAGTTATGTAAAAAGCCATTTTAAAGCTGCCATTATTGTTGATAGATCACTGTTATTGCTGCAGGATACATTACTTGGAGTCAACAAGTAAAATAACTTGTAATAACAACTTTAGAGTGCCGTGTTCTTTCTTTGACAGTTAAATGACCATTATAGGCGTTTCACAACAGTTTTCATCACACTCTCTGAGGGAGAGAGAAAAGCTGCTCTTAGTCTGGTGTAAAATATGTTAACCTAGTGTTATAAATCATAATAAATACTATTCATAAAAACGAGCAAAAAAAAAAAGTACTTGGACCTGAAAACTCTACGTTATGCACAACATCCAACTGCCAATAACAATAAGCAATTTACTGTACATCTACAAAGGAAAAAAAATTGAAACTAAGTAATCTTCATTTTCCACATTTAACACATTGTATGTGGCTATTTTGTCGTTGGACACAAGAACGTCCACTGACTGTGGACTAATTATGATGAGTCAAAGCCAAGAATTAGAAAAAGACTTAATTTGTTTTTAGAATGAAATGCAAATTGTTTTCTTAGAAAGAAGAACCATAAAGTAAGATAAAAAGAGAAGTAAAAAAATCTGCTTTTTGCACTTTTGATCCATTTTAGCAGTGCAGCATTCAGGAGCAAAAAGGCTACACAAAAGGCTCAATTTGTGCCTACCATTTTTATTTTCTACTTAGAATAGAGACTTTTAGAACATGTGAACAGACAGTGATCAGCAACCAAGTCACCACCACAATATTAGTGTATTTTATAAAAATGTAACATTGTTTTCAATGTCACAACAACTTGAATGTTAAACTGGGCATCAAGACAATCACAAATGTTGAAGTATTTTTCAACAACAATTTTTGTAAACTCAGTTCCATTGTCCCTCTCTGTCGTTTGCATCATTTTAGAATTTTTTTTTTTTGGTCTCCTGGGAGAGAGTTGACTTGTGCTAAAAAGTTAATTAGGAGTTAATTACAAATCATGTCAAAGTTTGTCACAATAAAAGCATAATATGACCATAGAATGTTATTTAAAGTTCAGTCACTGACTAGCAGCTACATTGCTTATTTTTTGTTGTGTCCAGCATGATATCCAGTCATATTCAATAAATTGGAATTTACTTTCTAGTTTTTCAGATTAACCTTGGAAAACCTTTTAAAAATAAAAGTCTTTAAGTAGGTTTTATTCATACCTTTCTTTGAGCTCACCTTTATGTATAAAAAAGTTATTTAGTGGTCTGAGATTATATTCTAATCTTAAATGTCCTGATATTTATTTAGCTCTAAGTGAAAAATCATAATTAAAAGAAATAAAGAACTGTTAATACAAGCAACAGCTTGTATTAACAGAACATCCAATTTCAGCGACTCCCATTCAAACCGCACCATCCTCCAGCTCCTTAAAGGAGGCTTTTTTCAGAAAGATGCGAGTTTGAAGCCATATGGACATTTTAATTGTGGTAACTTTCTTTGAAAGAAGGCTGCTGGCACTGCAAGGTCTTAAATCTCTATTTTTATTGCTTCAAAATGTACTGAAACCATAAATACATTTTGTACAATGAACTCAGTGCGATATGTTTATTGTGCTTTGGCCAGACTGATGAATGTCTTTCAGCCATAACAGGTCTTGAAGTGAAAATATATTCTACATTTTAGTCAAACTTGATTGCTCCTACATGAATGATGCAATATCCGACCCATCAGGATGATTGATTTCAACTGCCCAGCTTGCAAACATTCACTCTGCACACGTATAACACTGGCTTTGCTTTGCTCTACTCTGCTTGTACATGTCAGGTGTCAGATTAAGTGATTTAGCTGCAGCATAATGTCATGACATGCTGCTGACTTGCCCACTCTACCAATTCAGTGTTCTTATACCATGTTATTTCCTGGCACTTCTGCTGATTTATCCCCCACCTGCTTGTTAATTGCAGTTAATTAGGATCACCTGGGTTTCCAGGTGTAACTCATTCTCTGATTGGACGGTTTGAATAAAAATTAGCCCTGGGATTTGAAGACCGTGTTCCAAGGTCACTGCTCCACTCACCGTCCTGTTTCTCTTCACTGTACTGAATATCAAAACTAATAAACCGAATGGACTGCCAAGACTTCCCACCGTCCTCTAAAAAAAAAGTAATCACAATAATGAAAAGTACTCCTCTATATGAGTCCGCCATATATTTCCCTCGAGATTTATGTATGCATGTTTGACTCCCATTAGAGCGTGCACACACATATTCACGTGCGCAATCTGAGACCAGTGCTGAAGCCGAAATTTAGCTGTTTATCTCCAAACTGACGGCGGCTCTGTGATAAATCACCGTCTCTGACAGATACCACAGAGTCTCATGCAAGCGCATGAATATCACGCTGAAAAAAAGGAACGAATGAGACATTTGGGTGCAGCAAATTTACTGCAAATCTCAGAGGAGGTTAGGCAAGGAGGCCAAGAGCAAAAAGTGGAAAAAGTTGGATTTTCCACTGGATCGCATTTCTGAAAGTCAAGTTCTAAAAGTAAAGGTCAGTGACAGATTTGTAGTTTGACAAATTCTTTAAATCTTTTAGACGGTCACACTTTTATTATTGTAATAAAATTTAAATGTACCAAAGACGGAACTGTTATTATCTACATAATGATTTAATAGATTAGTGAAACAGTGGAACATATCACCCTCTAGGAGTCATTATATAAAAATTCAAAGCACTGCATTTGATAACAGTATAACCCAAAGACAAAGAATGGCTGTTTCATGGTCTTAGCTCTGTCTTTTCCCTTGTTTTAATTGGAGATTGCTTCTGTTATCTGCACTCCGGAAATGACATGAGCAGCCCTAAGCTTTTCTTCCATTTTACTCATATAATGTGATTTCGGCTGAGCCCTGCAATGCAAAGAAAACACCCCTTAGACATCTTTAAGACTTTTGGTTAGTAGAAAAATGTGCCTCTCGTTATGTAGTCTTAAAACCTTGTCTCATACAATAATTAATGCAGTGCCAAGATGCTGTGGTGTCTTCATACACAAATTCATTTTCACATGGATGATATGGCTGGTTGTCCAGGGCATCAACCTGCCAGGGACTTTGCAAGTCTGAAAAACATATGTTCTCTATTGCTCATTTGCATATCCAGTCTGCAATGTTGTGGACATTGTAAACATTATTAAAAATGTGACTGAACATTGCTTGGCCGAGAATGTGAAAGTTGGCATACAGTTGGCCAAATCCCATCATGCATTGCAATACATTTCACAATGTTCCACAGTACAGTTTTGTCACTTTTTAAACTGAAATCTGGACTGCTTTGAATCATTTCTGGTTCACAATCAAAACCAATTAAACTAGTCAAAGATTATCACTAGATTGTCTTGTACTGAACAAAAATTCTTTGAAACTTAGTTTGAGATTTATGAAACATGAGACGATGTTCCTAAGGTCCTGAACCAAACCACAGACAAGTGCACTGAAGAATAATATCCAGTGTATCCTTATTACAAACAAATTTAATGACTTAAGGAAGAATGGGCTGCTCAAGCTTAAATTTAGTGGTGGAGATTCTGCAATAAACAAAGGGTCAAAATATACACTGGCTAAAATAAACTGCCTGGCCAAAAAGAAAAAAAAACAAACTATAAAAAACCTCATGGATGATTATCTTTCAGTTGGCAACACATTATGTGATACCAACTGATGCAACGAGTAGTATCTCATTTTTTAAATAACACATTAAAGGCACCTCCTGCGGTTATGGGAAACATGTTAGTCTGTTTAAGAAAAGTGAACTCACTGGCATGCATCAAGCAGAGAAAACATCTGAGGAGAAACTGGTAAAATTAGGTTAGGATTTGTCCAAATTACTGTCATTGTTTCTGACCCAAACTGTCTAGAAGAAAAGAAATGGCTTAAAATGTTAAGAAAAACCCAGAGACTAACAAGCCTGTCATGAAGTGGGAAATGCTGGAACACCACTATCAGTGTCTAACCAAAGCTATACATAGGTTCCTGTTGCTATCTTGAATATCTTTAGAAAATCTTTAAATTACATAACAAAGAATAACAATTTCTTATAACCTAAAAAATGGGCAAAATTTAAAAAAAAAAATCCATGTTAAAAATGTGCAAAGAAGTGAGTAAATTGCTGCACCTGACTCTGCATGGCACCAGCTAACAGTATATCCTCTTTGTTGATTTGGTTTATATGCACCTGGAGGCTTGATCTTTCTCCTGCTTTCCTGCTGCTGTCAGACTCCCCTATCTTATCCATATTTGGCACTTTGACACATTTAAACAGTTTGCTCCGAGACGACCAGTCATGCTGATAATATCCAAAATAGAAATGTTCCAAAATACAACATATAGCTGTACAACTTGAGTGGAAGGCAGTCAAATGACAGCTATGAACTGCAATGGAGAGCTACGCTCAACAGGGATTGTTACGCATTTACATCAACTTTAACATCAGCTAAACAAGACTAGACTGTTCTGAATAAGTAAATTTATCACTCACTGAGTAACATCAAGGGACAAATTGAAGCAGTTACTGTGGGGATGAGACATGGCCCGAGCAGATAATCTAGCCCTGTGTGAGATGTTGCCGCACCATACAGCATGCAACGAGGAGCCGGCTAATCATGTATTCCATCGAGCTTTGAGGGAGATGAGATGGGAAGGCAGATATTTGCACAGTGAAATCCAAATAAATTGCTGTTTAAATATCTAAGGATTGGGCTACCTGACTGGCCTGCAGTGAAAACTTTCTTTTACTCAATGATTGTTTTTGCTTCTCTGAAAAATCCATATCCTTCCTTTAGTTTGTTTTTGACCAAGATGCATTATTTATTTTTTTTTTAAATGGTACTTTAGAGCTTTTGGGTTTTTGCTAACATTGTGGCAGCTAGTCACAATAGTAGTACCTAAATTCAAAGGGAATGAAGGGTCTATTTCAAGCATGAACCAGTTTAAATTACTGTCAGTTACTCTTGTATTAATTGATCTATGGACAACTGAACAAAGACCAGTTCTTTTTCTTGTCAGTCAAGGTAAGATGTTTTTGGTATTGTCTCTGGTTCAGGAGTGATTTGACACAAGGAATGAAACTTTGTAGTCCATATGTAGGATTCATCTGTGCAAATTTTCTTTTGATGCATTGATGCGTTAGTCTGCTCCTCGTGAAGCTCTCCCAAATTATTTAATTGATTTTGCTTGACAATCTTCAAAGCCACATATAGCCCTGCTGTAGGTGCTCTTTTTCCTTTGACACTTTTTCCTTCCACTCAGCTTTCCTAGAGTGTGCTATAACACACACACACACATATATATATATATATATATATATATATATATATATATATATATATATATATATAGCTGTACTTGTATTTGGTTTTATATGAACCAACTGAATTAGCTAATGACACTGATATACTGTTATTAAACCTCTTTGCTAAAGAGCTAAGAAGCTAAAGAGAGACAGGTGAATAACAAGGATTTGGGTAATTGGAGACTAAAAGGAAAAATACACACAGACCGAAAAAGATGTGGGAGTTGCTGGCGGGCAGATGATGGAAGTCGTATCTAAATTAACAGTAAAACGATAGTTATTTAAAATGGTAGGGGACAAGTAACTAATAAAATCATTAAGAGGGAAATCTTTCTGTTAATTAATGATGTGACACAGATTAAGCCAACACCTCAAAAGTGATAAAAACTTTTTGAGAATCAGCATTCTCAGTAGTTGTGACCAAAGTACACACGTCTGTTTGCTGCTAAACATATAGTTATTTAAAAAAAAGAAACACATCAAATTCAGTAACTTTTATTTGATACCAGACATCATGGCAGAATTCAGAGGAGACACAAGAGCAAGTGTCTTATTTTCAAGGAATAAAGTCAGAGAGAGAGTCAACCTTGGGGTGGTCCTCAGAGGAAAGATAGCCGGGGCGAGAGACGGAGACTGGGCGACTAATGAGCCGAGTCACTAATTAGCCACAAGTGTCACTGGCCTTTCAACTTTCACATGTCCTGTGTGGGAGGGGGAGGTAAAGACAGGGAAGAGGCAAGGAGACTAAAGCAGACATTACAAAAGTCATCCACTTTCCTCCTTTAACAGTCCAATTTAATGTTGTTTACCACAAGAAACAATGTCTAACGTTGCAGTCTGTTTACAACAAAGAGTAGCTGTCACAACAATTTTTGCGCAGTTATTTTAAAGATGGCTAGATATTGTTTACTATTTTTTTTTTGCCAGGATATACTAAAACAAAATTGCACATTGGCACAATCAGTGTATAAATGAAGTGAGCACTAATTATTGGTTTGTTGCAAAAAGTTTGGAAATTCAGTCAAAACGTAAATGACAGCAACAGACTGAGATCAGAGATAAGTGGCATTTCTGTTGCCCAGGAAGCTACAGGTGCTGAGAGAAAGTAAAAAGTCAGGTTATAACTCTCTCCTCTAGTGTGATAGGTGTCATGGTGCAGACATGAGCCTCCCTCTTCTGAAAATCATCTTGTCAGGTGGTTAGGATCAGTGACACATGCCATCACCCTTCAGTGGGGACTACTTGAGGCTCTAAAGGCATTCTCAGGGGGAGCCTTTCAGACCCACGGACCATATCCCCTTCAAGCTGTTGTCCAAGATGACAGTGCTACACTGCTCAGTGTATCTGTTAGCCTCGAGGCTGTGCAATCTTTGAACTGAACTAGATGCTTGGTTGAAATTTAAGTAGTCTGCACGCTTGGGCTGAAAGGGTAAAGTGAAGCTACTTAAGTAAATTACCTTTATTCTTTCTTTTTGAGAGAATCTCACTGGTTTGTTGTATCAACTGTTATAGATCTTTGTTCAGAAAGCTCTTGTCTTCAGAAGTCAGAAACAATCAAGTTTGCAAGGAAGTAAAGTGTTTGAATATAGACGAAGACATTTTACATCAAGGTCCACAACTACAAATCAGCCAATGTTGTTGCTTGTCTGCATTTGTTTTAGTCAGTGCTCAAAAAGACTTAAATTATCTTAGCTGGGAACACCACTGAATCTCTTCAAAGTATAAGGTTTGTCTTCGAAAATTGCCATGGAAACTATGGGATACTTGTCATTTGGTTTCCACATCACTGCCTTTACAAGTGCAGTTATCACTGATAGATACAGTATATCATTAGTTTAACTTTTTTTTTCCTTGTCAATTGAGTTTATGCTTCAAACTTCATTATTTCTGTCTCATGTCTAGTTGTATGTTTAGGTTTTTTTTTTTTGCTGCTGAAAGATGAATTGACCAGGATTACCTTGTAGTCCTTCTTCTCATTAACTTTGACCAGTTTTTTATGTCCTTGTTGAAGAAAAGCAGCCAAAGAATGATGTGCACATATCATTATCCATGTAGTCCAAAAGTTTGACATTTTCTACAAAATTCCTGTGTCCCCTGCATTCATTGTTGCAAATGGCTTTCTGGACATCTTCTCGTCAACAATGGCTTTCTTCTTGTCACTCCTTTATAAACAGCAGATATGTCATACCTACAGATTCTCTGATTTTAAGCTTAGTAGTATGGTAGGTTTACTCTTTACATTTTGGATGACAGATTGTCAGGTCTAAATACCTATTAGAGACAATTTAAACAAATACAGGAAAGACAAGAGAGTTAGATTCTGTTATACTCGCGAGGAGAGCAGACAGAGATGTGCTTTTAGTCACAAATCTCCAACCACTCTGCAACACATCTGTCTGTTCCTCTCTTTTATTGATCTTTAGGAAACCCTGCCACACGGGGCGCTGCAACTCTAAAAGGGTGGAGTCAAAACATGGTTGCAGCGCTAAATAACATTCACTAATCTAGACACATGTTATCTATACTCTAAATCTTTCTTTCTCCAGACACGTTGCATAGCTTCAAAGCAACGGCTTTGTATCACAAAGAAGCACAGAGCAGAGTTTATTGTCAGGCATGTAAAACTCTGCTGGGAGCAATTAACACCTCTGTCTTGTAGGAAGTCCTGAAAGGCAACAGCTGCTAAGAGTAGCTGTTACCTCTATTTCCCAGGGAAGTCTCAGGATAGAATCAAAGTTATTTAACACACAGAAACATTATCTAAAATGTAATTACAAAGCTACATGATACAACAAATATTTGATAATTACTAATACAATTTTCCTAACACAGATTGACCAGTGTTCTTTGACATGTTCAAAGCTTGAGATATTGTTCTGAAGACTAACCCTGGTTTGAACACCTACACCCATGATTTGCCCTGATTTGCAGTCCCTTCTCTCAAATTAGTGAGATTTGAGATCAATTGTCTTTGTGATTAATCTGACTATTAAGAACAGGATATTCTGCAAAATCCCTTTCATTTCGACACATTTAAATCAACTTATTGCATTATTTTTAATTAACTAAAATATACATGGCAAATTAGGAACGATTTGACAACAGATTCAAAAGACACCGCTTTGCAAAGTGTTTTCACACTGATGTTCCCCTGCATTTTGGTTTACTATTGGAATAAAGCCAATTGAAAAGCTTTTATCTTTGCCCTTTTTGTTATGTATTGATTGTTTGATTGCTGAATGAAAGTGCTAAATCCTAAAGCCTTAAAAATACACCTGACATTTACCATTGACAGCATAAGATGAGACGATATCCTTCAATTGAACATAGTGAAAGACTGTAGTGGGTCCCGATAAAACCTATATACCACCGCATCATAAAATAAGCCCCAAAATACAAAGACACTTGTGAAAATTCCCACAAGCAAACAGGAAATGTTGTTGTTGTCATTCTTAAGAGTGGTTGTGTGCATCATAATGTATTTTGCTTCTCAGAAAGTGTTATAGAAAACAAACGCCCACTTCACTCATCTCTCGCGGCACAACGCATGGAGGGAGTCCAAGTAATGCGAACACCTCATTTATCAAACCCCAGTTGGCCACTGGAGGGTGGGCGTCTCTGTCAAAAGGCCAATTAACAGGAAGCCCATTGTAAGCACCACAGAGCAGCCCAGGAGAGACTTACCATTAGCAGGGATTCATCATTAGGAAATAATGGGACCAGAACAGGAAGCACATCCTCATCTAATAATGTCTGACATATAGGATGTTTCCAGCCGTACAGCAGGTGAGAGGGCGGTGTTTCATCTCTCAGGCTTCTGTAGCAAAATCCCAAATCCTTATGATGATTTATCTCTCCATTAGAGGATATAGTTTTGGAGGTGTCAAATATTTCCTTCAAAAACATTTCAATTACAAGAACAATATGCTGAAGTCTTCCAGAGTCGGCGTTAGATCTCCGTGTGGAGCTGGAGCTCAGACTTGTCCGCCATTGTTATACGTCTTCAACTAAACCTGTCAGTGCCGAAGACGGATCTCAAAGCTTAGACATAAATAAATACAGGGGGAAATACAGGACATTTTTCCTTGCTGAGCGATCAATACGGCCTTGCAAATATCTAAAGATACCAGAGAAAGGAGAAAGGGATTTCTTGAGGTTTTTTTAGGGGGAGAGACAGAGAAGTTTGAACAGTGTGTTTCTTCTGACTTTCTTTTGTTCAGTGAACACTACCCTATATCTCCGTCCTAGACAGCAACTCGTCTTGAGGATCGATGAGCATTGAAAAAAAGTTTTCAAAAGTATTAAATGTACATTTTCACAAAGTTTCTTCAAAAATATGTCACAAACTTTAATGAAGAAATGTGAAAGATCTGAAACTTTAGCATAGACAAAAAGTTAACAATTTACATTAGGGATTTCTCGATTAAAGTATTTGATTAGAGATCAAGGCGTTTTTTGCTGATTGGTATTGGAGTTTCTGACTAAATCCAATTCCCAGCACCAATTGGTGATACACTACAATTTTTGCAGCTGATTTTTTTTATTGACTGAGTTTAAGATAAAACACCATTTTAAGCAGTTTCTCTCCTCTGTTTGTGTGTCTTTTTCCTATTTCTCATTTTAACATCTTGCAAGCCAACGTTTAGCCAAAATGCAAATACTTGAAGTAATTACTTCTCATGGAGAATATTCCCAGTCTACTAGAGAGAAACATAAACTTAATTGATGCTAGATCTGCAGAGAGTGATAACATGAACCCTAATCATTAAGAAACTTACTCAGAAAAAGTACCAAAAAGATTAACTAAAGAAAGTTAGGAAAAACGTGTATTAGCAATTTAGAAATCTGAAAAGCAGAAGCATTGAAACAAAAAAATACCCCAAATTTGTTAAAATACTTAAGGCAGAAACAAGAAAACAAGAAATTCTGATTAGTACTATATAATGATAAAATTCCAAGACATTTCACTAATCAGACAAAACGAGAATACTAGACAGGACTTTGTTTATTTTGCAGATTTTTAAACAAGATTGGTCTCTCACTGAACTCCCCAAGGAGTTAATTTCTTTAAGGATTGGACTGGGTCAAGAAATGGCTCTTTTTAGATTTTTTTCTTTTTTGTAGTTTTAGAAAAGTTAATATACTTTTACATGACTTAATTCCATGGTGTAAGTGCCTAAATCAAAACGACTAACAGAGCGAATTAAAAATGAATAAAAAGCATCCCCCTTAGCCATGAACAGGCTACTGGCTTCTGACATGGCATGGAACATGAGGCAAGAGAGTACAACTCTTTCTGGACCAAGATGAACCTTACTGCCATATACAACCTTCTTAGTATATTCATTCGAAACAAGCTGCATGATTCATTTTGGTAATATCTTGTAAATGTCAGCCCTCTGGCCCCGCATCCCTGTGAAGCCCGACACAAAGCTCTGTCCTTCCCAGCCTTCTGTTCTAACCTTGGTTCAACTCACTAGCTTTTCTTTCAAATTACCTTTCCGACTAGTCTGTCAATGTGTGTGTGTGTGTGTGTTTATATATATGCGGGTGTGTGTGTGTGTGGCGAAGAGTTTGTGTTGCTGTGACGGGGCTTGAGTCGAACTCCGGGTCGAGGTTATGCGTTTTCTCCCCTCCAGGCACTGGCTGATTAAGAAGCTTTGTAGTTTTTAATGGCTCTCTGGCTTTGCGGTTCTACAGCTACCCAACCAGTGGCCAGACTCACCTCATTCTCCTCTGAGGAGCTCCACTCAAAACACTCCATGCATACAACTTCAGGTTCACCACAAACATCTTTAAAAAGCACACACCATCCTCCCTTTGTAAACATCACTTCTTTTTATTCTCCTAAAATGTGGTTTTGCCTTCTTTCTTTTACCTCTTGCCTGCTCACTCCTGCTGTTGGTCTTTATGTATCCTTATGTCTTTGCAGTTAGATTTCTCTCTCTATTACACTTCATGCTTTCCCTCTCGTTGTGCAATAGACTCACAGAGAAAAACGACCCCTCAAAGGTCAGCCACAAAGATCGGTGAGTCAGTCTACCAAAGCAAAGGCAGGGCAGTATCTATACATGCAACGATTAGAGAGGGTGATGACGTGAATCCCCAGACCACAAGGGAGTTGGCGATTGTTTGATGGTGGGGCCTCTTTGTGCAATTTCTAAAAAGATGAATAAAACTGGCAGAGCTGCTAGGGGTGACTTTGCTATACATCAGCTACATCTGAATGACTGAACTGCAAACGCAACATGAGACAAAAAAGTGAGCACAGACACTTTTTTTTTTAGCCTGAAAAGTTTTGAAAAACTGGCTCTTCCATTAAGTATCTTGCAAAAGCATTCATATCCCTTGAAACGTGCTCACATTTAGTCACATTACAGCTACAAACTTTAGCATATTTATTGGGATTTTGTGGAAGGAGACCATTAATTGGAGAAGAGGCCAAGCGGCTCATTGTGAAAGAGCTGGAGAGACCATAAGGCCAAATGTTATAATTCATGAGTGACATGGTTTGTCACAAGCGATGTTGGGGGGGCACAGTCAAAGTCCAAAGTTTAGGCCAATAAGAGTCTGAGGGAAGAAGAAACTCGGCAAGGAAATGGATATTCACAAACTTTTAATCCAATCTGACTGATCAGCAGCTCCATCCATCCGTTATCTAAATATGCTTTTTGTTGCAGGGTCACCAGGGGGACTCTGTCTATCTCCCGTGGTCATTGGGTGAGAGGCAGGGTACCCCCTGGCCACACTCACACCCAAGGACAATTTATAGAGGCCTATTAACTTAGTAGTCACGTTTTTGACTGGAGTACCCAGAGAGAACCCATGTGTGCACCAGGAGAGAACATGCAAACTCCAAGCAGTAAGAACTTAGGCCGGGATTTGAACCCAGAACCTTCTAGCTGCAAGGAAATAGGGCTACCAACTGCATCACTTTGCAGCCAGTGTCTTTAATCTAGGTGTTCAAAGTTTGTGGAAACATACCCCTAAAGACTTGTAAGGTATTCAGCACTTGTCTGTCTTGTTTCCTGTTAAAAACAAACCTATTTTTAGGATAAAAATAGCTTTTACTCTGAATCTGCCGTGTGGGGCATCGATACTTTGTTCAACTTTGTGTACAAAAAGGCTTACAGAGTTAACTTCATGCAATGTGTGAAAGTCCAATGATTATAAATTTTCAATGGCACTGTAAATAATCACTTATGGCAAGTGATTATAATACTTATTGCAGGCCTTGTTCCACAGTTTGCTGGACTTTCAACTCAGTTTATTTAAAGAATTTATAACATTAGCCTTTATAGAGGCAAACTTTATGAAGTAACTTTTTTGTGCATAAACTAGAAGGCAACTGTTTTGTGCATAATCGATAAAATAAAAAAACATAATCTACACACACAATTAGCAGTTTGTTTTCAACATTAGATGACATACTGTAGCTTTTTATAGTATGCAGCTCGACTGCAATGGAGTTGAAAATTAATTCTCACAATGCTGAGGAGGTGCAAACGAGCAACTCTCTGTTTCTTTATCTCTCTCTCTCACATATACACGCCCACACTCACACCACACATGAGCTGAGTCACCTCATTTCTGTTTGTTTGTCTTTACTTCATTCAAGCCTCTTTGGGATATTTATACTCCGTGTTAGACAAGAAGGCAAGGAAGTTCTTTATCTCTTCTTCTCCTCTTACACGCTTATAAACACACGCAGATCCGCACAAAGAGAAATCAGCTGTCAAGGGACGTTACAGTGGATATCAGTGTTAACGCAAGTAATTGCTTTACTCCTCTGGAGCCTTCGAGTGTTAATCCTGCCTCGCAAAGTTTGTGCTAAGCTTGTGATTCAGAGGATGGCGCTTTATTTGAGCTCTTGGTTTCCGATTCTGACAGGACCATGTAAGTGGCAATTGCTGCATTTTCCTGAGGGTTGATTGGAAAACAGAGACACTCACTTTAAAAATGAAGAGGATCCATCATTGTTGGGAGCAGAGGATAAAAATGTCCCAAGAGTCCTGGTTTTAGGCGAAATTCCTCCTCCAGCGCGTGCGATAACGACTCTCTACAAGTCAAATCTCATCAAATAGATACATTATTACATTTTCCTGTTGAAATCCGCTTCAGATATTGCTTCAAGCCTTGGGGTTTTCCATGTTTAATTTTGTTGATGTGATAAAAATGTTTTTTTTTTTTACATTTCACACATCACAGATAAGGTGAGGGCTCTTGGAGGAGTGAGTCTCCATGTTAAGGACATATTGCAAACAACAAACAGATGTAATTCATTATGAGGAAAAACTGCCTAATGAGATCTGTCCTGATGCCACCCTACGTCTGAATTTTTAATGATGACTTTAAATATTAAAGATATAAAGAAAGACTGAGTTAACAAAGCAATTAGATATTGACTGACCTTTTCAGTGTGTTTAGTATTCCACATCACCCACGCAGACCTCATTTTACAATCGCATCAAGTAGCGGGGACCAGATGCAGTGCTGCAAGTGCCAGTGATCTATTCCAATCAATCAGCGCCTGAGGAGTCTGGGGCGGACACTCGCAAAGTTTTCATATGGAAAAGGTAAAGCTCATGCAGCAAGGATGGTGATATGAGAGGAAGAAGGTAGTGGGTAATTTTTGGCCAAGAATACTCTCTGCATACACTTTAGAGCCCCCTCAGTGCGAGAGGATGGGGAGAAAGAAGGTTGGGATCATTGTTTTACCTTATTTGTTTCTACATTTTCTCTTCAATTTTGTTGACATTTTTTTTATTTTGGAAGGGTTTATGTCAACAGCCACTTTCAGGACATGAAACAGACAAATAGACTTTGCACTGTCAATATGACTTTAAGAGAAATTATTGCCGTTTTTGACAACGACTAAAAATGACCTCAAATTATTGAAGCACGATAAAATCCAATCCTATCTATTTGCAGTTTTATGAGGGGTGGGGCCAGGTCAGAAAACTGTCCAACGTGAATATTCTTGGCAGCTAAAGATTTATCGTATGATTGAGATGTTTCTGGAAAAATATTAAGTCTGATTCTAACGCAGAGGTCCCCAAAGTCGGTCCTCGAGGGCCGGCCTCCTGCATGTTTTAGTTCTCTCCCTGGTTTAACGCACCTGAATCAAATTATGGCTCGTTAGAAGGCCTAAGAAGAACATTGATATGCTGAAAAGGTTGTTGGTACTACCAGGGAGAGAACTAAAACATGCAGGATGCTGGCCCTTGAGGACCGACTTTGGGGACCCCTGTAACACCGGGATGTATTTCGGAAAGGTGGAGATGCTGCAATAAAATTCAATACAGTTTAAGATTTTGAAACTGAAACTGAAACGATTACAAGTAACTAAACTATCAATAAATCTGAAGTACATTCAAATGACTGTTGCTGACACAAAATTAAACGTACTGACAAATATAATACTGATTTGGACTTCATTTTATTGCAGCTTGTTAGAAAATGCAGCATAGTAAAATGTCTGATACTACTGTGAAATTTCTGTCATTACGTCTTGTACAGGTGTGTTATGTCCAATAAATGCGCAAACTAATTAAGTTGATAGTAATAAGTGACTGCAAGCCCAAGTTATTAAACTGCAAAAAATATGCCTGTAACCTCTAGGGGGCACTGAACTACCAAATTAACCTCAGGTCAATACAATTTATGAGACGGTGTGCACAGACTCCGGATGAAACTCTTGATTCATTTCAGTGCGCAGCTTGCCAAGGTTGCTTTATTTTATATTTTCTGACAATGAAAAACATCCTATCTGTCTGTGTCCTTGCATGCGAAAATTAATTTCAGTTCAAAATGTTTGCTTTTACAAATTTTTGAGATAAAAGAATGAAGTCGGTTAAAATGCCAAACTTTTTTTTTTTCTCCCAAAATCTTTGTCTTTCTGCTCAGTTGCTCCCTTTCTGTTTTGCCTTGGAGGACCATGCACTTCATTGTTTCCTCCACTCTCTCCTGTCTGTCTGCTTTAGTTTACTTTTAATTCCTTCTTGTTGTCCACTTTTCTCCGTGCACCATGTTTATGTCCTCACTTGTGCTGCGTCTCAGCCTTTTAATGGATTAATCTAAGTGCTCTCCCGGTGCTTTTGCAGCCGCTTGTTGTGCGTTATTACTGCAGAAGCCTGGCCTAAAGGTGATGCAGCTTCTTCTCGTGTCTCGCAGTGGGGGGAACGACTGATGTCCTTGATGAGATGGCCCCGCTGCACTCCGATTCATTAGCAAACAGATGTGAAGTGTCACCGCATATCACAGCATCAGGCACTGGTGGATAACTTTTTCGGCAAGGCGTGAATAATGTATCAAATTTTGTTTACAGGCTCCTTTTTGCTCCAGCATTATGCAGTCGACACCAGTCCTCTGCTATCTGCTGCTGCACAAACCCAAGAGCCCCTGACTTGCCCGAGGACAAATCAGACTCCTAGTGTTCTCTATCACCTTGCATTCAAGTTTTCAGTTGCTTAACTATGCATGGAGACCCTGGCCTCTGGAAGACATTGTGAATGTTCTTCGGTACACCAGAGGAGTAGGATAACATCTCGAAGGACGAAATCAACAAAAGGCAGCCACGCATCCTGTTGTCTGCATCCAAATCCTATTTGGACTGGAAAACTGATTAAAGCTTTCTAATGTGAAGAGGCCAAATCAGATCATGTTTGCAGCTCCAGTTTGATTAAAGATTAATTTTAATAGGAACCCAACCCTCAGGGGGCCGCAGTGGGAATAATAAGGACAACAAACCTTCATACTTGCAGTTTATTGCAGTCTTTAGCTTGAGTGCATAACTTGCTTATTCATTTGATTTGCTTTGACAAATCCTGTTTGCAGGTCAATCACCTTAATCGTGGCACAGTGCGTTTCTCCTTGCTCATATACAATACATCGCCTAGACAAAACTGATCACTTTAAGCTTCTATTGGTAGCGATAGATAAATTTACAATGACTTCTCGTGTGACACATAATGCACTGTAGGAAAACAGGATACAGACCTGCTTCTAATGAGGTTAGTGTCTTTGAAACAGATGGTCCTTGAGTTTAGTAGTGGTGCACAAAACCAGGATTAATATTTTCAGCTCACAGCCCTTCCATTCTGACAGATTTTAGTAGCTACAGCTGGCATGCTAATGAAGATAATAATTGTTTAATAGTGGAAATTGCTGTCTCAGGCTGACTTTTTCACCCTTCCAGCTGGCTTGCTGGGATTTGAGACCTCTATAAAACTGTTGCATCTCTGTGTGATGATAACATGAAAGACATTTAGTCAGCAAAGGCCATTTAAGGTGCAACAGTAGTGCAGTGAATTTGCATTTGTACTGTTAGTATTGTTTAAAACATTTAAAAAAGAAATAAATACCGATTTAATGGAAGCAATACATTCAGCTTAAAATATGTATGTTCTGTTTTTTTTATGTGACTGTAAAATATTTCTGCCACTCGTTTATAAGAAGCTACGGCTCACTCCAGATTTATTGGCACTTCTGGTAAACCTGTGTATATAAAGCTTTAAAATAAATTAAACTTATAATGCAGAGGCAACACTTAACATAGGAAATGTCAGAAAAACCCAATCTTTATTTGAGTAGATTTCTTCAGTGGGGAGAAAAATCCCATGTAAAGAAATAGTTTTTAACAAAATTATCAATGTGACACTTACTGGCAGCCCTAAAGAAAAACTTGCAGTGATTTATTTATTTTTTTGTCACATTGTATTTTGTCATCATCTGCAAAACTCAACTAAAACTCCAAAGCAGTGTGTGAAAAAACAAACTACAATATTTCCTGTGATTTCAGAGGGCAAGTCACAGCTTATAAAATCCATAATCAGGTACATTTAGCTGAATAAAAGTATAAGTGTTGGCAGTTTGTATGTCTGGATTGGTCTTTAGGTGTGTGTTCACATGAGAGCATGGAGGAAAGCAATTGCTTCTGCTCAACAAATTGGCAACAAGTAAAAGGTTAACTCCTAGAAAATTGGAGTCCATCAACCAACAGGGTTAAAGATACCAATCTTCCTAGAAGGGGATCATTATTACCTCTGGACTGTGTAATTGTGTGAGAAACCCATAAAAAAGCTACAGTGGAGACAAACTCTACAGTGCTCTGTACACACGTAAAATGCTTAAGACAATATTGGAATAAAGAATGAACAAGTATCGCCTTTTCAAAGCTATTTGACTTGGAGACAAAGTGCTGTTTTTAACAATCTAACTTTTTCCTTTCAGACATCCTTTTAGACCATTAGATTTGTTCTTCTGTTGTTGTGACCCCCTTGAGCACTTAGTTTTGAGTGTATCATTCATATTAGTTTAGACTTAAGCTGTCACTCTGGATTATGCAGGTCAACCTGAAGCTCTTTTCTACAATCTGCAGCAGCTTTATCGTCTCTTTTTCATACAGTTTCTTCACATCACAAAAGAGAACATTTTTACAAACTGGAAATCTTTGGCACCTTGTCATTAACTGTTGACCTTTCCTGGATTTACCTCATTTCTCCTCCACTGACTATATTGACATGCTTCAGGCAACCCGTGACCCTGAACAAGATTAAAAGGATGCAAAAAAAATGAATAGATGGAAGTCTTTTGTGAAAAGATGGGAGTCTTTTGTGAAAATATTGTAGCTCTTGTCATGTGCCATGATAATAGACTATCAGATTTATTTAACCTTCCCTATTATGTTCGTTTCTGAGGTACAGCAATAATGTTCGTGGGTCAATTTGACCCAAAAGTGTTTAATCATGCAATAGTGTCAGAAACCAAAAAATTCCCCCAAAACATTTTTGTATCTGATTATTAACTCCAATACTAGCAATTTCAATCAATATTTGTGCAATGATGTTTTATTATTTCTCAGAAATTAAGGATCAATGACAACAACCTGCTCATTTACTCATTTGGACATAAAAAATGGAATAAAATTTTTTTATGTCCACTGAAAAAAACCTAGACACAAAAAAACAATAATTTCATTGATCTTCGGTAAAGTACCGGTCCCTGGAAACAAATGGAATTGGAAATTTTTGTATCTTTTTTAGCCTTCAACTTGACTACCGGGTCAAATTGACCCGAACAGTATTTATGTAAAAAGTAGACGCGGGGGGTTGCAAATGTGTAAAATTAATAAATTTTCAATTTATATGTAGAGTGAACCTATTAAGACAAATAGAAAAAAATACTTCCAACTATTTAGAAAAAAATGTTAAACTTTAAAACGGGTCGATTTGACCCGCAACATAACAGGAGGGTTAAAGCTGTTTTTTACTGAGCTTTTACTTCAAATAGTCAGACCTCATAAGCAATAAAGCCATCACTCATTAATCAAGGCCATGTAAGTTATGAGCACTGAATCTTTATTTTAGATTCTGTGGGTTCGGATTTTGTTTAAGGAACTTGGTCAAAAGGGAAGCAGAAGTGGAGCAGAGATAAAGTTGTTTGTCTAATACAAACAGGCAACATGCAAAAACAAAGTTCAGTGTCCAAAAACGATCATGAAACTAAATTAAGGCTGAAGGAGGTTAAAAAACACAAAGGAAGATAAACGAGAAGCAAAGAAACAACAAGCCAAGAGGAAAAATACTAACACTGATCCAAGAAAAATGTTTTCAAAAGTACTGAGAACAGAACACAAGATAAAAAAGGAAAATAAACAAAAAGTACAAAATAATATGGCAAAAACCCTAACGACAATGGCAACTGAGTATGAAAAGTTATTTTCTAACAATAATAATAGAATATTCTAAAACCAATTTGTGACAAAAAAAAGTCTAAGAATTGCATTTTTATATGAGAAGTTGTGAAACAGGTTAGGAAGTTGCAAGTGGTTGTATGGAATAGTTGGGACTCCAGCTTTGCTCCACCTCATTCTGGTCGATTAGGAGTTATTGTTTAAGTGCTGCTTCATGTCAATTTGCAAAGAATTTGATCCTCAATGCATTGCTTTTTGTAATAATTCTGTTCACTTCTTTACTTTTCCTCCATATTCTAAAACTTCTTTATCCAGAAGGGATCTCCTCTCAGGAATGATGGTGGTGTCTGTACTGGAACTGATGCCATGTATTGAAGTGGTGGGCTCCTGGGTGGTAACCTATAGGGACGCCGTTCTGGACCAGCTACGGGTTGCAGAGATCTAGCTGGATCCAGGCGCGAATTCACTCCCTTGGTTCTCCTGGGAGTTATCTGAAGGGGTTGGAATGACAGGGTGCACCTCCTCTCATCGATCTTTCTCAGTCGCTGTCTGGCAAGTTGGAAGCTCTTTAGGGGTTCCCCCATCCTGTGTGCCGGCCGGCTCTGTTGCTGGGGGCTTGTGCAGACACTTGGGCAATGGATGACAGCATCCTGGGTCTGTGTGTGGGAGGAAAGTCGAGGGAGGGTGCTCTGCGTCTCTTCATGTGCCAAAGGCAGATACACCTCACACACCCACGCACACCCCTGCCCACGCACTTTCAAATATACGCAATCCAGGAGGCTCAATGTCATACCAACACAGTTTCATATTTCATTACATAACCAGTCTATTTGGATGCCAGAGGGGGCCTCGGACTTGATAAAGTCAATCACTCACGAAGGACTATGAGGATACTGTATCCTTTTTGTAGAGCTAAATATGCTCTGGCACATGTAGGCATTCAGTGCCTTCATATGGTACGCCTTAGGCAGGACACATGACAAAACAACAACAAAAAAACTTATGATACTCCATTACAGTCAAGTCAGTAATTTAAAGAGAAATTATAAGATTCCCAATGAAATTCTAAGCATATCTGCAAAATAATCCATTATCAGTTATCTGAACATGCTACTGTACACCCTGGACAGGGCTCCAGTCCATCGCAGGTCAATACAGAGATCGGACAAACAACCATGCACACACACTCACACCTACGGACAATCTGGAAACACCAGTTAACCAACAGGGTCTCTTCAGATTAGACATTTAAACCTATGGTACAACATGAAAAAGAGCCCAGGCTGGGACTCAAACCCACAACCTTCCTGCTTCAAGGCAACTGGGCTACCAACTGCACCACTGTACTTGAGCATGCACATCTTACAAATAAATACGTATCCCTCTCTGCACTGAAATTGAAAATGTATGCACAAGTACTCGATAAATTGGGTATTAGTATGCATTAACTCATTTCTTGAACTAATATTAGCAACTTTCATCCCTGCAGTTAATTTGAATAATTAATACCAAAGATATGCAATTAAAAAGTTATCTAAAGTATACAGTCTTATTTGTTTGAACCCATGTCAGACTTTATGTGCAGCCATTAAACAGCACTTGTTGTAAGTGCTCTTGATTGGTGGCGGAATAAGTTGACACCTTTCACACTCCTATCCTCCTCAGCAGGGGTGGTATTAGTAATGTATTACACTTGGAGAACTGCCTTATGCTCAGCCATTGTAAAGGGCTTTATTGCTGTCGTGACGTTTAATATGGGGCCTGCTACCATCAGCGGTGCTCCATAAATTTCGCTCATTCAGCTGCTTCTGCTCCTCGACTTCGCTCTGCTCGCCTTTTTTGATGGAAAGCATTGACCAGAAACATTAATACTGAGAAGAGTTTTAGTCACGGCTCATGAACTCCTGCTCTACATTCGTTAAGAAACAGCAGGAGGGAATCGTTTGTCGGGTTCTTGATGGGAGCTACGCACAACACGACAAACAAGTTTGATGACAGGAACGGCGTCAGGCAGTCGAGATGTCAAAATGAATAGCTAAAATTTGCGTTTCAGTGACAAGTTCGGTGTATTAGTTGTCATTATTCAAAATGATTAAGTGGGTTTGGTTGGTTATCATTGCCATTTTCATATCCATTTTATATTTGTTGACATTTGTTGGATTCAATACGAGTATATTAACCAGTGTTATTTGATAACTGATAAGTTTAGTTTTATGATCACAAAACTGAACTGAGAAAATAACTTCTCAAATGTGTTAATCTCTATTCTGTGTTTCTGTTTGTGCAACAAAAATATTTACATCATCTTCTTGTATTTATGGACATAACATTGTCCTTGAGAGTTTTTTTGTATATGTGAGGGTGTGTGTTTCTTTCCCTTTACAAGAAGAGCAGGCCCATCCGTCTTCAGTGCTGCATAATGGGGCCTCGGAGTGGCTTACGCTCGGCCCTCTGATCCGTCCTCATTTGGTTGGCATTTCATTACAGACCAGACATTTCCTGTGACTCAAGAAGCATGCTGGACTGCCTTCTTCTAGCATGCCATTTTCTGTTCTAATTATTTTTTCTTCCATTGTCCTTTATCCCTTGCTCACTCTCTCAATTTTCTGACAGAAATAAACACGCACTTAGACAAACATATTTTTCCCCTTTTGTTTGCATCTCAGCTTTCAAGCAACTACGTCAGGAAGAAGCAGAAAAATGAGGACAAATTGATATGAATCCCAAGGTAAGAAGCCATGGGGTATGAAAAAAAAGGTAGTGGTGCCTGCTTGCAAAGCACGTGTAGGCATAAATCCAGTGATATACTGCTGTAATGCTCACTTTGTAAGTGCATCCATTCCTCACCGTGATGCTTGCACCGGTCACACAAAAAGACACGGTAAGGACAAACTCAATGTTACAACAACATTCAAAGACCGTATTGTCACTTAAAAAAAAAAAATTATACATCTTTTGAAATCAGAGAAGTTTAATATATTTTACTCCTTTAACTTTTCTCCAGCCTTTGACAGATGCTTCTATACTGATTTTAAGAAAGAGTTTTACAATACAAAGAAAGGGCAAAAAAACCCCACTATGGTCTGCCTTGCTGCAGGGGACTGGGAATAACACATGCTGGCAATTTGCTGCAGTCTTCACTGAATAAACATGCAGACTCTTTAAACTACGGCCAATAGTGACTCGAGACACAGCTCATCTCCGTTAACAGCAATTCCCCTTCAGTGTGTCTCCTTGGCCCTGGGCTGCTGGGCCCAAAACAACAGAAGTCAATCTAATCAGGTGAAGAAGTGAGGGAGGAAGGCTAGCAACACCTAGCCTTTCCAGACAGCTAATGCAGAGACACAACAATCTAAAACATCAATCTTATGAAGCCTAAATGTCTCTACTGTCTCTCAGAGATTTGTCTAAACTCCAAATTCATTAAATTTTATGCTTTTATTGTATGGAAACAAGACGGAGCAACACCAGAACTGGATTTTTCACACTAAAAATACATATATCATTTTAATTTATACACAGTAAAGCTAAAAACCTTGTATGAGACACAAGTATAGCAATGTTGATGAATCCTTTTAAACAAATACAACTATTGGGAGCTACAAGAGTAAAAACCATTGAAAGGGAATTTATAAAAGTGATAATGCATATCTTTTTAAAAGAAAGATGTATTTGTTTCTATTTTCCAGTCCATGCAATTTTGCTGTACCTCTTCAACTCAGAGCTACACGAAGTACACACTTCTTTTTTGGATCTTTCACTGAACATGGAAATAAAGGTCCATTGTGTAGGTGTGTGTGGTGAGGTGATCTCCCATAGTCTAGTCAGCACAACATGGCTTCTCCAAGCTGTTGGATTGCCGCAACTGCTGAGCACTGCAAGTACATTACATCTCAATTTGTTCTGGGAAGGATCAAATTCTCCTGGCTTGCAAATCTTGCCAAGCAGCCAGCAGAGCACACAATGAATAACTGGAGAACTGTAGGAAATATAATACAGAGAAGTTTGATGCACCAGAATCAAATCATAGCTTGGATGTCCGTGTCAATAAACTTTCTGTGTGGAGTCTGGCCAAGTTTGATGTGAAGTAAATCAATGAGATTCGGAATTATTAAAGGCTGCATATGATATAAATTTGCGTATCGTATTCCCATTTCCTTGTTGACGAAAGGTATATGCACTGTAAACATTGTTGCAGAATATTAAAAAACACTGGGCTTGTCTTCCAGTTCGGTCCGCAGAATTTGGAGTTCTGGAAAATAATCACAGCTCTTAGAAATATGCTATTAATTATTCATTCAGAGTTAGCTTGGCACAGACAGGAAAGTCTTTAAAGGTCTGGAGAAGGTTGAAGAGCGGAGGTTGAGAAAGGACAGCTCTGTCCTAATTGCCGTCATCACTCACTCTGTTCTTTCATTTATCTGATCCTCTTCCGGAAATGAAAAACCTCATCTCCAGGTTTAATAGCTAATAGAAGAAAAAAGTAGAGAGGGAATTGTTAAAGTCAGACATTTTTTAGCTGACATCTGACTCTTACTTTCTCTACAATGTGCTCTGGGGTTAAACTACCTACTAAGTTTACCAAAAAAGCCATTTCCCATGATAATTAATTGCTACTAATCAATCAATCAATCAAATTTTATTTGTATAGCACATTTCAGCAGCAAGGCATTTCAAGGTGCTTTACATCATAACAAACACAGAATCACGATGCAATATAGAATCAATCATTAAGTCAAGTTACATCACTAAATTTGTAATTGATTACATTTCAAATACAATTCTAAACAGGTGGGTTTTCAGTTGAGATTTAAAAGAAGTCAGTGTTTCAGCTGTTTTACAGTTTTCTGGAAGTTTGTTCCAAATTCGTGGTGCATAGATGCTGAAAGCTGCTTCTCCTCGTTTGGTTCTGGTTCTGGGGATGCAGAGCAGACCAGAACCAGAAGACCTGAGAGGTCTGGAAGGTTGATACAATAAAAGCATATCTTTAATGTATTGTGGTGCTAAGCCGTTCAGTGATTTATAAACTAACAACAGTATTTTAAAGTCTATTCTTTGAGCTACAGGGAGCCAGTCGAGGGACTTTAGAACTGGTGTTATGTGCTCTATCTTCCTGGTTTTAGTGAGAACGCGAGCAGCAGCATTCTGGATCAGCTGCAGCTGTTTGATTAATTTGTTGGACAGACTAAGTCATTAAGCCAGTCAAGCTATTTTGGAGTCATAAATATATTTTTTATATTATAGAGAACCAATCTTAAAACTTAAAATTAGCTCCAAAAATGTGTTGATTCTTAGTCATTATACTTAGCTAGAAAGGTTTAGTTGGATCAAACTAAATTCATATAGACCCATTAAACAAATTAGGATATTACTGAAAAGTCAATTTATTTTAGGAACTTTATTGCTAAGAGAAACACATAATATAGATTAAGAATACACAAGCTGGTGTTTTCCAGCCTTTATTTCTATTAAATATCAGAATTTCCCTCACACACAGACCATCTATTAAAAATATTCAAAACTGAACCAAAACTGGGTCATGTGACCCAACGATGAACCAAAACATTCTAGTAAATCCACAGGGCCTGCTGATAAATTATAAATGAAAAGTTGTGAACTTATTCAAAGCCTAGATCTTGATCTCACTGAGATTCAGTGGGATGACTTGAAACAGGCTGTGCGTCCAAGACACCAACAAACATTTAAAAAAGAGTGGGGAGAACTTTCCTCATGTCAATGTCAGAGATAGGTCAATGGCTACCAAAAAATTTCATTAAAGTTATTTAAATCAACAGAAGTACGACTAACTGTTAGTGGTTAGGGTGTTCAAGCTGTTTCTACAGTGAGAGTAATTGTTTTTTTTGTTTTTTTAAATATTTTTATTTTATGAGCAAAACAGGATTAAAGTGTCTTTGGAATCGAATCTGTAAAACCAGATTAATTTTTGGTGTTCACCTGTAATTCAATCTCATTCTTTTCTGGGGATAAGAAAAGATTAGCAATCAAGAGTTGGATAAAATTTTTTTGTTGCAAAAACTGAATATTTATTGTGTTTTCCATCACTTTTTCTTAGTTAGAAATGAAAGAATTACTATTATATTCTTACTATTTTCTACAGACGCAAGACCTGTCACATTTCATGACACCCAAGCAACAAGATCACTTGCTCAAGGTATCGGTGCAACTGTTTGGTCAGCAACGCCTCTCCAGCAAGATGTCTAGTCTCCATGGCAACCAACTGCTGAACTAGATCCTTGATGCCGCTAGCCGAACCTGCCTAAAGCTGTTAAAGGATTCAAAGGTCTGTGCTGCAGAACGATCACTTCATTATTCCAACTCTCTGTTTTTGCTTAAGCGCAGGTTCTGGAATGTTTCTGCTGAGTCAATCAAATGCAAAAACACAGCTGTCTCTTATGTACAGCTGTAAATAATCAATCTTTGTATGCTAGAAATGAATGTTACCAGAAAAAAAGCACATTTCATGTAGGCTCGCTTAAAGAAATCCTCAACTGCTAGCACACCTCATTCTGTACATCCCCAAGTGTTGCCTGGTCAGCTGGCTGCCTCCTCATCAGCAACTCCAAAACAAGCCACTATATCTGATATTATCAAAGGTTTAAGCACCTCTGCTTCTATCAGTGTTGTAAATGTGTCTTGAATTCGTTAATGAGAAAAATGCTGTGTGGTATTTTTAGAAACTTAGACAAGGCTAAAAGTCCCATTAAAGCCTGCTGTAAATGCAAACTACTTGCCATATGGTCTGTAATCTAATTAACAAAGAGAGGGAAACATATAGCAGCCACCTGGAGAGAGAGGTTTCAAAATAAACAAATATTCAACAGTTAACTGCATTCCTCAGGTTCAACGACCTGTTGTTGATGAAGTGCTGCACATTTTGACCTGTTAAACCTGCGTCCGTTAAATTAACAAGGGCGACTGCAGAGCTCGTCAAATAGAGTTGAATTCAGAAACCTGCTCTAAATTTGCTTACCGAAATACTCGCAGGAATTACTTTTGCAGTTTTCACCCCCTGTATCAGTGTGCTTTTGGTAAAGTCCTTTTTGATACTTCCCAGGACACCTTGTTGTAGATCAATAGTTCATCACAAGGCCCATTAGCAGCGAGGATAACTCTAATGAGGTGGTGAAATGAGGAGCTGGTTTAGAGCAAAAAAGACAAGCCTTGATTCTTCCTATCATCTATAAGAAAGCTGAAGGAGGATTAGTTGTTCATTAAATATGCAACAATTAACTTTAACTCCAGCTTACGTGGATTGAGAGCTTTAACTTTGCCTCCTCCGTTTTGTCACAAATGTCATGGAGACTATCATGTTTTGCATAGTTGAATGGAGCCAGTGAACAATTCGCTGAATATTTCTATTCATAGCTAATCATGAGGTAAGCAGGTGTTTGGTCATTACGCCTTCTTATTCTGCCTTGTTTCCTTGTTAAAGGTAATCAATGTCGATATGAGGATGGATCCCTTAAGTGGTTTACTGGTAAACAAAGAACCCACTGAGGGCGGTGTTTAAAAATGGCAATAAAACAAGGAACTTTATAATTCAGAAACATGAAAAATTGAGCTGTACAACAGGAGGCACTAATAGGAGAAATTCTCTTCTGCCGTATCCATCTCTGCCATCGCCTCTCATTTGTCTGTCAGCTTCCCTCTTTGTCTCTGCCTCATCTCCCACCTTTCTGTGACTCATGAAGGGCTCCATTTGTCATCTCACAGGTGATGAGTGTGGTGTTTTTCGCTCTGACCTCTGCTCCGTCTATAATGAGATATCAGCTATGCTGCCTCACGGTCACACAATCAGTACTAATACCTGGGTCAAATGAAATGAGGAAACACTACTTTAGTTTGTTTGGACATTCCAGTCACTGGAGGAGATGGATTATTCCCACTTGGGGGACAGTAATGAACGGTAAATATTAAAGTTGTGCCTCAGGGGACGAAACATGTGAAAGATAATTAATGTTTGGATCGACAAATCATCTACGATTTTGGGAATATTAATGCAGCAAAATCTGTCTGGTAAAATTTGTTAGAACACAAACAAGACATGGAGTTCATATAGTGAAAATACTGCAAATTAGCTTTTAATATTAAACGATGAGCCTCTGGGGTGCTTCCGGTAGCACAGGGGTAAATAACAACCCATGTAAGCAACCGATCAAGCCTTAGTCCTTGACTTGACCATCACAAGTCCGAGTCCAAGCCTGATGATCTTTGCTACGCGTCTTCCCCTTCTTTCATTACCCACCTGTCTGTCTGACCACTCGCAAATAAAGGCCATAGAGCCAATAAAACCTAAAAAAAAAGATTAACTTCCCTTGTGGTATATATACATCAAGCACCCATATTTTGGTCTTTGTTACTCTTGAATCTGGGTAAAAAGCACAATTTCACAATGCATCCACTGAACTTTCATTGCCAGGCTGCTTTGCTTAAAACTGTCAACATTTACTGTGTCATTACTTTCTAACCTACATTTTTTGACTTTATTGTGGCAGATGCTCTGTTTTTTAATAGTCACAGCAAAATAAATAAATAAATAAAAAGACAGAATGGAAAACAGCTGCTGTAATGGAATTTAAATGCACCTCAGGTGCTTGTTAAATGAAGAAAAGCAATTAAATTTCAGCATCACTACCTATTTTCACAAAATTTGCTAATTTTTATTTTTGGAAGGTTGGTGGATTCTGATGCTGGGTGAAACTGACAGGTCATCACAGTGGGGAGCAGATTAATGTTTACTGCTGTAGAGCTGAAAGGGAAGTCTATGTCTTTTTGGCAGGATTGAAGTCATGAAAGCACACATTTTCTGAGCTACTTTGTTTTTTTGAGGTGTTTTTTACGATAATTGTTACTTTTCTCTACTGATTTAAAAAGGAACCTCACTGCTGCTGTATATCTATTTGACAGCTATTTGCCTTGGGTTCCCTAAAACTTTGCAGGCAAAACATTCCAAAACCTGTCCCAATTAACAAACTGAAGGAATCCTGTAATTTGTATTAATACTCTTCATGTTGGTTTAAAAATTTTCATGTCATCCCTTAGCATGTAAGAGTTTTCTACTGGGTACTGCAGTTTCTTTCCAAAGTCTAAAACCATTCATGTTAAGATAATTTGTGTCTTTAAGTGGCACATACAGTAAGTATGAATGTGTGCATAGATGGTTTCCTTTCCTCTGTTTCTCTGATTGATATGAGGATGAGGAAGTCAGGGGAAATGCTGTTTGATAGCCTAAATTTTGTGACTTAACAAACTCGCACTCCACCTGCAGCGATTTAAAATTCAGCAAACTCTAAATTAACGCAACAGAAAATGACAACTTGCTATAAAAAAACAAACAAAAAAAACCTGCTCTTCAAAAAGCTACAGTTTTGACAGTATACGTTGTAATTTCTGTTCTGGTTATGACTAAAATTGTTACTCTGGTGTGCACATAAGTGTGCACACCAGATTATTCCCCCTGAAACTGTCATGTAACGGAACCATGTAATGGTTTTAAACTTCTCACTTTTCAACAAATAATTAGTTTTAGTTTATAACTAGTTTTAATCAACCGGTCATTTAAAGGAAAAAGCAAGTAACAACTGATTGTGAGAAAAAAAAACAACTATGATATCTTCTGAATTGATGCACACTAACTGAAAAACATATTTTAAACAGATCAATCATTACACAATTTTACAGCAAGAAAAAAAAAATCAATGCAGTTCTTAAGCATCATTCCTTAGGCTGATAAAAAGAAAATGAATCTGTACTTGAATGATGAGGAGAAATAAAAAAGCACCTGGAGAAAGCTTGGAATGACACATTAGCCAAAACATCGTCTTGAAAACAGATGGAAGCAGACTGATAGCATGGCTGTCTGGTCTTACTGCTGAAGGTACAACAGCTTACATTGTGCACGGATTAAAATATTTTCACTCCTTTGTTCCAAAGGGTTTACTATAACAAACATTCATTATGTTTTATGGCTCAATAATCTTGCCTGGTGACAGACAAAAGCATTGATTGATGCGACAAACAAATAAATCACTTTGTTAATCAGCTGTTTTATTGTTTTGGTTGAGAATGCCTCAGAATGGTATAAAACAAAGCCTGCAGTAGAGCACATATCTGAACATCTGTATAAACACTAGATAAATAAAAAAATTGTATGTGTTCTTTTAGCTGTCTTAGCTGCAGAAGTATGTTGTTCAGACACTGCAGCTCCATGGAAACAGCATCCAAAAATGTAAAGGTACGAGTGGGATCGTGACAACAAATCACACAAGTTGGTTCAGATTAAGTGATCCCTAGAAATATCACGTAACATGTAAACTGCAGGCTAAATAGTAGTTTAGCGAAAATAAATGTAAGCCTTTCTTCACTGCTGGTAATAGGAAAGATTGGGTTACATCAGAGTGCTGTTAAGTATACTGTCAGCTGTGTTTAGACAGGAGCTGGTAGAACCACAGCACATATTTTTCCTCAGACCTGAGCACAGAACTTTAATTTACTGGCAGCAATGGCACTGTCAGAATGATTTCCAGGCTTTTTATTTATTTATTTTTTACTTTGTTTGCTACACATTGAACAACCTTTGAAAATGACAGAAAATTGTTTTATTTTACACAAGCCAGTTTTGTTGATTCTGATCAATGCCATTCTCATTGTGCAACTGATAATGTTTTGAAATGCCAACAGCTTGGAGGTATGTCAATGCCTCACACTTTCGACTCTTCAACATTGCAGCTTCCTTCTGTCTTGTATTATAAACAGTAAAAAACGCCCACATTTACGTCCTTGTCACAACTGCACACTAAACTCTGTTAAGGAGTTTTAAAATATATGCTTCAAATGATTAATATTAAAATAACAAAAATGTACTCTTTTACAAACATGCATACATATGCAGGGACTCTTGTGTTCAACAGGAACACTCTTGTGTTCCATGCATTGCTCTGATTGTATAGGCATGAATCATTGTTTGGATGGTTAATGTACTTCTGCTGTTGTTATTGTTACTGCTCTGCAGGGATGACCCAGACTGAATCTATTCATTGATTACTCACATTTAGAAGGAGCTAAAAATACTGAGAGACACAACGTATGACCTGGAAGACTATGGTGTGGAGCAAACCAAAGGGTGGAGTCGAAGCGCTCAGAGAGCTGAGTGAGAGACAGATTGGTTCGGTCAGCGCTCACAGCAGATAAGACCGGAGGACAGGTCAAAGAATGTCAAAGAGCAGAGAACAGAGAACACACAAATCCTGATAATAGTGTGATTTTTTTCTAGTTTAGAGAATTAGACACAGATCAACCAAATTATGTAAAATATATATATTGCTTGTTTGCTTTAACTAAAACTGTGGTTTACTTTACAGTCGATTATGGATTTGTGCTACTCCAGAGTGAAACTTTGTAAGGTTTTAATGGAGGTGCTAACTAGAGACAAAAATGAGCTAAGCATCATTTAAAGCTGTAGTGGGAATTTTAAAGTTAAATGTACATCTACAGGCTCTAGAAGATTTATTTGAAGGAGGGTGGGAGGAGAATAATAATCAATAATCCAATATATTATTAGAATCATGCCTCTTTGTTACTGACTAACAGTAAAAAGGTAAAAGGTAAAAATTTAAACTTAATCTACAGACTTCTACCTATGTAATCATCATTAAAAGAGCACTTAAGACAAAGCAATTAAAGCTGATTAACAACCTGAAAAATGGCACCTTAACAGGAACTGAAAGGAAGTTTATTCTGGTTTAGTTTTGGTTCACCTCACCTTAAATAAGAGAGAAGACAAAGGGGAAGAAAAAAAGGTTTGGTGCCACAGGCATCATCTATCAGCTTTTACTATTACACGACTAGCAGCTGGATGGTGAAAGCCACCTTACTTTGGTCTGACACTTGCTATTTTTCACCTCAATTTTGGAACTGAGTTGGTTGACAATCGAATCTTTTCGAACAAACACTTGCAGTTTTGCTGCAAGACCGACTGAGGGCGGAAGGGGAGCAAAAAGTCTCTGGAAATAAAAACATATACATATATAAATTGTTGCTACAGCCTTAAAAGTGAGCTAACTCTTGTTTCAGTTTGGACATCTTACATGCTTTGACTTCTCAAAAATGTTTTTTAGAGACCCCTGTTGTCGAATCAATAGTGCATTGTAAATCCTGACGTGAAAAAGTAGAAACTGAGAGAAAGTGGGAAGTGGTAATCACAAAGGTAGAGTCAGAGAGAAAGTTTTAATTAGTGGGTAAGCCTCTTGGGTGAATAACAAAAGAAAACCGAAGAGTGTCATCCAGGTAATTAATGCAGCCAAATCAGAAAACCACAGGGTGGCTGAAATTAAAAAGTAAAGTTGTGTGACATTACAGCAAATGCAAAGCAGAGTGTGGTCCTGGCTTGGTAGAGTGTGCTCGCTACAAACAGACGAATAATAAATGAGGGTGATCTTTAAAAACTGTGCACCTCCATTTACACAATTCTCTAGCAGCAGGAGGATCCCTTGCTGGTTTGAGTTTGTATACAGGTGTATTTACATTTACCTGTAATACGGCTACATCTTCTCTACTTAATTTTGTGCTTATCCACAATTTTTCAAGCTAAATGACATAATATGTACATTTACTTACCCTTCAGTGTATTTTTTATTTCATTCTCAAAAATGGATCTGCATGCCTCGCCTCCTCTGTGTCAGGGATCCTTTTGTGCCTCGGTGACTTTCCCATCTTTGACATGCTGTAATATGTCCATGTCACAAGAAATGAGAAAGGTGTCAGGTTTAAGGGTGATTGTGGCTGAAGTGAAGTAAGGAAGCATGTCAGTGGTTTTCCCTGAGCTCAGGGGAAAAAACACAGACATTGTGGACAAAATAGCATTTGTATTTGTTTCCAATACTAGAGTAACCCTAAAGTGGAACTGGTGAACTTTTTTGCCTTCATTCTGGCAAATTTAATCCTCATATTCAATCCTCCCATGACATAAGCACTTGCACAATTTTTACTTCTTAAGTGGGTTATAATTACTTTGATGCTGACACCTGATGGACAAAAGATATTCAAATATTTTTGGTTTATTTCACTTTTTTATTTTGTCAAAGGTAGTGATATATCTTGTGATTAAATTATTACCTTTTGTCATACCTATTGAAAGGATACTTTTCTTGAGAAATTATTTATCTTCTTTTCGAGATGAGATCTAGCAAACCTTGGCTCAGCCGTCATGTTCTTTTCGTGACCTACACCAAACACAACATATTCAGTCTATTTTTTACCTTTGCTGTCATGTACTTTGACATTTAAAGTGGTAACTCTGATCTACTGTTTCGTTATTTGTTATTTCGCACAGTCAGTCCTGAATCGGAAGGCCTTGAAGTTGTAATATTTCAACACTTTCTTGCAGTTTCTTCTGACCAAAGATTAGCCACACAATTTTGTTGTAACAGTAAATCAACAAACACGATGCAACAAAAACAGCTTTGGTATAACCCTTTGGAAACGAAAAGGTCGCATTCACTCAAGACAATATTTAACTGATTGGTGGAGCAATGTCTTTCCTATCCAACCAAAGTATTAGATATGCAGATGCTTATGTAAATAAATACACTCTTCTGATTGTAACAGAAGGTGTAAATGCTCAGGGCCTGAATAACAAAGTGAGCACAGCGCAGTCAGATATGATAAAAATGATTTGTAAACATCAGTTAAAATTAACATTTTTATCTAAAAGAGACACGTGAAACAAAACGGTTTTATTTTAAGAGTGCAGAATTATGCTTGCTGAAATAAAAACAGTCTTTCTGAGTAATAAACCTGATTTCAAAGATGAAGTTGCTCTGTAATCTGTCTCTTTAACAGCTTAGTTAACCTGTGTCTTATTAGGCATGATGTTTACTTGGGTTCTCTTTATCTCAACAGGTCTAACAACCTTCAGAGCTGTGTACAAATCTAGAAGATGACCATCTCCTGATGATATCAAAATCCCATCTTACATCTGAATTTGGCACTTTAGATTTAGTTTGACTGATTATCAAGGTTTGTTTGTCTGACACGGTATTGCTTGCATAGTTGAAGTGCAATCTATCCCAGACGATAATTTGGATGTTCCTCCTGTTTCCTGTCATTAAAAGGAATTCCATGACAAAACATTTGGTCTTTAATCCGAGTTGTATTAAAATACCAATATGCAGGGTGTTGTTGTAATTACAGCTTCCCACTGTACACTTCATCTAGTAAGAATAAGCCAAGTGGTTATACAAAGGATTATAAAATAATTTCTGAATGTCAATTCAACAGTGGAGTAAAGAAAAGGCTGTTCTTCCCATCAACAGAACTTAAAGTCTGGTGGAAAAAAATAGGAAGAGATAACAAAAAATGGCAGAAGGAATTAACACTTGCATGCCAATATTGCTGGGTTGCAGAGATGTGACCCGGATGATGCGCGGAATTCAGATGGGAGTCAGGAAGTGGATTTTCCTGATTCAAAACGAAGCAAAATGGACCACAGCAAGTACGCTAATGCCCTAAATGAGTTTTCACAGACGAGGCATCTCCAAAAAATATATGTAAATGTATATTTAGGACATGATCCATATTGTCTCGGTAAAAAAGACTTGTCATATAATCTTGATGATTTATCCTCAGGGCTTGTGGGACAGCATTCTTTTTTTGATGACTGAGCATAATGCAATAAAATATTTGAAGAGGGATTATGGTATTAGTGCTTTGTGGTTCTGTTCTCATTTTTTTTTTTTGTTATTTTCTAGTGGAGCTTTAACTTGCATTAGGTTTGTTGAACTTTATTCTGTAACACTGCTTTAGAGTACTGTTTAAGATTCAGCATAGGAATTTCTACAGTAAAAATGTTTTGCTGCCTGAGGGGCTGAAGAATGACCATCATAAAATCCCAAACTAGTAAGTAAAATAGCACTTATTGTCTTTTTTAGACGTCTAACAAATGAAAAGGTCCAATATACTGCAACAAGCAAAACCTTTGCAGCTATTTATCCTTGTAGCAAACAGCAATAAACGCTTTAGAAATACGTGTTACCAATACAGACAGAGAATTTTTAGGATTTATTACTATGGTGGAAAAAGAACCAAGAGCTGGGTGGGGGTCTGGCAACAAGGTGACAATTCATTGAAAATCAGCAACTCTGGACTTTGAAAGAGACACCTTTGCGCTGCTGATAAGCCCAAATTCAGAGCCGTGGCAGTCATCAATAGCCCTCGTCAGTGAATCTAGCACTGACAGAACCCCTCTGTTGTGAAAGGTCTCCCTGTGTGCTGATACAGAGGAAGTGGAACGAAGCCAGAGCAGCTGGGCGCGGAGAGGAGAATCAGAGCTTGTTGGGAAGCTGGCAGGGGAAGATGGAGGAGACGTGGTGGGTAATTGGAGCACAGCAATATCCGCCATCTTGGCCCGTTACCTTAATAACAGCTTTGATTGAGGTGAATAGGCCCATAAAAGGCTGTGGTGGAGCTGATAAGCTTTGGAGGACTTGGCCGGTGCTGCCAGGATTTTGGCATTCTTTAGGACTCTTGGCTTCCTGAAGCTGAGACCTGGATCCACAACGACGGGCACCTGGGACTCCAGATGTCCTGGGGAGGAATCTCTGGTGGCATCTCCAAGCTGGCGTTAGAGCCCACTGTGACATTCATTGCTCAGTCTGGCATGAGTGAAGTGGCGTGCCAGCTTCCTATCAGCCCCCACATATCTGGCTGAACGAACACTGCTGGAAGTCGTGCTTCCTTCTGTGGGGACTGAAGGAAAAAAAGCCAAAGCGCCGGAAACACAGAACGCACTGCTGTGCTTTTCTGACAGTTGGAGAGGTGCATCAAAACAACACGGGGCTTGTAGCATCAGTTGCAAAAAAAAATCCTGCCCGGAAAACAAAAACACAATTTTCTATGAAGTATCCGATGAAACACAAACTCCACTTCCTTAAGCATGGCAGCTTGTGCACTCCGGCAATTAGGGCTGCTTTTCATTTTAGAACATAGTAACGCTTATTTGAAATGAAATGAAGCAGCATTAGGGAATGTTTGCTCCAAAACTACAAGCACAGCGAGGAAAATCACACTTACGGAGTGGGGATGGAGGGGGGTGGGGGGGGTAGTCGGGTGGTGCTAATACTCGATGGGGCATATCTGCTGTCTCACTTGATTTTTGATCTTATAACAGAAATAAAATTAAACTTCCTGGGTCTCCAGAGAGATTCTTTTGGAATATATTGCAATATTATGGCTTTCACAAAATTGTTCTGGATAAACCACCTTTTGGTGATAATTGTGACCTTCTCCACATTAAAGGATTCATGAGTGACATTTGAAATCACTACCACTTTTTGACTGTGCAAAAATCCCCACAGCTCATGAACACTTCCATCATTCCTCTAGATTCAAAGGAATGAAAAGCATTAGCGTACGCTCCCAAGTGGTATTTCCCTCTAAAACCACTCCTAGCTCTGATTTCAAAATGTATTCCAACAGCTAAATTTTCTCCCCAGTAACTAAATGCCTCTCGCAACTACTTACTTTCTATCTGTGTATATACTTTTAGGCTAAGTGTATAGTTAAGCCTGTTAAGTTTGCAGCAGTCACAGAATGGTCACCCCGCTGGGGGAGGTAGTGAAAGAACAGCCTAAAGCACACTCTTCCACAAGGGAAAAAAGGAGGTGTTTAATGAGATGTTCACGCTCGGTTACCTGCCTGACAGAAACGATCTCACTCACTCACCTTGTTTGCCACTCTGAGCTCTCTGTACAGGCTGCCAATTAACAGCAGCCTGTTAATTGACTCATAGAAAAAAAAAAAGTTATTTAAAGGTATCTTTTTTTCATAGCTTTTTCTGCCACATGATTTTCAGTGTGTCAGTTTGGATTGAGTATGCGGAGATGCCAGCAGTTGTGATAGTGATAAGTTCACGTATAGTTAATAAGTTAATTCAGCTTGTGTTAATAAGTTAATGTCAATGTGTGTTAGTAAGCGTGAATCAACACACAACTTAATGTACTGAGGGTGTGAAGAGTTTGAGAATTGTTTAAGGATTGTTCAAGACTCTAGACTGCTCAGGTTAATATTTAACATTCATTTACTACAGATGCACATTTAGGTCTCATATATATAAAAGGTAGAAAACGTAATCATTTTGAAAGTTTGGAACATTTATAAAAAACAGCCGCTCTTCTGTGGTTGATGACAGCATGTGTAATCATCTGAAACCACACCCGTTTTACTTATTAGAGAAAGTCAAATGAATGTTTCCATATAGGGAAAACAGAAAAGAAAAAGTGAGTATTTTTTCTCCTGATTTAGATTTATTAATTTTCTATTTAACAAATGTATCTCATCAGATATCAAAGATGGTGCCACAGCTAGCAGTCTCTGTACTTTTCTCTCTTATACTTTGAGTGTTTATTCTGTCCTTTGCCACCAAAATCTGGAGATCAGCCAGTCCTCTCAAGGCATCTTTTTCTCAATTTTTCCCCAATTTTACTGAGATCTTGGTTGGCAATTTGATGGTTCTCGATGGGAATTACAGAAGACACAGACTAGGTGTACTGGTAGGCCATGTATAAGTGGGCAAAAAACAAACTGACTTTGGCAATCAGGGCAGCTAAATGGAGCCAAAATCCCCCTAGCAGTTCAGCAGATGACCTGACATTAGTTTGGATTGGTCTGAAAAACACCACTACATCCCCGACCGTAAGCAGAATCCTCATCTGGCAGACGACCTAAACAGCTTCTACTGCAGGTTTGAAAAGCAGCTGTTTTTACCTCCCACTAACTCATCCACATCTCAGTTTGACACAAAAGCTCCACATGCGCCAACCACCCTCCACTCCTCAGACTCCTGCCTGGACACAGACTGTTTAGACTTTTAACTTCAGGTCAGCACTATTGAGTGCTATTTGCACAAAAAACAAAAAACAAACAAAAAAAAACAGCTACCACAGGGACAGCTCATTTCCCCAGACTGTCCTGCTGATGACCAGGAATGCCCAAATCGATACAATGCATATTTGCTCTAATGCAACCTTGTGTCCCAACAATACTTACATATTTAATTATAAAATATTTTATTTGAGAGAAAATCGGAACCAAAATAAATCTTGTTTGTGTGCACAAACTTGCTGAATGAAACTGATTCTGAAATATGATTATGAGTCTGTGCAACTCTCAACTGGTAATTATTTATATATGAACATGTTTTCTTAAATTCCTCTAAATCCCTTTTACATAAGTTTTAGCTTACATAAAAGTTGGGCATGAAATGATAAAAACTGCGCTAGAACAAATTTGCAAAGGGGAAGTCGGACCAGCAGCCACACTTTGTTCTGTAGTTATTCAAATGAATTTTTACGGAGTAAAAAGAGTAAAAAAGAAGAAAAGGTTGAGTCTGAGTATTGCAAAACTCAAATTCAGCAGTCTGTTATGAGCCAAAGGTCAACATGTCCATTTTTAAGTCTACCACGTACTTACAGTACAAAATGAGGTCCATCTCGTAACACTTGTTGAGGTCCATGCAAGCACACACGTACAGTTTATCTGACAGATACACGCTCTGGGTGACCTTTGTCTGTGAACTTTAGCGGTCCCCTAACGCCTCTTTAGAAAAGTCAGACATCATCCTTGACCTTGCAGTAAAGGTGGAATGAGCCGTTTCTGACTGATGGAGAGCTGCATACCTCATGTCACTGCCAAATTCATCAAGAGATGAAAATGTGAAGGGACATTTCAGCTCTACTCGGGTAAGAAATTTGGGATTGTGTCAGCAAAATACACGGAATATTTGCTACTGAGCATTCTGTCTAACGTTGACTCAATGGGTATTGAAATGCAAGTGTCTTAATGTGCACACAGAGCGTACAAATCTAGTGGAAGAACTCGTATTCAGAACTACATGCATAACCTTTAGAATAATTGCCCAGCACACACACACACACACGCCCGCCGCTTGACCTACTGTCCAGCCTTTACCACAGTCAACATCCTGTGTGTCTTTTGGTGCAACACTCGCTTAGTGGGGGTGAAGTTAAGGCAAAGAGATTAATTCTTTGAAGTCAGAGCAACCAAACAGCGGGGTGATTAATAACAGCCCTCCATTACCCTCTGCACACAGATGGGATGTCGGGTTGAAGGTTGATGGAGAACAGCACAGTGTGGGGTATTACACCCTGCCATACAGATCAGTGTTTGGACTTCAAACAGCACCCCTAACACTATTACCATGCCGCCTTGCACTATTTGTACCCTTCAGGTATCCTTCCATAGCGGTTGTGTCCATTTGTCACTGTAACGTCTCCTGAAATCCTCTTTAGAGGAAGGTGGACGGGGGTCGTTTTCCTCCGAATTCGGATGATTTATGAAGTGCTGGGTTTGATCATGTTATGGTTTTGAACGTTAAACTGTCCACAACATACTGTGCATTGCAGAAGCATTTGAGGATCATCCTTCATCTGTTTAAAAGTAAAACTTGTATTTAGACTACTATTACTCTGATACCACAAGTCAAATCCAGGGCAACTAATTGCCTTCAGAAGTCAATTAGTAAATAGAGTTATCTGTGTGTAATTTAATCTCAGAATAAATAGAGCTGAAGGCTTCAGTGGTTGACTACAGAACACTAGTGAACCACAACACTGTTCACATCTAGGAATACCCCAGAGAGATCAGGGATAAAAGTGTGAATTCGTTTATTTGCAGGATTAGTTTATTTCTCCATCATCTGAAAGTGAAAAGGATATGGCAAACCTATGAAGATGTAATTGTCCACTTAACCTGACAGAATGGGCAAGGAAATCATTACTCATAAAAACCAGCCAAGGAACTCATGGTAGTTCTGGTGGAAGAATGTGCTGACAAGACAACTCATAGCAGTGCACTTCACAAATATGGCATTTATGGAAAAGAATGGCCTGGTAAAAGGTCCAGATCCAAATCCAATTGTAAATCTGTGACAAAATGTGAAAAACAACATGTTCAGACCACTCTATCTGATAAAGCTGAGCCTGTGCTGTTTGCATTAGGGTTGAGTTTGCGTTGGTCTGTCACATAAAAGCCACAGTTTGTGGCTGTGCATGACGAAAGTTTAAAAGGCAGGAATATTTTTGCAAGGAACTATGAGAATTCAAAGTTGGTAGTGCAACTTTTAGGTCACTATCTTCAAAGACGGTATCTTCACCTAAATGAAAATAAACATTTATTAGATAATTTTCCAGCAAAGCTTTACAAAAAGGAGTACAGACCGTTGAATCCGTCAGTCACTGTAGACAAGTTTTGTAGGAAGCTGTTTTAATTTATGCACATAAACACAAGCAAACATGTAGAAAGAGTTAGTTGCAACTGAACAAAAAGAAATAAAATAGATAAAAAAGAACAAACAAACAAAAACAAGTTACGGTACATGGGTAGCACTGAAGCTGAGAATCAGAGAAACAGTACTTGCTATGTATGCTCCATCTGTATAGTTAATGCCAATAACATTCTGCTTTCACAAACACATATTTATGACTCAGAAGTCAACAAAATAGTGAACACTATCAAAATTCAAAAACAATGTTTTTTTTTTTCTTATTCTTTTACAAAATATTTATAAAAAGTACTATGGCAATGGTAAATTGAGGCAACCTGCTATGAGTACTCCCAAATAATTGCCAAAATGTGGACACAATGTTGTTTTTCTTTTTAAAAGATGCACTCTACACACTTGAAACAATGAGTAAATGCATAGAAAATCTAGA
This sequence comes from Xiphophorus hellerii, assembly GCF_003331165.1. NCBI lineage: Eukaryota > Metazoa > Chordata > Actinopteri > Cyprinodontiformes > Poeciliidae > Xiphophorus > Xiphophorus hellerii. The sequence continues at coordinate 11,730,624 of NC_045692.1, forward strand.
CATAGGCATCAAACGTAATTTTCTGTACAAAAACATAAAAAAAGGGAATTTTTTTAATATATATTTATAACTTGTATTTTTTTGTAGCTACTGAAAAGAAATAAAGAAAACAATTAAAAATAAAAATAAAACAATAACATAACCAATGTTGACCACAGACATCAAATATCTACATCCTGAATCTACGACTGGAGTTGGACATTGTTCCAACTGTCAGGTAGGGCATTACCGTTGTAGCGAGTGGTAAAAACCACCGGTCATTCCTACAGACTATTTGTTTTAGGACTTCTGACGCAAATCCCATAACCAATAACAGCATCAAACTGTCTCTGGAACCCTGGAATGTGATCCATCATGCAAATTGCAACGGAACAGCAGAGCAAACACATCAGATGAAGTCATGCAAAGAAATTTGTGGTCATTTCCCATCGTTACAAATACAGGTCTGTCTTAGGGGCATCAGGAAATAAACAGATTGAATGTCACTCCCCAAAATATCCGCAGCATTGGAGAGCCAATTGTCCATTTCTCTTGGCGAGTTCAGGTTTTTCCAAGTGTACCCCAAGGCACCTGAGAGAAAGTGGGCATTTCCCTCTTTTGGCAACACCAGTGTTTGTGTTTTCGTTACATACCAGCTGCCACCGCGTGTCACCGTGGGAGTATCCCACATAAGGTGTTACAAATCTCAATACAAAGCACAAGGAAAGGGGAAGTGGTCAAAATGGACAACAGGGTAATGATCTCCGCTATAAAAGTCTGGGGTTAATAGTCATCATAGGTGTTGAGGTCGGAGAAATACGCATTGGTATAAGTCTTCCCGGCAAGCTGTGGGTTGAAGTATTTATTCCTTTCCTCCAGAATCAGATTGTTTTTGTTGAAGCCCTGCAAATAAAGAAAAGAACAAAAAAATAGATGGAGAGGAGAAATGAAAAGCAATCAGTATGGGCATTTTTTTCACAACATATGGATCAAGTGATTATTCAGCCCAGATGGCAAGGTAAAAGTAAATCCAAAGGAGCAACATAAATCAATGGGAGACTACTCGGTGAATGGAACATACATTTCACAGAGCAAGGTCAGAGCATTTGCAAACAGGCTGGAAAAATGAGAAGTCACCACAGGGCTAAATTATTTTGATGCACATCCGAATGTCCACCTCTGTCATCTCTAATACCCAGCATCAGCGGTTTTTATGGCCCTCGGATTGTCGGTCCTCCAGGACAATCAAAGCCATAAAAATCGATCAAAGGCGAGTCACATTTCTGTTAAACAATCAGGAAGAACTATTGGGACGGGCGGGGGCATCTTGTCTGTCCCTGCATGACACAGTAAACATGGAACAAGCCTCTGATGTGCTGCTCAGTACAACAATTTGGCAAATAGATGAGTTCATATGCAGTCTGTTGTAGTGGGAAGTGTGATGGGAGTCCCCTGGGGCGGCGTAATTGAACACTTGATGATGCTGCATTTACAGCTGATGGATGTTTCCGACAAGTGTGCTGAGCAAAAAAACTCATATTTTGCTGCGTTCCCGTTATGTGATTTGCAGACAAAGGGAAAGCAATCAGCTCTCCTGCAGCCCCAAAGATGGTTATGTATCTCTGCAGGTGTCCACTTCGTTGCCTTTAAACAGCTGTGCAGCAATGCTTGCTTGCATCATCATCTACTGTGTCCTCTTCCTTTAAGCATATTATAATAGGCTTAAGAATGATTAAGTTGGAGTTTTTGGTACAGCACACACAATTTGCCTGAATGGTAATGTGCCGTTAGTGATAGAGAGGTAACAGAGGAAGGTAATAAGCCAACATTACTACAATATTTCCTTTTCAACCCATCAAATTAAATATCCATCCATCCATCCATCCATCCATTTTCTGTTCACCCTTTGTCCCTAATGGGGTCGGGAGGGTTGCTGGTGCCCATCTCCAGCTACGTTCCAGGCGGGAGGCGGGGTACACCCTGGACAGGTCGCCAGTCTGTCGCAGGGCAACACAAAGACATACAGGACAAACAACCATTCACACACACACACACCCCTAGGGAGAATTTAGATAGACCAATTAACCTAACAGTCATGTTTTTGGACTGTGGGAGGAAGCCGGAGTACCCGGAGAGAACCCACGCATGCACAGGGAGAACATGCAAACTCCATGCAGAAAGACCCCGGCCGGGAATCGAACCCAGGACCTTCTTGCTGCAAGGCAACAGTGCTACCAACTGCGCCACTGTGCAGCCATCAAATTAAATAATCAATTAAAAATACAGCATAACATGAAGGACAAACAAAAAAGACATGCAAATGTAAGCACAAAAAGGGGAGGGATACACTGCCTTCTCGCAAGCTGGGAGAGAGAAGGGAGGCAGCCATGATGGAAGGATGAAAGGAGGTCTGAGCAGAAAAAGAGAAACTAGAGTGCTGTACTCCCAACCTGCCACACACAGGAAGTGCCACAGGAAGTGCAAGGGCAGGACTCGTTTGGGAACAGGAAGTAGTACTGGATGAGGGGGGTCAAAGAGTTGTCGGGGTTTTGGAGTGGGGAGTCAAGAAGCGGGATGTTGTTGAGGTTGGTTAGTAGAAAATCTCCAGTCCACGCATAGACACCCCCATGTTAGCAGAGAGAGGCTGGTGCATGGCAGGGTCGTCCAGAGGCAAGAGTACCGACACATCTGGCTGCAGGAAGGAAAGGAACGGGCAAGAGTCATCCTCAAAAAAAAAAAAGAAAGAAAAAGAAAGCAAATACCATATCTCATTTAATAGGAGCCTTGAAAAATTAACCATACATACAATACTGTGACAAAGTATCCTTGTTAGAAATTTCTTCTGTTTTTGTTACTCTGGAACACATAAATGTTTTACCTCATCGAAACCTTGATAAAATATGAATTAACTGTGAACATGTGACCATGTTTTCTCAAAGCTGATTTTACTTGCCACAAATGGGGCCTGAAAAATCACAAACTCTAAAGTAAACTTAAGTAGAACCTCTCTGACATCATAAAGAAGATTAAAAATGTATATGAGGAACATATTATACAACAATATTAAGAAATTCAAGATCTGATGAGAAACAAAGTTGTCTATTAGTGTGAAAAGGGTTCAAAAGTAAATTTCTTGCACCAAGAGCTCAGAGACAAGTCATCCAGGAGGACAGTAAAGATTGAGGTTCATAATTCAAGAATCAGGAAGAAACGGGGCAATGTGGGTATCCAATGGTGAAGATAACTACCATAGAGTAAAAAGAATACAAAAGCAAAGTCACCAAACTAAATCTTGAAAAGCCCAAGACTGTTGCAAAGACACAGTGCCAGTTATCACAAACAAGTGACAGGAATTGTCCCCACTAAAGGTGGCAAAACCAGTCATTAGGTTTACGGAAAAATTGCTTTTTCACAGTGAGACAGATTAGTCTTCCCTTAAATGAAATCGTCACTTAACTGCATGCAGTCTTTACTCAGCCCAGCTTTGTTCAGTATTAACAAAACCAGAAGAAATCTGTATGCGGCCACATTCTCTTTCAAAATGCTGTAAAATGCAGTTAAATCCTCCAGCAAAACTCAATGAAGGGTGTTTAACTTTTTGTGCAGATAAATGATCAGCAACACAACTTGAATAAAAAACTAAAACTACATCTTCTGTTCATCATTTACTTGCATAATAGCTAAAAAGGTGCATATAATGGTGTTTCATACTTATTAGTTGAAACTTCACCGCAACATAAGGTTGTTTAGGCTCTCTGATTGAGAGTTGGAGGCAAAATGCGCTGTTGGAAAATGACTCATTGCTCACCTGTCATACAGCTCCCTTTGCATCTTCACACTGACTGTCTACACTCATATCTGCCGCTATCTGCAACTGCACTAACTGAATTATTTTTGATACATCTGACTCTAATTGCATGACAGATGAACTCCGTCTCCAAACCCTTGAAGAAATTATATTCACAGAAGTTTGCTCCGAGCCAAAGGAACTGCGCAGGCTTTAACAAGGCTACAAAACATTTTCATATACGGGAAGCGCTGTTGCAAACAGAGATCAAAGTATTTACCTAGTTGATGTCGCTGATACTCACGACTTCCTCTGTGAGTTTAAGGTCTCAAGTAATGTGTGAGATGGTATGTTAATTTAAAAAACGAAAACAAAAAAAAACAGAATAAAGTCGACAATAATAAAAACCTGAATAAAATTGGCTGTTTAGCCAAGGGAATTTTTCCTCGTTTTTGAAGGTGTGGGGAAATCACCATGTTTGGACAAAAGCAAAGACCTACAAAATGTTCCTAGGTCCTTCTGTCTACTTTAAATTTTCTTTAAATGTGTGCTTCTTGCTTGTATCCCAAATTGACTAGGCTTCTGTAATGTGCTATTTGCTGGTGTTAACCACACGTCCATTACACGTTTACAGTTAAACCAAAATGTAGCTGCTTGACTTTTAACTAGCCTCTTTCCACTGGCTCCCAGTTCTTTTTAGGATTTAAAAATTACTTTTTGTCTTAAAATACTTGGCACCTCAGTGTCTCTTAAACCCGTTACTCTTACACCCTAAACCGTTCACTTTAGGGAAGACAGTGTGGTCTAATATAAAGCACACATCGTTAGGTTATTTTAAAATGTATTTTCTTACGTCTTTGTGATTTGAAAAAAACATATTTAATTATGCGTTCTTTTTCTGTTTTAGTTGGTCAAGAAAGCATTTGTTTAATTGGCAAAAGTTTGACAAGATCCATTGCCTCCAAGACCAGTTTTATGGGTAAAAACAGACACTTCACTCCTGTATCACAGATAAAGCCCTAGCTTGAGCATGGAGTGCCTGTGGAGAAGCACTAATCACCAGCCCATTTCTGGCCAAACAGCCTGAATGTGTCAGTGGATAAGAGGCTATTTGTGCCAGGAGTCGAGCTGGACCACTCTAACTGGCCCTGATACATCTGACTATCTGCACTTTAGGATGCAATCATAACCCAAAAAGCTGATCTAGCCACAGGACACCTTTGCTGATTATATTTAATATCATATAGCTAATTGCGTTAGGATTCTAAGGGAAAGCAGTGTAGCACTCCAGGAACAGAACAGATTCACACACCGAGACAGACGTAGAGAAGATGAACGCACCACTGCCTACCTGTTACGTTAGCAGAGAGTGTCAGCAAGTGACAGGAGGGGGTGAGACAGTGACAGTCAGTAAGGAGAGTATTTAATCACAGCTGACACTGGCAGCAGAGGCACTGCTCAATGACTCAAAGGGGATGTTTAACATTCACTGATTAGACCAAACTGATCTTTTCCTCTGCATATGTGAACATTTGTCATATTGTGACCCAGGATGAACAAAGAGCGTGTCTGTCTACAGACCTTGATGGCTTCCACGGTGTCGTACTTGTCCAGTTTGTTGATGTGGTTGGTGATGCTGGTATTGAGCGGGGCGGCGGAGATGGGGTGTATGACGGTGGCGTCGTGGGACTGCTGCTGGTAGCGCTGGCAGTAGGAGTAGACGAGCAGTGTGACCAGGCAACCAAGAATGGAGCTGCTGAGACCCACTGCGATCATGTGGAAAAGGTTGAAATCTGAAAGGCGGAATGGGGAGGCATAAGCATGAGGCTAAAATGGGTTGTTGTGAAATAATTCATCCACTGAAATAGTTATTGATGTAATAAGTAGCACTTCTACAATAAAACCTGCTTAAAAAGGGGCTATTAATATTTATATCTTCCTTTTCCTCTTTTTGAAATTGTATTCATGATAGTAAACCCGTCGACACAAACTGAGTTAAGGTCAACTCTTTATACACTAGGTCTGGATCAAGTCTTTGACTGTTTTTAACATTATGTTTAACATCTGAGACAGTGTGAGATTTTGGTTCCTCTCTTTAAAGGCTACATTCAAAATCGTGTAGAGATGAAAAGTACAAATTCAAAATTGGGCAATTTTTGATTGCGAGGGCTTAACCAGTCCAATAAAATTCACTCTACATGCAGCAGCTGTGCAGCGCATCCTGCAAGCCAAGTAAAACAGATATACACTGCATATAAATGATACACTTACTGTAGCTTTCCTAAAAAAAATAAGGCAATGGGAGAATGTACACCAAAGGGCAAAAAAGGTCATAAAGCAAGCCTTTACAAAGCACATTTCTCAAAAACTTGAACAAAGCTCTGCAAGATGGAGACTTTCTTTTTGCAGAGAATATGTGAGACGCCAGATGCTATACCCTTTCTTCTTCTTTCTGTCTTTCAGACTCACACATACAGTTGAGAATTACCTCCACAGCGCCTCTCCTCCTGACTGGAGCGTGCGATGGAGACTTCTAAAGGAGAAGAGGAAAGCAACAAAGCAGCAGCGTTAGCACCAACAACACCTCTACACATCCTTGTTTTTGTCACTAACAGCTTGTTCTCCCGAAGGTAAGCATGAAAATGTGTTGAATAGGACGCAGAAAATCGTTAAAACTTCAAAAGCTAATCAGGGCTGTGGCACCTCGAGTGGTTTATGAAAGTATCAGTTCTCATTAGAAGGAAACAAAGTACAGGACATTGGTAATGAACCCTAATGGACTACCTTCCCCATAAAAAGGAATGAATGGGGTTATAAAATGTAGATTGGTAATTCTGTAGAATTTCCTAATGAGCATTATATCCTATTTAATTAATACAGAAAGGTTACAAATATGGGGTTCAGTTAAATGTTTGTTCTGTCGCATAATTACTTTCCTCATCTAAAGTTTGTTTTACTCGAATTACAGCAAAAATACTTAAGCAAAAAAAAAATAAAAATACCCCATCGCTTTTCAATAATTTGGTGTCTCAGTTGCATTATGTGAAGCTCAAGCATGCCGTCTTGAAAGCAGGAGCTTTGATGACCCTTGTTTAGTAGAGATGCAGAGATCAATTCTTTTCTGTGTCTAGCATTACTGACTGTCAATAAGGAGATGCCTGCATGAGCCAATGTCAATACTAACAGTGTGAGAAAGACAGGAGGGTGTGTGCAGTATATAATGGAGCTTATCGTCATGATTAAATTTGATTATGTTCCTTAACTTGTCCCGCTCTTTGTCATAAGCAGCCAATATAGATTTATCAAACAGAAAAAGTTGCTCGGTTTTACATTTCTCTGTGGACGATTAACATTTATTGCTGGTGTGTGGCTCCAGCCACCTGTAACCAAGCCACACTTAGACATTAGGAAAGCAGAAAAGGATATGTAAATCATTCAGTTTGTCTCGTGAAAATTAAAAGCCTCGAAGTCCTGATGAAAAGAAAAACGAGATGGTTTCATGGACAGCAGGTTTGCTCTCAGCTGCCAGTTGGAATCCGTTTCTGCATTGTTGATCGTGATTGGGCCGGCAGCAGGGGGATCCCACAGATTTTGCCTAGCAAAAGTATATTTGCAATAATAAAGAGACCCGACTGTGAAAAGCTGCCTCTGAACTAGAAAATATCTACACCAATTAAACATTCAGCTTTAAAAAAAAGTGAATGATTTTTTTTTTTTTCATCAAACTCTGTTGTGAGCATCAATAAATGATTATTTTTTAGAATCAAATTTTACTGAACCTGGAAAAAAAAGCTGAAACTATGAGATGAAACAGATTAAAAATAAGCTCACAGAGAAAGCTGCAGTTTAGATGTAAGAAAATTGGGCTGAAGGAAAAATTTGCTCTTCTGTTCCTCAGTGAATGACAATTACTTACATTTTTTTATGCTTTGTACTACTCAGATCGTGTGCCAACTATTGCTTGTTCAAAGAGGTCTACTGCTCTTCTGTGTAAATGATGCCATTAAAATAATTACTTCTTCTAAAATATCAAGATTTCTGGTGCAGAAAAGAGGTTTTATCTAAAGCCTAAGTCCTTTCATAGTTGCCCGGTAACACACTGCCTCATTTAATGGAGTGAATAACTAAATGTAACATTTTCCACTACATATAACTAACAAAATGGGGCTCAAAGTAAACATTCTAACACCTAAAAGTAATTAATGTGTTACTATGCTTGGGAACAAGGCCAATAAGGCCTCCCTGTCTTCCTTATCTCATCTTCCAAATTTTCTCATCCATCTTCATTTCCTCTTTTCTCCTCCGATCCCACTTGACATTCTATTTTTATGCTTTTCAACTTCCTCATCCCTCTTTTTTTTCATCCCACTCGTCATCCTCATACATGACTCAATTTCATTTGACGCATCCTTTTCGTCCCGTTTTAGGTCTCATTTTCATTCTTCTCATCCCTCTTTCAATCTTATCATCCCGACCACTTTTCACTCATTGCAGTGGGATGGTGCTTGATACCAAAATCATTCATATCGTGTGACGACGTTCACCAATAAAAGTGTCCTAACAAAGTCTCTCTGGTATGACGTGAGTTACGAAGAGAGCTGAAATGCATTTGCCTTCTGCAGAAAGAAACTGAATCTAATCTTCCAAGGTTTTGCTTTATTTACTGTATAAATCTTCCTCCGGGGTCAGTTTGTTAACAGTAAGGACTTGTTTTCTTCCAGCACTCCTTTCTCCATCTATCCTTGCTTTTTACACCAACTTTAGAGTGACTCTAAATTTATGATAACGACAAAACTAGAAAGTCTCCCACTCACTAAGCAACAAAGGTGAGTCTGTCATGGAAACAGTAAAACTTCTTCTTTACGCGTAGCAACATAATCAAAGAATAATTTCTTTGGTTTTAGAAAAAACCACAATGCAATCACAACATAGACTCGGGAGTTGTTCTTCAGAATGTTTCTAATTCAACCCAAAAAGGCTGAACTGTCTCTCAACCTGACCTCTAACATGCTACAGCCTCCCTTCGAGAAATCAATAATGCACTTAATTATCACAGGATTCTTGAAAACGAACTGAATTACCACTGTGCTGGTGGTGGGTACGCTCCTTGCACTCCCCAGGATGAGTGTTAAATCATGCATAAGTGACATCACAAAGTGCCAGACGGAGTGTATTCGAGTATGTGTGTGTGTCATCACCTGGTATAAAGTTGGAGTCAGGGGAGCAGGGTCTGGTCTCGCTGCTGTTTCCTGAGCACTGGTTTCCAGTGGGGAAAAGAACATCGCAGTGACGCACTCGCAGCTGGGCGCCGCTGGAGTCACAGTGGGACCACTCAGACCAGCTGGACCAGCTCTCTAGAAAACAGCAATGGCAGCGTGTCTCACAGCCTGCTGAGTGTGAGTCTGCACCGCACTGAATAACTTTGTGTATATTAGTGATGCATGAACGCCCTTCGAGAGGCTGAGAAAAATGAAAGAAAAACAATAGACCCGGGAAGGAGCGCTGCCTGCGTCAGAGCTCTCTCAAGTTTTTCACTTAGAGGTGGAAATGTTGGTGTGTACCTGGACAAGCCTGTGTGTTGCAAAGTGCTTCCTCGGTGTGCAGTCCCAGGCAGATGTCTCCTCCGTAGGCTGGTGGAGGGTTGCTGCAGGTCCTCGTCCTCATGTAGTGTCCTCCTCCACAAGTCACAGAGCACTTAGACCATGATGACCAGCAGGACCAACTGCCATCCACTGAAACCAGAGGTTTTATAAATACTTAACGCTGAAAGATTGAGTGATTTACTCAAATGAATAGGTTTCCCTTTGGTAATGAATAGAGAACAGGAGGAAACAGTCAATTTTAGTAAGTAATTTTCAGACCATTTGATTTTTCAGACCTAGCTATCTTGACCAGCAAGAAGGGAAACTAAGTAATTTGATTTTGGTTCCGTTCATAGGCATAAATATGTTGTCATTGTCAAGGTCCTGGCATGATATTGGACTGCTGTTCTGCTCTGAAAAATCATCAAGTTTAAATTAAATTTAAAATTGCTTGGTTTCCAACCACAAACCTTCTAAGCTTCCAGGTCCAGTCCATCCATCTTTGATAGGGCTAACATCGGGGCCATTCAAGAAGTGCAATGGTGACCTCTTTTATCATACCTGGGGTTTATTGCACAAAGTGGATGAGTTAAAGAAGATAGGAGACTCCTTCCAAATGCTTTACAACTCCACATCTAGCTGTACTGTGCTTGAAAGCAGGATCCTCAGCATATTTAAATCAACTCTTCCACGCCTAATAAGAAGAGTGATCAAATAGCCATTACGGCCAGGACCTTGTTAATGGTCCAGGTGTAATGGCTGCAGCACATAAAATTAGTGGAGTGTATAATTTAAATAAATATTTGAGCTCATATTTGCAAATTGCACTCTTTTGGGATTAAATGAATCCATAATCCTGTTGACTGAACTCTTGCTTTTAAAAAGCATGCTGCATATCCATAACACCCCTAAGCCCTCCGCCCAAAAAATTATTAAAAAAAAACATCATTAAAAGCCCAGAACTAATATAAAATTTCTTACGCCAATGATGAGTGTATGTAAACTCTTTAGTTGAATGCGAGTACGGTTTTTATATTCAGAAAGTGTAGGTATTGCGTCACCTTTAAAGCCGTTTCCAGCCTACAAAGTCTTCCAAGTCATTAGCAAAGACAAATATCCAGAAGCACATTCCTGTGTAGACATATGTTTATATCGATGACACCCAGACATGCAAACAAACGTGAATTTACGTGAGTCAAGTAGGTAGAAATAAAGAGAAAAGGGAGCAGAAATATGTGGAAAGCTTTCACATGAGCCTCAACGGAGGTAAATATCCCGTCCCAATCATTTGTTTAACACCTCCCTTCATTGTAGCAACCTAAAACACTCGTCTCAACTCCTTTTAAAGACTCAAGGATGGCTGGCGGCACTAAATGGGTAATTGAAGTTGCCGAAGCTTTTTGTCACCTCAGTGTAATTTCTCTATTGCAGAGTGACACAGATGTCGATTCTTAGCCCTCGATGATGTATCGCCTCATCGGAGAAGCAGACGCAGTTAAAACACGGATTCATTTGTTTCCAGAGCGGATGGACGGAAGGCATGGCACCTTTTCTTTGCCTTCTCTTGCACAGCAAACTAACACATTAAAAAATAAAAAAAGATGTGGATTAGCCATGGGAGGTTTACAATTGGTCTACCAGCACAGCCTGCCAGCCTCAAAATAATATCTCACTTTCAGAGGGGTGCTAATTGAGTACACATTAGTATTCATTGCTACCTGAGCTGGGTTAAGCTGGCCCCTTTGGGGGACGGGAGCATGGAGTTGTTCATCAACACACCGTAACTGTGGTATCATTATAGTCAACATCCAAGAACAGGTATAATGCTTGTATTAAGGTAGAGACGCTGAACAGAAGAAAATCAAAGCATGTTCATGTGTCCTTTCACTCCCCTGGAACGGTGCAGTCTGCGCGGATGAACCGCTCTTTGATCTACCCCAAATCTTCCTCACAACCTGACAACAGCTTACTTCATGAAATACAAACTCAAGATGCTGGGGTGAGTTTTACCGAATTAATTATTGCAGTGCTGATGGACTTTCAGGATAGTGTTTGTTTTGTTTGCTCACAACCTGGAACAAGTCATAAAGACAGATTGATTGAGGGGTAGGGAGGATAAAACAGCAACCGATCGAACCCGCTTTTCTTCACAACGCTTGATTGATAATAATTTGAGACAACATTACACTTGCCTCTTCAGTGGCCGTGCTGAACACCAGGTGGGATTAATGCTAAACTAAGTACTGGATTTTCATTCAGACAGCTTACTTCCCTCGTCAGAGAGGGTATTCTTTTAATTAGAAAGCTTCCCCTCTTCTTCTTCTGTCAGATGACTGTTGAAAATACATTGTCTTGGGGCTTTTCACAACAGAATAAGGTCTTCCCATGGCTGGCAACATAATTACACAGCAATAGTAATTACATACAAGAGAGCCAGAGGGATTGTCTCCTTGATTCTTGGTCTAAATCGGGGTCTCTGTCACACCTTTTATCTGCATCTGATTTCTTCTGTGGGTTTTAATGATTCTGCAGGTCATCTGTCACTGTTCTTTATCCATTAATCAAGAAGAAGAAAGAACATGTAGCTTCAATGCAGTGGGAGGTCTGTGTTTTTTTATCTGCAAGAGTGAAAAGATAATTTGCCATTTTATTGACTACTGCTCTTGTAATTGTTCTTATCTTTGTGAATCTTCTGCTCTCTCTATGCCTGGTTGGATTTTTTTTATTCTAAGCAATGTGCCTCTCAGATGTTAAAGCTAATTGAGCAAGAAATGCACAAAGTGATCTGAATAAATATAGTGATGCTTTGAACGTTTTTCACAATTTTTTAGTGCAACATTGTGAAAAGGAAGTAAAGAGATGCATTGTTTCCAAAGTGTCTACTAGGTCTCTCTGTAATCTAATAAATCTAAAAAAAAATAGATCCAGTGTCAGTAAGAGTCAATTAGCATCACAGTGTACTGGCTTGAAAGTATTTGCCCACTCTGTATTGTAAAGGTTTTTCCAAATCTGTTCCATAATCAACAAATTTCTTGTCCATTTCTTTAGGTCACTACAGATGTAGTTCTGGACTTGTCACTAGGCCATTTTCAAATAAATTGTCTTTAGATGAAGCAATTTCATTATGACTTTGATGCGAAAAAGAGACTTGACATGGGACAGCGATCCATCTTCTAGCAGGGCATCAACACAAATAATGCAGCCATAAAATGATTTTTATGCGAAAAAACAGTAAAACAATGTATATATATTTTTTAATCATTTTCCTCCCAATGCCTAATATTGTGCTACTAAGTGATTCTGAATATAGTATGATAAAAAAAGAAAAGTTAATTTGAACACTTTTCCAAGGCGTTGTGCTTAATATTTGAAAATGTCCTACCTGGGCAGGGCGTGATGTTACACTCCTGAAACTCCTGCGCCGGGCCCAGGCAGGTCTGACCTCCGTACCGCGGCTCTGGGCTGCTGCAGGTCCTCTTTCTGCTCCGAATGCCTCGGCTGCAGTCTCTGCTACACTGAGACCAGGAACTCCAGGAGGACCAGCCACCATTCACAGTGTGGCCAGAGATCCTCCCCAGACGAAGAACTTCACCTGTGAGGTACAGAGATTTGTACAAGGCTAATAAGGCTTAAATTCCAGGACAGAGTGTGTCTCACCATAGTGAATCATTTGAAAGATATGTAACTGGATTTTTAACACTTCACTCTATTCTAGGCAGCGATGTGCGTTTGACCAAAGTCAATCTGTGGTCAAAGAGTAAGAGGTGCTACTTTTTGATGTTTTTTAATGTATCTGTAAAGTTGTCTTTAAAAAAAGTAACTAAAATATAAATGAAAATCACCACATAATGGAAAGAACACAGGATAATTCACTCATTCAAGACCCGAGTTCTACCAACCATGCAAATTTGCTTTGATCAGACAAAATATCATTTCACACATATAACAAATAAATGATTTTGACAAATTACAGGACAAACAGTCTTGACATTTTCACATTTACAACTTATAACAATTGTCATCAAAATGTTGGTCATAGTTTACATGAGAACATCCCTCCACATTACACTGCTATATTTCAATTTGACTATAATTTAAACACAGTGAAACAAGAACATGTCATTCAGAGGCACTGACGTGTTCAAAGATACAGATATTTACTTTTGAGAGATGGGCTGAGGATTTTGAAACAGAAACTGGATTTTGTAGGTAAGCCATGGGGTTTTTGCTGTTTGTACAAATGACTCTTTTGCAAAAGTTGAGGATGATTCGAGGAATATACCAAATTGACTGAAAAAAACAACTGCAATTACATTTAAAGAACTATACATAAAGCTGTTTGACCTGCTTATTTTGACATGTAAGATTTGTATTTGTTCATCTTCCACAACATTCCTTTCTAAGATATTCCAGTTTGTGTCAACAGCAAAGTCCCAGAGGGCTCACACATTAACCCCTGACAGTACGTCACCTCTACTTTGATCAGTCTAATTAAACCCAACTGAGCATGCTCCCACTTTTCCCCCCGATCCAACTGTTTGCTACTCGCAGGGCTGTAGACTTTTTTCTCGATATACTTTGTGTCAAAAATGTGATCCGTCATGTATTTCTTTTCATTTGTTTTCATTCTAGAGATCCTACATGGATGACATCAGTTGACTAATCAGAGATCTCTCGTCTGGAACCAGTCAGGCTGTGAGTTTTTAAATGAAATCCAAAAACGTACTTTCAATTAAACTGTAATCACTGCATGCATTAATCAGCTCTGTGTTCAGAGGCAGACATCAGGATGATCAGAGAGGGATAGCTTTTTGCGTTGACCGAAATGAGGAAATCCATCTGTTTGACTCAATGAGAATCCCCTCTAGGCAAAGAGAATCACTGTCCATGCACTTCTCTGATGAATCCCTCACTAAACGTTGCTGGCGTGTTTTAAGGTGGATATTCACCCTTTGCACCTGCGCTGCTTCCTTTTTGAGTGGGAATATAATTCACCCGCTGTTCAAAAGGCCAGAAAAAACATCCAGATTCTTGTTAATCTTTCCTTTATTACATGCAGTTACTGTCTCACTTAGCTTCCTTATTGCCTCTTTTTATCCCCACTATTCTTCTTTCTTTGCCGTTATTAACGTGCTCCGTATTTTCCGTCTCAACTCCTTTTTCCCCGTCCTCCAACCTGGCCTTGCCGTTTCGTCAACGTCCTCTTTTCACTGACAGTTATCACTGCGCTTCTGCTTTGTATTCTCAGGGAGAGCACGATGTGTTTACCCGGCGCAAATCCACGACCTCTTCATAACTGTGGCTGACCTTGCCGGTGCACAGGCCAGCTAACCTGGCATCACGCTGCCTTGAGCGCTGACAAGCCCACAGAGGACTCCAGGGGCCCTTGCTTTTTATCGATTCTGAGGAGGCAGTGGAATGGACAGTCCCAACTTCCACTTTGACCTGTGCTCTTTATCAAGCCCTCTGGGACCTGAAAGACTAGACCACCTCTCTGAAGGCAATGGAGTGAATCATGAACAGTCTTCTCAAATGTGGACATGACCTTTACATAAAGCTTTATTGGAATAAATATAAACATACAATTCTTCATCTTCTACTCTACTGTCTGGCTGATGACGTACATTTTGTCAGCTGCATCTTCTAGTAGGGGCTATTATGAGTCTCTGGACAGCCCAAATCTTTGTGACAATACTGTTTGTGCGTCAGCAACAGTACCAGTCAGAGGGTGGCATAAAATCGTAATGTCGTCACATTATGAGCAGAAGAAGAAAAACAACAATGGAGCTTGTTTTACAGAAACACATTAAGGTGAGATTGGCTCTTTTACCAATCTTGATGCTGCGTCCCTCAGGTACAACAAAAACTGCACTGATGTTTCTATTCAGGCTGCCTTTCCAAGATAGAGAGATAAATGTTAAAAAACCTGAATTGATGAACAAATTACTGTTCTTAAGCAGGAAGCACATTGTGTGTTATCAAACTTGTGATACAACTTCTACGAAAAATTAACGGTACTAGGAAATCTTTGGAGTTTTCTTATTGGAGAGGCTAAGTGAAAAATTCGGGGGAAACACGCTAAATAAATGATCTGCCCGATGATCTATGCACTGACATCATTTAGGGACAGCTTACATTCAACAGTGAATACTAGAATGTAGCTACGTAACTGGATTACTAAAAATTTTTTTAAGAGTATTCAGTTTTTAATTATTGATATTGTCCTCATAATTATAACGATTATGTTGTCAATTACTGCAGCAAATTGAACTCTCCATGTTTTTCCATCTCCGCTTATGCCACAGCATGAGCTATCTTCTATTTTTTCTACTTTCAAAATAAATTAGAAGTGTAATAAGAACTTCATTAATATTCTGGCATGTGTTTCTTTTTTGCTGTTTTCTTTTCCTCTTTTGAGTAAATAGCATAGAAAGTACTTTGGATTGACAGGTGTATGCATATACACTAAGAAAACTTGCCTTGCCTAGAACAAGACTATTCAGAGGTGAGACAAAATATTTTGGTATATTTCGTACTTTTTCCACTAAATTATTTCCTTTCAACAAAGAAAAATGCAATTTTTTTTAAAGCAACACTTTCCTTTGATCACTCTAAATGCAGTGACATTGTTTTGTTTTTGCAGAGGGCAATGTTCTGCTTTGAAAGCATCAAAGTACGTGTTGAGCATGGACATAACTGCATACAGTGAAAGTCAGTCATGACATCTGTTCACGTTGATCAGAGCTCACGCACCACAATTTTCTTAACCATGTAGTAATTCACAAGAATTTCTGTAAATCCTGATTTAACACCTAAAATCTTTAATTGCAGTTAGCAAGTCACAATCTTCTTATCACATATTATATGGTCTAAAAGTACTTGTTAACTTTTTGATACAGAGCTACCTGATATAACTCTATTCGCCTCACTTTTTTCTACACTGAAAGCACCTGTATCCTTGTCTCACTTCATGCTCCGCTCAGACGTTAGCATCTCCACTTTACGGTTGCTTTGAAGTACTTTACATATTAAGTTGCCCCCTTTACTCCCAAAACAAACAGCAGGAGCCTTTTCTTTAAAAAAAGGTCGAAACTAGATCTATTGATTCACCAAGAACCTCACACAGCCGAAAGGAATTAATCCTCACTCTCCTGATGAGCTAGCTTCAATACGGACAGAGTACAACATCAAAACACCTCACCTGCTGAACATCACATCCAGCTCACAAACAGAATAAAAACAAAAGCCCAAAAAACCTTAGTGTAGAGAGGTGGGTTAAATGAGGGCAACATCAGTACGCAAAACTGTGCAATCTTGTGTACTGTATGGATAACCATCAAAAACATGAAAACAAAAAAAATGAGATGGACACCAAGATGAAATGACATCTGTAAACCATATCTGCTTCTAAAACAAGAGGAAGTGAGAGACAGAGTAGCAAAAACACCACTTTCAGCAGAGAGCAGAGATCTGCTGTCAAGTTTCATCAACAAAAAATGCTAAAAGATCACAGAGAGAAAAAAACCTGCCTCTCAAGCTGCCTTACATTCTACACCGCATGTTGGCTTGCCATTACTTGTCCTCCCCTTTTACTTTACCTTTGAGATTATCAATGTCCCCCTGTGGACGAACCAATTTCTTCCAACATGCATGTGTGAAAGTGCCAATGTTGCATCTTGTGAAAATTAGAAGGTTCGGGCTGTTTGCAGTCGCACAACGTGACAGTGTGCTGTCCAAAGAAGCGCTCCCAGGAGATTTTTACCCAAATAAGGTTTGTCAGAGTGCAAAATAAAACACAACCCTGCAAATTCATGAGGGCCCCCACAGACATGCACGGAAACACAAATAGCCTGGCCATCGACCACTTTATGGGAACATCTGTTTATTTAATGCAGTCCAAAGCTACACTGGCTATATTGGATTGTATTACGAGGAAAGGAGTCCCATATACTACAACTGCTCATTACAACCTCAGTAATAAACTATAGGCAGAATTACTTAACGCAGCATCAACAAACACTGAATATACTGCTGCTTTGTAATCATGGACCTCGTGGCTGTTTCTGGATTTTTTTTAATCAGAAAAAAATCCAGAAACAGAAACAGGACATACAGGGGTTGGACAATGAAACTGAAACACCTGGTTTTAGACCACAATAACTTATTAGCATGGTGTAGGGCCTCCTTTTGCGGCCAATACAGCGTCAATTCGTCTTGGGAATGACATATACAAGTCCTGCACAGTGGTCAGAGGGATTTTAAGCCATTCTTCTTGCAGGATAGCGGCCAGGTCACGACGTGATGCTGGTGGATGCTGGGCATGCAACAGTCTGGGTGGTACGCTTCTTTGGGGCTTCTCCACACCGTAACTCTCCCAGATGTGGGGAAAACAGTAAAGGTGGACTCATCAGAGAACAATACATGTTTCATATTGTCCACAGCCCAAGATTTGCGCTCCTTGCACCATTGAAACCGACGTTTGGCATTGGCACGAGTGACCAAAGGTTTGGCTATAGCAGCCAGGCCGTGTATATTGACCCTGTGGAGCTCCCGACAGACAGTTTTGGTGGAAACAGGAGAGTTGAGGTGCACATTTAATTCTGCCATGATTTGGGCAGCCGTGGTTTTATGTTTTTTGGATACAATCCGGGTTAGCACCCGAACATCCCTTTCAGACAGCTTCCTCTTGCGTCCACAGTTAATCCTGTTGGATGTGGTTCGTCCTTCTTGGTGGTATGCTGACATTACCCTGGATACCGTGGCTCTTGATACATCACAAAGACTTGCTGTCTTGGTCACAGATGCGCCAGCAAGACGTGCACCAACAATTTGTCCTCTTTTGAACTCTGGTATATCACCCATAATGTTGTGTGCATTGCAATATTTTGAGCAAAACTGGGCTCTTACCCTGCTAATTGGACCTTCACACTCTGCTCTTATTGGTTCAATGTGCAATTAATGAAGATTGGCCACCAGGCTGGTCCAATTTAGCCATGAAACCTCCCACACTAAAATGAGAGGTGTTTCAGTTTCATTGTCCAACCCCTGTATGTAATATGGGTACATGAGATTATGTCCCTATATTACACATTTCATGAAATATGGAGACATTATGCATTATAAATTAGTGTAATTGAATGTTCCTAGCAATTGCTTGAGTCATAGTGTTTGTTGTGGAAAATTTAAGTTATGGAGTATACACCTTCAAAAAATTATTGACACAACAGTAAGAGCTGCATTTGCAATAATTAAATTTACACGAGGAAAGTCCAATAGACCTAATTTTCTAAGGTTATACGTCCTTACATTTACTTTAACATTTACTATAAATGTTAAAGTAAATGTTAAAGTAACATTTAAGTTATTAAATGTCACTTTAATACGGTCAACATTTGACTTAACATTTCAGTGCAAGAAGCCATCAGCAATCCAAGAATCCGAATCTATCTACAAGACAAAGAAAAAGAGGATTCTCACACAAGAAATAGATGATACAAATCCGACAAAAAAAACTAAGCAAAATAATGTATTAAATTATTATCACCACACACTTTCTTGTTTAAAATCATTAAGCAATTTTAATGAGTTTTAGCTCATTAAAATTTTAATGAGCTAAAACTCAAAGGTACATTTTAAGGATTTTAGGAACAGTGTAAATGATTAGACACATCCAATAAATTGGTTTAAATCTGCATAGCACCGCTGCTTTTCATAATGCAAAACATCAGTTAGATAAACTCTAAAACTGTTTTTCACGTAACATTTTTTCTGAGTTTACTTTCTATTCATGAAAGCTAAATTGGTTCACTTCCATAGACTGCATGTTCTCATGACAACAAGGCAGGCCTGTCTTAAGTGTATTAACAAAAACTAAAGCCTTGAACAGAGATAATGGGTGTAACCCTGGTAACCTTTCTAATCAGACACTTTGCATGCTTTCATAGAAGTTTGATCGCAAATCCATTAATGCATTAAGCTGAAGGCCTGAATTATTTTTTTTACACTGGAACCATAGCTGCATATTAAAACCTCTGAAATAAAACATGAGACTTATGAGTATGATTTTCAAGAAATGCACTCAGGTGTGACACTGTCCCCATAATGAAGGATACATCAAAAATCACTTCTAGTTGTAGGCCAAATCGAAGTGAAATTAATCCTATTGATCAAATATTCTCTGTGAAAAATACCCTGGGACTAATCAATTTTCTAATTTGTGTCCAATTTGGTGAACGGAATGAAAAACGAACCTGGCTGCAAACCAACATAAAAAACCCATTTAGCCATTTTCTGCATCACCATCTGAGTGCATGCACAGTGTAGGTTCCTGCGGCAAGGTGACACGTGGAGTTTGCTCTACTGCAACTTTCCAGCTTCAATAGAAGACATGAATAAAGTACAGCTCATGAGATTTTAATGGGAAACACGCTCCGTCACCTGACAGGTTACACAATGCAAAGTCAAAACAATCAGGAGAAACCGTAAAGATTGTTTGCAGGAAACCTACACCATACAACAGCAGTTTAACAATTCACGGACTAATATGCATGATCAAAATATATGTTGTTGCATAGAAACGAGTGAGAACAATGTGTTGTTTATGAGGGCGACATAGTCTGTTTTCTGGAATTGGATAAGTGACGAAAATGCATGCACAGCTCCAACACTGCCTACGATCATCACAAACCGAGCAGAGTCTGCTTACAGGGTGGAGGTGTGAGCTCTGACATTGAGGTGTAAGGAGAAAAAAACATCTGCTCAACGTCAGCAAAACTGAGGAGCAGGCTTGAGGCTCAACGTGGGGTGAGAGGAGGTTGGCAACCCTCCATCTATACAATAGGAAAAGCAAAAGAGAGGGTCAGCTGCTTCAGATTTTTTGGGATTAACATCTGCTGAAGATTTGGACTTGACACGGACTGTTAAACAAGAAGGTTTGACAAGGTGGAGGCTCTGCATGGAGTCCAGTACACTCATCAAAAAGATTTTCCTGTTTCTCATCGAGGAGCTTGCTGACTGGCATCATTCGGTCTGCTCTGGAAATCTGCAGAGGATTGTTTGCACTGCACAGCACTAAGCTAGGAATGGGCTGCAATCGATCACATACCTTTGCAGCTGGAACAGATATTCTCTGGATCCAAGTATTTGATCCACCCCACTCAATTTCCTACTATTTGGTAAAAAAGCTGAATGAGCTCAGGGAGTTCTGAAACATTTACCTATTTGTCTCAATTCCGATATCCTCATAAGTTATTAAGCATATTCTTAGCAAATCTGACAATGCGCTTTCATTCAGCTGCTTTCCACCTTCCAGATAATCTATGGGGAGAACTCTTGTGGCATTTTAGGTTGGACTGGGAACTCAGGAAAATCTTACTGCAAAGTCCAAATAAAGTGCCTGTATCTGCAACAAGTTCACGATCAGAACTATGTTGACATACCTGTGCTGCGTCAAGTCAAATATAGAAAACAAAATATAGTAAGACATGGTGACATTTTTGCTATTTTGGCTTCAGGCAAAAACCACAGTTAGCAGTGGCACAATCTTAATTTTCTCAAATACCTACTTTCTAAAAAATACATCAAAAGAAATTCCTTTTGATCCTCTATTTAAAGGCATTCTTAGAAACTTTGTATCTTACAGATAAAATGATTCACATACTTTAATGTTGTACCTTCTGGCCATTTTTTTTCTTTTAAAGAATCTGACTTCAAAATGAAACAATGTACTTACTGTTTCATTGTAAGGACAAAAAAGGAAAAGAAAAAGTATGCTGAAGGTAAAAAAATTACTTTTCTTTGACTTTTAAAATATTTTTATTTAATATGAAAAAGAAGTATATGTACATCTTTCCATTGATCTATCATGGTCAAACAGAACAAACGTTTTTTGGTTCTCATCAAACAAGTCAGGATTTCTTTGTTTAAGTGAACTGACAATACCAGAAGGGGACAACTCAGCCTGTTTCACTTCCCAATGCAACAACAGATGACACTGTAGACAGTAATAGTTGCACTTTTGGGTGCATGTTATTGTGTTTGTAAGAGGAGGTAAAAATAACTGGACTTTGTTCTTCAAAGTAGACTTGCTTGTACTGAACAAACATCCAACCCCCCGTCGCTTTTTTGAGAACAAATCTTCACTGTTTGCTGTGGGGTGGTGATCAGAAAGTGAACCAAAGTCAGATGAGACAAAAGTAGAAAGCATCTCCCAGTCAGATCGAGTACCAAAAATACTTCCTGATCTTCATTGTTAAGCTGAATGCATCACAACTTGCTTTGCTCGAAAAGCATTTTTGACAAGCAGCATTGGTTTCACTGTAGGTTTTTTTTAGTTCAATGCAGTCTCTCTTACTATCACATTGGGGTTCCTGTTCCATTTGAAAGGATTCTGATGGATCACCACAATTGTAAATGACTGGTTACACCAAATATTGAACAGTCTAGAATATTTCAGGTGTCATGGATTTAAACTCCGATTACCTATAGACGAGGCTCACTGTCTATAGGTGAGCCTATAGACAGTAAGTCTCCATAGCAACTTTTTGATGGTCTATACATGTCAACTGGATTCTAATGTCATTGGAGAAAACCGTCCTGCGATTTTAAACGTGATCATCTGCAAAGCGAGGAGGTGGAAGATCCCTCTCTCTTCATGAATTCTCCAAGAAGCAGAGAGAGCACAGTTAGAATAGTGAATGATGACTGTGCAAAGTATTGACATCTAGCCCATGTGTCCATAGACATGACATATAGTTTTAAGAAATAAAACATATTTGTTAACATAGATTTTCCCCCACCACGATGGAATAACTTTGTTTTTAAACTTTGTTAGAATGAGATTATGATACTTCAAAAAAGAAGCAGGTATTTTAGGGATTTTAAGACTTTTTAAAAAGAGTGACAAAAGGGATGATTGAATGCTATGTCATTACAGGGTTGAGCATAATGCAATCTCCCCACAGATTTACCCTTATTGGTGTCATTACATCATCTGTTTGAAACAAATGGACACCAAAACACATTGTCATGAATGTCATTTGTGGTAGTTTACTACAGACAGAGGTACCTCAGATACCACATGCTGTATAATTTCAATAAGGTACACAGGTCTTGACTTAGAAACAGAGCGATGCCACAGAAAAGGGAGGATGGAGTGCAGCTGAATGACAGACAAACAATAAGGGTAGTGGAACAGCATTCATCTGTCAGAGTCGGCTCTAAGCACCATAACATGTCTAATGCCTGCTCATGACATCAGCGCAGGAAAAACTAATCTCACAGCCATAAGAGGACCCTGGCCTTGGCACCAGATCAGCTGAAGTAAAACATCAGGCTGCTGACACACCACTGTTTCTTCCTGAGAAACAAAAAAAAATGAAGACATCATTCATTGACACTCACCAGGAAAATTACAAACTCACAGCCTTCAACAAAAACGCCTTTCATCTTTCCTCTGCTTTCTTTTGCCCCCTCGTGTGTCTGCCTCTGTTTTTGTCACATGCAAATGATGAGCTGCTGGGATGAATACACATAATTCTCAGGGTTTGCTATTACTAGTTCATCATAAAACTAGGCTGAATGAATATTTTGAATATTTATTCAGCAAATTCAGCAGGAGTATGTTTCGAAGACAAGAGGTGTGAAATAAATAAAAGAACTGCTCCTTCAGTTACCAACAGTATTAATAACACTTGATATCTATTTTTAACAGAGACTAAATAATGATGTACAAATACATGATTTCATCAAATAGGAGAAGGGTGAATTTAATCTGTATGCTATCTACAGGTAGATGATTATTAATTTATCCACCTCATTGTTGTTGTGAAGCTATGTAGGTAGAGTAGTTTTGAATTTGAAACTGGTGTATGACATTTCAAGAATGTCACAAACACAAAAAAAAAAACTTATATGGTGACTAATAAAACAACATTATGTCTGTTTTAGTATAATCTCCTGTCAGTAAATATAAAATCATATAGTGTCACGGCAAAATGCACACAGCCTCTTCATGAAATATACAAGTAAAACAGATTGAGTGCTTTCCAATCTAGATAATAAATTTCCTTTAGTACTTAGTAAAACCACCTTTTCAACTTCGTAGTGTCCCGATCTCTACAAGGCAAAAGCATCCCACAGTATGATGCTGCATTTACCATATCTCATAGTGGAGATGGTGTATTGAGTGAAATGTGCAGTGCTAATTCTTTTACCACATGTAGGGTTTTGCATAAGACAGAATATGTCATTTTGATCTCATTTGACCAGAGCATCTTCTTTATGTCCTCCACTGTGCAAAGCATCCACTTGAGCTTATTTAACTTTTTATTTCAAACATTGTCTTCAAGCCTCATTTCCATAATAACTGGATTTGTAACGTGAGCCATTAATAGTCGACAGATTCTTCCTCCAGAACCATTGATCTCTACATTATCTTGATAGCTTTTCTAACTCATTTATATTTATTTCCTGCTCAGCCAGTCTTTTTCTTTTAATTATGGATTTCATAAGTCACTTTATTGTTATTTATATAATATGTTATTGTTCAATTTATATCGAGTCAAATCATTGCATCCCATTTTTCTTAATGTTTAGTTTATTTTTATATCCTGCTAGGCGTTGACTTGAGAATTAACCTTCAAATATAACAGCACACCTTAAGGGTAAATGGGAATGTGCTGCTCACAGGTAAAACCTTTTTGCTAATCAGGAGACTTCAGAAGGTAATTCTGGATCTTTATTTAATAATTAATAACTAATAATAAAACATATTTAATAATTTATTGAAGTAAGCGGGAGGCTGATGATAAATGCAATATCTTCAGATTTTTTATTGTAAAACAACAAAAAAAACCTAGCTGAAAACCATGTAAACTTGTTCTTCTACTTTTCAGCTGTGAACTAATAATACAATCACTACCCATGATGAATTAATCTTGATTCCATGAGAAATACAGTGTAAGTTGGTGTTCAGTTTGTTTGTTTGGTTTTGTTTTCATCTATTTGTTGTCTGGGTAACTAGGAGTAAAACGTTAAGCTCCTGGGATGTACAGTACTATAAAGAAAGCAGAGCTAAGCATTAAAAACACTCCAGTGAACATATTTCTGTTCAATGTGAAAAATGTCCTAATAGGAAATCTGTGAGTGAAAATAAAAAAGAAAAGCAAAATTGCATTCAGTATTAAAAATATGTATCTTTATTTTGGATTAAATAATAGTTTGTTCTCATGCTTGCGAAATGTGATGAGAAGAAAGAATAAAAGCTGCAACCGCACTAATCACTAGGTTTAAAAGACAAGAGGTCTTTTAAACACTGCAGATAGCCAGTAATTAAGTCATTGCTATCATTAAGCCATGATCAGCGATATGAAACAAGGCAGTCTATTATGTAAAGGCTCATTGTATATGCTTGTTTAAATTATATCCATAATTTAGGACTCATAATAGAGATAGATAGGGATCTTAGTATGGGAGACAATGTGGCACACAGCAACTACAAAACAGGCTGGGAGGTCAGGAAGCTGGTGAACATAACTCAAATGATAATTTAGTCTCGGTATTGACATGGGATTAATTCTCCTTATCTACATGGCGCACATGTTCCTCCCAGGTGTGATCAATAACATCTGCCATGTCTTTGAATGCTACCCGAATCGTCCAAATGTCACGTAGATCTGATTGCTGTGATCCTCAAACATAGTGACATTTTGCCCAAGCAAGCAGCAGACAAAAATAAAATATAAAAACCAACTCCAGCTCTGCAGAGGGGAAGTTAAATGTAACCACGAAGCAACATCAGTAAAAACGGGAGGAACTGAACAACACTTTACTAAATGACGTAAAGTGGGAAGAGTATGAGTTCATTCTGAAACATGTTTATAGTGGAAATCAGTGTCTTTACTAAGAAAACTGTTAAGGATTAGTTTGAGGTTAACAATTTAGCTAGTGACCAGAATCTGGTGATTTTTAGCTTGATCGACCATTAACCAGACAATCCTAAATGAAGAAATTAGATCTTTTTCAGAAGTAGTGAATGCACATATACATATTACACCTCATGCATTAACCTGTTCTATTTCGCAGAGAGCTTTAATCAATTCCAAGATAGCTGGTGAAGATGACAAATCTTTATGAAGTGACACATCATTCCTTTTGACTGTTTATCTCAGAGGCATCTCTGTGTCAATTGCTCCAGCAGTGGACATCAATACACACGACTGCTGTGGGGGTAATTATCTTATGATAGCCTCTTAGTTTAGGAAAGGTTAAGTGCTGTCTCTCGATGATTGGGCACCCAATCCATTGCTGAGAGAGGGACAGCAGGAGAAGGGCTTTGTAAAATAAATGCCTCAGAGCAAAAAACAAAAGAAAAACTTTAGTTCTCACTGATATGTGTAAATCCACACATATTAACCCTGCCCTACCTACGCCCACTAATACACACACACCAGTGGTCTCCAGATGGATGGTTTGTTTGATAGTGGTTGAAATGAGGTAGTGGACCAGTGATGTTCATCCTCCCTTTCGACAAATATGACTTAACACCCCTTAGAGACCTGAGTCATATTGAGGTCTAGAAATCAACAATCGACCTGGGAAACAGCAGAGCTGCACACCAATATCTTGCACTTACTCATCTAGGCTATACCCTCAAACTAACAGAAGGAGTGTTATTTTGTAGAGGAAGAGATGGTGTTATCCTCTAAGTGGGAGTTTCCTCCATAAAATGTTTAAAGAAATTCTTTCAGAGAATCAAATAGATCCAACCAAATGCCCAAATTATCAGATATTTTCCAAGGTGGAGGATCAATGACGACACAGGACCAAGCAGCAGGACAACAGCAGATTAGCAAACATTGCTTAAATAGCTCTGTCATTCCTTCCTTGACTTGGCATGTGTTGTATTGTGTTATTGGATGTGACCGTGGCACACAGAACTTTAAAGACAACCTAACAACAATATTGCATCATATGTTCAGAAACAATCAATCTGTTGGATCAATTAAAATTAATCCATATTTGCTGACCACAAAAAGGCATATATTTATTTTATTACAAAAGAAAACATTTTAGAAAAAAGTCTGTTAAAAGGGAGAAAGACTCACTCTGGGTAAAACTATTTTACCAGACCTGTCATGAGAAGTATTAGAGGAAAATTAGTTGAAAATATATGTTAAAATGTAAGGTTTTGACTAATTGCTCTAGTCTAAAGTTATTGTCATGCAGATCAAAGTTACAATAGTTTCTTTTTGTTGGGGTTTTCATGATGTAATAAGTCTGTATGGCTTCAGATATTGTTTTTTGTTCAGTAATATTTTTTAACTGCTTATTTAATGAACTATTGTTGGCTGATTTTTGTTTATTATGACATTAAATACATAAACACAGAGTAGTTTTGATTGAAAAAAGGTTTTTATACAGCAACTACAGTTCTTTTGTTTTAAAATCGTAGTGTATTTTCATCCATTGTGTAGTCGGATGAAAGGCATCCCCAAACCAAGCTCCTGGGACTCCCGGCCCGCCCCTGTAACTCACTGGTAAACAAATAGCTAAAAATAAAGAACACACTGCTGCATATCAGCACCTCCTCCAGAGCTGCCATTGGTCTCTTTCTTTACTAGAGTTTCTGAGGTTGGGATGTGGTTTTCCAATTTAAACTTGTCTTAAACATCTACATAACCTTTTTTTCCTGACGGGTCTGTTGTGTTTCTTAGTCTTTATGAGGCTATTAGGCGTTAGGTCTAATGCCAAAAGCAATTGGCTGTACAAGATTTTATTTGAATGTAGGACAGTAAAAGGCACCATAAACACAAACATAAAATACAATAAAATAAATTCAGGTTTGTTGTAACATTAAAAAAACTTCACAAAGAACACAAAGCTACTGTATCTGCCAACACGGGACTGATAGTTGCTTACTTCCAAATTACACAAGTAGCCAAAAGTGACAACTGAGCACACAAGCCTTTTGCTTTTTCGTTGCTGTAATTAACGCTGAAGCTAATCTGATGTCAGACTGGTGGTGACAACCTATAATGAAACACATTCTGTCTGTTACCTCCTCCCACTAATCCCAGTCAAGACAGACCTATTAAAACTCAACTCTTTGTTCTCTAAATATCCAATGTGTGCGGCTGTCACTCCTCGTAAAACTTTGATTCCGCAGTCAGGTTTCCTCTGTGCTTGTCAGTGATCATTTAAAACCCTTCAGGAACATTTAAGCTGTAGCTTCAAAGTGAGACGAGAACAACATGTTCCTTTGGCAGCTCCAACGCAAAGACAGCTATTAGCAACAAGAAATGAGGAAGATGAGAAAGATCAAAAAGATCAATCCCAGCGATAGTGTGCATTAAGGATAACCTCAGTGATTACTGCAGCACACACATGGGGTGGTGATGGTGGCAGACCACCCAGAGATGAAAATGAAGTCAAAGGGAAGGGGAGGCCACCACTACAGCTTACCAAGGCGCTATGTCTGACTCTCTAAAAAGCATTTATTTTTTTCCCCCAACAGAGGCGCAGAGCAACACCATAAACAAACTTTAACTGCTGTAGCTTTTTTTTTTTTAACCTCTTTTTATGATGCTGTGCGGTGCTTCCTCTCAGATACAAATACCTCATCTAAGCACATAAACAACTTGTCAATTAGCGAACTGGTTGTACAAACATTTACAACTCTGAAATTGTCGGGGGTGCTGTCGAATGTGTGGTGCAAACAGGAGCAGCTGCAAGATGAATAAAATGTGAGAAAATAAGTCAACTGTTCCCATTTGTTACAGATAAAGCTAGATGTTTACCTACACTGCTTAAAAGGGCGATATTTGTCATTACCATATCACTTTTAACTAGATTAAACCTTTCCTATTTTAGGTCAAAAGTGTCTGAGAGGGAAAATTATTATCTTTAAATTTAGAGGCTTACATAGAGTATGCCGTTTTAGAATTTGGGAAAGGCCAGATGCTTACCTCAAAGCTTTGAAAGCTTAATATGTTAATTCATACCATATTAATTAAACTGAGGCCTACCTGAGGATCTATTTTAAGACAACATGCTTTCCATGTTGTCTTAAAATAGATCCACAGGTAGGCCTCAGTTTAATGGAAAGCATGTTGTATTAAAACACACTGCTTCCTTGTGCCTCACAGAAGTCACTTTGGTAACACTAGCTGATTTAAACTGGGTTGATTTAGTCTGATTAAGTGTCAGGATGTGAGAAAAAAAGGCTATGTGTCTTTTATGTAGTATGTGTAAAATATCTGATTTAATCTGGATGTGTGTGTGTGCCTGCGTGTGGGGGTGTTTTTTTGTGTGCACAGAAAAAGCATGAGAGCTGAAGTTGGTTTTAAACTCATGATGAGCTTTGTGGATTGGAAGTTCATTAACATGTCTTGCCTGCTTTGATGCACTGATAATGTCACCAAGGATGGGATCAGAAACACAAGAGACAAATTATTCAAGTCTCATTTAACTTTTTCAGGATATGCATAGGCGGAAAAGTTTTACACAATAAGCAAATTAATAGGACAGCAACCAGCCTGTAGAGATGTGGGGAGCCAGCTGGAATTAGATAATGGAAACATCCAGAGGCTTATCTGGCTGGAAAGAGCCCATCTGTCTCCGTGCTCACTCACCGTCAGTGGAGCAGCCAGTGGATCCATCGCTGGAGCAGTAGCGCATCTCAATCCTCTGCCTCCCCACTTCCAGGAGACTTGGGTCGGGGATGCGTGCTTTGCAGGTGTAGCGGAAACGCTGCTCATAGTGGCCGCCGTTGTCAGAAATATTGACGGGTGTCCACGGAGTCCAGGGCGTTGTCTTCTTGAGGTCGGGGCACGGCAGGGTGTTGCAGGACTGGTACTCCTGTCGGCACAGAGTAATAAAAGTAAGAAAATGGCATAAACACATTAAACCGAGAGCTTTTCTCTTTATGTTGAGCACGTTCACAGGTAGGTGAACCTGATGCATTTGGAGGAGGCAGAGGTAATCACATCAGTTAGGCAATAATTAGCATGACAGAGTTTTCTGGTGTATTTCTCATGCATAATGAGGAGGACAATCACTGTTGAAAGTCTCAGCAGTGACTCATCACATTAAACAGCTTATTTTATGCGACATCTACAGACTTTTCAAAGCTTTCACTGTCACTCAACCTTGAAAGCCTGTTAACTCCAATTGAGTCAGACAACTCATACCTAAAATGCTTTTAAAACATTACTGAACAGTAAAACTGGATATCATAATTTGGACGTCATAAAGACTCTTTGAAAGAAATCCTCTGGATGTTTTGGAGCACAGTACTGGAAATGTGAATACTGGAGAGTCTATATATACTGTATATATAAATATAAAATGAGTTCAGACATGTGTTTGAGACAATCTCTACATGTAATAATTAAATGTGAATTGAATGATTCAAGTGAAACAATTCTCAAGGAAAATCTCTTCCTGCTATGAGTCATTTATTTCACACAACTAAACTTAGTACAGAAAGTAATAAAATCTGTCTGGTTCATAGTTTCTATGTTGTAATGTTTATTATCCCATTATTATTTTTGTTTATTATCCCTTAAATGGTGCCACAATTGAAGGAGGATGCATTTGTGGTTTAAGCAGTATATTGAGTATTACTATATGGACTCTGCCATTGAAAGTCTTGCCAAATCCAGCCTGAAAATGTAGCTTATTGCATTCAAATATTGACTCCTGTTTTGTCTGATTTTGTTTTTTGAATTAGATGACTGGAGCTTGAATAAAGAAGACAACAACATATTTTTACTGTGGAACCAACAGTCTTGCAAAGAAGAATAATCTACAACCTAAGGCACCTCCACCCAGACATCCCCTCAACATACTGAGACTTTTGTAAGTGGAGCAGATCCAGTAAGATTTTAATGAGTTTTAAAGTCTTATTTAATGTTCAAAGCATATGTTCAAGGCTTTTACTTTGAAGGCTTAAAAGAAGTTGTCTCTCATCTTTTATGTTGGCACATTTGAGGAAAATGCCAAGAACAAGTAAGAAAACTAGACCACTCTCAAGGCTGTACACATTTGGCTAAAAATTGACTCATTTAGCATTAGCAATCAGGCAGCTTGAGTAGAAACAACGTGGTTTTATTAAGCCATGTAAAATAAAATGGGAATTGGACTTTTAACTCAGTATCTCCCCTGAATCTACCAGATCAAAGCATTAGTCAAATATTTCTTGCAATCCAAACAAGATACAAAGGAAAATTCTCATTAGAAAACAAACAAACCAAGAAAAAGGTCATTGATCAAGATTAATTTGAAACCATTGGGGATGGATGGAGTGATGAATTTAAAGTGACAATTCAGTGGCCAATGAATTTTACAAAAAAGCCAAACAGAAAAAAAAAACACAACAGTAATAACAAATCCTCCTCCCACGTAGGATTGATTTTGGGAGCTGGGCAGTAAAAATGAATAACACCTCTGGAGCTCTAATGGTATGATGCATGAGAGTTATTCAGGAGTGCCATAGTTATATATATTTCCTCCATCTCCCTCAGCCAATATTCTGCTTGATTATATGATTCAAGGAGACATTAAGCAGGTAAATGGGAGTCCTGCCCCACCATATGCTCAGCCGGAAAATACGGAGTTTGAGGAAGTGACAAATGTGAAGTAAATGACACCCTTGAAGAGAAGGTGAGACGGCTGCCATTTTCCTCCCCACTTGTTTATTTATGCTGAGTAGAACTTGAGTGACTGCCAGACCTTGACAAAATAAGATAAGAGTTCTTTTCTGCACATCCGTCAGCCCGTCACATGGGATAGCCTGACAGGTCAGCTGAGGAAAAAGAGCTCTATACTTTAAATATTATGCAGTCCTATTTTTCATCATCTCACTTCCCTTTTTTCCCACCCAATCACACATCATGATCTTGCTTCAAATCCATCCATCCATCTTTACATTTTGTTCACCCATTTCTCACGTATTGCTCATAACTCGAATTGTGTCGGATCTATAGCCATTCCCTTTTCCCAGCGATATCTAAGTTTGATCTCTCTCCCTCTCTCCTCCCTTTCACGCCACTTTCTTTTCTCCTCCTCTTCTCCCAGGAGTACGAAGGTTAAAAACACAGGGAGGATTTAGATTCTGTTAAGGCCCCCATGATGAATGGGGGGTGTCACCTCCATCACACTTCCTGCCTCTCTCCGTCTTGCGCAGTAATCATCCCTAGACATTAATATTTAACATGGTCACGCATCAGGGACTAGCTCACAATCTGAGATTATTAACCAATAATGTGAGCTGAAATATGTAGAAAAAACAAAATTCAACCCGATGTGTCGCCATCACCTGCGGCGATGGGACAGCAACACATGGCATGAACCAGGGGAAAGCAAGCCAAACGATTCATGGGTGTTTGTTGTGCAAGTAGTAGATGGTGGCCAAACACAGTAAATATTTAATGAGGCTTGTCTGGTAAGCATTTCTGCCTTTATTCTCTGTGGATTAGCATTGATGCAGAGGGCTGAGGAGATAATTACAGGGTTTAAAGCTAAACCTCATTCAAGGTCTCTGCTCCACTATATACAGCTTACAGGGTAACAAGTATATACCTTGTAATACAGTGTAATAAATTCATCCTATTGACTGAACTGACTTCAAATGATGCCCTTATTTGCATGTTAAGACCCAAGCGTTATATTATCTTTAATACAGACACCGACTATTCAAACAAAATGGTCCCATAAAAGCAAGACATTTCAGACTACTATGATAAATTGGAGAGCACACAATATGTTAAAATGGAAAGTCCTTAAAAGCTGAAATGCAAATATTGAGGCTCTTAACTATGATGCAGAGTGACAGTCATATTGTGTTAAGAATTATGAAGGGAATGAGAGTTGTTGGGCTTTCTTTTTTAAGTTCTGTCAATTCAAAGGGTAACCAAAACCTTTTTTAAACAAGACAATCACAGGTTATTTTATTGAGTGCAACAAACTCGTACTTAGCACTTATAATAAACTCCAAAAGATGAAAATAATATTTTCTTAATAGTGAGTTTGACTTAATTTGCGAAGGAGATTTTATCTTCCCTCATCTCTTCAGTATTGTCGTTGATATGAAAAGCATTGGAACAATGAAGGATGGTAAATATTTAGATGACAACTACTAGAGGCCTGGGAGCTTCTTTTCACGTGATGAAGCAGTGGATCGGGCTCTGTGCGTCCTGGAACTATGGTGCATCTGAGCTAATGCCTAAAGAAGTTATTGAATTGCTGAAGACTCCTGCCCCCTATTGGCCAGTACAGCAGTTCGTTACCATGGAGATAGATGCAGACTCATTTGCTCAAACTGTTTTCAATGTCAGACTCTCAAGAAATCTGTCTTCTTAGTGTCAGTTTGGCTAAAATGGACAGCTAGTCTCAGGTAAGGTAGCTCTTTATTATTATGGGGTATAAGTAATTTATCAGCTACAAAAAAACCCCAACATGAGCAAAAGAAGAGGGGACTGCTCATCTGGGACAATTTGTTATATGATGAATCTTATAAATGGGAGCGGTCAGTTAAGTCCTATTTGTGGTGTCTGGAAATTAAATGTGAATAAATACTACATGTTTTTACTGTGAGACATCTGGGTGGATAAAATGAAATTACGGCAATGTGCTGTGATACCGACACACTTTCACTGGTGGTCTTGCAATAAACCCGGTGCCACCTTCGCCTTCTGATCCATAAAAAAACAAGTTAAAGACTCCTGCTGTTGACAATATTAAATCCAGATCCAAACTGTGAATTATAACAGAAAGTGTATTGTCTTCTACCACAATAAATGAGCTTTGTTATAGTGGCTGTGAACAGAAAACCCTAACAATAAAGAACAAAAACAACCCTTACTGCTTTAAAAGTGTTTTGAATAATGCATTAAAAATGTAGTAGTGAAAGCTAACATAACCCCAAAACACACATACACCCACAAGGAAGTAAAGTACATCCATTTGAATGGCATTTGATGTGCTTGGGCAGTGAATAGGTCATGTTACGCATGCATTACACCCTGACTGCAGCGAATGTTTCTTCCTAAACAAAATAAAACATTTAGATTAAACTTTGATGCTCTATGTGAACATTCGGCAGTTCCTCTCTGGGCTTTAATGCCATATTTTATGGTTTAAGCCATGGAATAATAAAAACAGGTGATAAAAACGGATAAAAACAAAATGAAACATTTCCAGCAAAGTATTAATTTCAGAGTGGTAATTCAGCAAAGCCGAGATAACAGGTGGCATGAGGAAGGCAAAACTAGATTCAATTAGTTAGCCGATTTTCGGCTCAAACCCAAACTCGTTTCCTCAGGAGATGTGATGATGAGCAGTGCGGACCAACAGAGAGTGGTGATTTTCTGCTGTGAAGCACCTTTAACAGGCAGCTGCTCAGAGGCGGGCAGTTCCATAATGGGTTTCTGAATGGAGCTCAGGAGGGCTGGGTGGGACGCCGCCGCAAAGCATCTTCACAAACAGGCTGCATGGGTGGCCAGTATATGCTTGGCTGTGCCTGGGCTGTTTGCGCTTATGCTGGACTGTGAAGTTGACAACTGAGTAAAACTTCTGACTCCACTCCACTCTCGTTTTTGTGTGTGGAGAGCGAGCGTGTTTATTTGTTTATGCATGGCTGCGTTATGGATCCAGGCATCTCCCAACTTATTCTGTTTCCACCCACAGAACTTTCCAGTTACTCTTTTTTAGGTGGCCTAAGCCCGTGAAATTCGAGAAGAAAAAAACAAAAACTAAAGCAAAACACAGTCTGTATTGGCAAGGTACAGTATCTATTCCCCATGAACATTTTCACAAATAACCATAAACATTAATGTATTTCATCAGTATTTTATGTGATAAACCAACACAAGTAGTGCACAACACAACTGTGAAGAAGAATGAAAGTGACAGCCTTCAAGTCTTTGGGGATATAGCTCCATCAGCATTCATATCTGACTTTTTTTGAAACTGACTTTTTTTTTTTTGACAAAATAGCACAAGTGCAGTCAGACTGCATGGAGAATTTTCAACTCTTGTCACAAATTTTCAATTGAAATTTTGTTTAGGCCTCGACAATCCTTTATTTAAACCACAGGTGTCAAACTCCAGTCCTCCAGGGCCGCTGTCCTGCAGTTTTTAGATGTGCCACAGGTACAAAACACTGGATTGAAAT
Source organism: Xiphophorus hellerii (assembly GCF_003331165.1). NCBI lineage: Eukaryota > Metazoa > Chordata > Actinopteri > Cyprinodontiformes > Poeciliidae > Xiphophorus > Xiphophorus hellerii. The sequence continues at coordinate 11,765,146 of NC_045692.1, forward strand.
GGCTTTATTACCTCCTCCTCGTGTAGATAAGTTCTCCAGAGCCTTGCTAATGACCTAATTATTCTTTTCAGGTGTGATGCCGCAGAGGCACATCTAAAAGTTGCAGCCCTGGAGGACTGGAGTTTGACACCCCTGATTAAAATCATTCCATGCTAATATTTCATGAATGTTTTTATCACATTTTCATTTTAAATGTTTGTGTTAGCACGGTGCTACTGTGGTGTTTTTCTAAAGAACATAAAGTTAAAAAAAATACACTAAAGTTTGGGGTTGTAATGTGACAAAATGCAAAAATGTTTTGCAAAGCACTCTAAGCTCTCAACATCCATAACATAAGGGGAGGATGTGGAGAGGACAGTGAAAAACCCTGTATATATTTACCTCTCTGTGTAAGATTGGAGGCACAGACGGTCCTCTAGGTGTCTCTGATGTGGGAGGGCAGCATCAGAAGCCGTGCCTCTCCTGTCTCTTGCCCTTATTAAAGTGATTGCACGTCTTATTGGACTGGGCGAGCTGAGAGTGTGTGAGCAGCATGGGTTATTATAAAATGCCTTAGCTTACAGACTCATACGTCCAAGTTTATTTGCCTGCGCCACATGCGGAATGTGGGAGTAGGCAACTTTGTGCCGTCCCAACATCTTTATCTATTGTAGTGGAGTCCACCAAGAAGGAGACCTAATGTTCTTCAAGTTTCAATGACACATCAGTTCAATTAGCAGCACTGACCAAAACACACTTTGTCAAACACTGACTCCTCTCTTCTCTCTGTGTGTCTCCCACCACCAGTCTGGCTCCATAATGAAGCGCACTGTTACCCGAGAGCATGCTACACACCAGTGCACACACAATGACTAACGCAGAACAATATAAAAATGCACAAGTAAGCTCACACATCCGGCTGTGTGCACAAACATTGGGTACTTAGCTTTCATTTCGCAGCCTGCCTGCATGACTGAACTCCTTACAGGTAAATAGAACAGCTCTCAATTTCATTAAGCAGCTCTGTGCTCCATCAGTTCTGTATGGCCCGAGTTTTACTTATCTAACGCTACGTGGCAAACTCAGCATAATGGCACAGTTCTTTTTGATCCTTGGATTGTGGGGGAATATTTTACTGTACACAGTAGGAAATACCACCATGAGTGATATATTTTTGAAGATCACTAAACCTAGCAGCAAGCAGCCTTTCATCAAACGAGACCAAGAATCAAAGAGAATACCGGCATAACACTTAGAATGAAGTTGTAGCTCTTGACAAGATCTTGTTAAAACGTTCTCTTATGTACTATAATTTTATGAGACATGGTGCCACTAGGAAATTCGGAAATGCTTTACAATTTATGCACTTCAGTAAACCCTTGATCAAAAGCTCCAAAATGCAGATAAAGCTTCCATATTTAAATGTAATAAGAAAAAAAACTAATAAAAAGAGCACTGATCATTTTGTTATTTGAGGTGAAATGTTCAAACATTTATACCTGTGGCTGCCTGAAGAATGTGACCCCACTGAGCATCAAATTACTAAGATATATTTTGCCCTAACACATTGAACTCAAGCAATTTAACCCCATTAAGGAGCATTTATGGGTTTTCTCACTTTAGCTCCTTGACTACAGCCATTTCTCTTGAACTACAGTTAAGAACTTCACTATCTTTCTCTGGAACATTTATTTTATCCCTCCATATTCCTTATACAGTAGAAATTGCTGTCTTTTGTATACTTTTCCCATATGACCCATAGTATTAGTTCACAAGCAGATGTTTTTAACATATTATTAGTTCTAATTTATTTTCAAATAAGGGCTGTAATGATACACCTAGCTCACAAGACAATAGTCTTGAGTTCATAAGCAACAGACAAAATTTTAACAATATTTTTGAGGAGAAAGTTAAAATAAATCTGAATAAGACTGCATGCTGATAGGAATATGGAATAACATTGTACAAAACTGCAATGATTTAATCAGTCGTGTCTAAATAATGTTTTCGTAACTGGACCTCGTCCTGAATACCCTTTAGGAAGCATGGGAGAGGCAGTGTCATGTTGTGGGGATGCTTTCTTCAAACGACAAGTGGCTGGGCAGAATTGACGGCAAAATAGAGGGAGATTAATATGGAACATCTTGAGAAAAACCCATCTCCAATCTGGACAAAAACCCATTTCCGGGCTTTAAAGTCCGCTAAGGTCTAGAGATTGGGGTGGAGGTTCACCTTCTGGCAGGACAATGGAAACATTACAATGGCCCAGTCAAAGTTCAGACCTAAGTCTATTTCAGAACATATGGCAAAGGCTGAACATCGATTTTCACAGCCCCTCTACAACCAACTAGACTAAGTATAATATTTTCTATCAAACCTTCAGTCATCACATGTGCAAAGATAGTAGAGTCATACCACAGACCTGCACCTGTAGTACACAGTGAAAGGTGATTGTACAAAGAATTGACTCAGTGGGTATGAATATAAATGTACACAACATATTTTAACCTATCTTTTGTAAAAAAATAAAAAAAACTGTAGAAATGTATGCATCCTTTTTATTGCATTTCATAATTTCCCAATAAAATACACTGGAGCAGTGGTTGTAATGAGCTAAAATATTTTTTTTAAAAAGGGTTTGTGGATTAAAGAAAAATAACTAAATATTTTCTTTGAAATGGTAGTACATAAACAATGGAATGTGATTAATTTACTATCAATGATTTTCTTTCATATGCAGTCTTAAAGGTTACCTTTGATCATCGGCTAACTTCAAAAAGGCTTACTCTATATTTTAAGATCTTTTTGAAGCTATCAGAATCAAAAATTTGGAAATGCTTTATAATTTGTCTCTTTAATCAGGCATGCTAAATGTGCTTTTTAATCAGTTATTGAGAGCAAAATATTGTTCAGCCTTTGCTTTATCCAAGGGTTTATGATGTAATTTATTTCATAGTTGCATATTTTCTGAGTAATCAGACAGAAGACGTATACTGCACACAATGTACCTGTGCATCCCTCAAACTTTCAGTGCATCATCGTTTGGAAACCACAGCCAAAATTGTTTCAGTCAATACACAGATTTTTTTTTCCACCCTCACTGGGGATTTAGACCTGTGTAGAAACAGAGCAATGTGTCACTGCTGCAGGGACCTGGGCTGAGACGAATGAAGGTAAATTTGTGTGGTCTCAATTGTTCTGAAATCAAAATCTATGTTGCTGAAAAACTGAGGCTGATACTTACACACACAATCCAGAATTTCATAAAAAAATAAAATGAGATCTAACACAATCTGTTGTCTCTTTAATTAGGCGTGCTAAAGCATTATGTATTCAAGACAGTGAGGTTGTTGAATTGCGAGTACTGTCACCTCTGCTTAAAGCGAAGATTCACTTCAGCTAGTCTGTCTTGCTGTGATGTGAGTTCCCTGAGGAGAATGTATGAGCAGAAAAACTGGGGGCAAAAAGAATTTACAACAGACTGGCGTCACTTTCCAAAAACTTCCAAAAGTTTGTAGGTTTTGTGAATTCTCTCTCTGACAACTTGAAAAGCAAAGAGCAGATGTTGCTTTATCTCTGTCCATCAGCATCTGGCAGCCACCTGGAGTTAACCACAGGTGGATGTGATGGTATCAATATCAGTAAACATGAATACGCAAATGCACGTCCCGCAGCGTTGTCAAAGTCAAAGACCAATTTGGACCAAATCTCACCAGGATGCCTGATTTAAAAACATCCAATTAAGATGAAAACTACAATAAGTTTGTGGCATAGAAAGAATTATGAACGCCTGTTTACTCTGATACCCATGAATGAAATTCAGTGTAATCAGTTCTCCTCAGATGCTCTGTAAAAGCAAAGATAGTCCACCTTTGTGTAATTTAATCTCAGTTTAAGCAGCTGTTCTGTGAGGCCTCAGATGCTTGTTCAGAAACAAACGGCCTCATTAAGGCCGAGGAATAAAGCAAACAGGTCATGGTACCTCTGAAGGAGCTGGAAAGGTTCACAGACAGTTATTAGTCTTACTCAGCACAAATCTCGTCTATGTTAAGAGTGTCAAGGGAAAAAGCTATTGTTAATTCAGTCCCATTTGCAGTTTTCCACAAGCAACAACAAAGGAATAAGGAAGAAGATACTCTGCTCAGATTAAACCAAAATTGAGCCCGTATGTCCGGCAAGCAAAACATTATGTGCAGTAGATAAAAAAAAATGCTGCACAGCCAAAGACGTTCTTTCTGTCTTAGAACTTTGAGGTGCATCCCTGGTCCAACACACCTGAGTCAAAAGACTGAATTCCCTCTCCAGCAGTAACTCAACTCTGCAGAGGCCTGCTATCAATTATCCAGGTGTGTTAAAGAAGGGATGAATCTAAAAGTTGCAGGGGAACTTGGGCACGCCTGGCTTAGACCAAAACACATCCATGTGTTAAAATGACCTAATCAAATCTGAGACCTACATATTGTCTTTCCACCTCGGGATTATGTGCTAATTGTCTCGGTCCATGACATATAATCTCTATAAAACACAGTATGTGAACATCTTGAAGGAGTATAAATGTGACCAACATAAAATGATCAGACAGATGGCATGTAAAAAGTAACTTTGTTATGAGAGCAGTATATTGCAACTGCTCTCATAATTCCTAGGATGTTTAAATGTGTTAATAAAATATATTATAGTCCATTTAGATAATTTGGCAGTATTGAGTAGGTAAGCTGGGTGTCTTAAAGTAGACAGAGGTAATTGCTCTGCATTAGCATCTGCCGGCATTTGGCTTACTATCATAGTTTTAAATGAAAGCTAGAAAATGCGAGTTTGATCTAAGTGAATATGCAGCTATACTAGGAGTTTACAAAGCTGTCCTAAGCTCCCACATACAAAAGCGTGTTTGTGAAGTCTGTGTGCAATTACAACTCCACTGGCTCAGACCGGCCTAATTAAGCACATATCACAATGGAAGATGACAGGGAGCCGATGAGAAAACAAAGCAAAGGTAGAGGGGGACAAAAAAAGCAAGCATCTAAGACAGAGACGGAACAAATGTAGAGCTACATTTTTATATGGTTAATAAAGTTAGTGCAGTGTTTGACCTTCACTTGTGCATTACTTGACACCGACCTAAACTGACTCTGACATAAACTGCTTACTTTACATCAAATAAAATGAGAAATGGCAACAGGCAAAGATGGACTTCCCCTTTGGAAAAAACGAGTAGGTGATGGGATTTCCTCTTTGCCAACATTAGATTTGTGTTTATGAGCTGAGTTTGCTAAAGGAATGAAGACGTATGCCAGGATGATTCAGACTGGATGTGAATGGTGTAAGTAGACAGACTATAAAACAACTGCCAATATGTAAATGTGTAAACATGGAAATGAGGGAGAAAGTAGATAGCGACATCAACAGAAGCATAATGCTCTCAGGAACTCCAGTGACCCACACTTACAGGCATTATCCATGAATGGAGAAATTATGGAACAGTTGTGAATTATTCTACAAGTAAGCTGTCTACCAAAGTTAACTTGGAGTAACTCCAAGAGCAAACTAACGACTCATCCAGGAGGTCACAAAAAAAAACAAAGAAACACAAGACGTTCTGCATGCCTCTCTTGCTTTGGTTTAGGTCTGAGTGAACAAGAAAAAGACTGGACAAAAATGGCCTTAATGGAAAAATTTGAAGGTGAAACTCAGTTGATTAAAAATAACACAAAGATCTGTCTCACCTGTTCAAATTGAAACCTCTTAATGACCTCCAAGACTATTGGCAGAATATTCCATGGACTAAGAGACTAGTGGAACGTTATGAAAGGTACATGTCCTTTATATATGGTATAAAAAAACTTGCCTATGAGAAAAAGAACAATACACCAAAAGTTAAATATGGTGCTTATAGTGGGACTAGACTGGGCTCCTTTGGTGCTTCATGATCTGGTGGAAATCCGAAGGATGGATGGAACCAAGAAATCTGCTCTTGACTAACAAACCCTGAGGTAGAATCAGTTTGTCACCTCAAGCCCACTTTGGTTATGCAGCTGATAATGATCAGAAGAAAACCAGCATGGCTCTCTCTGCATGGCTAAAAAACAGTTTTGGAGCATTCTAGTCAGAATTTCATTTGATTAAGACAACATGGGATGACCAATAATCTTTCTAGGCTAGGTTGGTTTGGATTTTTATCTCTTAGATAAATTTATTCATCATTTGAAAATGTTCTTTTTTTTGTATTTGCTTTACATATCTGATATTCAAATAAGTTTGAATACTGTAAATATTAAGAAGACAAAACAAATCTCTAAAGAGGATGAATTTTATGTAACTGTAAATTCAGTTTATGAACTTGAAAGCCTGCATTCAATCCACATATTAAGTGCACAAAATTACAACCTTCATTTCACAGATCAAATGATGTGTTTTGTGTCTTAACCAGTAAGCAATTCAAACTCTCTACCACTTTTTAAAGAAAATCTACAGACAAAAATACACATCCCATATATTCACAAGGCCGTGACCCATATTCTTTAATCCACTTTAAAGTGGGATGTGAGAAGCTATCATGTTCATTCTCTCTCATTTTTACCACTACTGTGAACAGAGAATGTGTGTACGGAAAATAGAAACCAGAAATAACACAAGTGTCACATCATTCTTTCATCAAGGCTTGTATTTCAACGCTGCCTTGCATCATCTGAGCTTTGGAGGAAGCTTTGTGACAGAAAATAAGCCTATTCATATGCATAGTGATTACTGTGTGTGCGTGTGTTTGTGTGTGTGCGTGAAACATTAAATAGGTCTTGGTAATAAATCTGATGGCTTGCCACGGCTGTATAAATAGAGCCAGGGGATTTGGTCATGTTCAGTGTTCCAGTTTCATTACTTCTGGGTGTTCATCGGATCAAATGGGTTAGAACCAAGTTCCTTAACAGTGACCAGCCAGAGATGAAAGCAAATAGCAGAGCATTGTAATATTATTTTGCGTGACATACCTGACCACACCCTGGACAGTCATTGCCATTCTCACAGGTTCTGCGTCGGGATTGGATGCCTCCGCCGCAGGGCACATTGCAACGTTCCCAAGCCGACCAGGCCGACCAATACACATGGGGAGGGCAGGGCAGGTGTTCATTACAGTACCTTGAGGGGAGGATGGTAAATAACACAAAGTGATGACTTTAGTTCCTTTTGGCTGTCACACTGAGCACAAGATCAAGGCTTTACACAGTGAAGTCAGCCATGTACCTACAGAAAAAAAGCATAGCCACAACTTAAATCCACAATCAACAGCCTTTGAAAGCACAAAATCAAGAGCAATCAGAAATATGAAACACAAAACCCACACTAAAGTACTTTGAAAGACCTGGAAATGTCTATGCCTGTTTGTAGCCTGGTGCAACAAATTACATCTTTTTTTTAGGTTCTAAGATTTAGATAGTGGGACATCTAGAGGAATATAATTGAGCATCAAGACTTGTGTCAATGTGTGGTTATTTGGCTCTGCGGCTCTTTGAATAAATGAAATCATACTTTTCTTTTGTTGTTTCTTTTTGTTGTTTGTTTTGTGGTCACGTTAAAAAAACACTGAGTCCACTGGTAAATTTGGTCAAAAACAGCCACTGCTTTTGATCTACTCTCACAACAACAAGCTCGCAAGATGAGACGATGCATAATAATGGGGTAACAAAGACGAACAGCAATTTTGGGAAAATTGAGAACAAAATGCTTTCATGGATTACAAAACTGTACTTTAAAGAATCTATAGTAGCTGTGAGACAATTCAGCCCAGCTTTGACTGCTCCCTATATTTTTTCTGTTGATCTCATTTTGAACGTCATGCTAATGCAAATATAAGTGAAACAGCCATTTTGAACTGACAGGATGGTCTGAAGCTATCTTGTGACATTCTTCTAGTGTTTAGAAATTGTTCCAGCTTATCTGTCACCTTGTCACTTTTATTTCCAACTGGATTGCCAAACAGCTTTATCAATATTTCTGCAATCGACCACATTCATTCAGTTCAATCTGCAGTCTCTATTAGCCGAAGTCAATACAGTGCAACCAGACAAGTCAAACAAACTAACTCCTATTTTATTTCCCTCACTTTAAACATCAGCATAATGCTTATACCTTTGTTTTAAATGCAAGAATTGGAATTAAGAGATTTTGCGCTAGTCTTCAATTCAAACAATAAATGAGATTTTTTTGCACACTTTGCTTAGAGAGAAGAAATCACAGCAGAGATGAGTAAGGAAACGTCTGCTGCATTCTTCTCTCTCAGACCACTGCACAGGTAACTAGCAGTAAATAATGCCTTTAATAACTGTTGCTAGCCATTTGGGTCCTGTAAGCACAAATGCTTTCTGCTCCCCACTCCACATAATTCAGTATTTGTCAATGCTTTTCTCTTGTGATGGAAAAATAAGGCTTACAAAGACAACAGATTTCAGGTGAAATAAAAGTGAAGAAACAAATCTATGCATCTCTTATTTAACAAGAAAAAGCTCATTGAGATTATACTCCATATTTACAAGTAACTATTAAATGGAAAGCACAGTAATATAATTTCCAATTTTGTAAAATACTGGGATGTGGAGTTCATCAGGTAATCATAATCCATCAGAGGAAGAATGGTTGAAGTAAAAAACAGGTGCCTTCAGTCTTGGTTTGAGAAACACTTTCTGTTTCTAAAAAAGAGCCACAATTTAAGTTTCAGCTTAGGGACCAATTTTTCAATATGACTTTTAAAAGATAAATTCTCATCAGTCACAATACCTAAATATCTGTACTATCTGGCAATTTCCATTTCAACATCTTGAACAGTTTAACAAGCTTTAGCAGGAAGACACTTCTAGCAGAACCTATCTCAGCTTGAACATCCATCTGACACGACCAACTGGGGGTTTGAAAAGACCGAGCAAATGCACAACAAAGAGAAACAGAAGCAGTGATCCAGAAACACTTTCTATCTGGGTGATCTGACATGACACTGTTGCTGGAACACAGTTTTGAACCATTTCCTTTAAGTAACCCTGGGTGAACTCAGACTCACTTGGACACAATTAACAAAATACAAAATTATGTACTTTAATATAGCAGAAGCCAAAGGAGTTGGAGAAATACAAGTGTTTCTTGTGGTGCTTTGGAAATCTACTTAAATAACAAGAACAAAACTAATGAAAATGAAAATACAAGGAACTGTACTTATCAAACTGAAAATGAATAAAATAAACTGTGGAAAATGTGTGCTAAATCCCAGAGTGAAAGACATATATTTGTTTTAGTTGACTGGATGATGTGATGGTGTTAGGGGCTCAAAAAGAAATTTAAAAAATGACACCAAGGTTTTTCATAGAAAATTGATGCTATAATTGCTACAATTTTATTCATCTTATTGAATGAAATTATTCAATAGGATGTTGAAAGGGTCAAGTTACCAAAGTTCAGAAAAAGAAAAAAGTGTACATTTTTTTTAGGGTTAGGGTTAAGACTCATTTGATGTCCTCTAATGAGTTTAAAAAAAGCTTCTAATAATCTTTTGTGTTTAAAGGCAAGCACATTTGTGTGTCATCATGAACAATGATATATCAGGGGGTTGTTGCTGAAAATTGCTGCCTACTGCTTTTGGTGAAGCAAATAGTATTAAATCACTTATCTGAAAGGCGCTTAAAACATTAATTGAAGCTGTAGATAGGGATAAAGTTAAGGACAGCTGCTATAATGCATAAGCAAACTAAACCCAGACATAAAGTGCTTAAAATTTCCATCATGAAACAATGATCATGTCTGATAGTTGGCTTGGGATCCAAAACACCATACATGAATGCTCCAGTTTTCAAGAAACTTGTTGACAGAACCTCTAAGAGGTTTATGTGCATTGTAACAAATACAAATTGTATTTTATTTAGGAACTTATTCTGTACAGCAGTTGCCAATCAGATATGTTAGTTTTAAAAAAGTACAACATAAAAGTACCTACAAAAATCTAAGAATGCTGTTCCTGCTGAAAGAAAATCTAGAATCTCAAATATTTGCTAAAATGACAAACTTTCAATTAACATGCAACACAGAGATAGTATGTATTCAAATTGCATTTTCAGTTTTTGTATGACCTCAGATGTTTATGTTTTCCCTCCTACTTTACCACAAATGGCAGTCAGTGGAAACAGTGCAACTTATATTAGTCTCCACACACAAAGTAACACAGCCTTTTACCAGGCGAGTCTAAGAAACAAACGTAACACAAAAGTATTCAGAGTTGTTAGGAAAGCACCACTTGGTTCCAAATCACAAAAGAACACTTTTGCTGTAAAATGTCTGGTTTCTTCTTGGCTGGTTATCATAGCTAATACAATGCAAGTTCCATGTCTGCCAGTAGGACTCCTTTGCTAGACGAGAATATCAGTAAATAAGTTAGGTGTGCACCTTTTCACGCTCGACAACCATCCAGGCAAACACTGGACATACACATAGGTTTTTCTGCTGCATATTTAAGGTTGACCAATTCTTGTCTTCATTTAAACTTTAAAAATCAGGTGAAAATTTGACCTTTTTATAGTTAACTAGTCCTGTCAGAAGATGTTCAAAGTCAGGCTTGGTGAGCCCATTTGAGCAACTCCAAATTTGTTTGAAATACATTTAAATGTCAAATATGTCACAGTTTTTCCCTTTCAACGTTCAATTATGTTTACAAGTAGTTCAGTTGTTAGATAAAAATGTTTTTGTTTTTTTTTTCACCGTTGCAAGGTAATGCAAAAGGAATTTACTGTCTGCCTTACACTGGGTTGTGAACTGTTTCAGTGAAAGTTTAAAGTTATTGCTTGAAGACTGAAACAGATTTACAACGTCTGCAAGGATTAGACCCCGAGATGTCCAAATCAGAGAGCCTTTTCTTTATTACAACATCTTGAGATACAAGGTACAAGAACAACAAGAGTTCAACCTGCTTGTCTTTATATTGACAATACAGACACAAATCTTGCTTTTGCTTTACAAGCATCTCCTAACTGGAGGGACATTGCTGAGGAGAGGGATGTCGGAGTATTCTTGCTGAGCTTGCTACCTGCCCTACCCAACATCAGATAAGATGAACAGAATGGATGAATTTTTCTGCTTTTACTTGGAAATGTTCTTCATGTGAAATAAACTGCTAAATTTAGAAGTGTAATACAATGAGGTTATTGCCACACTTCAATCCTTGTCAATCGACTAGAGAACCTAGACAAAAAGGACTCTAAAAAAATGCATGTTCAGATGAGTGAAGTTTGCATCTCTGATGTAGACTGAAGGAAACACTTCATTGTCTATGCCTGAAAACGTGAGTGAATCAAACCACCAAGAACACGGCCTTTTGCATTCGCCTGTGACAATGTTGTTTAAGAAGTACAGCAAAGGAAGATTACATATATCTCAAATCTTAATGAATATTTGCATAATTCATTGACGTGGGCTAATAAAAGCCGAGGAGACACATGCATCATCTCTAATTACGATGTTTTACAAGGCAGTATTACAGCAATGTCTAAAATACTTGAATTGCTTAATTCTCATTATAAATTAACTACAGAAAATTGCAAGGCTTGTTAGAACCATTTTCCAGCTTTTACATCGGCTACAAATCTGCTTTTATATATTTTTTTCTTCATGTTTTGGCAGATGACTGCCTTTTTTTTTTTCTTTAGAAAAACAGAGCCTTCTTGTGCTAGAAACAAGCTTTAAATTCATACCATTTCCTCCTCAGACTCAATTAAGCTGTACATTTCAGCCGCAGTGTTCCCAAAACGTCACCATTATTCACAGCAGCTCAAAGAACACGTTCTTTACTCTCTGGATATAAAAATCCTTGCTGCTTTTCACTTTTACCAATCTTTGCTGTGCCAATGAGTTGATATGTTTGGGAGTAAGAGTGTGGCAAAGTGAGGACAAGGTAATGAAAGGCTGTCCGGTATGCAGTCAGATTCACGTGAATGCTAAAAGGCTTTTACGTGGACAAAATACCCCTACAGGAATGCAACGCAATAATAAAATACAAAAACATCAGCAATCAATGCAGTGGAGATTATCTTGAGCTTCAAAATTATCCTTACACTCACTAATCACACAAGTGAGTGGCTTTGCTCCATCTTGTTTTATCCGTTTTCTTCTCCTCTAAAACACACGGGGCTGATCAGAGTAAAACGAGGCTAATTACCCAGTACAGCCTGAGTAAGCAGCGTGGACGCTGTCAGTGTGCTGAGGGAAAAGCCAACAGTAGGTTCATAAATGCAGGCATTAACCATCCAGATTTAAGCCCGCAGCGCTGCTGTGTGGGCTCAGTTTCATAGCATTTGCTTTAACTTTAAAGGATTTGGCTGCTGCAAACAATCAAGACTGAACTTATTGGATGCTTGTTGGGTTAACAACAATAAAATAGAGCTGTAAAAAGGAGGTTTATTTGTGCCCCTCTGCATTTTCCTTTTGCATTTGACATTGTTTGTATATTTATCCATGTATGGACATATGGCATGGGCATTTATCTGAATGAGGCACTTGAGGCAACAATGCAAGAACAAGGTGTGAAGTGAGCCATCGCACTTCTCTGATGGGAACCCGGTGCATATAAAGAACAGAATTTTCACAACTGTTTTCAGCAAAAAAAAAAAAAAAAAGACTGACATGAGCCAGTTTCTCATGGCATTCAGACTGGTGATTTTTAACTTTTCCTATTTTATATATGGCTTACTTCAAACAACAGTTAGTGGTGGAAGTGGTGGTGGAAGATTTCAGACATGGTAACAAAGGCAAAACAAATGTTTTTTTTCAAGTGGATGCATAAATGTGAACAAAAGTTAATTTACATATCCCCGTGTTGCCCTTTTAAACCCATATGCCTGCATCTAGTGAAGATGGATGTTGTTACTTTTAAATCACCTGAATGCTGCCTTATTCATTAAGATGTCACATCTCTTCATGTGATAGAAGCAGAAAGAAGCAGCAGGACTACCTTGCAATACAATTAAAAATTTTAAAGGTCATGCTTTAAACAAAAGGTTTGGTGATGCACTAGCAAAGAAACTAATACTAATAGTTTAATAAATAAACCAATACCAATGGCATGATATTGCATATTTGCTCTGTGTTTTATTGGGATAGAAATACACTGCCAAGGGTAAATATTGCTCCAATGTCACCTTCTACCCTGATATTCTATCAGAGCAGGCCTGAATATCACGACTCTAAGAGGCCATATGTAGAGCAGACATGTCCCATTGCTACAGAATCAGTGAAAGAGCAATCATTGCATACTATGCTGTATACTTGCATACTATAGCTCTGTTTGGATTTATGAACATTCACTCACTCTGCATGCTGAACGCTCAAATCAACTCCAACTGATAGACGCCCAAACTATTTTTTTAATTCGTCTGCTGCTGTTAATACTAATTGACCATTTGATTTGACCAACACTAATAGTGTTCAGGGAAGTAAACTTTGATGGAAACGTTACTGCAAATGCAATGTATGGCGTCTTAGCGCAGTAAAACATTATGAATTTTCCTCCTTTCATCCCAATAAACCTGTATACAGTATACAAGAGAAAGGAGGGCACACAAAAATCAACAAAGATAAAAATAAAAATGGCTGGAATTCATATTTTTAAAATGTACTTTAATTCTTTAAGCTTAGACCCACACAAATCAGTTTTTAGATACACCAACATACATAGCAAGATAAGACACAGTGTTAATGGGGCTTACGTATTTACTCTTTTCTGCCATCCATTATAGTAGCTTATTTGATTTATCATGTTTGGTATCATTTATGAGCTTTCCTAACAAACTTGAAAAAAATATGCTCCTAATGTCTTTTGCAAAAGACCTGGATATCTATTGGCCTCTTTAAGGGTTATCTGTTTTAACTTAGAAATCATTTAAACACTGATTTCAATTAATTTGAGGTAAATAAATAAAAAAAAAATCAATAAAAGAAAGAACAAACTAACAGACTATAACAGCTGATCTTTCAATTTTCAAACTGATTTTAAATTTTAAAATTTAAAGAATCCTGTAAACATCCCCTTCCAGTAGCAAGCCTAAAACCTCTCCGACTTGTTTCATATAACTGAACAGAGTGACTACTGAGCCTGAGTATTGGAGATGGCACAAACGGGATTAAAACTGAGGGGAAAAAATGGGATGGTAAAATCGGCTTCTCTTCTGCGGCGGTTTTTAGAGCCAGTCAGCTGTTTTGTTTTTTTTTCTATTGTATTTTTTTCAGTAACTAGGCTGTGGCGGTCACTCTGTGTAATTTTTTTTTTCACTGTTCCAGAAGGCGAAGTGTATTACTCAAAGACTGCTCCTTCTGGAGCTGCAGTTTGCCAGAAAATAGGTGTGAGGTTGCACAAGAAAGAAAAGGAAAAGAAAGTTAAAAAAAAAGGTAATTAAAAGATCTTAAAGTCCGTCTCTAATTACCCATCTTGCAAAATCCACTTTCTGTTACCATGGTAATGGTTTATATGTATTCTTCCTTTGCCTGTACCAGCAGATCTGTAGTTATTTGCACTTTTTCTGTCTACAGTTTTGTTTCACAGCAGGGTGATTAAGAAAATCCACAGTGATTTTTTTGTGTAAATTCCATCAGCATAAAGGAAAGAATCTCTATTGATACAACTGGCTTTAAGATTTATGTAAAATATTGTGAATATTCTGTGTTCAAATATAGCAGAAGCTTTCAAAGCTTTTTCTGAGTTCTTTCTCAAGTTTAGCCAACTGATGAAAACTTCTTGACAGCCAGAAAAACCAGAAGAAAAAAAAAAGGCCTTGACCTTTTCTAGCCGTGTTGCTTTGTGCACGTCTCCTTGTGCTTCTTCACCTGCTTTCAGCTTCATTTTTTTGTATCTTCAAAAGGTGCCTGGAAACCATGCAAGCATCTTTTAAGAAAAGGGTGACTATTTTCCACCAAAACTTTAAGTCATGGAATGGTTTGTGTCTGAAAACCAGATAATTATCCAAGCAAAGTCCCACCGTGCACCTTCTCTAATTGGCTGTCAAAGAGTTGAACAAAAGAAAGGGCACAAAGGACAAAGAAAAAGGAAAAAATTGCAACCAAATACAGGCTCCTTTACTACTGGTTACAAAGTTGGGGACTGCAGCTGTTTGTTCGATCTTTTTTTCTTTTCCATCCACCTTTGTTCAACACATATGCCCTTTAATCAGTACACAATGATGAAAATACAATGCTGTGCATAAGTCAAGATTTCAATATTAACCCCTTAACTGTCATGATCATGACACGCGTTTGCTGATGGAACGACCCATTGACTTGTGTAAGGATTTTGAGGGTGTCAGATAAAAAGGTTAATACAAAACAATTTTAATATGCATTTGTTATTAGATTTTTTCATTTAGAATAAAGCAGTATTATAACATTTACGTAAACAAGTACTTCCCAAAGAGTCAGTGGCATTCTTCATGAAGTAGACGATCAGATGAAGGATTTTTACATTTCTGAGATCCCGTGTGACGCTTTTGATTACTTTTCTTTTTATTTTACCAAAGGCAATATTTTCTGATACAGCTACATTGCTTTATGTAGTTCTTTTTTAAAATCAGCTTCTGTCCCATCTTGCTCACATTTCTTACATTAAATCCTTGCAAACTATGATGTCTTGTTCTAGACAGAAAATGAAGAAACTAAAGTCTGGAGATCACCCTTAAAGACCACAAGTCAGTTTTCATCGAGGCAAACGGTATTTGCAGTTGTTTAAAACTTTTGCATATTACTGTAGAAGAGGAGGATTCCGCTTCTTACCTTTCCTCACGATTCTGGCCAACACACACTCTCCCACCGTGGCGAGGTGTTGGGTTGCTGCAGGAGCGTTGACGCACCTGAAAACCGATGCCACAACTGGTGCTGCAAGGGGACCAGGAAGTCCAGGGAGTCCAAGCTCCATTTCTATGATGATACACAAAGTAACATCAGTCTCGGACATTCGCCAGAAAGACAAATAAAATATCAGTTTCTTACATTTATTCGGCCTTGGTACAGTACTACTAACTTGAAGAATAATGAACATGACTTGAACTTTCTGACTCGAACACAGTGGTGAGTAAAACTATAGTTATACAACCACTCTCACATACAAATGTCAATGTCTTTCAGAAAAAAAAGATAAAATACACAATGATGTTTCATACATAAAATAGAAACACAAAACTCAGAGTAATAAAGGTCCTTGGGGAAAAAATGTCTACAGTTCTTTTCTAGAAATGTCGCCCTATATATTTAATCTAGGTGCTAGCAATTAGAGAATTCAGTCCTCTTGAGTCCTAAAGATGGTGTAGTGGGCTGTAAAAGATTCTGATTAGATGACCTCAGGTCAATCAAGCAAGCTTCCATCTAAAGCTCTAAAGGTAAGGTCAAGTTTATATATATATATGGATTCTAAAACTGCCTGGTAGCCACAAATCAAGTTACAAATTCTTTTGTTCTTCTATTTAAGAGAACTCCAATAGTCCCAGGAGAGTTTTGAAGATGCCCTTTCTCATTTAAAACAAACATTCCTTAAAAGAATAAAAAACTGTTTCTAATTATGTTTGAGGTACAAGTTCCAGGTACAAAGCTCCTTTAAATATGACAAAAAACAGAGACTATTTCTATGAGAATCTTAAAGAACCATGTGATTGTTTTTAGGCCACTGTCTGGTGGAACACCTGAAATTGCAGCTTTATATGATCTTAGGTGTGATTGTGACTCAACCTCTTCTTAACGTAGGTAAAGAAGTTCATTAAAGAGGGTTCGAATGAGTATTAATTATTCAGAAGCAGGTGAAATTATCATGTGACTGGAAATGTTATTTTTCTCCATGCACGAGGTAAGTTGGAAAGCATCAGTTTCTCTAAACTCAGTATTTAACTCAGAGTGTTAAACCTTTAATGAGGAAGTGTGAAAAAGCTCCAATGTTCAATCAACACTTGTAAGCTCAAAGTAACAGAATGAAAATGTCACAAAAAATTATTTGCATGGTGTTGATCTCTAATGACTGGGTGTGAGGATATAGGGGTTATATCTGTTAAATTTTTACAATATTTAAAAATTATAAAGAAGAACAGCATCAGAATAATATACCTGGAACAGTTGGCGACTTCAACGCTGATCCCATAGCACTTCTGGCCACCACACTGAGGGGTGGGGTTATCGCAGGCTCTCGTCCGACACAGACAAGCACCTGAGCTGCCTCCATCATTGTGGGTGCAGGTGGACCAGCCAGACCAGGCACCAAAGCCCCCATCGACTGTAACATTACGGACCTGTTAGTGACAAACAGGACCAAAAATAAAACACTTTGAAAGTCATGTTTTTTTGTTGCTTTTTTCTCAGAAATGGGTCATTGCATCAGTGTGGCTTTCAGGAATATGCTGCTCTGGGAGATCATTGGTACAGAAGGGTGGAAACAAAAATCAATTTTCCTCAAATAGATGCAAAAAAAAATAAAAAATCCATTACATCGTCTGCTGAATGTCAAAAATTGAGCAGTTGTCTGCTATAACCATAAAGTAAGACAGAATCTGCTGCATGGTATAATGGAATTCCAAAACAGAAAAAGAGAGACTCGGAATATGCACATTCATAAAACACCAATACATGGAAACAAAATGGGGCCTCGTCAATGAATACATGAAGCAAAACAGAATCAAACTGGAAGGATCAGATATTAGAAGAGCAAAAATTACAAGCGTGATGACCTGGTTGTAAGGGCCAATCGACAGATTCAGCACTGAAGATGCTATGAGCCCGGGTTGGTACAACATTTCAGGATAATTTCAAAATGCAAAAGCATCATCACACCAGCGGAAGAGAGCGTGATCATTATCTGTTTGGCAGAAGCCTGGCCTCTGCTCTTATTGGTAATTGAATTTTGCTGTGTGCCTAAATGAGAAACGCTTGGACTGGGCACACAACATCTGCAACAATGGGCAGCCAAGGAAGCAAACAGCTACACAGATGCAGCCAATAAAGCCGATATTGCAGCATCACTCAGGCTGAAAGTGTGAGTGATTTGGTATTTGTGTATTGTCTACTGAATTATTTACTTCAGGTTGTACAAGATGTAATATTCAATAACTGATCCACACTGCATGGCTTTTATAAGGAAAATAATCATAATTTACTTTAATGTTTATATGTCGGAAGAGAAATAACAGAGTCTAGATATTATATAAAATCTAAATCTATAACAGATTCCAGTGGCAAAAGAGAGGCCTATTCATTTTTACAAAGTTTAACATCACACATGCAGAATAGGAGGCAAGAGTTCAAAAAGCTGTGAGGGATGTCAATTTTACTTGAATCAAAATATTAATCTGGGATTAAAACCTCCTTGACGGGCTAACAGCAAAACTGCCTTCTTTTAAAAGTAAAACGTCTTTCACCACAGATATACGACTGTAATGCCAGATGGCACTTGTGAATTCGTTGGTGAAGCACACATCTCCTATCTCTGCCTACACAACACTTCTCAGTATGCAAAACCTTGGCTGGCTTTTAACTTTAGACCATCACTTTGCAGAAGTATGCAGCCGAACAGACACTAAGCCAGTTATATAAACTTTTGCACACCGTTAATGGACTCATAGGGTGTGCAAGTGTAATGGTGATTAAAGAAATGTTCCATTATTTTTTTCTTTTCACATCTTGTTGATTAGTTATTTTAAACAGATATATTTATTTTTCTTGTCTGGACTTCAGTCTCTGCATAATACGTCTATTTCTTGTTCTCAGTGTTACGTTTTAGAAATAATGGAGCAATACTGTATTCATCTATTAGTGTTAAAGTATCAACTCAGATGATTGACATTTACAGGCATTTTTTTCCCCCGAGAATACACTAGAGGGACTATTTATCGCTTCTGCCTAGGGGTTCCTTTGGTTTACCAGAATTACGTAGCTGTTTCTGTTTAGGAGAAAGTTGAAAATTTTAGTCCTGGACCTAAAAACTCTTAGCCTGGTAAAACCCAGCCCCTGGTTCTGCAATTAGATTTAAACACAGTGTCTGAGGAGGTGTGTGAAGTATTGGCTGTAGTACTTTTTTGCCATCTCTTTACAGTTCAGCATGACCTCAAGATGAACTGACTACAACATCAATTTCTGGGAAAACTGGTAACTGTATCACATGTTTTCCACTTGAGAATAATCTTTCTCTCTGGTGAGTGACAGACTTCAAGTAGTGCTTTTAAATCTTCCCAGATTGACAAGCAGTGAAAATTACTTTCCTTGGGTCTGTTGATGTCTTTGGTGGAATGCTAACAATCATGTACTCTATGCTCCATCCCGGCAAAGTGTAAACCTTCTGGTTTTAGACATGTGCAAAACAGCACATTTAATTTGTTTATTAGGTTTAATCAGATTCTATGTCTTTAAAGTACAAAGTTACCACTGTTTTTCCATTTTGTGTGATCCTAATAGGGGAAAAAAATCAATACAATAGTAGAAGGATATGGCTGGCTGCATTTTGCTTACTGAAGTTGCAAGTAAAGAACAGCTTTAAAAAATAGGTTGTGATTTTCTTTTCTGATGCTTTTCTATAGATGACTGAAATGTTATTAAGAATAATTCTCGTAGAGAGGAGACCGAGGATTGTTTGTGCTTACGATTTATGCTAAGATAAGCATATAGTGTCTAGAGTCAAGCTACATATTTAATAAGCCAACATGAGTGGTATCAGTTCCCCTGTCCGTATTCCATCCAATAAATCATATTGCAGAAAGATAAAGTATTTTAAATAATGAAAAACATACAGTAGAGTTTATGTTTTCTATTTGTTTTACAGTCTTTATTTAAACATAGCTGTTTATGCATAGATTATTTATCTCCAAGAATAAAGGATTTTTCCTCAGAGGCTTGAGTGTCAAATATTCATTTAAAGCTCCGATGTGCTTTGCTTGTCAATAAGGTCCACATGAAAGACAAAGGGAGTTAATATCTCTCAAACAGAAAAAAAGTGTGATAGACTGTAATATGTCCCTAAAGGAAGAGAGTGAAATGTTGCTGCAAGCTTCTGCATAGATAATTCACTTCAACTAGACAGACAGCAAGCCTATAATGTGTTCTTCTATTCATCCATTTTTTTTGTACCCGCTAATCTTCGCAAGGTCATGGTTCCGATCTCCAGTGATCACTGGGCGTGAGACGGGGTACGCCGCCAGTTTTTCACAGGGCACCATAGATGCATGCAGGACACACACTCATGCAACACACACACACACACACACACACCCCTGAGGTTGGTTTTGAATTGACATGCATTCTTCTGGAGTGCGGGGGAAAACCCATAGGACATGGAGACAACCCAAACACGGATGACAAGAAAGACCCCAGTCGGAATCCAAGTTAAGGATCTTTTTGATGAAAGGCAGGACTCTTAACAACTGAAGCTGTTGATAAAGCTATTGTTGTAATACTGTCTTTTTTTCATGTGATCTACTCTTTGTTCAGTGCTTTAGTGTTTACTTATTTTTTCTTGTGATAATTATTATGGTCAAACACTCCAGTTTTAGTTTCACAAGATCACTGGACATAAATGAGGATCACTGTCCCAGATGCAATCTGCAGTCTGATTTTTTAAGCTTTGTTTACTCATAACGGCATCTTCATCTCCGAGTGGCCTTTTAGACCATGACGATACCGGACTAGTTGTGGTGTGAATAATGATGCCCTCTTACAAGGGTTATTTGGTTGGCTCTCACATTTTGCATGAAAACATATCCTTCACAGTTTATCATGACATGATCCCGAGTTTTATAACCTCCCTAAAGCTGCAGTAGGGAGTTGCAAGAAAACAGAGGACTTTACAAGTCCTTCTCCTTGCTGTCTGCTGTGTTACTGCTCTCAGAGTAAGAAGAGAGGTTATGTATCTTTTTAAATAGCATATGTAAATATCAAGTTTCAATTGCATGTAAATTTAAGTGCTGCAACACAATATAACCACATAGATGTGACAGGATCTTTGCTAAAGAATATTTAAACTAAGCATTCCACATCCCTCTGCATGCTTCATCACCTACAATTGTGAGACACCTTTTTATTAAAGAATAAATCTGATCAGCAGATAATGGAAACTTCTAGTTATTGTACAATAGCAAAGCCAGCTTGTCTTTGCTTTGCTCTAAAGGACTAATGTGCAAATCCGTTGACATTTCAGTTAGGATTTATGCAGAAATATGGGAATTACAAAGTGTAATATGCAAAGATCATAGGGCAGACTCATACTCACTGGACATTTTGTGATGCTCTGCTCCCACTGGCTCATTCTGACACTTTCCTCCAGGGTGGTGCATTTTTTCAGCAACAAATCCCAGCCACAATACGGGTCCCTGGCTCCTACGCAGGCTCTAAAGGGTAGGAATACAATGACCCTATTAGAGAGGTTTTGTGAGTCTGTTGTGTCACACAGATGTCTGTGCCTTAGAATGGCATAGATTCAACTAGATAGAAGGAGACAATTGATGAAGGTAATAAGTGGTGGTTTCAATGTCTTATTAAAGTATAAGAGGCAGCAGAGATTGGATGGTAGCAGAAAGTATAATTGAACATGTCAGAGGAGAGAAACAGACAGAAAAAAGAAAGTGACAGAACAAATGAAAGCACTATTAAAGCTAGGAAAAAAATATGTAGCATTGCCCCAGAATGTAGAACATGATCATGCATTGGGCCCGACATCATAAAATTCTTCCTTGATGTAGTGTACTGACTACATTTTCAACATCAGCTCAGATAACATTCAATGCAAGGATATTTCAGTATATGTATATATTGTGGCATATGTCTTTCCAGTAACTGCAGCACATGGTTTGTTGAGAGTAATAAAGCTACTCTTTTCATATAAAGACAAGGCTGTGGTGACAGTGCGGTGACATATCTTTCGGCCGCAGGCATCAACGTTGCATGGCATGCCCTGGTGGAAACAGTGATTTTTTTTTTTTTTTTTCTGAGAGGTTTCATAACAAAGAGACAATACAGTCACAATCTAGAATGAATGAGTAAGAACCAAGTGATTCACATGCTTTAGTATCCATCCCAGTGACAGTTCTAAAAAAGAGAAAGGGCTGGTGCTTCTGTGTAAAAATGATGGTGCTGTATTATTATGTGGCTGAGGAAGTGTTTGGGCCAATATGAGAGATGACAGACAAAATTCTGCTTCTTGTAAAATCAAAGTCATACACAGTATAAGTAAAAAGGTGTAAAGTGTATACTGCACAGTACAAGGACAGTACAAGGACATACTTTATACGTGATTGACATTTCTCAAAGTCCTTTTTCATTGATCCTAGATAATCTTTAAATTATCTGAGCAACAACTTGGGTATTTTTTTTTAGCTGCGGGCCATTATTGTCGATATGATCTGAAATTGATGCCTAAATTATATATCACTTGCATCTAGTTGCATCTGTAAATAAGGAACAAGAGTTCACATTGTGCGGTATTGCTCCACAAGAAATAAAAAAGACAAGATGTGCCACTCTATAAATACAAGGTGATGGTAGTACCGAATGACACGAGATAAAAGAAAAAAAGGAAAAAACATCAGGGTCTATTTTCCTGAGGGGCTTGGGGTCTTCCAAATTATGCATCCACACAACAAAACCACAAAAAAGGCATCATTCCAATATTTCAAGCCTGTCTCTAAAAGTAATGTCAAAGATAAAACATAACTATTAGCAACTGATGCGTGTCCTTGGTGAAGTTTCTTTTATCCGTTTTGTCTGTTCTAACTTTTTCAGCCTTCATATAAAAAGAGAAATAGTGAATGTGATGAAGTGACTGCATTACGTATTACAGAGCAACGGCTGTAATATGATGCATTAAGGCTGCGGTGTGCAACGGTAACGGTGCAACGGAATAATGAAGGTGTAATTTGTCAGCCAATGATAGATAGGATACAAATCTTGATTGGCTTTTACACCCAAGTTTGGCAGTATTTATTCAGAGATGTGGCAGCCTAGAAGACAGACAGAAACTCAAAATATCTGATTTAACTTCGGAACGCTGCACGAGGCAGAAAGCACATGGTTTTGCGCATGGGTCAATCAGCTGGGGAGGCAGTCAGAGGACATCCACAAGCACCTCCAGTGGATCAGACAAAGCTGATTTGCAGGATTTAAAGTTTTAGCTCAGGCCTGGTACTCTCAGATAAAAACCATCTTATGAAAAAGAAAACAAAATACAGCTTGAAAACTTTGTTTGCACATTTGCCTTTGACAGCTCCCATTGAGATTAATAGTGTTTTCTTTGTTCACGGACTCACTCTCTGCTCTTGTGGTAGCTGCATCTCTTGAGCGGTATCTTGATGACCTGGTCCCTGAAGCCCACGTAAAGCTCGCTGCGGCTGTGCAGGATCAGCAGGCTCCGTATCGGCTGCCTCTTCCTGGGCGGGAACAACTCGATCTCCTCCAATAGGCAGCTCCCCGTGGACTGGTTGAGAGGAGACAGCACTTTTCTGATAGTGCCATAATCTGGAAGAGAAAGTCGGGAGAAGAGAGGATTATGTCACAAAGAGGAAAGAGGGACCGATAATACACAAGAGAAAAGGTAAAGTAATGGGGGAAAGAGCAAAAGGAAGGGCAGGATAAGAATAACAGAGGGTTTGAAGAGGAAAACCAACAAATAATGTATGCTGAATGGGAAGAACTACACTCAACACCGTGAACTACAGAACAATCGCTTCCTTAAGGAGGCTGTGGAAAGACGAATAAAAGAGAAATGGATGTACAAAGCCTGGTTAAAGCATCAATATGCAGCACTGCAGACATAACGAAAGAGTTGATGAGGCACCTGAATGCATGATTTCTGGCCTACTTTTTCTTAAGGGAATATTCTAAGGGATGAAGCTGCTTTGTATCTATAAAAGAGAGTGAAATGTGTGGAAAAGTGTGGAAATCTGTGTCACCGTGAATGTATTCTGACCTTTAATTTTGTAAGGTAGGCTCAGAGAGACACACTTTGAGGCAAATTTTCTTTTGGGAGAGCTAAAACAAACATAATCCATTATACTTGCAGTCCCCTGGGCGAGCCAAAGGTAATTAGGTGTACAGTGGAGCCATAGGAAGAAGTGCAAAATGCTAATAGGTAACTTAAAGGCATGAAATGTAAAAGTTAAGTTTTGCCCCAAGCAGTGTGGTCAGTAATGCTGCAGCAGCTTGAGGTAATACATACAATAAGAGACTTGAACCTTTCAGAATAAAAACCTGTTTTACTGTTTTTTTGTTAAACTTCTCTGTATTTCATTGGGATTTTATGTGATAGAACAACACAAAGCAGTGACAGTTATGGCCTTCATAGAGTAACAAAAAGAAAGCCAATGTTGAAAAGAAAACACAATCATTTATAGTACGATACTATCAGCAAACTATAAATGATTTCCCCACAATAATGCCAAACTTGGAAAAAGTTGCTCTGGTCGGACGAAACATCACCTTGAACACGCAATCCCTCTTATGACATGGCAGCAACATGTTGTGGTGACTGTATTTAGCAACGGCAGGGAAAATGTTTAGAGTTTAAAGAAAGTTGGAGGGAACTAGACACAGAACAGTTCTTCATGAAACCTTGTTTATGGTTGCAAAGGACTTTACACTGCGGCAGAGTTCTGCCCTTTAACAGGCACATGCAACCAGAGATACACTAAAAAAGATTAGGTCGCAGCATATCAATGTGCTATGCATGAATGAGCCTAAGCCCAGACAAATCCATAAACATTTCATCCAGTCTCAATACTTTGCAAAGAAAAATTAAAATAAATTAGATTCTCACAGCTGCAATTTCACCATGAAGGGATTTTGCAAAGTATTGATCCAGAAGGCTTAACACAAAGGCATTCACTATTTACATATTTAGTTGTGTAAAAATCTTTCTTCTGCTTCACAGTGATTTATTTGATTTTATTTTGTTCTATCACCTTAAATTCCCAATGAGACATGTTGAAGTTTGTGATTGGATTATGAAAATAAATGGTTAAAGGAGCGTAAATATTTTTACAAGACAATGTAAGGGAAATTCAACTTTAACTGTTAGAACTTGATTTGTTAAAATACATTTGCTAAGTTGTGGCCAATTTGGCAAATTATTATTATTTTTTTACTTTAGCAACTTATATGCTTACAAAGTTGTGTGCAGAACTTTATTTATGACCCTTCTGTTAAACTGATTGAATTTAATTTTGTTTTTTTTTTTTAATTATTACTCTATCCTGGTTCTTATTTTCTTTTTTAATAAATTTTCTTTGTGTGGCAGAATAAAACGGCTCATTCTGAAGCCTAAAATATCTCATACTGTCCTATTATCTAATTTGGCATGTATTAAAGTGCTGCTGTGTTCATTTGGAGGCGTGTACTTTAACGTTTCAGATTCTTTATTCCATCAAATCTACCACTGAGAAAGAAAAATGAGCAGCAGGAAATACTAAGGAGGCTGAATAACAGCTTCACTGCTCTGCTCAGCAAGCTGCACGGTTGTTTGAAAGAACCTCACACTTCGACATCTTTGAACTCCCGGCTGGAGCTATTAGATTTCCCCACAATGGCCCCAATCAGTGGGGTGCGTTTAGGCGTTAATAACAGCGTGTGATTAGGTACAGTATGAGTGCAAGCCAATGGCCCTGGCAGGGGTTCAGATGTTTTCATTAGTGTCTGGTTAGTGTCTGGGGAACTTGCAGTGTGGGCAGCTCTGGTTCAGTGCTGCATTGATCACAGTAGCATGCAAACAATGAGAAGGGAGTTTTTGAGGGAGATGCCAAGCATGGAGGAAGTGAACTGGAACAGATTGCAAGTTTGTGTGTGTGTGTGAGAGAGGGCGTGTACATATGCATGTATTATACGATATGTGAAATATCCTAAAATAACACCGACTCTTTAACAGGAGGATCATGTTGCCATTTCCCAGCGGGCTTTTTTTGGTACTTAGTAGAGCAAAGTGGGTCACTGCATTCAAAATTCTGCTCAGCACACCTGTTTGTCGCCCATGTTACATTACAACAACTCATCAAATAATAACAGGTAAACTGGAGACCTTTTGTTGCCATTTTCTGCAACTTGCCAAGTCTAACATCATCGCAGGATCACACCAGTTTGATCAAACAATGTACTGATAAGCAGATGGTGCCAAACGTACACATCGGACAGAGTAAATGTGTAATGACCGCACATGTGTCATTTGCCCACCGCTTGTCTCTTTTTAGACATGACTATTGGCTGTTTTATGGTGCATACAGAAGAGGGATTACATTTTCATGAAAAATGCTTCTTCTGTTATCTATATGTGTGCATTTCAGTGACTGCATGAGGGTTTCGTAACATATGTGGAACATGTGTAGGTAAAAGGTCATGAAGCTCATGTCAAAGCAAAAGCTTTGATGTCTTGATGATGTTGATACAGATTGACTGGTATTGTTCTTCTTACGAGAAACTTCTTTCATGTGCAGAGTGCATTTCAAGGCCTTCGAGCTCCTAGGCCTTTTTGTTTTTTTTAAGAACCATCAATATTCACAGCAATAAAAGTAAGGATGAATAAAACACTGAGACAATGTGTGCATTAAGGTCTCAGTCCTGAGCAGTTCTAAAACATGTAAGTAATTATACGGTTAGATTCTGTTCACTATTTTAGTTACCACAAAATTTAATGTATTTCATTGTGTGTTTTTTTTTTTTAATATCTCCAAATTAGTCAAACTGGATGTCTATGAATATTAATTTTGAAGTCTTGCCCCAGTTTCTTCTTTCAATCTAAAAATACTGTATATATACTGTATATATTCATAGCTATTATAGTATGTATAGGTAGAAGTGATTACAATCCAGTCATTTTTGCCTTTCCTTCAACAACATAAATTTGTGTAGAGCCACAAAATGTGCATTGGCCCTCAAAAAACGTTAGATTATTTCGTTTTATGACTATGTAGTGCAAATAATTTTGCTTGCATTTCTATTTTTTGATTTAGGGACAAGTGTGAATGTCAAACATCAACAGGAAAAATGAATAAGTGTTCCTATTGGATGAAACCATGAACAACAACTTGTTCCTATATTTTAAAACTTAAAACATATAGTAACCTTTCAAAAACAAAGGGAAGACTGCGTGAGTTTAATTCTAAACCTAAAAGAACAACTTTCTCCTGTACTACTGACACAAACAGATTTTCTTATTAGAAAAAAAAGGTTGTTCTGAGGTACTTACCAGTGGCCAAATAAATGATGTGGAACAGTGTGTCTTTCCCTTGTACCACATCCACTGCTATATGAGTGAAGCGCACATTGTCTTCCATGAAATAAGGAACAGGGACCACTGGCTGGACCACCTCATGCATCAGCAAAAACTTCTGTGCATCCTGCAGGTTTCTTTGAGTCAGGTTTACATAGGAGCCAGAGTTGATGGTGCCGCACTGTACAGATGGAAAAAGTTTGGAAGAATATGACATTAGACTTCCATTACATTCATAGAAGTCTAGGGTTTTAAGGATTACAGGATAATATGCCTAGGGATTTTTTCAGAAATAAACCAAGACATGGAAATTTAAGGGAAGGAGTGATTTAATGAACAAGTAGGATCATTGCCTCTAAGTTGGTTTGCTATCCTCAAAACTTCAAGGCTTTGTAGTCACAGAGTTTGATGGGAAGAGACTGAATGAGTGATTCACTGAGTGGGTAGTTATCTCTTTTATGAGATTTCTCACTCATATGCATACATATTGCTGGTAAGCTTTATTGCTACTTGGAAAATAATATTTCCGGATTGTGTCATTCTTCAGCTCAGAAATGATAACTTCAAAAAGTGTCTGAGACCTCATTGTTTTCATTATTAATATTTTTAAAGAGACTCACAGGGAATTTGTATCAGTCAAAGATGGACAAGCAATGATTTAGTAGTGAGGAAATCTGTTGTCACAAAGTGACAATAAATAAATGCATTTTTCTGGCTTTATTGTTTCATTCTGGAGACAAGTTTTGATTTCTTAAAGGTAGTAAGATTCATAGTTATAATCTAAAATGTTTAATACTTAAGACTAAGTTTATCCAGGGGTAGTAATTACAAATGCACATCAATAGATTACTACTTCTAATCATGAAATGCAAAAAAATTCCCAAAAGTTAAATCTATATTTTTGGATGTATCATGGTAAAATGTAAAAATTTAAAACTGGACTGTATACTTTTGGATGGCACTGTACGTAGCTAATGTTTGCCTACAAAAAGCCATTTCCATGATATGATGCATCTGGTGTGAATTTCTTCCTCTTCTAAGTGGAGAGGACAAGGTGCAGGACAAAGCCAGCATAGCTAAGGGAAAACTGGGAAACTAAAGCTAACCAAGCGTAAAAGATATCCCATGATGAGCTCAGGATTTTGAATTGAGGCATCTTTCACAAAGAACAGGCTTCCACCAGAACACAGAGCAGAGAAAACAAAAATACGTCTTGTATGGCAATTACACCACCCAAAACAGACTGCTGCTGTTTTAATTATGGTATTGTATTGCATTTTCTCATCTCCAGGCTAACAGTACACCTTTTTACTGCTAAGCTGAGGCTGAACTCTGGCTGGTGATTTGTTCCTGGGAGACAAGCTTCAACGGCAGCATTATGGACACGTTATACAGATCAATCCTCGGCCTTTAGTGAGCTGACAAACGACTATCATGAAGGGCTTCTAGTCTGGTGAACGGATCAGTGCTCTTGCAAGTTCAGAATGTGAGAAATTGCAGCCCTGAAAGACTACAAGACATTCAAGACTGTGCTTGCCAGTGTCTCAAATAATCATCCTGCCCCTGGCGAAAAAAATATGTTGAATGTTTGCAGTGTGGATGTTCAGTAATACACGTCTAAAGTTTCCCTTTGTGGTCTGCTTTTGCATTGTGTGCAAGGTTGCCAAAGCATGTGGATGACAGAATTTTACAGAGCGTTTGGGTCTGGCCACTGAGGCTCTATTACAGGGAATGCACTGCAAAATTGATGTTATGAGCAGAGTCAAGGTGAGGGACACAACCATCATTTGGCTGAGGGCCCATCCAACACTCAGCTGTCTCCCCCTCTCATCATCAGGGCAAAGTGCCCTGCCAGGATGACATAAGTGGCACTCAGAACCATGGTTGTTTTACACCATGTTTTTGCAAAATGGCAGTGTGTTTAAAATGTCTTCCAAGTATCATGGCATTTCATTTTAGACTGTTTCCTGAGTAACTAAACGTTCAACACTTGGCAACACCTGATCCCAATCTTTGTTGGATTTGCTGAACATTGCAAAGGACAGTATTCATACCTCTTGAGATTTTTCAC
This sequence comes from Xiphophorus hellerii, assembly GCF_003331165.1. Taxonomy (NCBI): domain Eukaryota; kingdom Metazoa; phylum Chordata; class Actinopteri; order Cyprinodontiformes; family Poeciliidae; genus Xiphophorus; species Xiphophorus hellerii. The sequence goes on from NC_045692.1 coordinate 11,794,416, forward strand.
ATTTTGCTCTTCTTGGGCTTTTGGCTATGTTTGTTGTAAATGCTTCAATCCCCATTTTAAAGGCCTTCTGAACAAAACATTTTAGTGAAGTTGACTTGAAAAGAAGAGTTGCATTGTTTTCTCAGTACACGTATTGGTTAAAAATGTTACTTGCAGTTTGTTTAAATGGTTTCTTTGAGGTAAAATAAGCTTCTAGTGAGGGATATTTTCCTTGTTATGGTAGTCATACCTAGGATCTATATGTTTTTAATGAAAAGATTAAATACATGGTGGAAAAAAATATATATATACAGTATGCATATGTCAACATTAATTGTTGTAAATATCTGTCTCCTCCTTCTCCATCTAGACTTATATTAGTCTCTTATTTCCTCTACATCAGGCAGGGGAAGGAACTGTGGTAAACCTACTTAGGTTTTTCAGAGTGAAAAGGGATAAAAACAAAGGTTTGCTCAAATTTATAGGATTTTATTTGTAAAAAATGTTACAACATAGGTTAGGTCATTTTCTTTCCAGTTTTACTCTGCTCTGTGTACTTTCACGAAAAAAGCCATTATAATGTGTCAAGGTTTTTCACCGTAATATGACAAAATATGAAAAATAAATGTATGCGTTCTGGACACTTTTGTCAGGCACTGTGTAATGTTACATCATCCCAAAAGGCTAACCAGGAACCCCTTTTCTCAAAAAATAACTAGTTTTAGTTTAATTCTAGTTTATTTTCACAATTCAAATACGATAACAGAATTGTTTACACAACTATTTACCTGAACTAGAGGCAGGCAGAATTATAAACTTATTTAAGTCTGCCCTCTTTGTTGTATACCTTACTAAAAACTAAAAGAACTAAAATAATAATTTGCTTTTGCCTCTTAGTCAAACTTAACAAATGCTTCTAGTTGTTGGCTGAACAAATAATGTTTTTTAAATAATAATCTATTATAAAATGACCCAATATAACACATAGGCAGTATTAGTAGTAATGCACAATGAACATGACTCATTGCCTGAACAAACCCTGCAGGATCAATCGGTGTGTTTCAAATGAATGGAGGGATTTTCTCTGCAGACTGGGAATTAGGCTCTCAATCAATGACCAATATGCGTGCATGTGTGTGTTGAGGCATCTCTCCATAATCACAATTATCCTCACCTGGGCAATGTAGCTGTACAACAAATGTATTTTATATGTGATATGTGAGCTGTGTGGTTGTTGTAGCTGCTTGATTTTTATAGATGCCTGTTGGTGCCTGAACTTCTGTGAAAGTGTATGTGTGCTGGCTTGAGAAAGAGCTATAAATCTTGCGCTTGTAAATCTCAACATTGACAAATGCTTGATGAAGATGTCACTGAAACCTAGATAAAGTGAGCATTGGTCCATTGGAAAGGAGCAAACATTGTACCCAAGCTTAAGTCAGGAAGATGGGGGAAGAGAGGTGAGACAGATCCATGTTTATCCTCGAGAAGCGTAAAAAAATATGGAGCGCAGACCCCCCCGATGTGATGTTCCTATAGCACATTGAAGGGCATAAATTTGCAGTCAGCTCTGACCAGATAAGGAAAATTGATTTTCATGAAGTTTGTTTTTGCTAAACTAGCTGCTGACAAGCAGATATAACAATGCATGACGACAGAGAGTTATATTCCATGTCACAGATTTATTGGTGTGGGCGCATGTGTGTATGCAGCATACCATCAAAGCTTGCACCTTTCCCCCCCCCTCTGAGAATTCCTTTCGCCTTTTCTGCATGAGCAACGCCATTATAGATAATGCATGTGTTAGTCCTCGATTGAGGGCTCTTGCATATGCTGGCTCAGGCGGCGACATGATGGAGGCTGGTGATGAGAAACGTCTGAGAAAGCGAGGCAAGTGTCACCCACCGGTGGCCACACCTCATAGGGAATTCAATTCCTCATGGAAAGCCAGGTGGATTAGCTCTCTCACTATCTGCTACGCCTGCAAAAACCGAGAACCACTTGTTCTGCTAATAACGCATTCCCTCTGCGTCATCACTATGGAATGGTGCCTTAAATCAAAATAAGATGCTTTCCATACACCTTCAGGTTTTAGGGTAGGGCATAAACATAAAGAATTACCAGTGCAAAATAAGTTAAGTTTATTAAGGGCGACTCCATGAGATATCTTCAAGGAATGAATGACCTATACAACAGAGTTTATAATGAGCAGTCATAATGTGCGTGATTGTGAGAGAAGACGCACTTAATAGATACTTAGAAGAAATTATAATATGTGAAGAGCTTCCTCTGAGGTGAATGGGTGAGGAATGCTTATTCTTCATTAAGTGTGCAAAAATGTTCCTCTTTTGATAGATTGGTCCTGATTTCCTAATCATATCAAAGGTGAGCATTGGGTTGTCTTTTGTTTTGGTTTAATCTTATCAACACTGAAACATCCCTAATGTGGAGTTTACATACAGACCTCAAAAGGTTTGAAATGCAGAAAGAAACATTAACCACACAAGGTTGTCATAACACTGATTTATAGTAACATTTTTGTTTTGGATGGACTCTCTTAAAAACTTCCAAGATATCCTGCATAAACAACTCCAAATTTACAGAAAATGCTCATAGCATTTTAAAATCTTTTAGAGCTGTGTAAATACTATGGCATTTTTTCCAAAGGTTGTTACACCATTACAGTCTAATAGTGGCCCATCCATAGTGGCATAATATGATACCTTATGAATGAATACACATACATTACCTGAAAGTTTGGGTTTGGGTTAGGGTAGGGCAGCCAAGCCGATCGTGAGTTTTCCTGGTACTTAAAAGGTCCATTAAAAACCTGGGATATGGCACTGAGATTGAAGGCGCATACTGCAGATGCAGCAATGCTGTTTCTGATGGTTGAGAATAGAAGGGGGAAAAAAAGCGTAGACAGCCCCTCAAAACAGGAAGGAGAGTGGAAAGAAAACAAAAAAAAGATTAGGATTATCAAATTTACAAAAAAATCTCAACTCAACGTGGAAGCACATCAGATTTTGTATGCTTTCGTTAGGATTACCTCAGCATGTTGGCAACAACAATAAAAATCAAACCCTAAAGAGACAGACACCCTCTGCATCGCTAGTGACTGTCATTATTAGACTATAAATCCAGCAACAAAGCACAATTAAGCTGCTTGGCTTTTCTGATTAACGGTATAGATCTCTGAGCTGAAATACAGCTTTGACTTTTTAAGCTGTCAGTTTCAACAAGTACCGGTCGCCTCGCTTGGAAGAGAAAGTAAAGAATGAGAGCATTAACTCTCGACTCAAACTGCAAGACTTTGGCGATGTGAATTATAATCCAGTGCAGCTGTTCATTAAGCTCTGTGCCTGTAGGGGGAAATGTTTCCAATACCCTTCAAATGTTTTTTTTTTTTTCTCCGCTCCATGAAGGCGTTGACTGTAAAGAATTGATTACTCAGCTTTAATGATAGGGCAAGTGGCTGTACAACAGTTTAAATAACAGGAAATAAGAAGGAAAAGAGAGTAAAACAGAGGATTAAACACTTAATATGAGATTAGATTGTCAGTCATAAGAACGTAAAAGGCCTCTCATATAAAGCATGAAATGTATTCAAATTCAAACTGTATATTAGTACGGAGCAAAATCTATAATACTCTTCTCAATCTACAGATATGTACATACAGATAAACAAGACTACTGTATGAATCAGATCAAACATTTATTGTTTTATATCCAATAGAATTAGCAAGATCTATCATTACTAAAAAAAAAAAAACATTCGCTGAAAAACGGACTTTGTCAGCTTTTTAGATGTTTTTTTTTTATTTTACTTTCTTTAAAGTAAAAAGAAAATCAATGAAATTTAATTTTAACTTGTACAACTTGGTTCATTGTTCATTAATGATTGTGTTTGTTACTTTCCTTAAACCACATTGTAACACATTTGGTGGTATGAAGGTCCATTTGAAAGTCTATTTGTGCTGAAAACCTTAACTTCCTCCCCAATGTTCACTCTAAAGGACACATCTAACCCCAGCACTTCACTGTTTTGAACTGCTGCCTTCAGGCAGACATTATCTGTCCCAAAAAGCAAGAACAAGCAGGTTGTTAAATAGTTTCTACCTGTAAGCTATTGTCACTTTAAATGCTAACTTTAAATCATAACCTAATGTGCGAATTAATCCGGAGCACCACACTGAGTGCAAACTGCTGCCATTTGCTTTTGTGAGTGGCAAAAGCAAATGGCAGCTTTGCCATTTGCTTTTGCAAATGCTATTGCTATTTCTTGAGATAGCAATATTTTTATTGCTATGTCTTGAGATGCTGCTTTACAAGATGTTTTTACTAACAGTTCCATCTATTTTTGTTATGAATAAAATATTAGCTGTACCATCCCAGAGAGGATGATATTCTAAGGCTTGCAAGCTAAAACTATTTTCCAACCAAATGTTCTCTTCACCTCAATCTATCTTTCATCAGAGTATAATGGAGGATGTTTAGGTTTAGCATAAACTTGAACGACTGAGAATTTGGTCATGCACCATTACTTACACATTAGTTGTAAAAATGCCATAGAGCAGCTCCAGCTCAGGCAGGTAGAAGGTGCCCTGCAGCTCGTTGTAGTTGAAGGGAATTTCTCCTGGCCTGGAGCAGTTCAGCCTGGCTTTCATGAAGGTGGTCCACGTATCCTCCAGCAGAAAGCGGCCACCGATGTCATTCTTGCACACACGTCCGGCTCGGGAAAACACAGTCCTGCCGCAGTCATGCTCCACCGCATTTTCTCGGAAGAAGAAGTAAGTGAAGTTGCCGATGTCATAGGAGGAGACGAAATTTGGCTCTGTTGAAAAAGTGGTGGCAAAAATGAACTGGACAGAAAAAAACGACCCAGAAAGAAAACTCGATGACAGCCAGGAAAAAAAGATGAAGTGCAGACAGATGAAGAAAAATACAGACAGAAATATATTTAAGGCTGTGGGAGGTGGATGGAGTGGGAGAGTGATAGGCTACGCATTATGACTGATTGGCTCATGGTGTGTGTGAGCGTGCATGCGGCCCACACAACAGCAGGTGATCAGGATTAATAACTACAGGCTATGTTATTAATGGCTTTGTGTTGTAATAAGAAAGCTCATTTTTCACTCCCCAAACCTAAAGGTTAGGCTGAGAAATGACCAAAACAGGTGGAGGGTAATAGCTCTCACCCTATCTAAAACATGCAACCTCCATGACACGGCTACAGCAAAAGCGTTCATCTTTATGTATGACATTATTGAATCTAAAATGCACACTTTATTCTTTCTGACGGTGATTTAATTCGGCTTTAAAGGAAAATGTGCCCCCCTTTTCCTCTCTCTCTCCATCTCATTTTTGCCCTTTTCTTCTCTGAACCTTCAGAGGGCAGTGCAGGGGGAGACGGAGGAAGAAAATCAATTCCCCATAAAATTAGTTATTAAGCCTTCTCCCAGAAGGTGGCTGCCAAGCAAGGTATGAGGTAGTTTTAAATTTGTTTTTTCAATTTAGCTTAAATGTGAATCAGGAAAAAAGTCACTCGCAGACAAGATACTGATTGACCTGCTCCTGTGTAGGATGGACATTTTAAGCTATTTGAAGTTCCCCAATCTGCTCTCCAATGTGTTTGAGCTTTTGGGGGGGGGGGGGGGGGACACCATTGATTTTTCTGGACTTCAAACTCGAGTTCTCCTTAAAGAAAGGGTAAGGTGTTTATTTTTTTTAACCACACTCAGATTTTCTTGTTGACATGAAACTCTAGAAACATTTTGTTTCACCGTTAAACGGCAAATGAATATTATCATTCAGAGCAGAATTTGTTTTGCTTGGGGCTGATTACTAAAGGTTGCTTGGAGAATAAAATCTTACAGATGCAAGAGGCTGTGAGTCCAATGAAAACACACCGACTCTCCTCTAGTTGCAGTGCAAATATTTCAAGCATTGTAGTGACAGATGTATTCAGTGTGATCCCTCAAATATCTTTGAATAATGTTGTTCTTACATAGCCAGCCTCTTGTCCTACGCTATGTGCTTCATACAGAGGGTCTGCGCATCTTTAGTATTGAAAAACAATTGCTTCCAGGAGGCGTGGACTGTGTTGAGGTTTTAAATTTTACCCAGTTGCTTAACGTTTGCCTGTGACGTATGTAATGTGCCAATTCAATACCAAGAAGCTTATCGGAAGTTGCCTTTGCTGTAAGTAACCTTTTCAATTGTGGAGAGAAAAGTGCCGATCCAAATGAGGCGGCTGTTAATGTTTATTTAATATTTGGAAGTGTGGCCGGCGTCGAATGAACAGCTTTGTTTACTTCCCTCCCTGCCATTGCTAAAGCTACAGGCAGAAAATCGATGTCATCATTCACAACTTATGCTTGTGTTCGCTGATTGACCCGGTCAAAAATAAACCAGAGAAAATCTGAGTCAAGGGGAGGAAGCCCAGAATGTGCTGGAAGCGAGGATTATTTTTGAGCAGAATTGCATAGGCAGGCAATGGCCAGGCTAGTTTTTACATGTATGTACATAAAATATAGCAATTATCTGCCATTTACTGCCTACCGTTTAGCCACTTGGAGTTGTACTGGGCAGTGCGTAAAGGCGGCAGTCCGCCAAGGCTGCGGTAGATGGCCGGGTCTCGTCCAGAGAAGTCCATGGCGGTGGCGGCGTAGAGCTCTCCGCTGGATGTGATGAGGGCTGTGGAGTTGTGCAAGGGGTTGTAGGGACACCGAGCCATCCCGCTGATCTGATCGTGGATCTCAGTCAGGTTTGTGAGCTGCAATATAGTAGAAAGTCAGGTTAAAGTGGGAGAACAAGAATTAGTGATCAAGAACAAAATAAAACAAAGGCTGATGAGAATAAACTGTGTCTGTGCTACTACAGAGTGCATTTCCTTTTATTTGCAACATGAAGAAGACGCAAGATCGCATGTAATAAATGTATTTGCAACACAGCTGTTAATACTTTGTAAAACCATTTTATAACAGGACAACACTTAGTATTCCCCTATGGTCTGCTTTCTTAATTATTCAAAATCCTGTATTCCTTATGCCGTCTTTTCATCTGCTCATCCCACAGGCTTTTCGTAGGCTTGCAGAATGTCCTGCCCACAGAAGAGGCTTCATATTTTCTCTGGTGAAGTCTTACTGACTGGAATTGGGCATATGTTTCGGATTCCAGTTATGAGTCAATTTATGATTTACGGCAGACAACAACCATGTTTCATTTGAAATAACCTCATCTTCCAAAATGTCTATGGTTTTATGGAATAGGAACAAAGGAGACAACATAAATGTTAGAACTTTTCCATATGCTGCAGTTTATTTAATGTCTGCACAGATTGTCTGTCTACTATGCTGCCTCTTTTTATGTCCCCTTGTGAAATGTACAATATAGACAATTAGCAAATGTCCTCATGTTTGCTACTTTCCTCAAAATTTGGAAGCTAACTCAGAGCTGCAGTCTAATGGCCAGATTTAAAACAACCTTTGTTAACATGCCTTGGTGAGCCAAAGTTGCTACTCTTTTAATAGTGAGTTTTTTTTTAACCTCTCTTACAATCAATATCCTGCTTGATGGCCATGGTTGCAGGATAAACTTGGGTCCTGGAGCAGCTGTGTGAATCGCCATTGTTGTTTAAAATGTTTTAATTATTCTTCCTACTGAAGGGCAATACTGGGCAAATAACTATTTTCCTGTAATCATTTCACGACTTTGGGAGATAAATGCACATCTGCTCTACTTTAAGGGCATACATTTTTGTCCTTCTCATTTTCAAATACAGTTACACCCAAAGACACTCTAATTCAAAGAGAAAGGTAAAGTAAAAATTACAAAAATACTTATAGAAAGTTGATTTTATAGAAAGTGTGACCCAAAGACTGGAAACAGTTACTTCTTAGGTGAGATTCCACCCCCGCAATTGAATAAATTAACTCAGCATAAAGTCTGGATTTTACTTTTATTTTTTAATGCTACTGCAATAAAAGATCCAATATCTTGCTGTTGGTGCTGAATAACGCAGGATCAGGCACTAAAGTGAGTTTATTTCTAAGCATAGCAATGTAGGACAACAGCAACAATATATAGGACAAAGCATCAAAGGGCAACATTAAAATGCAAATCAAAGAAGTGTGCAGCTGTGCTGTTTGTTCCTGCCAATATGCAAGTAGTACAAGCAGCAAATATACCTCATCTCATAACATTTTGCTTTGTTTACTTCTACAGTGAAGCACACAACAATATGTACAACCAGAACCTTCAGAAGCAAGAAGCATAATTAGAGAGCACATTTAGAATAATCAGCATCGTAAAACACACAAGCACAACAGCTGCTTTTTAGTCTAATGGTAAGAAACCACCTGTTCAAGACCAGCAGAATTCATCTTGGCTGAAGTGCTTTAATGGTTTGGTTTCTGGTGTCTCTACAGAACAGCCAGCTGTTCTTCAACATGGAACATTGTTAAACCACATCTTTGAGTTGCCACTCTGAGTTACAAAAAGGCTTGATGTGCGATGAATTGCTCCATTGCATTTCGCCTTTGAATATAAAGCCAAATCCAAGGCCCCGCTTTTTAAAAATACTTTACAGCTTGACCTTGGGTTATCCCTGACACGCTGGACTGGTTGCTGAAGAGCCGTAGCACATGGCTTTGTAAGTGAGCTCTGAAAAGGGAAAAAGAGAATTGCAATTTCCCAATCTAAGATGTAATTATATTTTATGGTGCAAAAGCAAACGTCATGCAAAATTTATCTCATGGCATTTGTACTTATTTGTAAATATTTATTGAAGTTCCCATGGCAAATGAGTAATGCAAGATTGTAGGTTTGTTTGTGACCATTATGCAATTACTTTTCTATCAATCAGTCAAGTTCAGTACTTGAGACTTCCCACTGGCTGTAGACCTTAAGACACTGCACAATGATTCTTAGCTCAATCTCGTCTCTCTTCACTCATTTTTATTAATCTACAAAGTTCTTCTAAAGTGAATTCAGAGCAAAGTGTTTAGAGGAACCAGACTGTGTCTTTCGCCAATTTCCTAAAGCCTGTCGATTTGGATCAAAAAATTTGGCCTATCTGCTCTCTAATGCCAACGCTGCACAACCCAAACCACAACAGAGAAGCGACCCTGTGTGAGCTTTGCCAGTCTGAGGTGAAAGCCTGGTATTGACACGGCTGATTCCGTTGGCAGGAGTCATTTTATTAGGTCAGCTGGGTCATTGAGAAAAGGAAGAAGAGGAGGAATAAATAGATGGCAAAGAAGCCATTTCATTTTGAAGGAAGGGAAGTGAAAGTTGTCCCTGTATAGACCAAGCAGCTGCAGGGCTTGGACGCTCTACGGACTTTTGTGGAAGGAGATGGATCACAGCTAATAAAGAAGAACTATCGACTCTTTTGAATCATTCTTAAAAGAATGAGAAATCCAACAGTCAGAGTAAGAGTTTTCACCTGCTAAATATGGCAAGAAAACTATCAGCTGGTTTGCATATTTTAGACCTGGTAATTGACAGGGCTATCAATAATTTATAATAAATTTAATCAACATTAGAAAAGTAGAGAGGAACTGGATAGTGAACAGAACTGGATGATTTTGATGTGACCAGTGATTGGACAATTTGAGAAACTGAACTCAAATAGTTTTCCGATTAGTTCTAGGAGCTACGAGGTTGCAGTAACAACTTTCATGAACATATTTTGAAGTCACCCTATTGCATCTCAATAAGTTAAAGATCTGGAGTCTCATTTCTAAAGGATTGCATAGGATCCATACTAAAAGTGTATGTTCGCCCAAAAGGCAAAAGTGGCATACGGCAAAAAACATTCTGATTTATAAAACCTTAAGCAATTTTTCTCTCTAGAACACAGCTATAACTAAAACTTTGTGCACAAGGTCCTGCCTCATGTCCTGCCCTCTACATGCCCTCAACCATAAATGGTCAAGCAAAGCACCTCATGAATGTCAGTGTTAATTTAAATGAGCCATCTTATCATGTCATTTCAGTATTAACAATAGCAATGATGAGGAAACCAGGGGAAAACCCAATTTCACAGAAGCAGAAAGCCATGTGAGTGAGGTGGAGAGGTAGAAACATATCTTTTCCGGTAGCCAGACGTGAAATAAAGTTTACACACTGCCACTAGCATTTTTAGAGGCCCCTGGAACGCTCACAGTTGAGCGCTCACGGGTGTGAGTATTATTAAAGCACCTTCTCTGTACTCTGAACGTTCTGAAACGAGGTAGGAGCCAGCACCTGAGGGAAGTACCCACTGTCCTCTGCAGGTTATAGTGGAATAGTGCATCAGTACACCAGGCCCTAATAGTTAGCATTCAACAAATTAATTTTTCTTGCACTCGTGTTCTCCCAAAGTGCAGGGAAATCTGATGTATGGACTGGTCATGTTAACAATGCCATTCAGTACAGCTGCATTATTACACTTTGTGCTGGCTGCTATATTTCTCAGGAATGTCTCCTGTTTCCAAATTTATGAAGAGAGGCTTGCAAGGAGATTTGCTGTCTTTCTGATTGTAGAAAGACAGCAAATCTTTAGCAAGTTAATGTTAAAGTGACTTTAACAATATCAACTTTGAACTGTAGGTCCTGTAATGATTTTTCTGAGTTTTTGGAGGACTCATTTAGCACCTTGTTGTCTGTTCTCAGGTTGACTTTTCTTGGTCATTGAGACCTGAGAATTGGTAGTTGTTGTGAATGTCCTCCAAGTCTCATACTGTGGAATGGATACCTTGAAATTTATTTGATACATTAAATACTTTAGCAGACATTGGCTGCTGTAACTTCTTAAAGGCCACAGAAACTCTTTCACGCTCGCCACATTGATCACGTCTACTCCAGTCAGGAGCTCACCAAAATAAATGTCTGTTGCTCAAACTTGGCAAATCTCCTTGAAATAGTGAAACGCAGTCGTCTTATGTGCACCTGGTATGATTAACCTTGGAGTAATTTTAACCATTTCATGTGGAAATAAAAGTGGGATATCAGAATCATCCCAAATTGAGTCTTGGTAGATCACAGCTAAAAAAATAAAGATTTGATGTGTGTCTCTCTAATAAAGAGACACACATATACAGCTATTTGACAAATAAATTTTGTTTAATCAAAATCAGTCACGAGGTATACTCTATTGCCAACGCACCATTTTTTATTCTATACCTTACAGTCTGTCTTAGGCCTGTCCTGTTTTCTATTAAATTATTGACATTCATGCCAGTCTGTGTTCATCATCACAGCTTGAAAAAAAATCTGTGTGGGCAGCGTTCTATTGATGCTGACGTTCCGGATCCATGTTTCAAATTAACGAACATTCAGCTCGTAAATATGACAGCTCCTAAAGAAATGCCATGTCAATAATGTCATGGCATTTCAACTATATGTATTTTCACAGCAGTAAACAGTCATTATGAGCTTTTGACCTTTGAATTCAGTGCTTTAGGACCAAAACAAATGTCATCTTAATTGTAAACTCCTGCCCAGTCTTCTTCTAAGAGTGAAATGCAGATTGGTGATGTGGACATATCACTGTTATAAGGTAAAAAAGCAATAATCAGACATTTTAAAAGTTCAGCTACACTTGACTCCAGGGGCATATGTCACCAGAAGTAGTCTCCCAGATATTTTAGTTACCTTATAAAATGTATATTTTTGCAATTGCAGTGAGTGAACAAACACAGAAGACATGGTTGACCTTATTGTGTCTGCAGCCTGCTGAATTCAAAGTGATAAGTTTCACCAAAATTAGTTCTAATGTATACAATCAGGTGCCTTGAAGCCAGAGAGAAATGAGTCATCTCAATGTAATGAGAAAAAGAGGGAGTGCACAAAAAGTAATGTGACAAAAGAACAGAAGCTAAATAAATTTCAATGACTTTTCAAAAGGGTCAACAAGTGTTTACATGGAGCCCAGTGCCAGCATTAACAAGAGTAATGAGCTTAACATTTTGATTGAGATGCTAAACAAGTTTGGGGTAACATTAATTCCAGAAATCAGGGCCCTTAATAGGATTCATTTTTATAATTAGTCAGCATGCCTGGCTGCACAATGGGAGCTTGAACAGGGAATGCTGAGGTGTCATTCTCCCGACTCACCTTGATTAAATAAGTTGATCAACCTGACCTTTACCTCAAACAATGTCACTTCATTAAAATAACAACCCAGTCTTCAAATTTGCATTGTTCACATGCCCGTCATAATGCTATTTTATGCTAACGATTTCTCAAAATACGTGCTGCCAGCTTCTTTTGAGCTGGCAGTTGCAGCTCCCTCTCATTGATGCAAGGGAGTTGATGCACTTGACTAACCTACAAGGTTATGATTATCAATGAAGAAAATTCATATCAGTTAAAAAGCTGGAATTTAATGTAGTGTGTGATACTATCTGAAGGAGATATGGTTAACCAGTTTGACTACAAGAATGGCTTTGTAGAAGTTTGCAGCAGCCACCTCTAAATGCTTGGATGCAGCATTTCCCAGAATTTCTTTGTGAACTTAAGGATGGAATACAAAGGACAATTTGTATGGAGGAGAAGTTGAATGCTAAACTTCTAGCAACAAGCTGACTGACCTAGAAAACACATCATGCTGGGCGCAATGAGACAAAAGCTAAGCAACAGAATTTGAAACCAGTAAAGGGAAATCAACACAAAGAGAAAGCAGGTAAGCACCACATTTTGCTTGTAATCTTTCCCCTTTACATAGCAGGATGGAATATTTACAACTTCAATTATACAACCAACATGGAGATTGTATAATTGTAAAATACTGTTGAAGAGCACAATCTAGCTGTGCTGGCAGCTAATGTCATTTTGTTCATGGCAACAAAAATGGGGGTCTGTTATGAAACCGGTTTTTTTCATGCTGCAGTGAATATCTAAACTGAAACCTGAAGCATCAATGGGACTTTGCAACAGTTGGTTACCATGGAGACTTTAGATGCAGACTGGTGGAAAGCTGATGTAGACCTAGTATAGACCTAAATATTAAAGATAATGTGCTTCTTGGAGTAGTTTTTCTACACCATGTTATTTACTTCTACTTGAGTAATATTATTATGAAGTACTGCTATTCTTATTAAGAGAACATTCTGGCTGTTCTACCAAACTTTAATTAGTCCACTGAATGTCTTAGCAATATCTTTGTTAAAACTTCTGGGTTGTACACAAGCATCATTATTTTAATGTTATTTTCTGTCTTCTGAGAATGTGGTGCCATTTGCAGATCTAGAAAACACAAAAGAAAAAGTATATATTGTGTCTTTACACAATACCTACTATAAGCATTCAGGAGTTTGACCTGATGGAAAACAAATGTGTGTTCCTTCCACTTTAATTGTTTTTTACTTAAGTAGGCTTTACTTTTTTACTCTTGGATATTTTTTTTATCACCATCAGTCCTGCCCTGACTTGAGTGCAATTTTTGGCTACTCTACCCACTTGCCGATGTAAGAGCCTCACAGAATGCCTTGGCAGGTTCTCTGCTGTTTAATTGTGCAGTAGTGTCACATTTTCAAAAGTCTCATTCCTATGTTTACCGACGATTTATGGATTGAATAAATGTGCAGTTAAGAGTTGTGTCTTTTAAAAGTACGCTGCAAAAATATGCTTTTAGAGATGTTTTTTCTTTAAAGAGACTACATATATTTGTTCTGTTGCTCAGTTTTTTATATAATTGTCAAATCTATGTTATCTATGTTATTTTAGACATTTCCTCAAATTCCAAAAACACATAATTAAAAATTTCAAATGAGCAATTAGCCAGTTGTCTTTGACTATGCAAGGCAAATTGAGGAAGGATACTTTCCCTAAGCTTAGAAAAGGTCAGTGCTATAAAGAAATTCAATTTACAGTCTAACAGGTTAAGATTGTAGTGCTAAAAAGTAAAAAGAATTAACAAGGAAATTATCATTTACCAGATCTGCGGACACTATCACCATTATATACCATTATATGCCATTATCTACAGATACAGAATGTTTCTGTATTTCAGTCAAGAAGCTGGAGCATGTCTGCAGAACTATAATGTCATATTTATTTTGTGTTGTCACTGCACTTCTCTTTATGTGAAAAATGCCTAGTACAGATGCTGCTTTGTGTAAACTACACAGATGGCAGATGGGCGCAACTAAAAATATTGTTATTCTACGCTTCAACTTTATCTAAAACTGTTAAAAACTGCAGTTATTCATCAAGTTGTTTTTGTGAAGTGTTTATGTTAATATTGAAACTTTACTCTGTCCAGCTTTGTAAAAAATAATGTTGCAAATGTTCTGGAAAAATACTATGACAGTAAAAACACAGCCTCTCTCAGTTTCTGTCAAATTCATGGATGGTTATGTATGCATTGAAAAGGGGTTTGGATTTAAATTGCAGGCTATGTAAACAGCATTGTGGATGTTATGATGCTCGTACCGTTCGATTGGTGCAGATGGGGGTGAATGCATTGGTTCCACAGGTAAACAGCCTGTTCCCATTAACCAGCAGCACCCTAATGTAGTTCTGGCACTCCTCCTGCAGAAACACACAGGCAAAAAAACATATATAGCAGTTACTAACAGTTCCATTATCTATCCACTGGCAAGCAGCAGCATTAGGCAGAAGGGGCCAAATTACACTTTATGCCAATAAATAAGAAAAGCACCTGCATCAACAGGAGGGCTGCTCCGAAACGTGGCCAACTTACACAGAGTCAAATCAAGTCTAATGTCTGCATGGCTTAGCCATGTCACATCCTAATTCAGTGGGGATCAAGGTTGGAGAGGGATCTCAATAATACGGCAGAGACCAGATAAATGCAACAGGTGTTAGAGAGGGCCATTCAGAATTAGTTTAGAAAATTGCCTTGGCTTTGTTGACTGGTCAGAAAGTGAAATGAAAATGTCGCCTCTCATACACTTCATTCAATCATTCTTTCTTTTTAGCCCGCTCCCCACCACAATCAATTCAAACCACTTTTCTCCAAATTAGAGTGAAGTACACACTCATCAGCCTTTTCTTGGCTCCTTACTCTTGTGGGAATTCCTCCCGGGGTTTCAAGCAAAACTACTCAGCTCTTGGTTAAAAGCTCACAAAAAGCAGAGCAGAACTGACAGAGTGAAAGATTGATTGAATGATAGATCGGCACTCAATTTTATGAACTTTCAATGTAAAGGTCAGGTATTCATGAGGGCTTGCAGGTGATTTCCATCAACTAACGTCAACCTGTGGTAAATGTAAAGGTGGTCGGCATTAACTTCATGAAGCAGCAATTCTTTTTTTCACAGGACAAAAAAAATAAACCTGTAGAGTTCTCTCTGTCTAACAGGGGCCCTGGTCATAGGTAAGGGGCTCTTGTAAAAGTTTAAACCTTTGTAAATCTGCTATTGTTTCAGTCACTGGAGCAACCTTCATCACCCCTCTTTTCACTTTTAAGGGTCTGATTTAGGTGTGTAGGCTGGCATAGCAAAGGGAATTTATTTTCCCCAAACACCATGAACATCGACACCTGGAACTACTTGTTTCCTGGCCCTCCACACTTGAAAGTATTCAAGGTGACCACATATATGCCGTTAAAACAAAAAGTGTGTTGATGAGCAGCTCATTTACAAGCCTATCCCTGCATAGAGGGGCTTCTTAAAGCCTTATCCTCAAAAAGTATAAATGTTTGAGTAATACAAATTAAAAAGTTAAATCACATGTTGCATATGCATTACATGTTACTCTGTGTATTTTTTATTAATTTGTTTAACATGGGCTATAGTTCTTAGAAGATTAGAGAATTGCACTGGAGTATTGCATAACTAACCCATGGTATGGCATGGCCACAATAATTATAGGTAAGGCTGGTGTCTCGTTCTGCAGACCATCACTGAAAAACATGCGGTAATTCAAATCAATTCTAAAAATTATCTACAGGTCTAATTAGTTGCAATTTATAATGCAATGCAGTCAACTCAGCTTATCATAGCAAATGATAAAAAAAATGTTCTGTGAGGAAGCCCAGCAGATTGCACCCAGTATCTGTATAAAGAAAAAAAATCACTATTAGAGAATCTATCAGTTGACAGAATTTTGTATACAAAAATATTAATGAAAAGTGTAGGGGAAAGAAAAAGTGTGGACAAGCAATAGGGATGACCACAGCCTTGAGAAGATCTTGTGGCAAAGCCCTTTCAAACATTTGGTTAGGCATGGACTGTGGTTGGAGTCATAACTTTAAAAGCCACCACACAGAGGTATCGAGGAAATGGCATAGTGTTTGCATCAGGATAACTCTGTGGTCAAGAGGCATTTTCAGAACCATAACCTGACTTCGGTCCAAAGTGTCATTTCAGATGAAAGTAAATCTCACTCTTTAGTGGGATATCAAGAGTCTAGGGAGAGTCTGGGGCTTTGCACAGGCACCGTTGCTTGGAGTCCAGTGTGTTCAGTGTGAGGTCTCCACAGTCACTGATGATTTAGGTCATCTGCTGATGTTGGTTTACTGTATGTTATAAAGTCCAAAACCTTCTATTAGAAAATGTCAGAGCGCTTGATGGTGTCTTCCGGAAAGATGTTACCTTATAATGCAGTGCTGGAGAGGGTCAGTCAGAATTGAGCTTTTTCTTGCCACTTAAGCAGTGACAAAGTCTCACTAACTTCACACCACACATGATTGATACAAGGATTAATGCAAAATCAGCCCCAAATAAGTAGCTGGATAATTGAATAGTACATCGATACACTTTTACAAAACTCAACAGTTGTGTATTGAAAATAAAAATAATGTCTGTATTATTTTAGAGTGATATTTTTGTTTTTTTGAGGCATGTCATCATTGCAGGAAAATAGAAATAAATTCTTAAATTATATCTCTATATACGTATTTCAGAATTTTAATTGAATTACTAGTGGAAATTAACTTTTTGAGGATATTTAAATTTATTGCAATGCCGCTGAACTTGGAGTGTTTGTGCAGCTGGCTGTGATCTATAAACTTGTGTGAAGGGGTGTGGGTGTTTGTGGGCAGGTTGAAAAATAAGGATCTGCATTTTTGAATTCTTCTCTACAGCTTCTTCCTAATTTAATAATGGGAATAATTATTATTTTGACAGCATCACTGTGCTTGGCTTTATTATGGCAGCTTCCTGACAAACTTTCCACATTTGTATTGCAAAACAGAAGCATTTATGCTGGTTCTCACAACACAACAGAAACATCCATCAAGGTGGTTTAACTCTGCTTTCTTATCTTAACTGAAATAAATCAAACACAGAACTGAGACGCAGATGTATGTATTAGGAAGAAAAAAACCTAAAATCACTGGTAAATTCTCTTAAAACACAGGAAACTATTACAGCTTAAGTTATGATATATTGATGTGCATTGAGGTAGGTAATAAACCACAGAAAGCCCTGTCAACTGCTGGAGGGAAAAAAAAGAAGCTTCTAAAGCTATTCTTAGTGTACATCACAGCAACTGATCCTCAGAAGAGAACACAGAGCAAAACAATACTGCTCTGCCAGACTGTAGCGACTCCCAAGGACTGAGGTAGCTTTGGTCTGTAATTCACTTCAACGATCATGTGCTGGCCAGCCTGTGCATGCCTATTATGGGTCCCTGACCACCTTTCACTGGAGGATAAATACACAGCGGCAGACGCACATAAGAATCAGGACTGAGCAGTTCACCTACAAGTCAAATTCAGCTCAGAAAGACATCTGTTTTATATAGAAGGCTATACCATCTAGCCACATACTAAAATATAGACTGCAAAGAAAGAAGTAAAACAATAGGAACTCCCTTTGTACAAAAGTCTATAAATAAATGTTTAAGTATAGAAAGGGAACATTTTACTATAGTGAGTTGATTTAAAACCACTCAAGCTCCTACGGTGTCCATATATTAAGGGTGGATAAAGTGAATCCACTTGCTTTAAAGTCCTAATATGTTTAATTCTTATATTGTAGTTTTAGTTTTAGCCTGCAATTTTAGAAAGTCCTTAGCAATGGAAGACTTTTGGGCTGAAGTTTGAGGGTTGGAGGAGGATAAGGTTTTTATTTCGACATGATGTAAAAAGATGGCAATAAATCCTAATGAAAAAACTAAATATAAAAGAAAATAATAAAAAAGATTAGTTTTGTATAGAAAGCTATATAGAACGTTGATAAGGGCAATACTACATGTGTACATTAGAAAAAGTAAGTGAAAGTGTATTTGTTCAGTTCCTTTTAATATGGTGCCACATATGCAAGGAAAACACATCTGGGTGTTAAATAGCAGAGCTGAATGTGGGTTCCGCCCATGAATGACTTGCCAAATCCTCTCTGCTGATGCCAAACAGCTTATCTCCGTATGCAACCTTGCTTGGTGTCGTTTGTGATTGGCGTTAAATGATTGGCGTTTGAGGAGAAAGGACATACTGACAGTTTAACAATTTATTTATTTAACAAACAGGCGGGCTCAGTACCAAGTCTGGATATGAGAACAGTAGACTACCAAGACAGCCTGGCAGGTCATCCTAATGATGGTCACCAGCTTGTTCACATGCTGTTGTGGGACAGCAGTCCATTTCTTAACTGGCATTTGTTGCAAGTCAATCATTGTGGTTGTACTGGCCACTCTGGGATGAACATGAAACCAAAGCTGATCGCACAAGTCTTTAGCAGAGTTAAGGCCAAGACTGCAAGCAAGCCACTTCATCCTCTTCACCCCCAAATTGTGGAGGTAGCCTCTGACGAGCCCTGCTCTGTAGGGGTGAGCGTAGTGATTTTATAGGATTTTTAAGGGAAGTGTTTGGTCCCAGGATGTGGAGATCTGCAAATGGTTTCAGAATCTTATATTGATGTCTGTCTATTGAGATTATCTCCAGTGTTATCAGTCCTTGTTTTACCAGTTAGCAAGACGCCATCCTACATTCTCACTGTGTCTACCAAAATGTATTTGGCATTTCTTCACACTATTCAGCTTTTCATTTCCACAACCCATATGCTCAACTCTGCTGATTGCTGATAAGTTCACAAAGGTATTTTCCTTATAAATGTGGAGAAAATAAACTTTCAAATAATAAGACTTTGCTAGAAGTTGCTAGTCCAGGGTGTAATTTCATGTAAGAGCCTAATCTGGTCCCAGTGTGTGTTTTTATAATTATCATACAGCTGTAAAGCCAATGATACATGAATGATCAGAGCCAGTGAGCAAATGCTATTTGTCCGTGTTAACTGTTAAACATTAGATTTGTTTTACCAACAGTATGTAAGTGTCGTGATATTATTTTTAAATTACTTTTTATTGTCCTTTATTTTGTAGTTCTTCAAATAGGAAGAGGGTAGAGAGTGAAAAGGGGAAAACGAGTAAATATGTTTAAGATAAGATTAAATAGTATGCTTGAACACTTTAGATAATAAAGTTATATAAAGACTGTATAAAATTAGCATCTACCTGTCATGCGAAGTAAAGTTTATTTTACAATTTATCATAGAAAGGAGTAGATTAGTAGGCTTTTAACTCAATTACCTTGTTGGTTCTAAAGATGCAATTGAGCCAACGTTATCAAGTACGTTTCTGATGCAAAGTTGTATGTTTCTTTTTGCAAACAATGAAAACTTGCTTTTCTCATCATGTATCTGGGAAAGCAATATAAGAGAGTGTTCATGTAAACTCACCTCTGATTTTCCACGGCTGAAGCAGGCTCCCTTTGTGAACTCATCACAGTGCCATTCAGCCTCCTGGAGAGACAGAGTAAAGCAGTGTAAAAGCTCCCAAAAAGCCATCAAGAAGAAGCAAACACCGGATGACTTGTCTACCTGAAGCAGTATAAGAAAGACTTAGAGAACTCAAGCAAAACTTTTGGCAATGCAGAGTTTCCAAACCATTTTTTTTAAAGCATTTTGCTGCCGTCAGATATTGAACACACAATGTTCAATGAAGTAATGACTGACAAACAATTCAGCATTAACTTGACACTAACTTGAGTTGAGTCAGATTGAGAGATTAAAGCCAACAACAAACGCATCAGACATATCGCCAGTGTAGACTCTCTCAGACCACTAGTAGATGTACAGTGGCATGAGTACACGCGTGCTGGGAGCCTTGGCAAATGCAAACACAGAATCCAATTAAGGTGCATACCAAACAGAGACCTCGAGAAATGAGAGGCAAGAGTGTGTAAAGCCACATGTCAGCTTGATTTATGTGTGTGGGAAAAGAAGGAATCCTAAAACATTACAAGCGGCTCCCCTGAGCAATTGTGTCATAGTGATGTACATGCATGTAAGAAATAGCAAGACCCTACTTTACATTTTAAAATAGGCAGGAAAAAGAATAAGATGATAAGAGTTTCTTTTCTCCTCAGAGGGAAAAGATGCAGGTTCTACCTTTTAATTTCAGTGTGACCTCTGAGAAGGGGGTCTCTATCATTGATAAAAATTCTTTCTTCGTGTAATAAGGGCTGGCCTTGGGAGAGCACTGGGCCACTGAGTCGCTCACCCTTGTGACAGGTGGAATTAGCCTTTATTGCCACCAGGTCTGTATGACTGGCAGAGAGAAGATTAGTTAACAGAAAACTTGGCTGGCTCAGTGTTAAGCTTAATTTGCAAAATGTCTCCAAAAGCAATATATTCAAACTGTTTTCTGGCCAGAGAAATGTAAGTCTTATTCTAAAAGCCTGGCATCTGTGCAGTGCAAAAGCCAACCTGAGGAAACATCTTAAGGCGAAATATTATCATCTTTTAGAGATAGGACATCTAAAGATCTATTTAAAATAAACTAATTAAAATCTGCATTATTACTGTTGTTCAAAGCAGATAAGTATTTTGTTTTTAAAGTGGACTTTTCTGACATTAAAGGAGTATTTGACTTACACCTTTTAAAGCAGGAAGACATGACCATATATTGTGATGAAGTCATCTCTTTTATAACCATTTACCAAAATGGAATCTTAGATTTAAGGGCAGGAACAACCCTAATCGAAAGGACACAAGTTGAGCATACTATCTCCATTCTTCGCTACCTTCGGTTAGTGTTTTTGGATGCTTTTTGTTTGGTTATTTCTGTTTTGCTTTTAGTTTAAATACAGCTACTGTTGGCTACAATCCCAAACAGAAAAGTTGATGACATATGCTGCTTGAATATTGATAAGCTGCTAGAGTTCAGTGTCATTTTAAGGCAATTTAATTTTACATTTACTTATTGCGTTTGCTTTAGACAGTATGTTTTTTTCTGACAGGTCTTTACTTTCTGCCTCATTGGCCTTTGGGAGGCATGGAAACTGCCGTATGTTCGCCGTCACCCATAAACGCACACATAAGCAGCAACCAGAGCCCGTCTGGAGGGAGAAAAGCGCTCACGGTATGTGTGTGTGGTACTATTCATGGAGATAAAATATGGTGCATTAATGGTAGCTGGCTTCTGGCTTGTCTGTTTCTCCTCTGTGTATGTGTCAGTTCATATTCCTGGGAGAAGCTGGCTATTCTGGGGCAATGCAGACACAAAACACACACATCTTCAGCACAGGCAGCAAGAGCGTGCACACATGGCACCATAGCTAGCCCCAGCTGAATTCAGTGTGGGTGCGGAAAGTGCTTTTGCTAATCGCAGGGGGCGGAAGAAAATCTGTTAATGGCCTGAAACCCAGCTCACTTGTGTTTGGTACAGAAATCAATCATAATCCAAAGTAAAGCTCCAACTTCAGATCACATTAATGCGCCAACTTATTTCTCGTTGTTTGTGGAGTGATTATGTTATTTATCATCATTCAACACACTTCAGAGCGTATGTTGAGATCCCACCATTGTCTCACTGTGCCTTTAAGACATTAACTTTACAATTACTAAAAGAGATGACCATAAACCTGTAAGTGGGGGATGTGTGCTGGCATCATTGACCACAAAAGCCACCTAATCTGGCAGTCCCGGCTCAAATGGTCCAAAGTACAGAATATAATCAAAGTAGCACAATGACTAGCAATGGGTCATTAAGAAACATTAAAATCTCATTAGCATGCTTTTGTTGAGATGCTGTGCTTCTAAAATGAAGTTGTCTTGTAATGAAATATGTGGAATGTGCTGTGGCTAAATCTTAATAATTATTGGTCATATCAGAAAGGTTTTTGAAAAGAGGATTTTTCTGTACCTTTTTGGCTTAAGAGAACAAAGAGAAAGAAAACAAAAGCAAGGAACTGAATTTAGCAGAAAGACAAAAGCGATGAGTTATCAGATAAAACACAGAAAGCAAGCTCTGTGTATACACCAATAATAATAATAATAATAATAATAAATAATAATAATAATAATAATGCAGGTTTAACCCATTACTGGGTTTTATGCTGTTAAAATAGAAGCTTGCAATTTTTACCAGTTTGGCCACCTAGCCTGCATTATTCCTTCAGTTTAAAAAGTTTTCTAAAAAAAATCCCAGCAGATTCTATTGAGTCCCCAACTTGCAGCATTCACTCATGTAGTCACAGAGGACAACGACTTGCATTGTACCGTTGACTTTACAACAATCAGAGAAGAATGTACAAAAAAGAAACTATTTTCTTAAAGTGTCATGACAGATTTTAATAAACTGAGGTTTTCAAAATATTCTGAAACATATCAGAAAAGCTGCACATTCAGGACATGTAGAATCTCAGTCAACTAAAACATGATAGACAGGCAATATTTTAGACAGTTTTATATCCAGAGTATGAATTCTATTATCCAAATTGAGTTATTTTCATTAAAGGCATTATTAGCTGTGAGTTTGTGATTTTTACAAGTTGTATGAATTATTTATAGCAGAATTAAACTACAAATAAGACTCTCAAGAATGCTATGTTTTTAAAGAGAAGGCTGCACTTAGCATATTTCATTATGACTTATAAAACACATACCATGAAGCATGTAAGACGTTTATGTCAATGATAAATGCTGCATACAAAAACAATGGTATGCAAAAAACGAAATATTACAGGGTTTAAATGGAATGCTATCTCCTCTATTTTTACTGCCAAACTTTTCTGTAAAAGTTGATGTGGCTAGATAAGTTAAATGAAAGGTCAATGGTGGGGCCAAGATTTACCGCAGTCCTGAGTTTAAATGATCACAGTCTTTTATCTAAGTAACTATCTAATGGAAATAATAATGGCTACTTAGTACTGTAACAACAAAAATGAATGTTTGATACACTGCTCACTGCTCATAACCTCTCAAAAGAATCATGCTTCAAAGCCTGAAGCATGTAAAGTTATAAGTATTTATCAATGTTTTCTGAAAAAAACCCTGCTTTAGTTAATAGCATTGATTTTATCTATTACAACCCTGAGGCTCCACAAAAGTAGCACAAGAGTAGAAATTGAAACAAGTAGACTGAAGACAAGAGGATTAAATCACCCAAGTACATCCTTTTTTTCCTTTTGTTTTGGCTGGAGCACCAGTCCATCTACTAAGAGGCTCTTCTATGAATCCTCTTGAAGCTCTCAGGTGGCCACTCACTGGAGTGAAATAGTGCCCAAACAGGGAATTATCCACCAAAATGACAAAAAAATATATATTTAGTAATTTTTGTGATCATTACATATTAGCATTTTATATATTAAAACCAACATATATTTTTTACAAACTTTGATAAAAATCAAGTAGAAAAATCGTCAGATCATGTTCCTTATTCAAGGTGAAAACGAAGAAAACCTTATCAAAGGATACTTTAAACTTTTATGGTCAGAATTACAGAATACATCTCACTCAATACAAGTGCAACAAAAAAAGTTGTATTTATTTATTTATTTTAATAACCAGGAACTCCTTAGTGCTTTAAAATCTTTTTCAACAGCTTGCTGATGATTCTGCCGCTGCATATGTTTCATCTGCTTGGCTAACAGAGTGGTTGGTTAAAGCCTGGGTGATTATGTTACTGATCCTGTTGGTTGCCTCCCTGAATTTCTACAGAGAAGATTCATTCATTGAAAAATAACAGTCCAAACTCATTGTTTAATGCTACACTTGAACAATCGTTCTTCTGACACAAACTGTGTGTAAGAGAGAGAAGCTGGTGCATCTTCTCTTATTTCAGAGAAAATGAATAAAAATTCTTGATACGTTTGGATGTTCCATGGTCTGCTGCTCTTTACTGTCCTCTGCAATGGATTTAGTCATCAGTGGTGGACCATTGTGCTCATTCCTCGCATATACTCTCAAACTGAGGGGCCTATTGTCACCCAAAGGTGGGTGCATGAGAGAAAGAGGCAGAGTAGGCAGGGTTGAAGTTGAACAGAGGAAAGGACAGAAAAATAAAAAAAAATGGACAAACAGACAAAACAAGAAAGATTTCAAAGTAAAGTCCAGCCAGAAGAAGAAGAAGGGAGACTGTGTGGGCAGAGGATAGTGAGACAGAGGAGCAAGTGAGGAGCTGAATTCCAAACCAGCAGTTTCCAGACATGATACTGAATACACTTTGCATAAAGAGAGTCTAGAGAACAGACTCTCTGCTGACAGCTGTCTAGCTTTGTGAAATGACTGGCTGTGCTGCTCGGTGTGAGCAGGACAGGACGCTGAGAGGAAGAGCTGGACAAATCCTGTGGAGAGAATCTAATAAGGCTCATGACTACCTGATATTAACTTTTGATGTGGTCGCATCATATTTACCATTCATACTGATGTCTGCTGATGTAAGCTGCTGAAAGATTTACACATGAAATTGGTCTTGATGTTACTTCTCAGCAAGCATGGAGGTCTGAGTCACTGCACTGTCATCAGAACAGCGTAAGTCAGAGTAGTTTTTCTCATCACCACACCAAATGACATCCCTCTTGCTTAAAGATGGCATCATTGTATTACTTAATGTGCTGGCATCTGTGGCTCCAGTTGTTATTCCCTTTATGTGACTAAGTTAGTGCTCATGTAATTGAATTAGCAATGTTTCCAAAGCAATGGAGGACAATTTCAGCTAGCTAATTATTATCAGGGCTAATTTTCTGGTTGACGAGTTGTAATCGCAAGAGACCAAACACTCGTGCATAAAATCCATCATGTTAGAATAGAAAGAACCTTTGTTCTTTTCGTTTATTCCAGTAAGACAATGCACAAGGAGGTTGAAAAATAAAGGGAGGCACAGTTTATATCTCTACAATATAAGAGTAACTGTTGCTAAGAAGAATATGCTATGGGTAGTACTTTATGTGCCAGTACAAGAGTACTGGCTGTGACGCCTGAAATCAATTTTCATTTTCCCCCTGAACAGAGTCACACTATTCTTGAGCTTATTTACCTAAGTAGTGCCACGCTGCTTCTATTGAAATTCAAGCTGTCATTTGCAAGTTTTGCATGAAACAAGCATGTTAATGTTGAAAGGCTACTCCACAGTTAATTAACAGAAACAGGAGCGTCTTAATAGAAGTGGACCGAAATTTTTGCTTGTTAAATGGAACCGGCTAGTTGGGAACTCAGAATCTTTCATTTTCCAGCAAATGAAAGTACTAACCTCAGCACTCCTTTACATGGAAGTTGTTGATGTAGGAAGAAGACTCAAAACTATATTCAGTTTCACTGAGGTCTTTGAAAATGAAGACTGTGAAGGGCAGGCCAAGTATTTATTCTGAGTGCTACAAAGACAGCCACACTTTGGTGGATCTTGGTAATTTCATTGTATGGCATTTTGAACTGGCAGTAGGTGATTAAATTATTTAGTTTGCAGTTGTTGACTGGCCCTCAAGTCAGGAAATAAAATGAACATTTTTGGACTGTTGGGGAAAACCATGGCAACAGTATGTGAATGAACACTGCAATGCAATGCGGTAAGGTAAATGGTTCCCCTTTGTGCTAAATGTACCTAAGAACCAAGCACTGCAATGGCTGCTACAAGAACAAACCCTTCTGAAAAGGATTAGAAATCTGCCATAAATCAAGTGGGTTATTTGACAAAAAATGTGAACAAGTTATACAAAATGTCTTTGTTCAGACCCACATCACTTTATTAAAGTCGAGAATACAAAAAGCAACTTATAGGGTACTTCCTAAAAAAGAAATCAGAATTTGATAGACTCAGAATGAGTAGGACAAAACTGTACAAAAAACAGATTTTGGAGAACATTGCATCGCTATAGTCCTTGAAGGTTAAAATGTTATATATTTTTTTAAATGCAGCAACTTCTGATAAATAGTATGTGAGAAGTTGGCAGTCAGATGTTGACATAAGGCTCAGTGGTGCATCACATTGGCTTGACTGTGGTTCACTCATGGCACAACAATGGGGAAAAAAAAACCCAGAATTGATACACATGCTCAAGGTTAGTAATAACTGATTTCCTGAAGCTGAGCAGAGCTGAAGGAGTTGAAAAGGGGTCTAAAGGACAAAACTGAACAGATTCAGAAAATAATATGATATTCAGCTGAGAGAAAAACTAAGGAAACTGTACTTTGGAAAGGTTTTTCTATTTTCCTTGGCAATGATATGTCTAAATGTTTTATCAGTTGAGCATCCTTCAGAGTTAAAATCTTTATTTTTCCCTTAAACAGCACAAGTTTGAAATATAAGCAAGCAGAAAAATGTCCACATCAGTGAGGATGGGGGAGAGAAGTTGACAAGGAGAGGAAGGCCTTTTCAACTGTTCAGACATTGCTGAAACTTAAGTACCAGATATTGACTCCAATGAAGGCCATATAGAGCAGAGGCTGAGTCAAGTTTCAAGGCCTGACTCTTCCAACTTCAACCTTGTCTGCCATTCACTGTGAGTACACCCTAAATAATCTTGATTTTTTTTTATCATGTTAAATACTACCCTCTGCTTAAAATTCTCAGTGTACCTCTGCCTTGAAACTAGTCCATCAGACAGTCTTTTTTTCTTTCCAGCTGGACTGAACTCCTTCTACTCCAAGGACTTATTGATGCCATTTGCTCTGGGGTAAATTTCAAAGGCATTCTGACAATAAAAATGTCCACAGACATCAACATAACATCAACTCTGTCTCTTCAGCTCTAATATCATTAGCATTTTATACTTTCTTTTTGTCCATTAGCAAGCAATGAGGATATTTATAGAAGAAATTATCATTGCTGGAGCTCAAATCTGATCCATTTACATTGTTGTGTGTTCTCTAATGCTCACAATAATTGCAGGCATATGTAGCATACCTCTATGCAAGTGAAAACATTTGTATTAGTTATATTTTCATACAGGTACAATTTTTTCATGCAGGTACAGTTCTGGTCAAAAGGATATCTCTGCACTCAATTAATTGGCCGACTCTTAAAATGCTGGGGAAGTCCAAGGAACTCAGTGAAGATTGGGTAAGAGCACTGGTAAAACAACAGTACTAGCTTACAAGATGTTCTGATATAGCATTAATTATATGCTCTATAGCAAGACTGGAACCTGTCAAATTTAAATGAATTTTACATAGTTCCAGAGTGACAAGTCAAGAAAGCCTGGTCCAAAATCTGTGTACAGACAGCCCAAAGCTGTCTGCATAAAGATTTTATAGACAGCAGGATGTTTGTAGGAGTCAAGATTATATTTTCAAACCTAAGAAAACCCTATTAAATGTTAAGTTGTAGCATTTGGCTGTGGGGATGTTTTGCTGCCACTGTTGCTAGTACACTGCACAAGGTATATGGTGCAGGACGCAGCTACTAGAAAAAGAAAAGACCGATCAATCTATGTCTCACAGTGGTACCAAATATCCCACACAAGAGTCGAAGCACGAGCAGAAATATAAATGGCCTAATGAATAAATCAATGCAATTAAAATACAGCAATTGATTTTAAAAAGAAGAATTTTACTTCATGTTTTATGATTTAATTGACATTAATTTTTTATCCTTTCAGCTTAATTCCAACAAATTATTTTTCAAGCACATCATTTAAATTTTACTGTTTTTAAAAATATATTCTTATGATTTTCTTCTTACTTATTGGTGCATTTGTTTCTCTTTAATTAATTAGTTTATTCTTTTTCCCCTTGACAACTTCTTGTATTTTTCCATTTGTTCTTTTTACATTTGTCTGTCTCCTCTTTACCATATGCATTCCTGCCTCACTATGCAAAAGATGAAGAACGGTGTCTTAAGGCTTCAACTTCTGCCCACTGGTTGGTTAGCATCTCAGACACAACAAAGATGGTGACCTACGATGAGTTTATCAGTGAGCTGAAGCTTAGCAACTTCATTATAAAATTATGCTGTAAGTACTGACTATTGTGTGGACGCTCAGACAGAACTTGTGTTTCAGTTAGCAGCAGTGGTGAACACAGATGTCGACCCTCAGGTTTATCATAGTTTGGACGAAGCAGCCGGTTAAGTAGTCTTCCGATTGCAGCGTCCGGAGTCCTCCATAGGTGGTCCAGATGTTGCAAGGTATGTTAAGGCTGATATTTGTATTCTACACTCATCGGGAAAGAGAAAACTGAATGTCTTGCAACTCATTTGAATTCTGTTGCAATTGAAATGAACCTCTGGCAACTACCTGTGTTAAACTTTCTGTGCTGCCTCTTTCATTCTCTGAACCACAGTCCCTCGTAAATCTATTTGATCAATTGATGATTCAAGTGATGTGGGCAAAGCAAGAATATCAAAGGGGAAATTCATTTAAGGCTTTCATGCCAAGCAACAATTGGAATGAGGCAACAAAGTCTCTGTGCAATTAATCTGTCTTTTACATCACAATAGCATAAAGGGAAAGAAAGGAAAAAAGACTTTAGGAGAAATGAATGGAAAAGAGCCACTTATTCTCTGCAAATTTCAGCAGTTGAACTTAGACTTCCCCTTGACTCTACAGTTCACCTCCAATAAAATGCAAACCAGGGGCTTTATGCACAGGTCATCCTTAATTTGCCCAAGGCACTGGCAGGGATTACCAGATCCTATTCTTTTTCGGGGAATGCATCTTGGTGGTGAAGGGGTGATTGGCTCAGTGGAATCCCTTCGCTCATTCTTCAGCACCAGTCAAGCGCAGGATGAAACAGAGGAGGGAGAAGGATTATGAGTTTGAATGGGACAGAGCATCTTTAAAAAGCATCTGTGTCCCAGCAAGAGACCCCAAAAGGCAGACTCTGCATGAATCCTTGCCTCTCTGTTGGGGGGCTTCCTTGCTTTCTTCGTGCTCTCTCATTTCTTTTTCTAACAAAGCAGCCCCAGAACGTGCTTTAAACGCCTTTCTGCCCAACAGATTCTTTCTTGCTTCGTATTTTGTCAAGCTGATTTTCTCATTTTCCCCTTTAAATCATTTTTACATCAACAGGCCTCTATGTACATTTTTAAACTCCTTCATTTTAGTCATGATACTTTCCGTCCCTCTTTTGTCTGACCCCAATCTTCTCTTCAATTTACGAATTGGCAAATATAAAGTCTGGTCTAAATTAAAAATGTTTTGATGTTGCCACCTGAAAATTAAGTGATCACCATGTCAGTGATGATAAGGTAAGAGTGGGCTGCAAAATACTCAGCTTAGCATGAGCGATTTAAGTAGTCTAAAAGACAAAATAGAGATGACAAAAGATACCAAATGAAATTATTTAGAGAGGACAGATGAATATACATGCATGAGCCATAGATATGGGAAAATAAACTCTATTTAAAATTAAATTACATTATGTTTATGGCTTTCACATTGTAGTTATGAACTTATGTTTCAGATCATAGAACCATTTTCACTCACATAAGGATCCGAGTGAAAATAAAATAGAATCTAAAGTTTAATGTAGGAAACCAATCTGGATCTAAGTGAAAGGTAGAACCTCAGACCTAATAAAAATTTTTACTTCACTAATTTTAGTGATGTGAAATACTACGATTAGTACTTTATATAACTCTTGAGAATTTTTATTTTATTTTTTTAGTGGGAACAGTCTTGTTTAGGTCGTACAATAGCATGCTTTAGCCAACTTTGACTAGGCCGCTACATAACGCCTATTTCATTTCCTAAGGTGAACTAGCTGAAAATTATTGTCTTGTTGCTTAAAGTCTGCTGAAACCAAAAGTCACAAACTGATGGTCAAACAATCTTTAGGATTATCTGGTAGCATTGAAAATTTACTATTTCATTAATTCCTACAAGTTGTCCAAGTCCTGAAGCAACAAGGCAGCCCCAGACCACCACAGTACCAACACTATGTCTGACTATTGGTGATAAAAAGCCAAAACACTTTTTCACAGTACTATAATTTCATAAAAGCATCTTAAAATATAGATTTAGACAAAGAAAATATTTCTAGCACTTTCCTTCCCTTTGTGTCTCAACACAAGGCTGTGACAGCCACGTGCAACAGCACTCTTACATTTTGTGAAGTTGTTGTGACGTGTGAAACTCTAACTCATTTCACTGTGACAGCCTGAAGTTGTGGAAGCTGGCAGCATAGTGCAACTATCAACAAATGTTTGTCAAAAGCAGGTGGGATTTCGTTTTGCCACGAGAGTGAAATGAGCAGAGACAGCAAGGACAAATTTACTGGAAAAACCGAGTCAGGCAGTCGAGTCACAGAGAAGAAGAGAATTACGACTCACCTGGATCAATGTCAAGTCTTCAAGGTTGAGTCTGAAGAGATGATTTCTGTAGAAACAAGTAGGGAGATATAAATGCTTATTCGTTGCTAAAAGAAAATGTAATTTTCTTGATGGTGTATCTTTGGTATGTCTTGTGGCAGCATTTATTTGCAGTTAACCTGTTTCTTCCTCATTAGTAGCACAAATGTGTTCTAGAGGTCGGATAACCTCTAACATATTAACATTAAATTATAAATGACAATATGAAAGCCCAGGTCATTTATCTTCTAGTTTAGTTAAGGGGTTTGACTGCAGAGAAATATTATTGCAATGCCATGTTTAAGTGGCTAAATTTTGAGATATTCTGAAATAACTACTGACTGAAATTCACAATTCGTTGAAAATAATACATGGTGAGGTTTTTATGGCTGTAATAATTCCATAAAACAAATGAACAATGAGTGAGTTTATGAGACAGTATTCACCTTCTGTTTCTGGCAAGTGTTTAGTATTAGTACTTTGTGTTTTGAGTTTAAAGGCTGAAACAAAAATTGCATGCCAAATTGTATTTCTGCTGAAAGGATGGTAATACGATTGCTAAGAACACCTAATAGAACACAACTTTTCTTTTTTTTAAGTTTTTAAAAACAGAAAAAAACACTTTTTTTAAACACTTTTTTGGGAAAATGTGCTCATGGGTAATGGGAGCAATCATTGCTTTTTGTAAATCAATTATCTATTTTCAGAGTTAGAATACACTTGCAAGCACATACACATAGCATACATATAAAATAGTTTTGCAAAGATCCATCAATCTCCCGAGGAGCAGCTATCAGAAAAGGTCTGTATGTGGCCATGGCGCCCCGTTTTACTATATTGATATTTACATCGATCCCACTTTTTCCCATTATCTCCCATACTTTGAACCCAGCCTGCTGCCATCAATCTTGGCGCATTACCCGCTACAGTTAGACACTTAGCAGGTGTCGAGGTGACACGGAGAATTTCATCACATCTATTGTCTTTCACCTTTTCTTTTTTTTCCTTTGAGTACTGTGAGGATGTAGAAACAGAACAGGCAAATTTGTCAAAGGAAACAAGTGTATTAAAACATGTTTGCAAAGAACCTTTTTAAAGCACTCAGTTACAGCTTTACAGATTGAACTGCTCTATATTCAAATGCAACTGTCAAATCTTCCTTTTACAACGAATGTAAATGCAGAAAAATACTGCATTAAGTGACAGATATATTGCAAAAGGAAAACACAGATCAACTACACTCCCACTTGGTTTATCTAAAACTTTAACTAAAACCCCAGACCAACTTTTTACCCTCAATTTAAAAGGTCATATTGAATGAATGTGGTATTACTCATTCAGTTTTACAGTCTATTTTCCTACAAAGGTAAACACATAATGGAAAATGTTGAGTCCCCATATCATAAGCAATAAGTGCATCCATACACACCAACAGAGACATATCTGGCTAAGCTTCAAGAAGACAATGAAGTTCATCCTCCGAAGCAATTTTTCTTTGGCCTCTGAAGGGATGTATACAGAAACTGATCATTACTCATGCAATGCTGCAGCAAACACTGAGAAATGAAATGAGGCACAATCAAATAAAAGGCAAGAAAAGAAATATAGAACGAGGGAGCCAAGTGGAAGCAAAAAAGAGAATTAAGAAAAGCAATAATAGATGCCAGTTACCTGGCACCAACGATCAGTTCATTCTGGCCAGGGTCGAAGGTCAGCTGTGAATAATCCACTGTGCCCTCTGCTTTGAACCTGAAAATCCATGGCTCCATCTCTGCAAAAAAAAATAAACACCAGAGGACACAAAACTTTGAGCTTATCAGAACAGCGTTGCCTGCAGATGAAAGTACAAGTTCAGTTTAAAATGTTCACAACCTTCAAATGTTTGGCCCTTAAGACCAAAAAGCTTAAATCTTCAACTTTGTCTTTCTAATGTTAATAATTCAAATTGAAAACGAGACAACTTTCCTAATGTACAGATAATAAAGTCTTCTTTGCTATTCAGTTTTAACTATTTAAAATGACTTAGTCATTTAGAATGACTATTGAACTCACATCCCTTCTCAAGAGAGACAGAGAAATCAGCTAGTGACAATTACCAGTTTGAGTGACTCTGACCTATGACTTGTCAGGCCAAAGTGCGACTTGGTCAACCATGCTCTCTGAAGCTGTGAAGGTGAAGGAAAGTCACCTCAAAGTAAGCTGATTTCAGTGTGGTAGGTGGTTGTCATTTCTCTCCTTTGCCATTATATGTTGCTACAGAAAAGGCACCGTGTGCCACGGGATGTCAAGTTATACCTGCCCTTGCAAAGTGTAAGTAAGTTGGCAAAGCTTCAGCAGATAACACTGAGGCTGAGTGTACTACAACTGAGTTACTGTGTTTTAATCTTTTAAGCTTTTAACCTCTCTGTTTAGGAGAGTGCTGGGTATGGAAATCTTGGCAACGTTTTAGAACTCTCAGAGGTAATAGTCTACATTTTCAAGAAAAACACAGAAACTAATGATTACATTTAGGATTGCTTTGTGCAAATGGTATATATTAACGACCATGTAGAATACTTGAAGAAATTAAAACCTTGCTCTGCTTCACCTATATACAATAATTAACAGCTATTAGCGTTTTACTTTGTATTAGGGGAACAGTGAAAATGTATTGCTCCTCGGCCCTATAGAAATCAATTCAAATTTGGTTCACAAAAATCAATCTATTCCATGTCTAAAACACAGATTCAGCTAAATAGATGCAACTAAGTTAGCCAAAAACAGAGTTAGCTCTTCCTGTATGACATTTGTGTACTCCAAGGGCTGCTTATAATAGACTGAGCTAACTAGTAAAACAAACATGTCACTTTCACAAAATAATACCTTGTATTGGCTACATTTTAAATCTGAATTAGCACAACTGCTGTATAACACAATATAGTCTGTCAGTGCCCAATCCATTAACCCATAACCAATCTAATCAAACAACAAGGAGGGGCTGTCTACCATCTGGTTACTCGATAGGTTTAGTAGATGGTAGTCAAACAGTCATGGTCGGTCGCTGTCGCAATATCCACTCTCAGTATTTCTTACACTTGGAACCTAGTATAGGTAACTTACTCTGGATAAGAATTTATAAATACATTGCATGAGAAACGTCAGGAAATGTTTTTATTAGTCATTGTAATGACTTTGAAAAACTCATATCTACATTTTCAAACTATGTGCAGACAATGCTGTTCAGAGGCATCTTTCTTTTATATACCAGAAGCTCTCATTCAGGGCCAGACAGGGAGAGGACAGCTTGAACATCCTCCCCGAAACACATTATCTGCTTCTTCAGGCACACCTGTCAGACTGCGTTTCAAACACTCTCTCCCTCGACTGCATTAAAAGCGAGCACTTCCAGTTTCAGTGACAAACGTGGGATTTCTGAGCGGTTCAAAACGAAGACAAGCAGCGGGAAAAAAAAGAGAAAAGAGGATCCTCCAAAGAACATCTGCCGCCTCCAACTCGCGTAACGGGACCGAACCCTGGCTCTCATAACAAAACAATATAATCTGCTGAGAGACGGAGCCATGTATGCAAAGGCACATCCCCTTGCTATCTTTCAAGTCTCCAGTGAACAGTACAAAAACATGACAGAGAAGAAAGTGCTAAGTATCAACCTAATAAATTTTAATTAGCCACGGTGTAATAAATATAGGAGGTCACGATCATCCTTCTCCCTAAAGATTCCTACTAAGAGACATTGCTCTTCTGATTTTATAGGGAGACACTAAGTTTTAGATGTGCAAATCCTTTTACTCTACTGGGCTTTTTTTATTCCATAGGGAAGATCCTCAGCATACAAATATAGCTGTGACAACCCTCCAGAGGGGGAAATGGTACTTGACGAGCCCCAGCTTCTCCCCATAAATCTCCCAGACTCACTAGGGGGGAACTTGCTAGGTGCTGAAGTGTGTCTGCGTGTTTGTCTGTCTGACTCTGTGTAATGCTTTACACAAGTATTTTTACCCAATGAACTTTTTCAAATCTTGACACTTTGTAACACTAGACTTCTACATATTTTGTAGTGAATCTATGATAAAAAAACAAACAAAAAAAACATGAAGCAGTACATATTTGTCAGGTGCAAGAAAAAAATGACATTTTTTAAACTATATAATGTGTCAAGTTCTGTTAGGTTTAATTTACTGTGGGATCCCCACTTGAAAAGGATAGGTCTCTCCTGTGGAACATAACTGGATTTCACTCAAGGAGTCTTCATTTTAGTTAGTCCATCTTTATTTTCATAATTTTTGTAGTCCAACCACATAGGTGAAAAACCTCAAACCAAACAGAAACACATCTATTACAATCTGAAATTAACACGATAAATATCCACCCCTTTAATCCTAAAGTATAATAAATAGCAAATGTTTTATAATAAAATTCAATGCCAATAAATAAATTAGCATATTAAACAACATTTAATTTCATAGTCCTAACATCCTAACCAACATTTTTTTTTCACTTTCTACTTCAACCAATAAACACCAAGCGTATTGTCTTTTTCTTTCTTTTCTTTTCAATAATATTAACTCTCAAACAATCAATCCAAGTCCATGTTTATGAGCAACAGTATTGTAAGCTTACCGGCTGTCCTTCACAGTTTTTGTTTTAGAAACTTTTGCACAGTCTCAATTTACGTGCTACCAGGATTGTTTGCTTCCATGCTGTGGCACTTCAAAAAACAGGAGCAACGGTCAGTCACCCCTTAAGTATCTACACTCTGATTGGTAGGAGATTGAATACACCTGGTTCTCATCACTCAAGAAAGATGCAGCAGAGGGTTTGGCAAAGGGGAGTGGCTTGCTGGCAGTTTGTCAGAACAATGTGCATTTGTATTCAATGCATACAGTGCTGCCCAAATCTTTTGACAGTAGCATTTCACAAATATGTCCTTTGTCGAAGAGTGACTTTGAGAGTTTGGACAACTATTGACTGAAATTTGTGCCTATTATTTTCCTGCAAAATAGTTCAAATTCAGTAAGACTGGATGGAGAGCATGTGCAAACAGCAACTGTAAAGTTCAGACTTTTTTAATTGGAAGAAAATGTCAATTTTGAACTTTGACAGGGACATAAATGAATATGCTTTGAACTTATCCACCTCATTTTCAGTCACCATGTATAGGGTCACTGTCTGTCAAAAGGTCTTTTAGTGTTTTGAAGGCCCTAACAGGTTTTCTTACAATATAGTTCTGTCAAACAATAAACACATTCTGCATGTTTATTGTTTACTACATGGCTTGTGGCAACCTTTATAAAGGTCATTTTATAATTTTTTTCTTACAAAAATGTCTTCCTTTTTACCACTCTTCCATATAGAAGTTGTGGATTGCAAGACTAATATATTTTCTGCCTAACGTTTATGTCATCTGGGCAATTCACTCATTGTTAATATCCAGCCTGTCAGTTTCAATTGAGCATGTCATGCTTTTTTCCATGAGTGGAGGAAAAACTTAAGCGACTTTTAAAAACGATTGGTTGCCCCGGATATTATTTGGCGGTATTTTAGTAAAGTGGGCAGAGAGTAGATGAATCCCACACTTTCATATTTTTAATTCCATATTAGACAAAAATATTTTCCCCCCACCCACATAAAATTCCAATAAAATGCTTCTATGTTTGTGTTTATAATGTGACAAATACAAAAATATCACATTATGATTATTTTTCTGATTTACTGCATGTGACTAAAACACAAAGACAGCAAATCTGTTGTTAGTTTAAAAAAAAAAGTGGGGCCTAAAGGTTGAAATTCACAACAACCTTCAAAGGATTGATGGCCTTTGTGACGAGGCCAAGGAAGCATTAATAAACATTCATAACCAGAACGGAAAGGCCCTCCCAAGGCTGCACAGCTGAGTATACAGAGCTTTCTATAGTCGCATTCATTGGGGTTAATCTGATTATACATGGTTCAACTGCTGGACTTCTGAAGTGTGGCAGAATTAGAAACATGCTTTTCCAAAACCATCTTTTAAGTAGTTTTAATTATTTCTCTTGGACAGAATTTATCAAACAT
Organism: Xiphophorus hellerii; assembly: GCF_003331165.1. Taxonomy (NCBI): domain Eukaryota; kingdom Metazoa; phylum Chordata; class Actinopteri; order Cyprinodontiformes; family Poeciliidae; genus Xiphophorus; species Xiphophorus hellerii. Next base: position 11,830,902 of record NC_045692.1, read on the forward strand.
AATATTCCAGTGGAAATGAAACTGTAGGGCAACTCTCCCAGACAGTGGGTCCCATCTCCCTTACCAAATTTCATTTCTACTTTGCATGTTACATGGATTCACATCATCTGCATGGTTAAATGCATGTGATAATGTAATCCCATCACATCCATGACAGCGAAGGAGCTCAATGAATCAAGGGACTGGCTGCTGAGAAGATGAAGGCGTGATCCCGTGCAGATGCATGAACACACACGCGCACACACACACGGATTAGGATGAATACTAACAGTGCAGCAAGGTTTCTGAGCCAACATGAAACCAGCGACCCCCGTCCGCTCCCCCCTTTTCTTGGTCCCGGCTCATCCCTTAAGCCCTGTGTCTCCCACCTCCTCACAACAAAACCGCCCATCACTCACATACCATTTGTAATTCTTCACTCTGACACAGAACCTGAGACAAAGACACAGTGACAGGGTACATAAATATTTACAGCATGCATCAAAAGACATGCCAGTCTTCAGTCTGGCAGCCTTCAAAGTTATGGCATCAATGGCAAGATGTGGAACCAATTCTGAAACATGAATGGATTTTCTATTTGTGGTGTTAATACCACGTGGCAGTACAAGGCTATTTACTTTTTATGTGGCCCGATGGTTATTTGGATTCACAGGAAAGGCAACCGTTTGTTCAAACTGTTGTGAGGGAAAGAGTGGACAAAAAAAAAAACAACAAAAAAAAAAACTGTTTGGTTTGAATAAATCAAAAATAATGTCACTTTAAATGTCATGCACACATCTGAACTCTTGTTAATAATATGTCAGGCAAAGAAAAGCAAACAGTTTTCACAGATAGAAAATCACATCTCTGGAGTGTGGTTGGGCATAAAATGAATGAATGAATCATGAAAAACTAACATCTATGAAGCCAAATAAGATCTAAAGGCTTTTTAATGTATATTTAAGTTTAAAGGCTTAAAATGACAACTAAATTCTTTTTGGCCTCTTGATAAACTGACTGAGGATTTTCCCTTTGTTCAGCTATTTAATATACTTTTTGAATAATTTAAATTCCAAACATAATATGCGAGGAAAACATTGGTAGAGTGACAAAGTCAATAATGTACCTCGCTGCCTGTTTAACTGTGTATTTTAACAACTAACATTTGTTTAAAATAGTCTCCATAGCTGCAACCCCATTGATCCACAAACATATAAAACAATCTATCAGTATACAAAGAAATGTTTTAGTATCCCGGCAACTCTTGTTTTGTCTTTATGCTATGTCAGTTGTCATATCATCAAGGTCTTCAGCACCTTCAGCATATTCGTCCCTGGCATCATCCTCAGGTCGGCCATGACGACGTTTAGCAAATATCATCATTACTTTACTCTAGGAAATTCAAAGACACTTTAACTATTATCATCAACATTTGACATTTGATCTATTTTTGTCATTTATGGAACATCAGCTTTACAAAACAAAAATAAATAAACTGGAACAAAGAATTGAACCAATCAACAAAAAAGCAGTTGTTTTGTGACAATGAAGGTGAAGCTCCAAAGAATAACTTTTACTGAAAAAAATTGATTTTCAAGAAAAACTACGCTACAAGCTGGATACAAATGTCAGAGCTATAGATTTGTGTTGTTTGCTCTCATGAAAAGCAAAATAATTGCAATTTCCACCCAATATAAAAACATAATAATATTAGACTGAATTGTTTATTGATGTTGTGTTTTCAATAACATCAGCATCTTTATTCAAACAAAAGCGCAGGTGGTGTTATGAAATGCTTTCTTCACTTTGACAACCAGTTTTTCTTTTTTAATAAGGTGTTGGAGTTTTGGTCCAACAAAATCACATTTGATTGAAGAAGAGTAGAAAATTTTGAAACAATAAATAGTTGGCTGGGTAATGTTTGTAAATATCTATATAATATATCAATGTCAAGAGATTTCACACCATAGATTATGTTCAATTAGCCTAGGCCAAGTCTAGTTTCCATCAAAACAAGAAAGACATTATCTTAGTTTTAAGGATAAATATAAGATGGTGCAGAACATTTAATGCAATGCCTAAAACTTTATTTATTTAGCTAGGATTTGAGGTGCCAGATAAGTATTGTCAAACTTTTTCATAAAAAGATAGCAAATATAAAAAATGCCATTGTTTTGCCATTTTTAACCAGCAAATACAGAAGTATGTAATCAGTACCTACACAGATAAAAAAAAGATGAATAGTTGTCCAGTGTCACAACCACTATGCATCAAAAGTTTAATGTCTGCCTTTAGTTTTCAAAGACGTTTAATTCCACAAATATAGAAAAGTATCAATTTGTTCCACTTGCATCTTGTCATCGTTTCAAATAAAACTTGGCTGGAGGCTTCTTTTGGTTTTAGGAATCAACCTCAAAGACCTTGGATGCCTTTAAATTTAAATGAATCATCCCCAAATGCCTAATTAAAGCATCCCTGATGCTAGCTGCAGCTTGTTGCATTTATGAATGCTGTGAGCCCATTTGTTTATTCTCTCATCTTTCTAAGGAAGTGTTTGTCGTTCAGGGAAGATAAAAAAAGAACTGAGCTTGTTGCATGGCTGTAAAACAAGTCCGCCTGTCACACTCCTGAGAGATATGGTCCTTAGCATGGCTTGTAAAGGCATTGTTTATACCTCACTTTATACCCTTTAAAAGCCTTCAAGCCTAGAGGTAGGAACACTTGCTAAAATAACACTTCTACTTTACAATAGGAGGTGGAATAACAATGTAAATGGATTTTGTCAAAAGGTTTCTTCCAAAGCATACCCAGTCAGATCTTCAAATAAGTGGCACATATTTACATTGGAGCCCAACTGAGACAATATTCAGCTCTGTTTTTAGTAAAGTGGAGAAACTGTATCTTTTGAGTAAACATTTGGACTACTGCTGTTGAACCGTACAGTGAACTTTCCTTTCTGAAACCCTACATTTCTGAAACCGCCATACAAAGCAAAAAGCAGTCTTTATACTGCACCATCCTCACACCACAGTTACATTTCTCTCAGCCAAGTGTTGTGCCAAGTCAGAAAACCACTGGCCCGAGTGGGGTCAAGCCCATGTGAGGCACACCCTTCTACTGTCAGGCCACAATCACACAGATGAGAAAAATGTTGTCACTGGAAGCCACTTGGACAAACCTTGACCTTGGCATCTGATGATGGGAACAACCACTCTTTAAAGAAAGCTGCCAATGTGCATTTTTATTTTTTATGGGGTTTTTTTCAGATTAGGAAGAAATGATTCTTTTCTCAAGTTTTTCTTTTAGTAAGTCTTTTTTTTCAGAGAACAAATTTTGTACAAATTTTTCACATGCATTTATTCATGACAACTTCAAATCCAAGCATCAGATTTGAATTGTTATGTTTACAGATTTTTTATGTCACAATTTTACTGTTTATCAGAGCTAAATATACAGATATTTGTTACCATGTATACTTCACCTACTTGATTTCTTTAGCTTTTAAAAAGCTATCTTCCTCCATAAGGGTTTTGCAGCTTTTTATAACAAACATATAAGTTGACTTCTACTGCAAAACTGCAAATATCTTAAGCCCTTATCTTAAACCCCTTTGAGGTTAACAAATGAATCTGACCCAACTGCAAAAAACACAGTTCAATGTTGGTGATGGTCCCGCAAACATGGCTTTAAATCCCCGTAGTTCCATACTGAAGTGTTGTGAAAATTGTGTGAAAATGTTACTGTTTAAAAACTGTGATTTTTGCCATCTGTAACTGGGCAATAAGGAGCTAATACACAGCAGGAGTTATGCAGAGATGGTTTTTGATCATGAGGATGGTTTTTTGATCATGATCATGCCTTCATGTCCAGGAAGGCATGATCTACAAGGCAGCAAATTTCAAGAAATGAAAATTGTCACATATAATTTTGTTTTAGTTGCACGTATGGTCAATAAAGAAGGGAATTTTGTGCACAGCTCTGAAAAAACACATCCTGATGTTTTATTTTAGCTTACAATCACACAAATTTTTCAAAAGTAAATTTTTCACAACTCTTAAGACATTAACAAAAAGCACTCTGTGTATAGATTCTTACTACAAATCTCTGACCAAGTCTCAATATATATTTGTCTTTGTCTCCAAACAAGATAATGTTTGTCTGGGCAGACTGGTCGCATTTGGTTACTGTGCTCCATAGGGTTACTTTAATGCATTTGTAGTCCTCCCAGCTTGGCCAGCGGAGAATCATGGCAGCCTCACACTGCACATTTCCAACAACAAAGGATTACAATACATTATATGGAGCACAATGACTCACAAAGAAGAATAATGGGTTTAACGAGTGGTTTTCTCTCCCTCACACAGAGACTCTGCATACGTATAATTATTCCCGCCTATGTTTATCCCTGGATATTCCGTAATGACTCAACTTATTGTGCTTTCACTACAAAAATCATGGAGCTACAACTCTAGTCTTTGAAAACAGTCTGTGACCTAATTACTGAGACCAATCTTTAAGAAGAGCATAGCTACTTTGAAAAAAATTGTTTAATGTAAGATTTAATAGATAATTGAGGAGGCAGCGGTAAGGTAACTTAAAGTCAGAAGTCTATTTGTTTATAATGTGAGAGTAAATATGATTGAGATATGTGGAAAAGATTCATAGGAAAAGAACAGAACAATATAAAATAAGTCAAAAATGTATTTTTCCTGTCTTTAGAAAAGTGAAAAAGGAAAGAGAAAACATTACAGGAAGGGGAGTATGCATTCAAAACATCTTGTTTTAAGCAATTAAAAGGTACTTACTGTTGATCAAGTAAGTATTAAAAACTTCAATGTTTTTCTATTTCTAATGGGGCAATTATAAAATTGCCCCATTAGAGTCTTTTGTTCAAAAAATGGAATGACAAAAGGTAGTTTTCAACACTCTTACAGATTATATTAAACCCTTTGTGGAAAGGCCTTTCTTGGCAATAGCAACATTAAACTGTTCCTACAATGGAGAAACTAATCACATGCATTGCGCACCTGTTCTCACACAAACTCTTTTCAAATCTAAAAGGTTCTGTGGGTTATTTTTATGCAGTCTGATCTTCAGTTCTTTCCATAGATTTGCAAATGGATACAAGTCAAGCATTTAACTGGGCCATTCTACAAGATTTGCTTCCACTCTAAAAGCCAGTTAAGAGTTTCCTTGGCTTTGTGTACCAGGAATACTGTCTTGCTTGGAAATCCAATCTAGTTTTGTTTTCAGATTTTTATCAAATATGTCCACACCAGGATGTTCCCACTTGTCAAATTCCCTTTTAGCATGGTGGTTCTGGTTTGATGTGCAACAGAACCATCATTTCTTCCAACAATGTGTTCAATGACATCAAAAGTATTCAGATTTAGACTTTTATGACCAGACTATTTTCCATTATTTTACTGGCTTGTCCAAAGCTTATGAGTCAAAAATCAATTTTTACAAGTCAATCCCTTAGTAGAAACAAATTTAATTATTTGTTTCTAAACGATTACATTGTAGAACATTTCTCTTCTACAGTAGGCCCTGTGAAGCATGTCTGAGCACTAATGGAAATATCACCCTTTTTTAAAATAAGTGTTCCTAAGGCACTAAACCATGAGGGCTTAATGTGCCAATCTAGTGCATTAGAGATCACAAACTCACTGACCAATGCTGACCCTTGAGCCGGTAACTGCACCTAACACAATGCTGGACTGTATCACATTAGCCGGGCAGTTAGTTATAATCATTGCCACTCGGTTGGCAAAGAGAGTACCACTTCGGCTCTAACAATAAAGTGACAGAGACAGGCAAGACAAACAGAAGTGGAGATGAAACAGGGTTCCAGCAGAGAGTGCTTATGTCCACGATGACGATGGTTATATTTTGCATCGGTTTGAGTCATGTGACCTTGGCTGTACAATTATGGTTCTGGGTTCTGCTGCACTGAAAGCAGCTCAATGACATTTTACTACTTTGCTGTGAGTAGACAGGACTCTATTGATTGCCACCAGAACTGTTTGTCGACTGAGTCTTACTGCATTTCATTAGAGTTAAGCGGTTCAATTGCAGTGTAAGATGAGGGGTAGAGAGAATGAAGCCTTATGCAGTCTCTAAAAAATGCAGCACAATGTGGAGACAGTTCAGAAAGAAGAATGAATCTGCATTTCAGTTCAAGTCAAATGTATTTGTGTAGCACATTTCAGGAAAAAGGCAGTTCAAAATGATTGGCATGATAAAACAACATAACACAAGAACCAATTTTGAAACAAGCAACAAACATTACGTTTTGTCAAATGCCTTCATCAAAATCATCAAGAATAATTACCACCAAATATATCAATCAATGTTCCAGTTGTTATTACTTAAGGGAAACTCTAAGCAGGTGCATTTTTGCCTTTATTTACAGGATCTCACTGTTTTGGATGTTTTGGAAGTCTGACTCAGCTCTCCAACTGTTTTAATAATACGTCATGGTCAACAGTGTTGAAAGCTGTGCTGAGGTCCAACAGAACCAGCGCTGTGGTTCTCCCACAGTCCATATTTATGTGGATAGCATTGAACACTTTGACAAGGAAAGTCTTAGTACAGTGGTGAGAATGGGAACTGGACTGAAAGACTTCAAAGCAGTTTGTTATTGTTAAGAAACTATTTAGCTGTTGAACCACAGCTTTTTCAATCATTTTGCTGAGGAATGGAAAGCTGGAAACTGGCCTATAGTTCTGTTATTTATTTATTTTTTTATTAAAGATTATTGGTTTTTTTTATAAAAACGTCTAAGGTACTGCAGTTCCTACCTGCCACAGTTATGGTCAGTATTCATGATTCAACAATAAGAAAGAAAGTCTAGGTAAAAATGGCCTCCATGGGAGGATTCCAAGGCCAAAACCACTGCTGACCAAAAAGCACATAACTTTTCCCAAGCCTTTTGGGAAAATATTCTGTCAACTAGCAAGATGACAAAGTAACTTTCTGGAAGGTGTGTGTCATCACATCTGACCTAAAACTAACAGAGCATTTCAGAAACAGAACACCATACTGACAGTCAACCTTATGCTGATAAACTGAATATCTGCATAGTTTAAGATTAAACTATTTTATTTTTGGGTCGTTGCTTGAACATTTGAGCAGCACGTTCATAAATGATGTAGTCTAAAATATAAATTGGGTCACTAAGTAGCAAAGCTTATGTCTGTCAAACTCTGTGGCAGTCTCGCTTAGTATGAGGTCAATTTATGTATGGTACAGTATTGGATGAAAAGGCAATAGAGGAGAGCTTTTTACTTTCATCCACATGTACTTATATGCCAATAAAGGGCAAGGTAAATACTCAATAGGGCAATGGGGATTTAAGAATGATCTTTAGGCAGGAGGGGAGATCTTTGGGATACAAAATTTCCTTTCAAAGTATTACCATTATGTTGCAATGTCCAATTTTGCTGATTGCTGAACACAAAAGTAATAAAATCAAAGTATAATAAGACACTACTGAATACTAGTACACACAGCAAGTACCTACCGCTGTGTACATACAATGATATATAAGCAACTTAACTGTCCATTTAAAAAATTATACCAAATTGAAGCTACACAGTTTCATTATTTTATACATGAGAAATTCTTGAAAATTAGAACAATATTTTAGAGACCGCAGCTTCAAATAGAATATGTTACAAACCTGGTTTTGTCAAACTATTTCATTAATTGGAGAAAATACAGATTTACCAAATTTTGGTTGACAAATTGATATGTTATAATTATATATCATTGCATCCTCATAGAAGTGGCTGAGGGAAGATACACAATATTACACAAAGAAAAATGTGTCCTTGGCACAAAATGTAAACAACAAGTAAACAGAGCAAAAGAACCTAAAGAAAAGCTATTTCTTTTTCTAATGTCAACATCTTGCTTATTACAAAGAAGAAACTTGAGAAATACTGTTTGTCTGGTAGCAACTATGGAACTTTCAGAAGTTAGAAGTAGAAGTATGCAGATATGCTGGAAAAATATAGAAACTAGAAGAGAAAAACTCACTGTCATGGAGTAGTTTTTGTGGTCTTTGATGAGCGAAATGTGGCCCTTCTCCCAGAGCATCATTCAAAATGGGGCAGAACAACATGAACAACTTCTCTATTGCTTACTGAGATGTCTATTGTTGTTGAAATGATATACAATATAAGAAATATGACTGTACTTTGCAGCCAGCTAATAAGAGAGTTGGCATTTATTTTGCAAATTCAGTTTCAACACTTAACCATATGATTGTAGCTACACAAATAAATGGTTGTATATATTGTCTCAATACTTTCACATTTATTACATATTTTACATCTAATTTTCATATATGTAAAAGGGATGAGAGAGCTAATCCTTTGATAACTTACCTGAGTGTGGGATGAGTGGGTGCTCCGTCTTGTGGCAGGGAGATTCAGGCAGTAGCACCGGCCCTCTCCTACTGGCAACACCACAAGGGCGCAGGACCAACATGCACTGCAACAGCAGCAGTGCATGCTGGATAACAGGGCGTCCCATGGGGGTCTGGGCTTTGCTTTTTTTCTCCTTAGGCCTCAAAGGCCAAGAGCAAGAGGGCACACCTGGTAGGACAGAAGGAGAAAATGACAGATTAAGGTTTAGGGAAAAGTATGATCTGCATACAGTTTCAGTTTGGCCACGATAAATCTTCATCATCTGCTGTATTCCCCAAAGTTTTAGATGAGGAAATGAGAAGCAGCAAAAAGATATATGTTCCAACTGAGAAGCAGAGGTGAGAAGGGGAGCGAATGTGAAAGACGAAAAAGACAATATTCTGCAGATTTTGGCAGCAGTGTGTGAACTTCTCACAGGTACAGAGAGACTTTTCACCTCTCACACTGAGTGCATGAATCAGACATGTTCTACATTACCTCATTCACCTAAAGTGGGCATCCATGTCCGTTAGTGACTGAAATATGCCTCTTTTGACAAAGTTTTTTGTTTCCAGTGAAGTTAAACCTTAACATATTTCTTCAAGGAATGCAGAAGCAGCTCTCTGCATTTTGTGTATTTATGTGTTTTTACATTATTAATAGTTTATTACTTTTTGTGTGCCAGTGAGTAAAACTTGTACGATGTAGAGCTTCACCTGTTTCCCTAAGGGTCAACTGAATGTTTTGGCTGATGTAAATCTGTTCTGTTTTATTCATAGCTAAGCCCTCCAATTACAGAACGTGATTATTATGTTACGCATCAAACAGATTTATGCTGGATAGAAAATTCAGTCGCTGCAAGAAAAACAAAGGCGTTTGCACAGCTCAGTTGTTCATAATTTCTTTCTTTGTGGGGGTGAATTGATGAGCTGTCTAGACCACCTACATCATTAATTTTTAATCATTAATATGATGCTATTACAGGAATGATTCACGCTGCGAGCAGCACAAGCAAGAGAGCTCCACTGACTTTGCATGGCTCATCACTGGCAGCTTTGGTGGTGAAGTGAGTAAAGATAGTGAAGATGATAATGGAAATCATTTGTTTCATTTTTCCCAAAATGTATTCCAGCTGAAATTGAAGAACACTTCTATTTTCTTTATTTTATGTGAACTGTTTGTTTCATTTATTATGCTGATAAAAGAAAAAAAAAAACAGAACAACTCTCCCTCCCGGATAGTGTCCATTTAGTGTATATTGTAGGTAGCAAATAATAAAAATAAAAAGGTTCATTTTGTTTTCATGCATGAAGGTAGAAAAACATGAGAAAAATCAGCTTGCTGACAAAAAAAGCAAAAAAAAGCAAAACAAAGCCTCTCTGTAGGCAACGCTCTCTGTACGTAAACCTTGCCTCCACTGTTCCCTGAAGTGTGAATCTTCCTTCAAGCTTGAACTGATGGTGGGGTGCAACATGAGACGTGTTTCTGTTCAAATTCTCAAATAAGATCACAATGGTGAAAGCTTCTTTACATTTTTTTCCTTGAATTTCCTGAAAGGTTCAATTGAGTTCTGTTTGCAGGATCTTGGGGCATATTTCTGTGAGGCACAGGCAGTGGAGATTTAAAAAGCACCTGTCATCTGCAGAATAGAAAGCAACACCCAGGCAGTTTTTTCACTAAAGCCTATTTCCTTTTTGTCTTGGTGGTTCTCACATCAGCTTCTTCAGTCCTTTTCTTTCATTTTAGTCATTTCAAAGTCCATTTCCCTCTCTTGTTAGTTGTCTTTGCAGTCTATAACAACATTTTCCTCAACAAAATCCCATCTTACTCTCTAGACTTCCAGGACTTTCTTCCAACTGTACACTCCTAATGTTTTATGTCTGCATTTGCTTAAAGAAAATATTTCACAATCTGCAGGACAAAGAGGTGAGGCTAACTAAGGAAATTAGATAAAATGAGTGTTTATGTGGAACAGAGATTTAGTTTCTTGTATTTGCAGGAATTTGTGTAAGTGAATGTGCAAGCACAAGCGGCTTTCACACATGCAATGAGTTAGCAGAAAGAAGCTTAAGCTCAGATCAGCATGTAGAAAAACCGTTTTAAATCTTTCTCTCAAAAAACATACGTTTTCAAGCGTTTCTCAGCACATGTATTATTGACTAGAAAGAGTCACCATGAGATTACAAAATAATGGCCTGAGGACTAAGAATGCACCATGACACTGACTATCAATCAGAACATGAATGGTCTTTGCAAGACCTTGAAAATGTTTTCTGGTGTACATCAAAAACACAGTGCAATCTGCATAGATCTTTAGTTAATTTGAAGTAAAATCAGAGTTGTTCATTAATATGGAGGCAACATTGGTCGCTGCTTTTCTCAAGCCAAGGTTACAACATTAACCTTAAACTGGGTTTAAATTCATCCAACTAACTCATTATGATGCACTCAGTGGCACGGCCGTCTGCTGGGGCAGAATGTAAACTGACACCAACTAAAAGAATTTTAACAAGACATCTGTACCCCAAAAATGCGAGGCAATTATATGCTCAATTAGATACCAAGTTTGTTATGCACTTGTCTACCCACTGGTGGGGTGCTCTCGCATAGGGAGAAACACGCAGACCTCCAAAATGCACAAACCTTTAACGTGTTCTCCAAACTTTTGAGCTTGGACACCAAACCGGGTTTTAGATTTTTTTTAGGTTGTGTTTTTAATGAAAAATGTATTTGGCAATAGAAGGTGAGTAGAGGAGGGGCAAGAAGGAAGACAATATGCAAGTTGGACTAAATAGTGTTTATAATATATCAAGTCCTTATTATTAAGTAGCTTTTTTTTTGCAATGTTTCTTGTTGTATTTTGATTAATTTCCCTTGGTGATAAGTTCCAAGTTCAAATCTTTTCTTCCTCGTGATGCAATATTATATAGCATCCTGGACACCAAAGGAAAGTCTTATTTCAGCATATAAACATTTAGGTAGACAGATAAGACATCATATTTATATTTAGGTCTTCCTTGTTGGTTATTTTATCACAAAGAAGTGTACAAAGTGTTGCAATTTACACAGCAGTCCCAATTCTCAAAAGTCTAAGGAAAGTATCCAAGTCAAAACATTTTCTTACACTAAATGCTGAAGATTTACTTTTTCTTAGTGACCAATTGTAAAAATGCTTTTATGATATTTTGTGTTTTTTAAATTATAGATACACTACACAACTTTCAAATCCTTCACATGCTAATTAAAATCTTAGTATTGACAATAACACACTGGTTTCAGCTGTTTTCTGTCCACAACTGAAAGATGTAAGGTGACATACTTAAGAATTTTACCAGCTGAAGGGTCACAATTTACAGGATCTATCAAGCCAATTACAACCAACTCATGAACTCATCTAATTTCATTAAACTATTGCAAATGTGACAGTTTATAGGAGTAAACTGTCAGTAAAGAAAAATAACAGAAATTAAAGACAAAAATATTTTCAGAATTTAGACAGAAACATCTACAGTATATCTCTCCCCTCTGCCTCTACTTTTTTTTGCTGCCCAGTATTAGCACAAGAAACAGCCAAAAAGGAAAAAGACCATCATAAGGGGAAACAACTAAGACATCTAAAGGCCTTTTATAAGTCATACATTTCAAAAATAAGCCTTTGGGAGGCCCACGGATGGCATGATTTATGCGCTCATATGTGTTTGCATCATATTTTGTAATGTACGTAACACAACACAAACTGCAATAGTTACACAACGAATCATCTGACTTGTTGCATCATTGCCATACAGAGATATCTAGTACATCCTCTTGTTTTAACTCACCACACGCCTCCAACCAGTCCTGTGGGAAAGAACAGAGAGAGATTTCTGTGCTGTTTGGTGATTTAACGCTAAATCATCTCTGGGGAATTTGAACAGGCCTCCATTTTTTCTTACTTCTGCTCACTTTCTCACATGTGAACGAATGGGCACCGCAAGTGCATTTATGGTAAACACTGTAATATCACCCAGGGACTTTTTTTTTTTTTCTTTTTTTTCTCCGAAGAGTTTTTGCGATTTTTTTCCACAGTAGGCAGACAGGAAAGAGGGTGAGGAGAGGGGGGAAGACATGCGGTAAAGGTCGTCGAGACCGGGAGTCGAACCCGCGACGTCCGCGTCGAGGACTAAGGCCTCCAAACGTGGGGCGTGCTAGCCCCCTGCGCCACCACAGCACGCCCGCCCAGGGACTTTTTGATGGAAAACATTCACATACTGCCAAGGCACAGAACAGCAGTGCCACAAGCCACGTATAAAAACAATTACATAGCAAAGGGTGTTGTCATATACAGTCATTTTCAATAAGGGAGAGTATTTTTGAAAAGCTAATTCATTTCAATAAATCAGTTCACTAAGGTAAACACATTAGTCATTACACAACTACATGGCTGTGAATTATAACTTTACGCTTGCAGCTAAGGAAAACATGACATTTAAGATTAGAAGATTACACCAGAGCAATAAAAAATATATTTAATAAAGAAATGTGGGCCTAATGAAAAGTATATTTAATACCTGGTGGTATTAAATGTACCATATAAATGGTCATTATTTTCAACAGGTACTTTACATCTGACAAAAGCTTTGGAATCATATTCTAATTTATTTAATATGAATGTATAACAGTTCAGTTTAACTTTGAAAGAAGATAGAATTTCCTAATTACATATGTTTTTAAAGATTTTTTGGTTTTAGGGGCCTTTATTTGACAAGGATCAGACAGGAAGGCAGGATGAGAGCAAGGAGAAAGGCCATCAAGCTGGGACTTGAACCTGAGGTGCCCTGTACATGGGTCGCATGCTTTACACCTGTACCACCGCTGCACCCAGTAGATGAGATTTCTAAAGAATTTTATGTGAGAATTGGTTTCTTATTGCTGCACCAGCAGAATAGTGATGTTCCCATTTCTCCTTGATTGATGACTGTTCCTGAAACAGCAGCTGGAGAGGCTGTCATTTTCTTAGCCCTCAGGTTACACTTTACAGAATACCTACAACTGAGCTTCCTTTTTGCCATAGAGGTTATTAGGACTGTATCCAACCAGTGATAATGATAGAAGATGGATAAAACGACCTGCGGGTTAAAGGTGGGGGTAGGGCTGGGTGGGGACAAGGAGTGACTTTGATCGAAATCATGTCTTCAATGAAAAATAAATCTATAGCCAACCACTAATTGCTTAAATTTATGAGTTTTTGAGAAATGTCTGTTTATTAGTAAATGAAAATCCTAGTAACTGAACCAAAAACTTACCATTGCAAACATGATCAATAAGTTTCCTCCTAACACACCTAATCCACTGGGTTTACTACATTCATTTTCCTGAAAACTTTTACCAAAAACTCTAGACTTTTCCTTTCTTTTAACTTTCAATGTTTGGCCTTCAAATATAATTGTATCACTTAAGCTATTCATTTAAATTCACATACTCTAATGAAATATGCAAGTTCAAATTTCCTGCTTGTAGGCACACTAGAAAAAAAATCCAGGAGTGCAGTATGAAAAGTTGGCACTAATTCTACATAATACAAACTAGGGCTGCATGATATTAGAAATAAATGTGTGTGTGTTTTTTTTTTTATGGATACAATTGTTGAATTCTGCAATGACAATATCCAGTGGCTTCTCACGCTTCACATTGCTTCCAGATCTCTTTGCGATCCTAAGCAGACACTTTTAACTGCGACAGGTGTGAGAATCCAGCCAAGCAGGTAGAATGTTTTATTGGTATGAAAACTGCATATTCATGACAGGTTGAGTACAACAACCAACAAATACTGGATTCTAATTAAACTTTTGCATACTCATAGAATGACAATATACTTTTGTACTGACCAACACTTGGTTTTAGAATGTTAACAACATTCACATACAGATATAGAGGGGCAAATCTCATAGAGTCCAAACTCTGGCATAACACAGAGTTTATTCTGCACACAAATATGGAGGAGAGTCACTGGAAGCACAGGAGGTATCCAGCTAGATGCTTGTCATTGTTTTGCAAGAGGCTCACATGTTACTGGTACATGCATCCTGTCTCGCCTGCGTTGTCCTGTTGCAGCCTTTTCTGAGCCTGCATGATGTCTGAAGTGGTTGAAAGGTGCTTCCTTCCAGGAAGAAAGAGCTCAAAGCTTCTGTGTGCAGCATCACTCGCACAAAGCGACTCACTCATCACAAATCCATCCAATAACAATGTTAGGGCAGTTTTTCTGAGCTATGGCATTTTATTTTAAACTCAGACTGAACCAAGTTAAGTGTCCAGTGAGCATTTATTCTTACTTGAAAGGGTAAGCTAATTTACCTAATCTTGAAGTCAATAGTAGCATTGCGTATTACTGTATCAAATTCTTCCACCGTCTCTGTGAATGTTAAGACCTCAATTGAAGTCTTTATGTTTTGTAAATGTATCTTTTTTTGTGCTTGACAGCCTTGAAATTAATTCATTTTAAAAGACATTTCAGTAACATCAAATCATGACAAATTTAGTTTTAAATGAACAGTGCAACACAGGTCACACTCCCAGGTCAAGTGGGGGGTGTCAGTTAACTAATCTATTGAATTCTACCTGCAGTAACGAGTGGAGAGAGGTCATATCAACACCGCCATTGATTTTGTCTTAGAGGGACTTCATGATGGTTGAATTGCACCATACATAATGAATAGGCTCACAAATACACTAAATCCTGCCTTTGTATTCGTGACAATAACACGTAAATGGACACGCACACACACATGCATCAGGCTCCCATGCAACAACCACAATTGTCAAGTGTGAGTGATGCAGCAATGATCCATCTGTCCAAACAGTCAGGGGAGTGTGAGATGGGGGTCACACAACAGTGCTGATAGATGCTTTTTCCTCTTCCTGAATTTTCTCTGTGGCCAGACAGATCATGCACATTCATATCGAAATTCACCCAGACTTTGTTCGAGACCAGAACACACAACGACACGATCTGCTTCACAAGGAGGTGTGTTTGGGCTGCAACTGATCAGGTTTACCTGTTTATCACTCCTGTCCGCCATTCAAGTTAATGTTTATTTTGTCTCGCTGTTATAATTTATAAAATTATTTTTATATATATTTTTATCTGATAAAGGACATGAATATATAACATTGCAGATGTCACATTTTTCAATTATTTATACCTAAACGTATTTATAAAATATTGGTCAAGTCAACTGTCCGGCTGAGTTAGATGGCCACTGGCTACCAAAAAAATAAATAAAAATCCTGCAGAGGAACAAAACAGCTGTCTCACTTACAGAGAGGCGGCTGAGGTGCCTGACTGCAGCATAAAACACCACAAGATTGACAGAGAAGTCTGATTTTTGTGCGCCTCTCACGTTCGCAAGAACTAATTCTGTGCCATGTGGTGAAATCTTTCAGTCTGTTAATGTTATCTGTCCCTCATCCCTCACTGTCTACCTTTATTGACCTTCTCCCCTCAATGTTTATGCCTCTAGTGCACCTTAGTCTGTTGGGTGTCACAAAGGCTCAGTGAAGTTGAGTGGAGTGATGATTTTGTCATCAAAGGCTCATCGCCACCCAGCAGGACCATTTCCGCTCGGTAACCCCCAGATCAGAGGGCAGATTTATTCCAAGGGAAGAAATGTTTGCGTCTCTAAAAACGCGGAATTGAAAAGTGCATTCGAATCTGATGGCTTGTTTGTTTCAAAACCTTATCTGCAGTGCACAGTGTGGCCTTTGGTGCACAAATCAAAGGTGCACATATACGGCCTTTCACTTTCTATGTCTTTCTTTTTTTTTTTTCTCAGTTCCAGAATGTATTTCACAATGTGGTTTCCTGATTCTTGGTTGAGCTTTTTCTTTAGTGACTACTAATTTCTGTCCTTGTCGAGAATAAGTGATAAAACAATATTATTAACAGAAATGTTGATCATCCTTAAGTGCTACATATTTTTAAGGTTCATTGCTAGTTAGCAATACTGTATCATATTGAATATGTTTTTTTTTTTCTGTTGTTGACATTCTATTTCATAAATACAAATATAAATGTTGTGATAGTTTCAATGGCGAACACTTCATGCCATTTTAAATTCAAAATTAAAAGAGGAACTTGATTTTCTCCTGAATGTTGCCTCTTGGTAACATTGCACCATTGTGAAACAACTCCAACTCTTTGAAACAGATGTCATTCATCATAGTTTTGTTTTGATTTTTAAAATCTAACAAAGATAAATTTGATTGATGTTCAAGTTAAGATTATTCCTATGCTTCTTATGCCATAGTGCCCTATTGCAGTGAACCTTGCCTGTATTGTTTGCTTATACCATGTTTCATACACAATTTTCTCTGTTCACAAAAAAATTCTGACTCAACAAGGTATAAAATCAGATTCCCCATCCATCTTATGCTGTACTACAGATAACTGTGTTTGTGCTGTCTCTCTTGTTGTCCACATCCTCATTATGATTCTTGCTCATATCCTCATTAATCTTCCTTTCTCCTAGAAAGTGTTTTTGCAGGTAATCATTGTCACAACTACTTTGACTCAGTGTTACTATACTTTGCTATATTTATTAATATAACAAGAAAAGGCTCAATAGTTTCACTCACCTTTGCAGACAAGGAGGTCAGAATTTAGCATTTTCTCTTACAATCTGAGATTATCTGGTCAGAAGTTGTTGTTTCATTGTTTCAGTTTAATGACTAAAGGAGACAGCTCGTTAAACCCCGTACTTATGACTCTGTTTAACATTTTAAAAAGCAACTGATTATTTTCCTTTTATCTTAAATTTTTAATGACCTCACAACTTGATTTTCCTGTTGTTGCTAAGTTTTTTGGATTCCTGAAGCAATGTGTGGTTTTTGACTGTAAAGAGACATAAATTAACCTTACTTACTACTTACCATTTAAAGAAAGAAATAGGATAAATTCCGTTAACTTTCTTCTTCAGCCAATGGAGGAAAAAAAGAAGTTTAATAAACCCCAGACCCTGAGGATCTGAAGCAAAACTTTTCCGCCGGTGATCAGTTTTAACCCTGGCTCTCTTATTTAATTACAGAAGTGTTTGTTTCCTAAAACATCTAATAAAACTTCAACACATTGTCTCGAGGTCAATTTAGGATAATATTACCCTATTTCAGTTTGTCCTTTTTGGGGTTTTTTTCAGTCTAAGGAGCACAATAATTCCCAAACTATACAAAATTCTTTGTGCTGTATTTTTGGAAGCAGCCTCAGTGACAAGTCTGACCACAACCATAGCTCTGGTCCAGATAAATCTGGGACATAGATCACACACAGTCACACACACTCACTGAATCACACAAACACGTAAAAATACACTGACTCACCCAGCTGTGTTTCTCAAAAGCACACCCAGCAATTTCAACCAAGACCCACCCTGTCTACCAAAGATAGTTCATTTAGCACTCAAGCACATGCTTCATTACACAGTCTGCAAATCCATATATGCAACGCCACCTCCACATGAGACAGGCTGCATTAAAATCCAATTTAGAAGTGTGAGTGACATCATTCTTCACATGAACAAAATTCTTCCAGTGCAAAATTCAAAAATATTTGATGGCAGTTCTAGCTGAAACTGGGTCAAATCTAGTCAATTTTGCTCCCTTTATGATTACTGTAGGCAATTTAAGCAGACACGTAGTTCAAAAGCACAATGTAAAATCTAGAAAGGCGGATTTTCGAGTTCACAGCCAAAGCAGCTCAATTCCAGCTTGAAGTCAGAGTAAAGCAAATTCAGATCACAACCAAGTGCAGGCTGCATTTAATGTTTGTGGTTTGATTATTGTTGTTGAGGAATATTCTTTTTAATAAGAAAGCAGTATGCTGATTTTCCTTTTTACTATACTTAGATAAATAATGCATCACGAGACACAAACACCATCTATGTTTAACGCTTTAAGGTTACATTATGATACCAGGAAAAACATCTAGATTATTTCTATGTCTTAAATAGATTATATAAACTTAATTAAAAGAAAAGTTGTGGATGTTTTGGAACATTTATTTGTCTGAAGGCAACATTCTCATAGCCTGGCTAATGCCTTTCTATGCAAATTTGCTCGATTCTCATCTCCCATCGAGGCTCCGTCTGGGATTTCTCTCATAGAGTTTGATTTCTCAGATTTATTTCGGCAATTCTCTAATTGCAGTGAAGAATGTTTGCTCCACTCCACAGAACACACAATTTCCGGTAAGCTCCATAACATCAAACTGGCGTAAATACATACGTTACAGCCAAACGTTAGCGCAAGGGTAAAAATTTAAATCAGAATCCACGCCTCTGGCAAGCCATCAGTTCTCAATGGCTGAGAGTCCAGATCCTCTGAACGAAGCAAAGCATATGACAACAGACTGGTTTGTATCAGGCTGCAACATTGTACTCTAAGTTACAATTTACATTAATTTAAGGTTAATACCGTAATAAAAACACTCTTGAAAGTGAGCATCACTTTTTCTCCTTTTAAAGAATACACACTGCTTTTTCCTATTCTGTGCTGCATTAGAGATTCAGTTCTCCATACCTTTACCCTCACTTCCCTCCCATTATCACAGCTCTCATCTTAATCACTGTTCTTTTATGGGGTTTTTTCATCGCCACTGTGCTCAACTGAAAGTGTGATTTCAATCCTCTTGTTACTTAAAATGATAAAGAATGAGGCTGAATTTATTGAGTATATTGAAAAAAAAATGTGGAAATTAGAAAAAAAAACAAAACAAGAAAGATAAAGTTCAGAGGAAATTTATTTATCCAGCCCATTCTTTCATGAGGCAATGCAGTGCTTTACGGTACATCAAAGGAAAGACAAGAAGAAAATAGCAAAGACATTTAAGTATTTGCGTAAAAGAGAGCTTCATATAAATATAAAAGCATCGCATTAAAGTAGCAGATGATAAAATATAGATAATAAAGAAAAATTTAAATGAGTTTAATTTTAAATGTTGCTCTAGATTAGATAAAGAGACAGACAAAAAAATAAAAGCAATTAACATTTTATGATCTTTACAACTGTGTTTTGTTTTGGGCGCAGTGTTCAGTTATAGACATCTTAATTACAAAGAAGTAGACACTAAGGTGAGTAAATTTTAACAACGTACATTCCTCATAAAAAGAAAAGAAAATACTCAGTTAAATGCAGCACATCAAAACAATATCAGCTACCTACAATAGAAAAAAAGAGGATCTATGTACAGGACACACTCTCCATTGCTGTACTAATTATTATTATTCACAATCCTCTGAACTTGTCTAATTTATGATGACCTGTCTGCTGCTATTGCTGAGAGATGTCTGTATAAAATGATCCATCAAAAAAAAAAAAAAAAATATGTGTCTGACCCTGGCACTGATAGTCTGTTGAGACAGTGGCTCTGACACATCGTCCAGACCCCGAGGCGACTGTCTGAGCTGCTCAAAGTGTCAAGAAAATGGTGTTCGCAGGGAAGAAGTTGTCACAACTACAGAGCAGCGTTAGTCTTTTAAACCTAAGTGACAAAACCCAGAGTTTGTCACTACGGTCTCAAGACTACATCTCACTGAGGGCTGGATGGATTTTAAGCCAACACAGATATATAATCTGTAGGCTGATACCCGAATGTGACAATAAATGCAACTGTCCTGAGGAATTTTGACAATTTCACGTCATTTTCCCAATTTCTATCCACTGCAGTATTGCACTGGCATCAAGTATTTCTCACACCTCAGACCCTTTGTTCTGTCTGTACTTGATTACTGAGGCTGATCCATATAAAGAGGAGCTCTTTCATCTAATTCTCTCTTCAAGACTCAGAGAAATAATTCTCCATACATGAAACAAATACAAACCTGCAAACGAATCTGTAATTGTTCTGATTAAAAGCATGAAGTCTTTCATGGAGGAATGGTGACACTTTTAATGCTTTAATTACATGGTTAGTTAATGGGTAGTCCGCTGTCTCGCTGGACGCAAAATTATACTATCTGTGTCTACAGCTGTGAACGCATGCAAAGTCTTTACATTCAGAAAACAAACACAAGTGAACATGTGAAGCGAAGCAGAGTAAATGTGCTCACTGCTCCTCCAACATCAAGGCTACCAACTAACCACAGTCCCAACTCATTGATCTGCACTGACAAAAGGTCACAAAAATGCTACCTTGATGTTTGCCTGACTACAAATGAAAAGAAAATTACAGTCACCCAAGGGTAAATTCTTCGTGTTCAGCTGAAAGTATGAAATCAGAGCACAGATGTGATTTTTTTTTGACTAAAGGAGACTGCAGTTTCAAATCATCCAATTACTAATATCGCAATCAATCATAAGCTTTCGCAATGTCATGGTATGAGTTGAGGAATGATGGATGAAATCTTTTCCAGATTGTACAGGGACGGCTGGGTCCCTTTGGTCGCGCTAACTGTGAATAATCAGCAGGTTTTTTTTTAACAGTTTGCAGTCAGAGTTTCTTGGACAAATGTGCAAATGAAATACTAAACTTATCCCTACCAAATAAATAGCTTATTCCTGTGTTACATTTAAGCAGAATTTAGAGCACGCTGGTGTACAAGCCAAGCCTGATTGACAAACACTAAATGATCAGCTCTCGGGCGCTCAAAGAAGGATCTAAAGTTTCCTATGATTACTGTAAGAAAGTGCATGCAGCTAAGCTATTGGCAAACCGTTCCTGCTTGCTTTTTCTAATAATTTTCAGTTTATATAGAGTTCATCTTTGGGTTTGCACAAATAAAATGCATACACACTCATCTACTCTAACATATTGTTTGTTTTCAGTTAAAATATTTTATCTGATTATTTTCTGTCCTTAATTTTTTTTTCAAACAGACTGAGTAGTGTTCCCAAAGCATTTATAAGAACTATTACCTGCATTTGAACTTTGAACACAACTTTTCACTACATTGGAGCAAGGTGACTAACTTAAAAGAAAAACGTGACAAATATTTAGGTTTAAGCTTACCTTGAATGTTTTTTGCACTTTCTTTCAGTTTTTATAGTGCCGCCACATCTCCTGATGTACAATATGCTTGAAAGGCAAACAAATCTGGTCTACCATAACTTGCTAAGCCCATCTCAAATCAGCTTTGTTTTTCACCATTCGCTTGACATTTTTATTTATCACGTTCAAACCCGAATCACATCATGAATTATCTAGTTTTGAAACTTGCATTCTCCGTGGAACAAAGCATGCTAATGTGTTCTCATTAGCAGAGTATGCAGAGGAAAGAAAGCAGCAAAGCCAACTGTAATTTGCATTGCTTCCTATTGCCTTTTTTAACATGTGTAACCTCAGCAGAATGCAGTGATTAAATAAACTGAGGAAGCAAGTATAGTTAGATCCGTCCCTTCTGTGGGAAATAATTAGTATCAAAAACAACCATTATGTGTTTTATGAAGAGTGAATGTATCAAAAAAAAAAAAGATAAAAGGAGGTTGGGCAAATGTTTCCATTTATTTATTTATTTTTTCAGTAAGATTTTTTAAAATATATATATATCTTCAACTGTTTAAATTGATTGGTTTAAAAAAAACAAATACCGTGCGATCTATTTTCATTACATTCTTGCAATATTTTATTTAGAAAAACATTGATAAATAAACATGTTATATGTTAAAGCTTCTTTTCAAACTGAAATGTATGTTTGTTGCAATCAAAACACCCAATATAACAAACTAAATGGACTGCCAGCTTCTACAACACACTAATTATAAAGCTGAAAACAGCAACATGAACCTATCTGGCTGAAAAAGAAAACAACAAAAAAAAAACACTATACACACATGCACTTTGCTTCACCTCAGGGACCTACAGAGAGGAAGCCATAAGGAAGCTGCCTTGAGATTAGTCATATTTGTACATCTGAAGAAATGTGACCCAAGTGATAGTAAATTAGTACTTGGTTCCTCTGGAACCAATTAATTACCCAACTCTGTGTGAGAGAGAGGCTGGCCTTTGTATCTGTCCTGTTAAAAATCACAGACGAGCACAACAGTATTAAAATGGCAGCAGTTTTTCCACACAGAAAAGCAGAGGTAGTTGTTGTGTGTTTGTGTGATGCATGTGCCTGCTTGCCCAGGTCTCCGCCCCTCTGAACTCGTCTCCCGAGGGTGAGCTGGAACAACAGAGGAGCAGAATCGGAGACGGAGCCTGCAGGCATCCGATGCGATCATGTCTCTGCTAGACGAAGCAAGAAACCTATCTCCCTCTTACCCTACTCTTTCTTTCTTTTACTCTGTGCCACTGAGATATATGAAAGGTTGTATTTCATCGAGAGCTGAATGGACTAGTCCACTTTGACAGTTAGCCTTCTCAAAAATAGAGACACCAGAGATTTCTAGCCACTCTCAGAACACAACCAGTAACCCTAGCCCCAGGCAGCTGTATGAAAAATAAAACTTCAACCTCACTACAGTATTTTCATTTTGTTTTTCAGTTTACTTCTACTGAAGGAGAGCCATTGAGGAACAGCTTTTCTTACGTGACATACAAATGATGAAGTTAGCAGTCATGCACTCAGAAAGTAGACGTTTGACTACCTAAGGACTACGTTTGCTCTGAATACCTTTTGTACTGTTATGTAACAATCAAAATAGATGTTGGCTCCTAAAGAAACATGAACAAATATTTTGCAATGAGCCGGGGAGTACAATTGATGACGTGTTGCATTGGCGGTTCCAGGTGGTCGTTAACCGAATGAAAGGACATGCTCGACACCAGTCTGGTGGTGATTTGTAAAGGGACTTTTAACAACCAGTCCTAGCAAGTTTACCTCTTTCAATGGAAAAGGCATGTAAAGAGAATGAAATGGTAAATGGACTGGACTTATATAGCGCTTTTCCAATCATTTCGACCACTCACACGAGTCACATTCACCCATTTGCACTCACAAATGTTCACCCCTTTATACGTGGATCAGTAGGCAGTTTGGGGTTAAGTGATTTGCCCAGGAGCACATCGACATGTGGCAGGACAAAGCTGGAATCGAATCTACAACCTTCCAAGCACAAGACGACTACCCACAGAGCCACAGTCGCCCCAAAAAATGGTAAACGATCTGCACTTGTATAGCGCTTTACCAAGTCCAGAAGACTCCAAAGCACTTCACAGTACATTGAGTTAATCACTCATTTTAACGTGTTTTATACGCAATTATTATTTTTTTAATTTTTTAATTTTTTAAGTCCCAAGCTTAGTAAATAAGTATTTAGATTTCCAACCACTTATCTTGACCTACTGCCAAGCTTATTTGCAGTCTCTAAAGATGTCGGTGAACTAAACAAATTAGCTTTACTGTTTCTATGAAAAGGGATCCTTCTTACTATATTGATATGGATTGGATGATTGGGATCTTATCACGGTAACATTGCATTTACTTCTGTATAATTCAGTCTTCCCCCTGTTAAGAAAAAGTGATTGATTTTAATGCTTAATACAGTTGGTCTTGCGACATGTGTAAAGGGATGGCCAACGCTCTTGTTTGGAACAGTTTTCTGTTGAGCATGGGGAAGCAGGGCCTTTTTCCTCCCCCGCTGACACACAGAGCAATAAAATTTACAGGCCGATAGGGGTTAGAGACTTCTTGGCGCCTCGGCCCGTATCAGGCGGAGATGAGCGCGAAGTGGTCCGCCCTTTGACTTAGATAAAAAGCAGACACCTTTGCCATAATGAGGGGAGTTTCCAAGTTTTTCTGAGTCCCTGAGGGAGTTTCTAATTGGTCAAAGAACGGAACGCCTTGACTGCATACATTAAATAGGGAAACACCTATTTGGTATAAAATTACGTACACGGAGCACGCCGAGAGAGAGCGGCCGCTATTTTTTGCCTTTTTGTATTTGTTTTGTGTTTGTCTGTCTTCCCCCTTGTGTGTCTTTATTTTTTATGAGAAAATGCATATCTCTGTTCCTCTGCAGCTTTGTTGTTCATTGCTTTGTATGAATTAAACTCTGTGATCTGTGACGTCAACACGCTTTGTTGTTGTTTCGTTTTAGCAGCACGCCGTCGCTGCACGTCGCCCACGGAGAACGTCACTCGCCGGTCCCGGGCAAAATTAAAAGAGGAAGAAGGAGCCAAACGTTTTGTCCAAAGCTAGCATTAAATGATCCTCTTTTTAATACCCCACAAGAGACAGCTAGACATTTAAGAATGAACTAGATGTGCATCCACATTATGGTGCTTTTATTTTCTTCTAAAAAGTAACTGCTGCTTGTTTAAGCATTGCGTCTATAAAATGGTGAAAACATTCATCAAACACCTTGACATGTTCAATAACCTCGGTTTATCCTCTTATCTCTGTCCTCCACTTATGCATTTATTACTTTTTTGAAAATAGCTATTACACTTAATACCATGCTTCTTTGTGAAGGATGGATACAAATCACTCTCTATTCATGAAGTGTTGAGGATGACACATGCAGAAGTCACATCCAGAATTGTCACTGCAAGGTAAAGAACCTTAAGACCTCACAGTCATTATTTAACACACGTCAATAGATGTCATTAACCACATGCTTGCAGGTTCTAGAGCCTAACGACCAGGTTGTCCTTCACTGTGTGGTCATTAACTACTGTCACAAAGCCTTTTGTGGAGGTAAATTTCTCCAACAAATTCCTTTTCTATCATCATGAAAAGCAGTGAATTAGAGCGCAAGTTGACAAAACACTACACCAGAAATGCTGGACTAATGAGGGTTCAGTCATCATTAACAAACACAAGTGGCGATGGAGGCAATTTTAACAATTACCAAACAAACTTTGAGGGTTACTGTACATTTACTTCCAGTGTCGCGCCAGAGTGAATGTTTACAGCAACTTCCTTCAGAGTGAGCTGATATTCATTGCTAATAAAAATAGTTTGAGATCAAACTTGTATCTTTACTGCAAGTATTGCTATAATATAATAATTTTTAAAAAAACAAATATTATCAATGTGATTTTATTGCAAAATGCAAAACATTTTCTAGTGTGAGGTTTTGACAATCACTCTGCTCGGACAAATATAATAAACCACCTCAGATTAGATTTCCCCATTTATCCTCCTCGATGAGAAAGTATTATGTAGATAATATTTTTAATTAACAATGACTTAGGAAAGAAGAGAAATAGCATAAATTATCCAGAATTATTTATGTGTTTTATGTATTTATGTTTATGTCATTCTTTGACCTTCATGTTGTGAGTCACTCACTTTTACAAAGTTTATTACAGGCCTGGTTGGTGTGACACCCTAATATCATTACTGGCCTCTGTAACTTCCTCTTTAACTTCCAGGATACATGCCTGTTCAGCAGTTTTAAGGAGCCATTTAATATAAACTTTGATATTCACGCATTAATATGACATACTAAATTAAAACTCACTTAAGAGCTAAACACAGCGAGTCTGACGCACATTAATAAATATCATTACTAATTCAAAAACTCTTGTTCTGTTTCGTGCCAAAATACGATTAGCTTGGATACGACACAAAGTGCGTCATGATGTGAAGTCGTACAGCCTGTAGAATTACAGAGTAGGGCTGCATGATATCAGAAAATCTTGCGATGGCAATGATATTGGTAAATATTGCTGTGAAGATATCAGGTGTAATATATGCCTGTTTTCTTCTTTCCTCTATAATCTGTTCTTCCCACTCTTTGTGACCATTGTTATTTGTGCTTGGTGTGAGTTTTTTCTGCCTTGTGACTCTGTTCTACTGCCTAAATATTGCACTAGCATTTTTAAAGGTAACATAGCACGTCAAATACGGCAGACAATTTTGAGTTTTTGTCAAACAATATCATATTACAGTAATGTTTGACTGTCCAATGTGTTTTTGTAAACACTGGAGTGTGTGTAGTCTTTAGTGTCTAGTGAACTCTGCTTGTCTTTATTTTGCTATACTTAATAATCCTGGGAGCATCTTTGGCTGAAAGCTTACAGCTTTATACACAAATTCTGTAAGCAACCTCAGTTATCACATAATTAAGTTTAAGTCCACGTTTTTAATGTATGTTGGAATATGTAAAACCAAATTGTTATGTGGGTCTAAATATAAACAAATTTTATTTCTTTCTCTTTCTCAGCTAGAATGATAATCTGGCCATCTAGGAATGAAAATGCAGTGCTCTGTCCACACAGTCTGCAAAGTTTACTACATTCCTACTGGTGTGCTTGATATCAAAGCCTGTGTGATTTTTTTAAATTTATTTGTGCCTGACCAATAGGGTCCACTTGGACTCTCTTGAGATGACCATGTGCAACTGCAAAGTTTTTAACTGCAGTAGCTGCATGTGCCGGGAGAAACAACACAAAGATTCTTTTTTTTTTAAAGAAATAATGTGTGCATTGTAAGGTTTACACTGTATGGAGTCTGACTTACCTGGAGATCACAGTACATATGCTTCAGTATCAGATGCATAGAGTGGCAGTGCTGGAACATTATTTATTTATCTTCACAGCATATTACCTCATCTGATTTTGTATTATTATTATAGTCACTAGGTTTTACTGCTATTATTTTGGATCTGTAAGACTGCTCCAATTCTAAAGAGAAAACTTTGTGAAGTATCTTTCACATCAACATGTGGCATTAGATAGACAGATGTGCAGGAAGAATGTATAAAATCAGGTCACAGTTTTTAATGGGATCTGTTTTTGAAATTCATGTTCAGATTTTGACAATATTGATGCACATGTCAGATTTATCAGCTCAGATTTGTCCTCAACATTCACCATATTCAACCAGGTGCATTTACATTAAACACAGCAAATCATGCACCACAGAATGGGCTTTGAGTACATTTTAATGGGAACGTATGGCCCCTTGCAGTGCAATGGAAACTGCTGACGACGCTTTTTGTAGTATGCTCATATTACTAAGGATTGAACTCCATATATCTTATTAACAATGGATTTTTTTGCAGATAAAGGAAAAAAATAAAAACACTAGGGAGCTGTGCTGAATTAATTTAGCATTCCATTTTCTGTTTTTGAGGAAAAAGGAAAGAACGCATGACTACACACACAGGTGAGTCTGAGAAATCACTGCAGAAGTATGTAATTAGGCTAAGAAATGCATAAAGAGCACAATTTATGAAGGTGCTTGTTGAGGCTAGATACACAGGATGTCAGTTGGTCAGTGTAATGCATTTTGCCATTACTGTATGCAATATTTTAGAAACGATAACTTAACTTACTGCATTATCTGAGAGTGTTGCAAGACAATAAGCAACATTAAAAGATCCAAACCATAAAGAAGCTTCTACTTTAAGGTTAACAATGGTAGGAGTTCATCCTGTAACTGGTGGGTTGCCAGTTTGAATCCCTGGTCAGTCGTTGTGTCCTTAAACAAGAGATTTCACCCACCTTCCCTGCTAGTGGTGTTCAGAGGGCCTTGTAAGAGTAACTGAAAATTGGACATAGATAAAGCTTATCAAGATGCATCTTATTGTCCAGCCAACAAAAAAGTCAGAAATCTGTTGCCATTAATTGTCACTGCAAGGCATGTAAAAGTGGGCCTTTGTTACTTTCTGAAAGCCAAAACTAATTTAGTGCTTAATTCAGTCCAAGCATAAATGACGGAAAGAGAGCTGACCTCTCCAGGAGGACAATAAGCCCTGTCTTTCTACAAAATAAGGAGCACATCCACATAAAAAGCCAAAGTAGACTAAGCTTTGTGAAAATTCCTCACGACTTAATTTAACAGCACCAGTGAGCAACCACAAACCAATGAAGTTGCAGATGACTACATCAACACGGCCTGGAAAAGATATTCTCATATGAAAATTTTTCCCTTTTGACACATTAAACAACACAAGCTAAATTTAACAAACAAAAAATAATCTAAGTGGGGTGTGCCGTGGTGGCGTAGGGGATAGCGTGACCCATGTTTGGAGGCCCTGAGTCCTCGACGCGGCCGTCGCTGGTTCGACTCCCGGACCCGACGATATTTGCCGCATGTCTTCCCCTTTCCTGTCAGCCTACTTTCATACAAGGGACACTAGAGCCCACAAAAGACCTCCTGGAGGGGTAAAAAAAAAAAATCTAAGTGATCTTTTCATGGTGTGTTTTTACTCCATGATGTTTTGAAAAGGATACAAAATTATGCCTTATAACCAAGACGATTGTCTTTTTTGTTAATCTCCACACTTGTTTCAGCAGCTATAAATATAAATTTTAAGGTTCTACTTTACAAACAATTGTTAATATCTGAGGATGCCACACTGACAGATAATTGCAAGCCTTCCGGGTGTGTGTCACTTTGCCCCCCAAAACACTGACAACACATAATGAGTTTCCCTTAATTGACCCAAATGAGCCATATAGCAGACAGAAATCACTTTCATAGTGTGTCATCACTTCCCTCTTAAAATAAAAAAAAGAAAGAAATGATGGCTCACAGGAGATTATATGCTACAGAAGTGTGAAGACGCACATCCTGTCTGTCTGCAAGCCTAAAAGGAACATGGGTGATAAAACATGCCATGTTCCAGGACAAATCACACATCAACAAAGTTACAAAGCTGTAAAATGATGCTTAGCAGAAATATCGTTCACATTTTTGGATGGAGAGTGAAACTACAACAGCTGAATGATCAAACACTTAACAAGCAGATGGTCTCTGATTGTTACAGGAACGTATGTGTCGGAAATATAGAGCAAAATTGTGGTTTAGAACTACAAATTTAATGCAGAATTTCTTGATTGCAAGTATCCCATATTTGGGCGGCTATCAATCCTCTGAGTCTTCAAAGCTTGAGGCTTTTCTGCAAGTTGATAAGGTTGAGCCAGAAGCTTTGCACTTATAAACTTACATAAACTTAATGTAGAACACAATTCAAACATATCAGTGGCAAAAATAAGCATAGAACCTGTCAACATTTTTCTAAATAAATGTATTTAAAAGTTTAATTATTTGTGTGGTTGAATGGGTATAAAATCATACCTGAGCAATCATTCCTATTTCTTCTCTCAGTAAATGAGTGTGTTTTTTTTCCCCAACAGATCTTTTACAAATTCACTGAGCAAAACTATGGAGTTCATCTCAGAGTACAGAAACAAAAATATATCAACATCAACTTTCCAGCTCCACAGATTAAGGTAGACACAAGAAGGCAAGGCATCTGTCCATAGCTATGAGAGGTCTAATTTCGGCTCACAGCTAAATATATATTACAGTGCAACACTGCTCCTCTGAACTGTGGTTTCGTGATACCTTTGATGGCTCAACATCAAAGCCAGATCTCACCACTTTTAACTCTAATAAACTAATTCATATTCTGTGTTTGGGTTCAGCCGAGATGAAAAAAGTAAGCTTGCCCTGACAATGCATATTCATTGGGTGACCGTACAGAGACACAGACATGCGCTAACAACACTCAAGAGGCTAACAAGACATTGAGCTCTTAAGACTGAATGAAATTTCCCCCGAATTACGGCATATATTAATTCAGAAAGACCTTCCTGTGTAATTATGATAGCAATTACAGGTTGTGGTCTTGGTTAATACCCCCTCACTGCTCTAAATCCCCAGGAATCAGTCTCAGGAGCACACCAAGCATTTAATGTGTGGTCTCCACTGTTGTTGACACACCACCCCCTGGGGTCCATCAGGGTTTTATGGTAGGCCCAAAACAGATGTCTCTAAATGTGTTGTGTGTGTTTGCGTGGAGGGGTGTGTGAGTGATTGCTTCACCTCCAGTCTTTGCTTGAAATATATTCACGTCTGCACGGCTGTCTACCTGACCCAGTTGTATCCATTACTGGTGATCTCCCCCTTTTCAGTGTGTACCTGACCCACTTCTATCATGAGCATGGCTCCATTTTTAGTTTGAATTTGTATTAAGAGCTTTTAGTATTTAATTTGAGAATGTTAAACTTTTTTATTTAAAAATGAAAGATTATTGGAGATTTTCTGTGTTTTCTTACATTAAACTTTTAATGTATTGGGCTAACAGCTAACTCTGAAAACATGGATGTACATAAGCTCAATAGATTTTTGTATACTTTTGAAATGCATGTGTAGTTACATATGTAGTAAAATACTACAGCAGAGTTTTTCTGATTTTAAGCCTCCTGTAAGATAAGCAAAGTCCTTTCCGCCAAGATTCAACAAGTTTAGATTGACCTATTGGAGTCGATTGAAAAAAGGGAGAATAATTTAAGTGCACACATCCATGACGTATAACTTCTTATGAGTTTTCAGCTGAATGCTTTTGTGAGTTTTCCTGGATGCCTGCATCCATCAAACTCACCAAACACAGCTTTCTATTCAGCTTAGGGGTAGAAGCAAATGTGTAAATGTCTATAATGATAAATGAATTTCTCTGTATGTCAGTCTACCAGTAATTTATTGAAGGCACTGAGCTGCAAGGCTGAAACTCAGCGAATGAACGTCCTCACCCTGAGCTGCTCTTCAAAGGAGACTAACTAAAAAGGTGGAGCGAGAAAGTCAAGTTTAGGGTCACTTAAAGCAGATTGAAGGAGAGGGGCTGGTAATAATGAATAATAATAATAATAGAGGAGGAAAATATGGAAGGGACGAAAATGGGTGGAGGTTGGATGAGGTGAAAGTGAGCAGTGGTCGAGAGACTGGAGCAGGTTGTACTCAAGAGGAGAGGGGGTGTTAAACAGGTCAGGTAGGAACAAAAGGAGCGATGAGTAAGGAGGAGAATGGAGAGGATTACCAAAATGTGGATTTTAGGGGAAAAGAAAGACAAGCCTAATAGTACTTCAAAAAGTCCTTGGAGTTAAAGAAGTTGGAATGGAGTTGAAGTGTGGTTTGGCTGTGAAGGAAACCCCATGGCATTCCCATATATAACAACCCCCATGCCAAAAAAAGACAATTTCTTCACATTTCTGTAGCCCAGTGTGCTCATGTCATGTGTCAGTGGACCAGTCCTAGAGAGGTAATTGAATCAGGACATGAAAATAACAGCAGGACAGACTTGAGGTAAAATGGCTGGGCGCAGCTGGAAAAGCAACACCCCTTGACACCTTTAAAGTAAAATGAAAGGAAACACCGGGGGGAAACAGCGGCGCCGCAAGCATCTGAGACTGCAGCGTCCAGAGGGCTGACTCTGAGTGGCCTTTCACAAGAGCCACAGCTCCAGGTGCAACACAAAGTGGGTCTGTTTAAAATCCAATCTGATGCCTCGTCTACTTTTCTTTTAAGACTTAAGTGTCTCTGTTTCCAGACAGTCTTTCAGTTTTCTTTAAACGTGACTGTAATCATCTGCAACTGCGTAATATTATGCCAGAACAGGTGAAAAATGATTCAGGTTCACGCTGCCCCCCAAAAAACATGCTCAGTGTGAAATAAACCAACTTGCTCAGGTTTCCCACAAAGCTCAGCATGCTTTTTACAGAAAAATAAAGTTGCAAAGGAAGACGGGGAAATTGATTGAGCGGAGGCACAAAGTGCTCTGTTAGCGGCATGCTTTTAACTGAGCTCATCCAGCAAACTATTCTAAAGGGGAAATTGCCTGTAAAAACTTTCCCCTCTGCTACTGCATACTTCAAGCCACAGCAAGTGTAGGGGTTCTTGGGAGCTTTGCGTAAATAAACCCAAATAAGGTGCAAACAAGCCCAATGGGGAAGGGGAGCGAGGAGGTTGGAACAAAAAATATAAGGTGGCTTAGTGTTTTCTGCAGCTGCCCAAGACTGTTAATGTCTGCACTTTTTCTGTTAGACACAACCCCTTGGGCCAACTCGAACAATTATGTTATTCTTCTGGGGCTTCGAGTGTGGGTGTCTGTGTTGCGAGACTGCGTCTGGAGGTGATAAAACAGCAGTGAGCACATAAATAATGACTTAATGATCCCCTTCACCCTTAGCTATAATGATGACTTTGGAGTTTTCCTACCCGGGACGCCAGTGGGGTGGGCGGGATAATCCACACGTGGCCTCCAGGTGTGCTTTTACTCCAACTCTGCTACCCCTTATAATAAAATCACAAATTTATACATGCTTTGTTGAGTTACTGCTTTTCTTGCTTGTCTGTGCTACATATTTTTCATAAAAGCTTTGCTAGGAAAGCATTCTGTCATGAAGTATAGGTACAAACTTCATGCTAAACCTTTTGTCCTTTCAAGCGAATAATACGCCCGGATAATCTGTATCAATCATCCCATCAATTCATATTCTTTTGCATGACAAGAGTACACAGAAGTGTGCGCGAATGTTTGAGTGACAGGCTGACACCTAATCAAGCTTGCAGCTAAATTATAGTCCAGCCACGGAGGCAGAAATACAATTTCTATAGCTACTCTGTGACATTGCTGCCTTGTAGTTGACACACAAATGCACATTGAAGTTAACAACCTTAACCTTTCTTTTTTCTAATTATGTTCTTTGACTAAATATGGATTCTTTAGAAAAATAATTTTGAAGGAGGTAGCTTTAATTATTTTGTCAACACATATTTTGTAGTTTCTAAAAAGTTAAGTGGAAACTCTTAAAGCCCTCAGGTACCACAGCAGCATTAAAAATTGAGGTAACATACAGTGTCTATTCACTATAATGGAGACTCCTGATTTACAAGTCTAGAAGAAGTGTAAATCAATTACTTTAACAGGTTGAGCTAAATCTATAAAGCCCTGGGTTTTTGAGAAGATGCGAAATTCAACTTTGGGAATGTACTAAACGGGTAAAAAAAAGAAAATACTGGGGAGTATATTATAAGGATTAAAAAAATCCTAATAATAGCTCATGGAACTGAAGGATAAAAACATGAGGAGTTGGTGTGATTGTAGGATTATGCAGATGACAATGACATGTTACTCTAGTACTCATTTTATGGACATTTGTTCCCCAGCCAAAATGACAAACTGCTCCTGTGTCTGAATGAGGCAATAATCTGGGATTTTACCATTTATGGGTAACTTATTACATTCTGTTTCTACCCACTGATCTTTTCAAATTATATTTTGTTATTGGACAAATCAGTACACCAATCTAATCTGTATTTTAACATTTCTGGAAGAAGGGAAAATCAATTAAGTTCCATTTTTATTAGTGCAAAAATGTTTGAAATTCAACAAAAGATTATTAAATTAAGCCTAAATACATGAAAAAACAAAAAAAATGTAACAAATTGTATTGTCAAGTATCAATTTGGTTTGCAGCCATATTATTTTTGCAATGCGGTTAAACTCTGTAAAGTCACGAATTGGGCATACATATAGGCGAATAAAACTTATATTAGAGAGTATTTGATAGGCACATTTTGTAGTGCTCATGCCAGTCCCTGATGCAGAGACCCCATGGCTGAAGAGCCATACTGTCAACACCACAATAACTGCTGTTCATCAAAGATATATAACAATAAATGTATATAAAAAGTATATTTTTTACAATGATGGGAACCTATTTCTATATGAAATGCTTACACAAGTCACTTAAAAGAAAAAAAAGTTTTGAGCTGAAAAGAAGAAATGAATAAACTATAACTCTTCTGTTTTTTTTTTTTAAACCAGCAAAGTCTATAAAGAACCAAACAAAGAGCAGTTGCACAATTACCTCCTGAGAGTCAGCTGCTTCATGGTCCCTTGTATCGGTTTTTGCTTCATATTGTGTGTTGTCTCTCCTTTTTGATGTTTTTCTGAAGTTCACAAAAAGACGCGGGAAAAATCCCCCCTTGCCCTTAACCATAACAGCAAGGGGAATGCTTTTCCTCCTAGAAGGCCCTAAGGGACGACTGTGGAGTACAAAATAGATCAGGATGCTACAGGGCACCGGTTTCATAAGGGCAGAGGTCTATTTTTAATGACAACCAGAGCACGGTAATACCACGCTGTGTGTAGGGCAAACAGAAAGCAGAGGGATGTTCTGCGTAGGAGTTCTTTCCAATACTATGACTGTCTGAAAAGTTCTGCAGAGGTTTTAAGTCAAAACCTCTGCAGAACCTGCAACTGCTGTGCAAGTTTCCTGCAACAACATCCCCTATATAAAACAACTTGTCTTCACTGATCCCAGGTTATCATTAAGGGGTGATAAAGTACCAGTCTTCTTCATTTAGTTCCCTGTTTTCATGATGAAGTTTAAAAAAGAAAGGACATTTATGAGCTTTTTTGAAAATGTGCTTCTCCCTAGCGTACTTGAATCTCCATAACAAGGCAGAGAGAAAGCTGGAGGTCGGTATTTAGGTGAAGAGGCTCAAGCTGGGGTCAACAAGCTGGAGCAAATCCATTATGAGAATGTGAAAGAGGAGACGTTCCTTTCAGTGGAAGTGCGACCCGCTGACCCCCTGAAGTCCTGACACATGTATCCAAGCTGCATGTGAAATAAACAGAACTATTTATGTTGCTTCCTATATGTACACAAAAAAGCCCTTTTTGTAACTGCTGGAACTCACTCTGGTAAGCTTGAGGATTTATTTGCTGATTTCAGTACAGTCACTATCTAGCAGACTCACTTTCTCAGATCTCTGCCAACGCTGGGAGATGCCGCAGGCTGTAAAGCTTCTCCAAACAACATAACAAAACACAATGCACAACTTACGACTGGTACAACCTTGCCTTTTCCTTATTATTTAGAAACAGGAACAATGATAATCTGTTAATAATCAACATGGATCATGACATATGAAATAAAATAACTACAATAAATGTAAATAAAACATGAGTGACTAAGGAAATATTTTTTACGCCAATACAGCTGTCAAAATTATACAAAAGTAAATTTGAGAAACAATATAAATGTATCCTACATTTGCTCATTTTTGGTGACATACTTCAATTGAATAACTCATCTTTAATCAAGATAAAAATGTCATTAAAAATGAGTATTTTATTAGTCTACATTATTTTTTTCTGCATACACGTTCACAAAACTAGTGCTAATATTAGCATTGCAGTACATTTGCACAACTAACTCCCATAGAAAGTTTAAAACTAAAGAAAAGTTGGTGGATTGTTTAAGATTAATTTATAGATTTTAACTTTGTGGCTGTAAAGCGTCTTTCCATAAAGATCTTACATTTTTAATAAGTTAATCTTACAAAATATCTTATTTGAAGATCAGTCATTGGACTGAATATTGATTCAGTTGTTCAAGATTGAAAAACTGAATCTTGCTATATTTTCCCTGTCTTCAAAGTACTACAGTATAGTATTACTGCAATTGCCTGTTAAAAAATAGTTTAATATTCATAAAGGTTTTTTTTTTTTTATAACTTGTATTTCAATTTTTGATTTTTACCCTTTGGAAACCATTTAAATAGATAATTATTGTCACAGGTGTGTCCATATTTCTCCTTTGCTCTATTGATGATAAAGAAAGGCACCAAGGCTGTCACTAACCTGAAAAGCTTAAGCCTCTATGGTGGATGAGTATCTTCAGTAGTTTTCCATATTTTAGTGTGAATGCTGCTTTAATGCTCCCTAAGATAGAGGTCCGTCCAACAATCATTCATGTGCTTTCAGTGTTTGTGAAAGAATTTGTGAAGTGTAAAATTTTGTTTTATACCATTTAGCTGCAGTTTGAGTATTTTAATGTGACCACACTTAGTGGTCTATTCCATTTAAACAATTAAAAAATATATCCTATGAATTATTTTATGAATTCGTGGAACATACATCCTAGATTTAAATAGTTTTTTTTTAAATCTTTGGATAAAAATTGATCAAGAGTGAGATAAACAGCCAATCATACCTATCTCTATCTGTGGGAATGCCAGAAATGATGGCATTTCAGCATCAGGCGATAAACACATCAATACGGTCTAATACAGCCAAAGGGGTATTAAACATCAAAAAGAAAAACAAAAACACATTCAAAGGACTCCAGATGTTCCCAAATGTTAATTGTAACCTCAGACACCTTAAACCACAGGCCATCTCTTCCGTGTTTCAGTGAAATAACAGGGGAAGTGAGATAATGCCATGCCTTTACAAAAAATAGGTCTTACAAAGTAACTGCATCCCCAGAACCAGAACCAAACGAGGAGAAGCAGCTTTCAGCATCTATGCACCACAAATTTGGAACAAACTTCCAGAAAACTGTAAAACAGCTGAAACACTGACTTCCTTTAAATCTCGACTAAAAACCCACCTGTTTAGGATTGCATTTGAAACGTAATCAATTACAAATTTATTGATGGAACTTGACTTAATGTCGTGTTTTGATTGTTGATTCTATGTTGCATTGTGTTTCTGTGTTTGATATGATGTAAAGCACTTTGAAATGCCTTGATGCTGAAATGTGCTACACAAATAAAATTTGATTGATTGATTAACAAATAGCATATAACACAGAATGCTGCTATGCTGATGTGAATGAATTGCTTTATCTCATGGATGTGACTAGCAAATCATCATCAACTGTGTGCACCAATGTAAGAGAAAAAAAAAACATCATCTTGCCGGCTTGAGTTATTCAGGTGTGTGTGTGTGCTTTAACTCAATGGCAAGTATCCAAGATATCATCAGGAATTTTGAACATGCAGTTAAATACTCCATCAATTTGACCTAACCAGAAAAACTGCATACTTTATGAACCTCAGTCAGTTTGTTAAATGATAAAAGTTTATGGCAGTACAATAATAATAATAATAATAATAATAATAATAATAATAATAATAATAATAATAAAATTACCACAAGAGTTTGACTGGATAGGTTGTCATTAAAACATGCCTCTTTTTTTTCTGGGAACAAAGTTCAGGACTTCTAGAAGTATGCAATTTTTAAAAGATGTGACCAGCAGGGTGATGTTTGGCCATAGTAGGCATCCCTTCAGCTCAACGCAACTGTAAAACATGGTGGTGGGTGGCTGATAATTTGGACTTATTTTGCAGCCAAAGCAACTTGGACATACTGAGTAAAATAAGAGCTTCTGTGTGTACATAAGTGTGAGGAAAGCTGGCCCACGCAGCGTTATAAAATATGGGTGAAATTGCAAATCCTGCAGCAGATGGACATCGAAATGAGTGGGAATAAAAAAAAAATTATGCTGCTGCAATGCCCCTTGTCCAGAACTGAAAGTTCATGATTCATGATTCAATGAATGCACAATAGAAAAGAGAGGGTAAAAAGTCAGTTTGAATCAAATGACCTTAATCCTATGTAAGGTTTTTTAGTTTGATGTTACATTGTTAATATTCTGAGTTTAGTATCTTCATATAATCTGCATTAAAATTTTTGTATTTTCCATCCATCCATCCATCCATTTTCTGTTCACCCTTTGTCCCTAATGGGGTCGGGAGGATTGCCGGTGCCTATCTCCAGCTACGTTCCGGGCGAGAGGCGGGGTACACCCTGGACAGGTCGCCAGTCTGTCGCAGTTTTTGTATTTTCATAGTCATTATTTAAATATTTTTTTTACCAACAAAGCAGAACAAGATCAGGCCAATAATATGCATAGTATTTGATCAAACACTGATGAAATACTAAAGTTTACGTCTCCAGGGAATATAAGAGGAACTCTACAGAGCTCTAGCAGAAGAACATAAACTCTCTTGTTTTAACAAACAGCATAATGAAACCACTGCATTAACCAACCCTGCACTGTGTATAGAAACAAAGAGCAGTCCCAGCAATACCTAAAGATTTATTGTATTGCTTTCTGCAGCAGCTTATGTCCTTATCACTGCAACCCAGTACCTGGCGAGACTTAATTTCCCATAAGACAATATCCCTTGAAACAAAACTCCCACTTAAGCACAAAAGTATTCAGCTCCATGCTGTCATGCACACATAACAAAAATGCATCAAAGTCAAGTCTGGCTTATAGAACAAGAAGCTCAATGTTGGCAGGAAGCCACGAGGTTCGGAACTGGTCGTCCTTTTCCCAGTCTGTTTATTTAAGATGGACTGAAAGGGTATTCAGAGGGAATAATGAACACTTTATTATTCACTGTTGGTTTAGATCAGACCGCATGTCCACTATGTGGTTTCACCTTCAGAACTGAGGCAGCATTGTGTCTTGGAGTCGCCAGACCATAATCAGCCTGGTCTGGCAAAGAGCATGACTCTTGAGAGTCTCGTTTCTTGAGAGTGTGCTGCAATTGCAGGAAAGTTTCTGGAAATCAAAGGGTGAATGAAAAAAAAAAGCACTTAACCTTGTGCTTTTTTTTGTTTTTTCCTGTTTTGTTTTGAGAAGCCGTCACAAAATGTAAAGATGTGGCTGCATATTTAATTTCTTAATTTCAAGGCTAACGTTTTCTTTACCTTCAAGGTTTTTTTATTTGAATTTTATGTGATAGACCAACACAACAAACCATGTAATTGTCAAGGGGAAAGAAAATGACATGTTTTGAAGATGCTTTTAGTAATAAATATCTACAGTAAAAGGCATATTTGTCCACTGTGATTGTCATTCTTATTTGCAAAATTGCTCCAGGCTGCATCAAAATGGATTGAGAGTGTCAAGTCTTCCCACAGACGCTCTGCTAAGGTCTAGACTTTTAGTCATTTTAACACAAGAAAGTGCCTTGATCTATTTTTTAGAAAATAAAAGAAGACAGAAAAAGAAAAGAAGAGAAAACACTTTGATCTAAACCACATCATCATCCTGCTGGCTGTTGTTGTAACAACTGGGTTGTTGTCCCAGTCTCAAGGTTTTCTCCGTCTCGAACGAGTTTTCTTCCACCATTGCCTTGAATTTGGTTCCATCCAACGTCTCACCTATTGTGACTAGATTATCAGTCCATGTTGAAGAAAAATATGATGGTGCCACCAACATGTTTCATGGGAACATGGTGTTAAAAGATTGCAAAGGGACAAAATGTTAAAAATGGTAATGAATGCTGAATGCCTTTATCTGTTAAATGTATTTGGTTAATAAATTTATTGAAAGTAAAATACATCATTTTGGATTGGTCTTTCACGCAGCTTGGTTTTAAATATGTTAAATTATCCAAAGGGTCACAGCAGAAGCCTAAGGGTTTGCAAGATTATTTTCAGTGTAGAAAAGAGGTTCAATGATGCCAAGGTCTTATCAGTTTGAAGACTCCTCTATAATCTTTACATGTGCAGAAGTTTAATGGAAAAACAAGTGTGTATTGCAAAAGCCAAAGTGAACATCAGAAAGACTTGTTTAATATCTACTTATTTAAGTGGGTAAGTTTCCTTTGAATAAAAATAAAGAAATGAGTAATAATTACCCACTGAACCATGGCCAAGAATTAGCAAGAAAGTTCTAAATCTACACTACTTTTAAATGCCTAAGGGCTAAAGTCCAAAGTGGAAAACAGTCTGCAAAGCACCTGAGGGTCAGTTGGGAAAGTCAAGAGAGTGAAATCCAGCAGACTACAGTTATGAGAGTTGACAGTGTGTAGAAACTTGGGAATGTATGAGGGGCCGTTTAGGACAAAATTTACGTTTTGTCTCTCACACACTACCAAAAAGTCTCGCATACTCCAAAAAAGTAGCCACGCACACTCCAAAAAATTACGTTTTGTCTCTCACACACTACCAAAAACTCTCGCATACTCCAAAAAAATAGCCTCGCACACTCCAAAAAATTACGTTTTGTCTCTCACACACTACCAAAAACTCTCGCATACTCCAAAAAAGTAGCCACGCACACTCCAAAAAATTACGTTTTGTCTCTCACACACTACCAAAAACTCTCGCATACTCCAAAAAAATAGCCTCGCACACTCCAAAAAATTACGTTTTGTCCCTCACACACTACCAAAAACTCACGCATACTCCAAAAAAATAGCCTCGCATACTCAAAAAAATTACGTTTTGTCTCTCACACACTACCAAAAACTCTCGCATACTCCAAAAAATTACATTTTGTCTCTCACACACTACCAAAAACTCACGCATACTCAAAAAAATAGCCACGCACACTCAAAAATTACTCACGCACATTCAAAAAATACTCAAATTGCGTATACACACACTA
Source organism: Xiphophorus hellerii (assembly GCF_003331165.1). Lineage (NCBI taxonomy): Eukaryota > Metazoa > Chordata > Actinopteri > Cyprinodontiformes > Poeciliidae > Xiphophorus > Xiphophorus hellerii. The sequence goes on from NC_045692.1 coordinate 11,871,144, forward strand.
CTAAAATGTCACACACACACACACAAACGTTAACTTTCTCGCTCACATACACTACTATCAGCTCGCTCACATACACTGTACTAACAGCTCGCACATTCACAAACGTTAACTTTCTCGCTCACATACACTACTACCAGCTCGCTCACATACACTACTACCAGCTCGCGCACATACACACAAACGTTAACTTTCTCGCTCACATACACTGCTAACAGCTCGCACACACACAGACGTTTATCTCTCACATACACAAGACTAAAGTTGAACACACACACAGTACTAAGACTCGTTTTATGTATGTGTGAGAGCGAGACTTTTTATGAATGTGTGAGAGCGAGACTCTTTTTGAATGTGTGAGAGCGAGACTTTTTATGAATGTGTGAGAGCGAGACTCTTTTTGAATGTGCGAGAGCCAGACTCTTTTTGAATGTGTGAGAGTTGTCACGGAAGAGGCGGGGCATAATTTTTGGATCAAACTGCGCATGCGTAGATCCTAAACTATAAGTTTCGATTGTTGACTCACTGTATGTTCTATTACTTAGTATATTTGTGCTTTTAAATATATATAGAACGTTTAACTTTCTTGTAGATTAAATGTGCTATAGAAATAAATGAATCTGATTGATTGATTAAAAATAGCAAAATTGCTGTAGTACAATCTGTCCACTGGGTGCCAGATTGTAGCACTGCGGGCAGTCGTTGAATCGTTTAATGCGCCTGTCAAAGTGCTGGTTGCCTCCGGAGAAGATAGAATGGTGTTTAAAATGGCAGCTGCCTGACCAATTCTCTCTCGTTTCGAATTAGAGTTAGCCATGTTCGGTATAGCAAACTCTTTCTTCTTCGGCACTAGTTGGCGCCGGTTAATAATTCCTGTAATACTGGCACCCAGTGGACAGATTGTACTACAGCAATTTTGCTATTTTTAATCAATCAATCAGATTCATTTATTTCTATAGCACATTTAATCTACAAGAAAGTTAAACGTTCTATATATATTTAAAAGCACAAATATACTAAGTAATAGAACATACAGTGAGTCAACAATCGAAACTTATAGTTTAGGATCTACGTATGCGCAGTTTGATCCAAAAATTATGCCCCGCCTCTTCCGTGACAACTCTCACACATTCAAAAAGAGTCTGGCTCTCACACATTCAAAAAGAGTCTCGCTCTCACACATTCATAAAAAGTCTCGCTCTCACACATTCAAAAAGAGTCTCGCTCTCACACATTCATAAAAAGTCTCGCTCTCACACATACATAAAACGAGTCTTAGTACTGTGTGTGTGTTCAACTTTAGTCTTGTGTATGTGAGAGATAAACGTCTGTGTGTGTGCGAGCTGTTAGCAGTGTATGTGAGCGAGAAAGTTAACGTTTGCGTGTATGTGCGCGAGCTGGTAGTAGTGTATGTGAGCGAGCTGGTAGTAGTGTATGTGAGCGAGAAAGTTAACGTTTGTGTGTGTGTGTGTGACATTTTAGTAGTGTGTGTATACGCAATTTGAGTATTTTTTGAATGTGCGTGAGTAATTTTTGAGTGTGCGTGGCTATTTTTTTGAGTATGCGTGAGTTTTTGGTAGTGTGTGAGAGACAAAATGTAATTTTTTGGAGTATGCGAGAGTTTTTGGTAGTGTGTGAGAGACAAAACGTAATTTTTTTGAGTATGCGAGGCTATTTTTTTGGAGTATGCGTGAGTTTTTGGTAGTGTGTGAGGGACAAAACGTAATTTTTTGGAGTGTGCGAGGCTATTTTTTTGGAGTATGCGAGAGTTTTTGGTAGTGTGTGAGAGACAAAACGTAATTTTTTGGAGTGTGCGAGGCTATTTTTTTGGAGTATGCGAGAGTTTTTGGTAGTGTGTGAGAGACAAAACGTAATTTTTGTCCTAAACGGCCCCTCATAGGAATGTCTTGAGTGAGCATACAGAAAATATACTAAGGTTTCAGTAAATTGATATTTCTCTCTTATGCCTCCACCATCCTGCCAGGCCAAACTCTTTGCCTATCTGTCCTTTTCCCTCTCCCACTGACAGCTGGATCCAACTGACCAGCTCATCCAGGGACCTACTAGGCGGGTTCCTATTGAGAGAAGCTCCATGTATAATTATTTCCCCCAGACCTGCTCTTTGTGGTGTTTACTCATCACTCCCTATACTCCATCTCTATCTCCTTGATTTTCTCTCTCCTACCCTTTACTTTTCCATTCAAGAATCAGACTTGTTCCCTTTTTGTCTTGGAAACCGAAGTTCTTATCTCTTTGCCTTCATATCGCCCCTCATCTCCCTCAGTATCTCTTTTTTTTCCCTGGCTGAAATGCATGTAGTGGACTGTTTTATCTTTTTGATGTTATCACAAACTTTCACATGAGGTTGGATAAAAAGAATTCGGCATGCTCTGTGATTTTATTTTCTCATTCATCTGCTGGGTAAAGTATCATCTTATAACTCGTCTTTTTTTCAGTATATATTGCTCTGATAAGCCCTGCGTAATATTTCAAAGCATAGATAAATGTTTTCATTTGGTGAAGATTAAAGGATTTTCTGTATTTATATCCTCTCACTGATCAAATTAGAGCTTTTCTGGCTGTTTGTGTTGCTACAGAAAACATGAAGCTGGGATAGCTCTAAACATATTACATCAAAAGCACTTTTTGAATCCTAAAATGATGCACTCAATTAAGATAAGAAGCAATGAAGCAATACCAGAGAGAAATAAAACCCTAAAAAGTACAGATTGGGTCAATCAGATCCAATATTGGTGCAACACCCGAAACTGATGTCATTCTATGGTTGGATATTCGGAAGAGGTCATTGACCCATAATTTATGATTTAGCTTTAGCATAGTGGTTGTCTGGGCACCCCCGTAGTGGCCATTAGTACTGAATGCAGCTGCCTACGGTTGAAAAGTAAAGAACTGTTTTAAAACTCTAACTAGCACTCTAAAAAGATTTGAATTCAATAAAAAATAGATTTTTGGGGTTAAACATATTAAGGATGTTTTAACTCACATTGTCATTCCCACAGTGTTGTAAACCATGCATGATTTACAACATTTAGATAGGTACAGTACATCTAAATAGTAAACCATGCAAATTAGGTAGTGAATTAATTTAGCAACTTTAGTGTAAATAGTTTAAATTGGTTTAAATTTAGCAACAGCCATTTGCTTCCTTGCTTACTGAGAAGTTGTTAGCAGACAGACTGTTGTTGCAGAATTAGTCTTTTTGTGTAACACCACCTTTTCAGGGCTATGCTATTGTGGACAGAGAGTCAATATAACAGATATATGTCTTGTATTTTCTGCAAACATTTAGAGCAGTGGAAGACATCTCATGTTGCAAGAGTAACAAAGGAAACAAATCTAGAGGTTTATACAACAGAAAGGCTTGAACATGGAAATTTGTTTTATCTAGTTGTTTGGTTTTCATATCTATTTGTAATAAAGCATAGCGATTTGGGAAAAGTTGGCAGCCTGTTGGAAAAATGTTGCTGAATTTAAAGCATATTTCCATTGAAGGGATTACTACATAAGAAGTATGCTGTTACACATGGAAAAGACTCTGCAGATAACAAAGTGACAGCCATAGTTTTTGATATTAATTTGTTGCATCTCCCTTCTCTTAGCAGTCTGCATGATGATTTATCAGCTCTGTAACACAATATTGACACTAACAAGAAAGAAAATGTAATTATCAATTTTTTTAATAATAATGCAGCTAAAGGCAAATAGTAGCAGCATAGCTGAGACATTTTATATATTTGTTTGTGACACCAGGATAAGAACAAGACTATATATCGAAGACAAACTGCTCTTCCTTTGGAAAAAAAGGCATTTAAATTAAAGATCAGAGCATCTCAACCAACAATCATTAAAGGTTTCCAGGCAAGTCACTTCCTCTGCTTACATATAAAATCCAAAAGCAAACACAAGCTGAGCCCCTGCTTTAGTAATAGCTGGCTGTTAATTTAGTTGTGCCTATACATAGCAGAGAGTGTTAAAGTCTCACAGGAGGCAGTCCAGTTTTACTCTCACCTCTGAGGTGCGAGCCGCAGCGTGAAATGAAGAGGCTCCTACAAAAGGAGAGTTATACGAGCTGAGCCCTGCTATCAAATGATCCTCTCATTCCTACTTGAAAGTCGTTCATCTTTCATAGAATTACTACAGGGTGACATCCCACAGAGGAAAGGGGAAAAAAAGACAAAAAAAGCATGTACTAACCCCTCTGCCTGCCTGTGCGCTTGGTGAAAACTCATGACTCACTTCCCTATCCAAATGGCCCCAGAGAACCCGATCAGTCAATAAACAAAGGCTGGCAAAGCATCTTCCCTTTTTCATCCTGGATTCTCTCATTTTAAATCCTCTTTTCACCTCTTCTCCCCTGCACCCCCCTGCTTATTACGCTTCATCCCTCCTCTTACTGCCCCTGTGTTCCTCTTCACCTATCCCTCTTCCCTACCTCATACTGATACAAATATAGAAGAAAATGAAGTCAAAACAACAACAACAAAAAGTTTACAGTAATCACTTCTGTTGTCACTAAAGTTTGCCACCATCTCTCTTCTTTTAACCTTTCTAACATCCTCGCAGCTTGATCCCCGAGTGCAAAAAGAGGCTTTGGGGATTACTTAATCGTGACCCAAATACAGTCCCTCTTTTTGGTTCTGTGCTCATGTCATGGTTAAAAGACAGACTCCTTTTGCTATTTGAGCTCAATTTGAGGTTGTAGTGGAGAAAGAGGACAGAGCTAATGTAGTGTAACAGTGCAGGGTGAGCGACTGGCGGGCTCAGCGGAGATAATTCCCTCTGACGTGCGGACATGAAAACTGGATGTTTCACTCAAAATCGCAGATATCCGCGCTCGAACCCAACGACAATAATAATAGCGGGTCTAGCATTGTGTGTATCACCTGCCTGCATTTCTCTTCCTCTGTCTCTGAAGTCAAATTCCCAACACCTGCTCTTGTGCTGTTTAACATGCAGTGTGAAATTACAGTGCTTCCCCCCGCCTGTTCAACAAGGATGCGTCCCATCAGAGAACTGCTGCGTGCGTGTTTTGTCTGATACGTGAGCACTTTTCATCATGTCAGTCCCACCTCTTGCTCATGTCTGATGCAATTCTGAAAGTCTTTCCTTCTTTTAAGACTTCATTAAATATTTCCTTATTCTTTAAAAACATCAAATCATTAAGAACTAGCTCTTAGAGAAGGTGATGGAACACTATTGATGATGCTGAAATCAGACATTTGCATACTCTGTACACAGGTACACACCCCTTTGTTTCCCCTCAATGTCTGAAATTAAATCAGATTAAAGTTTTTCTGTTTTAGGTCTTGGTTTCTAACTAAATTCTACAAAACTGACTTTTTTCATCACTTTCTGCAAAGTCAGAACTACATAACTTTCCTTAGGATTTTGCAGGATTGTGGAAAAGGTTTATGCGTCCTTTCAACAGTGTATGCAAACATCTGGTTTCAAGTGTAGTGTCATGTCGGGTGTGTGTGGACAAACAACAGATGCTGTGTTGTTGCCATATGATAATTTCCTCTTTGGCGATGAAAAACAGAAATGCAGTGAATGACTAACTTTCATTTCCTTCGTGATGGACAGGCTCTCAAATTCACTGTGGGAAACCTCCGAGTTGCCATAGAAACACCATACCATCTCTCAAATTGACAGACAATAACAGAAATAAAAGGAGGGGTGGAAAAACGTTTGCACACACCATTGCAACTTTTTCATGTACGGTATGTGGAAATAAATCAGGAAGGTATCAAAACTCAGTGCTACAGACTTTAAAAAAAAATGTGCTTAAGATCAAAACAAAAACCATACCTAGTTGAACCTTTTACATTTTATCATGTTAGAACCACAAATATGCAAGCCAGAAATATGATTAAGAAATGTAATAGTTGATGTCAAGCATTTTTATGTGATTGAATGGCCCAGTCAAAGTCTAGACTTAAATCCAACCGGGAATCTGTGGAAAGATTTTAAAATCAATGTTCATCAGCGCTCGCCATCTGATCTTGTTAAACTTGGGGTATTTTGCGAAAAAAAAAATGACAAGAAATGTAGTTCTGCATAATACCAACTCAGGGGACTGAAGACAAATGAATCCCAAAGGTTAGTAGATTTTCTAAAATACATAGAATTGTGTTGTTCTAACAAAACAAAATTTGAAAAAAAAACAAAAAAACTTTGCATGGCACTGTATGGGTCCACATCAAGCCTGAAAACACAAGTGTCAGGAGGAAGAAGGGAGGAATTAAATGATGCAAAGTGGCTGTGATGTATAAATACCTCTGGGTAATGAGAGGACAAACCCCAGCAGGAAGCAACAGAAACCACTTCAACTATTGTTTGAGTCTCTGAGTTTACTTGCATAGGAGGAATTCGCCTACTGGGAGAAATTTAGTAAAATCAGTTCTGTCATGCAGTTCTCAGCCAATAAAGTCAAATTCTTTGTGAAGGCAGGGCAAACAGACACCAACCATTCCAAAAAAAATTCTACTTTGTTGGTGCCAGATAAATAATTAACCAAAAGACTCTCAAAGAAGAACACTCTGGGGCCATAGGGTAATGACTGTTTAGTTTACATGTGCATGATTATGCCTTTTACTCTCACTCTCAGCAGGGCTGGACCCCCATTGAGACGCCGGATCACAAAGGTCAACAACAATTGGCTTGTCATTCTGTGGGTTTCCATAGTTACCGTGTGGGCTGCTGGGCCGCCGGGATCATTTTCATCACAGAGTTCTTCCTGGCTAGGGCTAATTGCTGTGTTTGTGCTGGTGTCAGTGCTAGGGCAATCTGCCATCACAATGCAAATATCATAGCTGCTAGTAAAACAGCATTCTTCACTACAAACTCAGGAATATGCAACTCCATACCCGGGATGCCAATTTTTACAGTTGTTAAATGTGTCAGTTTCAATTTAATAGGATAAATCGTAGTGGTGTTTATGTAGTTATTATATGTGCAATTTTCCACCTGTAAAATGTCTCAAAATTCACATGAGACTTTCCAAAACTATTCACCCCATTTATTTTTTGTGGAAAACCAACATGCAATCAAATCTGAGAGCTGAGAATTATTCTACTTATTTTCAAGTTAGCGGTTTTGCTTATTTTTAAACAAGCTCACCGCTGATATAAACTGACCTGTCGTCTGAAAATGGATGTAATCACACTCTCTAAGTAAAACTGAATTTGTGGTTTCAGTCTTTGTTTTCAATATTCCCAAAGAATTTCAGCATTCACGGTACAGAAAAGGCCTAATTAATGAGTGAAAATAATTTTGCCTTCTAGACCTCCATCCATCTCTCCATTGTCTAAAGAGTCATGGGAGGGGGTGGGGGGGTGGAGGGGGGCTTCTGCCCATCTCCAAGGCAAGAGACGAGCTTTACCTTGGACAGGTCGCGAGACCATCAAAGGGCAACACAGGACAAACAACTATGCACACACAAACTCGTACCTAGCAGGCAATTCAGAGCAAACAGTTTACCTAAGAGTAATATTTTTGTGTTTTGAGAGGCAGCCGGATCCCGTCCAGACATGGGTTATGTATTTCTATCGGTGAGCACGGTGTGATGACAGAAGGGATAAACACTGTGATGGGACTGAGCCTTTAAGATTAGATTAAACAGTTCATGGTATCAAGCCTAATACCATGATCAAAACAAAAAGAAAAAAATAAAATCTAAATACCCAAAGGAAGGCTGCTGAAGGCTCTGCACTCATACTCAGTAATCATTTTCATGTTACAAAGTGCATGCCTCAGGTCTGAAAAACAATCGGTCAAAAATGATATAGTAAACAGTTACAGTATATCCATTCAATTATACACCGTTGAGCATAAGCACTGCTGTGGGGACAAAGCCGCAGGGCAGCTGTGCACAAATGGATGCATAGCATTTAATTTATATGCATTATTTCCTTTAATTTGACATTTTCTCGCTGATCTCCCCAAAGAGTTTCCGAAGGTTGAAGACATGTGAATTGCACCCTTAAACTCAAATTTGAAGGCTAAGAAATGCTGGAATGAAACTTTCATTCTGTCCTGAATAGTTTAACAAAACCACAGGTTAACAAATTCAAGGGCAGCTTTTTGCTAGAGCATTATAATTTGACTACTTTGAAGAGCTCAGAAGAAATGCAGCAGTTGCAAATAAATACTGCAACTACAGGTGCATTTATTTGCACCGAATCAGTCTTTCAATGGGGCAATGAATTATGTTCGACTTCTAATTAAAACTTGATTTACTTTATCGATTGACAAATTTAGCAAAAACAGATTCAATTAAAAGGAAGTTAGTTTTTTTTTTATTTAATGTCATATTATTGGATTTTATGAGAGAATATCACATCTTTTGAACCCTGTTTTTGTTTTATTAACAATGGTTTAAAAGCCTGGAACATACTTAAAGCAAAATAAAACAGAAAACTTAAACAAAAACAAAATAAGTGCAGGTTTTAGGTAGCAGAAACGGACCAAAACATGAAGCTAAGCATAGCAGCTAACATTTTTAATTTTTCTCAATTTATTTGTTTAGGTTTATCTAACAATGGTTTTAAACAATTAAGCCTGCTCAAATAAAAAAAAACTATTTAATATTTATCTAACTAAATAAAGGCATGTTCAGATGCTAAAACAAATCAAAAAGTAAACAGCTATTTTTGATTTTTAATTCCTTTTTTATCCAGTTCTTTCTTTATCCTATGTGACACATCTTTTGGGGCCGTTATTAAATACTGGTTCTCAATTTGATGTTGCATTTATTTTATTGAGTAATGATAGGTGATATCATAACCAAAGAGCAAAACGTAAAAAAACTAAAAGGTAGAAAAATCCCTTCTAGGGAGGAGGGATGAATGCAAAGTCTATGATTGATACAATCAGCTGGCAGGTAACTTTTTCCATTATATGATCACCTTGACCATGTTGTGCTATATCTACGAGGGCATTGGACTGAATATATCTAAGTCTGAATGTAGCAGTTTAACTGGATTCTATTTGAGTGAATTGACTTTTTTGTTAAATTTGGAGTTTAGGCAACTGAACATGTTTCTCTTGCAGTCACGTTCATTATAATTTGGTGCTATATGGAGGAAAATAATGAGTTGACCCCAACCTACCAATGCTGTTTAAACCAACAACTTAAGAATTAAGATGCGAGTTGAAGGGGGAAAGCCAGACAGAGCTGTGAGTGTGTTATTGAGTAGACTTCAGCTTTGTAATCGTGACGGCTGCACTCTGCCAGCACCACCATGTGGTCAGTAACTGAAGGGTACGAGGAAAAAAAACTTCTAAAACTGATTATCTTTGTTATGCGTGGTTCGTGAGCGGGTGTATGTTTGGTGCTTTAAGACGGCGCATCCCTATATAGCAACAGGATGTCATCAGTCAATCTGAAATTGACTTGAAATCGCCCTTTACTGATCAAACAAAACCATGCGCGTATTTAGCAGGAAACTGATGCACAATCCACGTGAGAATGCTCAAAATTTTAAATATTAGCAATGAAGCAGACAGAGCACAACATAATGATAATGCTTTTGTCTCTTACCAAGTAAAGTGCCCAACTCCCGTTCATCTAGCACTGAGCAAAACTGCGTGTCTTGTCCCAGTGAGAAGAGTGGTGGGGTAGCTGGAAATGAAGAGGAGCTGGAGATGAAATATCCTTACAGCTTATTTGGCTCTGGGAATGACGTTCAAAAATAATTGTAATGAAAAACAAAAACTCCTTCTGTCTCTACAGGGATTCCTCTGTGCTCTGTCTCGTCAACTCCGGAGCTAAGTGTGCTATTTCTGCCCCACGGGGAAGCGCTCACCGGGACCAAGCTGCCCGGCGCACGGTTCGTAATCGGACACCGCACTATCGTGCTGCGCCACGCACCGAATGCCTTCACTCCGTGTCGCGTTCAGCTTTTAAACAAAAGAAGCACTTGCACCCTGAAAACGCAAAAAAAAAGAAGAGGAAAAGAAAAAAAAAACTTTTTGTATCTCAGCTATAATGGCTGCTTGTGCAAAGAAAAAACACAGCCAGAGGAGCGGAGGTGGGCGCTGTGTCCACAATGCTGCTTTCAGTTAAAGCTGCGCAGCTCAGGAGCAAGGTTTTTGTTAGCTGAGCACTGCGCCCCCACTTCGCGCGTCCTCTCCGGCGGGGAGGAGAGACGTGGCAGCGACGCACAGCTGTCCTGCAGGTGGAGGAAAATAAGTAGAGACCATACAACGATGGAGCAACAAGTGGATTGACGGAGATTTGTTCAACTGGATTTTTATGGTGATATATTCAGAGCAATATCACATTTAATCTGGTTAAAGGTCAGCACCATGGGAAAGCTTCATGTAACCCTGGGAATGTTAAAGAACGGTGTGTGTCACAAGCTTCACATTGTGGGACTGCGCACATGTTCTCCCACGTATTCAGATGAATATATATATATATATATATATATATATATATATATATATATATATATATATATATATTTTTTTTTTATTTTTTTTTTTCTTTTAAAGATTCAGTGTTATTAGAAAAGTTAGTCTTTCGAGCATATCTACAACAGTTGCTCTCTGGTCAGATGAAACCAGAGGCGTATTCTATATGTGAAATTTTAATTGAGGCTGCAAACAAAAACCTCCACCACCACTGGGGAACAGGGTGATGGGAGCATCATGCTGTGGGTATGTCCTTCATTACAGGCCACAAAAGACTTGAAAACAGGAGGAAGATTTTCTAAACATACAACCAGAGCTAAAACTGAATGACTTAGGTCACACATTCAAATGTTACAAAAGGGCCACTCAAAGTCAGCACAAATGTGAATATTTAAACCTCCTAGTATCCACAGTTGCTTTTAGAAGTCAAAACAACTTTTATTGTGGCACTTCACAAATCTGACTTCAAGTGAGAATGGCAAGAATAATACAAAAATATATTTTTTTAAATCCCTAAGCAATGTTGTTTGCAGTTTGGACGAATGTGTTCTGGTCAGACAAGACCAAGGTTGAACTTTCTGGTCTACATGCAAAATACTGGAAAGCTAGCACCACACATAACCCTGAACACATCACCCTCACTGTGAAATAGTGGCATCATCTGCGGAGATGCTGTTCTTTACCAAGAGCAGGAAAGCTGGTTACTAGTGGATGTGGGGAGGGTGGAGAGTGGATATGAAGACAAAGTAAGGAAAAAACACCCTAAACATACTGCCATGTGATCATATATCAAATAGTTTTAAATCAAGTTATATCAATGTGTTAGAATGACCCTGTCAAAATCCAGACCTGTAGTCAATTTACAAAATCTGTGGTAAGTAAGTACAGCTCTGGACTGGTCGCACCTGGAATAAACAACAAACGGTTTATGCAGAAAGAAAATAGAGAAAGTTAACAATGAGGCTTAACTCTTCATCCTGTCTTACAGACCCTGAGCTATTTTGCTCAAGAAGAATGAGCAAAAATGTAATAGTCTACATTTACAAAGCTGGTGGAGAGACACCACAAAATCCTTGCAGCTCTGCTGTATTGCCATCAAGGTTGGTGCTGTAAAAGACTGATGTAAATCCACACCACTCTCTTCAGACTTTCACTTGATGAACAAGTTTGAAAGCTGTGTAGCATTTTGATCTCACTTCACAATCGCGTACAGTTAAAAATCATGCAAATAAACACGTTGAAATCTGTAGATGTCACCATGCCATTTCTAACAGGGCCTATGACAAAAGGAGAACGGCAGTGTTAGCCAGTTATGACGTGTATTCTAACAGCGAGATCCCCGGTTGCCATTCATCCTCTAGTCTAATAATTGAATGCTCTGAAATTAACTCCTTACCATCAAGCTGGAAAGACCCACAGCTTCAGGGCTTTGACAGACAGCTTGTTTCTGCCTCTTTGATGGACACACAGCAGAGTCACCAGCAGCTTGTTAATGCGACTCTATGTTAAACAGGAACGTGCCTTTGTGGATGCCTCTTCTCCCTTGTACCCACATCTAAATTCAAATCAGGTCATTTTCATAAAAATGTTGCTACCCACATGAGGGAAGTAAAGCTGAGATTTACATTTCAAGTGGCCTCTGTACAACTCTGGGAAATGCGTAGGGGAACCTTTTCTTATCTGTGGTGGATGCAAGGAGAGAGAGCAGATCTGCTGGATCTTAAAGCAGATTGGATGGAGATATGTCAAACTAAAGGCAGCTGTGATTCAGGAATAAAGATATCTTGCCGAAAGAAAAAAGGTCTTTGCAAGCACTACTAGAATTGACTTTGCACTAGAAAACCAGCTCAATTGTGTGTATGCTTTCATTCATTCTAAGTGCTGTGACCTCCAGAACTTTTTTCTCCTTCCATCAATTGAATTTCTCTCCCTTTTACGCTGCATGGCTTGCTCTCTTTTACAATAGATGTTTTACTCCCTCATGGCCAAACTCACAGAGCTCCAGCTCAACTTCAGAATGAGGCTTTAGTAGCCTGGCTCCACACAGTGAGCAGAATTCATCAGTAAAAACAATGGAGTGGCTTTGAACGCGCCATCAGACACAGAGATGGATGACGGTACATTAGCTCATGATTGGAGCCATGAGACAGATGGAAACAAAGATACGACTGCTCTCAGGTCTTTGGAGTTGTATATGTTGTTGTATTGCTGGGCAGAAGCTTCCCACAGTTCACCTTATCACCATAAATCATGTTCCTATGCTGCTTTTCATCCTGCGGTTTCTGTTGAATGTGCAGAGTCGACTTTTTTTCCCCAATTAATTACATTTTCTTAAAGCTTTTCAACTTTTCATATTATGTCATAATATGATCAAAAACAACAGATCGCCACAAGATGACTCTTGCTGAATTTATTTAAACTAAATGAAAGTAAAACAATAAAAATATTTTTTTATATTTGCTGTATGTCAGCAACAGCCTTAACATACAGCCATAGTCTCAACAGGATGACTTCAATTAGAGTGTATTTGTTTATTGGAAAAGTCTGGACTAGGGGTCAGCAACCTTTTCAATAAAAATTTTGCTCCTCTATTGCAAAAATAATTACAACAAAATGAATCACTAAACTTTTGCAAAAGAAAAAACAACAGGAATATAGGCAGCCCACTTGAAATACAAAGCGTCTACTTTGAAAATGAAAAACATTATTTACTTTTAAAAGCCTTACACTATTGCATCCCTTCTGTTGTAGATGCTCTGTACAGATAAAGCATAAAAACAGACAGAACAAAAGTCATCCTTTCTTATTTCCTTTAAATTAGAAACATTTCTGATTTGATTTTTGTCAGAGTCACAGTGTAGAGGTCAAAGAGCCGTAATTGGCTCTGTAGCTGCAGATTTTAGACCCCTGACCTTGACCTACAGTAGATCTAATTGAGATTTTCTCTTGCAAGACTTAACAACTGATGTTCACTGACCCCCTCTGTCCAATCGCACTAAGCTTAAATTATTTAGTAAACCCAAATAGGCAGTAGGTTACACCTCAATATGTAAAAAGTAGAGACTTGTAGCTAAAGACTTGTTACAGAAGTTGCAGATTCTGAAAATTAAACTATCGTCTTCCTTCAACTTAATTATTCACTATTTTCTGTTGATCTCTTACAAAAATGCCAATAAAATATAAATAAAACATTTGACGTTTATGGGTCTGAAATTACAAAACATGGAAACTTTCACAGGGTTTCAATATTTTAACATTGCACAGTAGGTTCAAAGACATCTTAAGTTAATTATTCCAACGCATTCTCTCTCATTTCTATTTATTTGTTGTTCTGTTTACCGACTGTAAGCTCTTGCACTTGCGATGAATTATGTGCATGTTATTAGTGACTGTAAAGAGCGGTTGAAGGAGGAGATGCTAACAGCCGGCCAAGTTCAGTGCTTTTGTGCCTATCCTTAGTTAACCGTAGCCAAGACCCCATATTCCTTCTGTCAAACAGGCCATCTGTCATGCTGTTTTCTGCCATATCATGTCCCAGGTCAGCCCACACCTTGCAAACACATTCGGCCAATCAACCCACCAATGGGGACATAGAAAATATGCCCTCTCATTGACACACAGAGAGAATATTTTCACACGTTGAGGCTGAAATACGATGGCTGCAAAAAACGAGTGACACATGAGGTTTTGCCTGACTCGGGTTGCAAACGGAGGTGAAGGTGCAGGTGAGGTAAGGGGAGCAGGAGATGGTGTTTAAAGGCAGAGCAGGGGTGCATGACTATGAAAAGATAGTAAGGGGTGAGGGAGAAGAACTGGCCAGCTGTGAAAGACTGCAGTCATTTCTCACTCTCAGCTCCATACCTGCAGACTCAATGAGCCGTTCCCATGCTGCAGCAGGGGCCAAAGCCGTGCGATTTCTCAGGCTCATTCAGCCCTACCACGCCTGCAGAAACAGACGCATCCAGGGCCTTGTAGTGCCAAGACTCTGCAAATCTACTTCCCCTGCTACGATTCGCTGAGTGAAAGATTGAGCAATGACACTGTGACATTTAAGGGTGTCAGATCATGTGTCAGGTGGGGGTGAGCTTGTCGGTGTCACCAACAGCAACATTGTTTTAGATTTGGATTTATCAAATAAGTAAATGAGACAATGTTTAAATATTCTTGTATTTCGTTATATAGCCTGTTTTTGTGGCATTCCTACATTTTCTACATCCTCTCCAGAACCAGGTCCTGAAGGCAAGAGTGAGTGCAGAGGTCTGCAGATGTTCATTATATCCTGTCATATGTTCAGGCAGACACAAGGGTTCTTAAGCAAATCAAGATATGTAAATTTTCCAGTGTATTTCGGTTCTGACCAGATGCGTTTAGTGAGGGGATAGATGTGTCCAAAATAATGTTTTTTAACATGGAGAAGAACATTATCAAAAGCTGAAAAACTAATTACAGTGAATATCACTTTTTTTGACACATGTAAAAAGCATCTAAATATTTGCTTAATCAAAACCTCAAGCGGCCCATTAAGTGATGCTCCTGGCTAATTTTCAACTTGGTGATCTCTTAGTGGACCTGGATATATACTTTCAATTATTCTGATGTCAAAAGTCAAAATTCAGCTTCTTTGTTGAAACATCCAGATTATATTCTTTAAATCTCCAGAAAAGAGTCTTTGTGGCCATGCACTCTCACAAAGTTCCCAGGCTTTTTGGAAGAGAAAGACACCCACAGCATCACCGTCCCTCTAATGTACTCAACAACAAAATATCCATCCATTCAGCCATCATCTATAGTGGCTATAGTGGGAGGAAGCTGTAGTACCCAAAGAGAACTGATGCATGCATGGAGAGAACATAAAAACTCCATATAGAAAGACTCCAGGCTGGGATTTGAATCTGGGACTATTGCTTCTAATTGCCCCACTGCGACCACCTACCACAAACAACATAGACTATTTGTTTACTAAATATGCATTTATTTTAAGGCTTTTTACACATCTTCACCAGAAGTGCCAATAAATGTGTCAGAAACTGTGACAGTGACTCTACTCCTCAACAAGCCCCTCTTCTATGAATAGGATTTTTATTTCTTAGTTTATTTATTTCTTTTTTTTTCAGTAAAAAAAATAAAATAAAATAACCCTCCAAAATCTCTCAAAACACTTTTGACTCTTTGAATCTTTATATGCCAGGGATGAGCTCTAAAACTCTTCTGAAGCATTGTTAACACTTTTTTTAAAAAAAACACACTCCACTCTGAGACTTTTGTTGTGTTTTATGTAAAACTAAAGAGGTTTCCTAGTTAATCTTTGTGGAAGACTTCCATCTTGTAGCATTAAATCCAAATGAGAAAAAGCAATCAACCATCAAAAAACAAAGTCTACGTAAACAGCACAATAATTGTTGGAAATTTAATCAGAATTTTCACATACACTCCAAAGCTTTTGAAAAGGCCTTGAGTTGAGATGAGATGATGTGCACTCCAGCAGATAATGTTCCTGAGATTGTCAAAGCATGCAATATTTATGATTCAGAAGTGTTGTGATCAAGAACCTGTCTAGATGAATGTCGCTGCATTGCATCGCAGCATCCTTTAATGTCAAGTTAAGCAATCTCATTCTGCTAGTTGTAAACTCAGTAAGCTTTCGAAATGTAATTAATTTATGAGTACTGTTAAGCCCTGAATGCACAATTGTCTTTTTACTCCTCTTGAATGATTGCATGTCTCAGACCTTATATAACAGAGAAGCTACTCTCCCAGGAATGGATATTCTCACTTCAAATTTTGATTTGGAATATTCCGAGATAATTGCAGGGTTGGGGAAGTTAATAAAATCAGGTTTGGTACTGAAAGTGCAAACTGCAACCTGTATATTTTCCAAAGCCTCTTCCAACTCGGGCTCAGAGCCTGGTGATATCCTTTTATGCAGCTTCTGCAACGAGACGCCTGAGACAGTGAGAGACACAGAATTAGAGCCATAACAGAATCAAAGCACCAAAAAGCTAAGCAATGTTACAGTTTAGAACAAAATTATAATTCTACAACACAAAAATATGCTGGAACCACTTAACAAATAAAGATAGGAACATTACATTTAATTTAAATACAAAATTAAAATAATGCTCGCATGATGTTGAGAAGGCAGTAGGCATTAAGAAAATGCAACAGAACTGAACAAAGGGAAACTAAATTTATTGGCAGAGAAAGTTAACTTTCTTTTCCAATAAAGTAAGCTTATCTGTGGATACTGTGTGGAGCTGAAAGTATCGGTGTGTAGGATATGAAACATGTATAGGTGGTTCTGACTGAGCTGTTGAGAATCCGGTTACTTTAACAACACCCAGCTGTGCGTAGGCCCTCACTAATGTAAATCTGAGCTGTCCAAGCTTGGACTCCACGAAACGCTAAAAAGAAACTGTGCCAACTCCAAAATATCTCTTACCTGCGTAAAATAAAAATGGCTGAAGATTCCACTGCTTCTCAAACATCTCAGTATTCACTGCAAAAGACAAATTAATCCAAAATTGGTCCAGACGTTAAGCCTGTCGCTGATAATAAAATTAAATTGTCAGTTTGCGGAAAGGGAGCGACTTCCTGGCTAGTTTCTTCACAAATTTTGTTGCTTCAGAAATGGAAGAAACAACAACATGTTTACATTTTTTTCTCCCTTACTCACAGCTTTTAGTTTTAAGAAAAACAAAAGTCTGTAATTAGGGTATGTTACGAGCTTTCAGGGAAAACACTTTACTAGCAAACACAGAACAAATTAGGATACCCAAAGGTACCATTCTCATAAAATGACCAACTAAGATACAGAAGTGTTCCTTTAGGTGTACCTTTGCTGTGTTTATGCAGATGAATGGGATTCCATATTGTTCAAGTTAATATTTTCTTTATATTTAAACCTGTATTCTTGCTTAAACAGGTGAAACATGTCTATAGCAAGGGAAAATAACACTTGAACAGATGGACCCAATTGCCACTGTTCGCAACATCAATAAGGAAGTTTACTTCATCTTTATCCTACCCTTGGTGTGTCTAGCCCTCATCAGTCTGCTATAATGGTCTCTGGATGTGTTATATAGTAGTTTTAGGGCAGAATCCATCCAAAGGTAGTGAGCAAATGGACAGAGTGAGGTAATAAAATGCAGGGCCAGAGTCCAGGGGGTCATCTCTCTAGTTTTCTACTGATATTCTGGCTGGACGTATCTGTCTTTGTCCTCCCCTCTGTGGTCCATGATGGATAGCAAAAGGAATATGGCTGATGGTGAAATATTTCCTCTTCTTTTAGGGTCTTCTTTTTCTCCCTTTCTTTTTTTCTTCCAAGATCACCATTAGCAAAGTGGCAAAGTTAAGGGTTGGAGAGATGAACTCTGTGAAATTCAATCATGGGAATTGAAGGTTTGGAGGCGTGAGGTCTTGGCCCCATGGGCGGCTTGGAGATTGCTTCAGATTAATTAATGTCAAAAAATGGAGCGGGTTCAGGCCGTAGAGCACAATTAGATATGGGACTGCTGGGCATGATGTTCACTATTCAGTGTAAAAAAAAAAAAGGAGAAGAAGAGGTGATACCTGCTGATTTTCCCCCCTGCTTGTGCGAGGAGAATATTTCAAATTTGGAGTTAGTAATTTTGAGCATTGAACAGTTATTTAAGTGGAAATGGTTTAGGCAAAATCTGCTCATGGCTAAATAGACAGAAAAATACAGACTTTTATGACTGTACTCAAACTGCATATAACCAGACAATGAAAAGTAAGTAGAACTATCTCTGTCTCCTGTAAAACACAACATGTTGAGGGTTAAGTGGTGGTTAAAAGGGGGATAACATTCAGTTAGAATGTGCAGATGTTTTTCTAAAGTTTGAACTATACAATCAGTTTGGGCTTCTGTGTAAATACATCCCATCCCTCTACAATCAGTCTGACTCAACTTTATTTTGTTCCTGATATTTCAAAATTTAACCTAACCTCAAGTAAATTCTCATTCAACTCCAGTCACTTCCTACACTTTTTGGGTACAGACACAACACCGCTTTATGAGCCGCTTAGATTTTAGGCAGGTGAATAAGCTACATCCTGCTCCATTTAGTCCATGGGGAACTGGAGTAATCGTTCACCATCACTTTTCAAAGGGAACAAAAATAAATCCTCCAATTTTCAGCTCAGGCAAAGCCATTTGTTTGCTTCACCACCATCCTGTGGTTGCGGGTGACTGCACCGACCTCTCACCACATGGCACTCACTGTCCTCTCGAGAGCACACATCCACACATCTCTGTGCTCACAAACAGAGGGCACAAGGATCACGGTAATATTTCACACAAAAAACACACAAGATCTTTGAAGCTGGGTGCTTCGTCTCCGCACTGCCTGATTTGACTTGTGCTTTTGTTCCTTGGACGCAGATCAAATTCCAGAAGGACTACAGATTTTGTCTTGCATAGAAATACAAAGTAGCAAAAATCTGGGAAGTAAAAGAGAAGTGACATAAAATTTTTTATTTCTTTCACGAATATCGAAAGCTTAAATTTTCTAATAAAAAATGTGGTGTGCATTTCTATTTTTCCCCTGTGATATCCTTTAATAAGACGCAGTGCAATCAATTGCCTTCATCAGTCACCATATTAGTAATGCAGGTTATGCAGCAGTATCTCAAGCTTTGAATATGTCATTGAGCCCTATGCAATCCTTAATCTGAAAATGAAAAGGCTATTGCACAACTATAAGCCTAGCAACACATGGCAATTCACCTGTACTAAAAGACCACCCGAGGAGCCAATAGGCCTGTGGAGGAGCTGCAAGGAGGAACTTGTCAACAGCAAAACTTTTTCTGATGCACTCCACAAAGAAAACAATAAGAAATCATATTCATATTTATGTTGTTTTGTAGAAGCAAAGCACAACCGCATATGTGGCAGAAAACCTACACCGCACATCATCCTGAACACCATAGACCATAGGAATGTCTCCACAGGGAAAGAGCAGTAGGTGATTCTACAAAGAATTAAATAAGGGATACTGACTATAGACACACATAGTCTATAGGCACTCTCATTCAGATTTTTATTCAACCAAGAAGATGTTTAACTTCCACATCATAATTATGTTTTAAAACACAGAAGTTTTTAGCTGTAAGATACCACGTTGACAAGAATATTTTGCAAAGCACTATAAAATAGAAAATAGCTTTTTGAAGACTGATTTTCATAAACGGCACCCAAGAGATAACTGCCAAGTCTTACAAAAGCAAGCAAAACATGTATAAAATGATACTAATCAAACTCATTACTGGGATATTATACTTTCTTATTATTCTTTGTAATCTGCTTTAATAATGAGCCTCGATGCAGAATAGCGTGCTCTATTAGAAATATAGATATCCATCATGTCTACCCCTCTCCCGTAGCGGCCAGCTGTGAAGGACTGCAACGCGCTTTCCATGCTTCTCATGAGAAACGAACCTTGTTGACAGGCGAGGGGACGCCTCTGTGATTGTTTTCGTCCCACGTTGGACAAGTTAATTAATTTCAATTACCTGCTCTCGTGTTGAAGGCTAGAAGTCAGAGCTGGGAAGAATTTTGTCAAGAAGGTTGTCTCAGTTTTATTATTCCATTTATCAAAGAAGACATAGCCATACACCTGAGAGAGAGAGAGAGAGAGAGATTTGACTTTTTTTCCCCTCTCAAGCAGTTTTAAGTGCTGCTCTGCCTACAATAATAAAAAGGTTATGAAGAAAGAACAAACCAAAAAGCATTAGTTAATGGAGGAATCAGCTTGTTTTCCCAAAATTTTAGACCATTCTGAAAAAAAGCTAAACCTTTATGGCTTCTGCTTTGAAAGTTTCTTCACTCCAGGAGTCATTTTCAACTCTTTCTATCTTTGAGACATGCCTTTGGAAAAGATTAAAGTAAATGTCTAAGCCTTTCAGTCAGGGTCAAGTCAAAATGGAGAGTGTTCAAATGTCTAAAAGCATGAATTTGAAGGAGAACAAGAGACTTTCAAAGGATTGTAATGGCTAAATTGGCAGCAGCAGCCATGCTGAATTATTTTGGACTAAATTAAGAGACGCTATCTGGTTTCTTTTAAAGTAAAACGTCTTTTTCTATTAAAACTCCCATGAATGTAACAACCGTCTAAGCTGAACAAACTAATCATCATGGATTAGGCAAAAGCTTGAGTTCTAGTAAAAATAGAAAGACACATGAAAAACCTTGAAACAATATAGACAGAATTAGTAAAAAGGCAAAGAGAGTGGAAACCTGTTAGATGAGTTTTGGTGTCAAGCTTTCCCATTTTAATGTCCATCAAAATTTTCCATGTTCATTTGATCAAAAATATCTTGTGTATCTGTTATTTGATAACATCCAGAATTTTTTTTTCACAATCTCTATCAATTCTTTGCCATTTTATTTTACTGGCTCTTTAGCATTTGTGTGATGTTTTGAGGTTTCTGGTACACCTGAGAGAGTGAGGGCTTTGACAATTTGCCCAAGCTAAGACACTTAAGCGTATATGTAGGTTTGCGAATTTTTAGAAACACATTGAAACCTGTAAAATGTTCTGAACTGTATTTTGGTAATAGTAATAAGCAAAGTAATAATGATGGAAATGCTTTTCATATAATGAAATCCAAGAATATATGTGCTCTACATGGAGATTTTAGAATTAATGTTCTGGTCATGTTCCCTGTGTGGCTGCATAGATCAGCAGGCAAGTTTTTGAACAGAGGGATTAATTTATAGCAATTGTCATGTAAGAGAAAACTGTATATCACACTGAATATTAATAGTTCACTGATATTTCATTGTGACATAGTGGTGAAGATTCAATTTATATTCTATTTATACTATTATTCACCACCATGACGCTAGTTAGCGTGTACCAAAGTCTGTCAATTTGAATGATTAAGGTACAACTCAATTCATTTCACTGATTATCAGAATCAAATAACACCAAACTTTTATCTGAATATTAATTTTTAACCTTTGTATCTTTAAAATGCAATTAATGTAAACCAAAAAGAAGATATTTCTTATCATTTTCATTATCTTTATTGAAAGAATAAGTATGGTAAATCCAATAATTTTACTAAAGGTTGCAGGGATGTCATGTTCAATATTAAAGCACCAGTGTCAGCTTTCTTAGAAAAATAAAACCATCTCAAATTTAAATGGCCCACATTTTGACTTAGAGGATGTGAATGAAGCACCCCTTCCAAAAAATAAAGTAAAAAAAGAAATAAATGCAATCAATACCCAAAGGATCTCAAATATCTACTGAATCCTTATATGTCAAGAGGGATATTATTGTGATGGTCTAATTAGGGGTTTTATGACCTTACTTAATGTGAACGTGTCCAAAGGGAAGCATAAGAAGGAAAGAGGGACCATGTGGATAGAAGAGCTTGCCGATTTTGACATTTTCCTTTTCATGCTGACCCATGAGAGTATATGTATTATAGAGTGAGAGTATGAGTATATGAAAGTGAAAATAAATGTGTGCATGAGGAGAAAATATGTATGGGAGTATGCCAGAATGAATTATGGCCTACATGGCCCCCCATAGATGTGTAAACTGCTGTAACAACACTTCCAAAAACCGATGAGACAGCAGGATTGTCACAACGAGGCTTCCTCCCTGCTCTCAAAATAACAGGGATAACTTATTGAATGTGGCAAACACAACATGTTCACTGAGCCTTATGTCATCTCTGTTGTAGGTTTGTCTGCTTGAAGCCAAGCAGCAGCCATGGGAAAATGGAAAAGATGATAGGACCTCATTTAAAACCAAACATCATTAAGAACCAAAAATTAGTAGAACTTCACTGGGAATTATTTCGACATTCAAAATCACATCGTCAGAACCATTTACATGTAAAACCAGCACATACAAGAGCAGCTGGCTATGCATCAGCTTCCTCAACCTCCATCAGTGTTCAATATCTGGTTCTACATGTCAAACATTTTGCTAACTGTGTAAAAAGGAATACCATTCTGGTTTCCTTTCACAGAATACAATTAGCTTCTGGGGTGTTTTTTTTCCTTCCTATTTTCCTTTTAATTATTTAAGACTTAGACTAATGAAAATTACAAGCTGTTTGCAACAGATTTAGATAATTAATATTTATTTCCCATGCTTTATGTATAATTTAAACATTCACCAGATTCATTAGAGTTTAGAGAGCAATAAAGCAGGGCTTCTGGATTTATTCTCTCTCAAACAAATAATTTCCAGAGATCCTTATATGATCAGAGTTTGCTAAGCAGTCCTTGGTGGCGAGATCATTCCTAGGTATGAAGCAGGAAAAATAAGTACTAGAAATGCAAAGGGTTTTCCTCAGTAAATGTATGTCCAATAGGATTTACTGGCCTGAAATGGACACATGCAAAGACCAAGAAAAACAAATTAGTCCATAAACTCTGTAATAAAATAAAATGGCACAGGGAAGGATTAAATCTTTCTGAAATTGATCTAATACATTTTGAAAAAAAAACTGTTAGGGCCTAATTTGTTATAACAACTCTAAAAACTGTCTTCAAATCTTTAAGGTTTTAGCAGCTGTTTTTTGTATAGTCATTGATTTTCAATTTAATTCAAATAGCTCGATTGTCAGGACTACTATCTGAAACAATATAAATATTTCCTGAGCTGTGTGTGTGTGGATCATTGTCTTCATTGTTTTATTTTTGCATTCAAGAATGTTTTGATTCATTTCCCCACTCATGATAAGGTTACATATAATATTCCTGTACCCTTTTCTGAAGCCCCACACCATGACATGCTCATCATCTAACCCCATTTCATTGAGTTTTTGGGGAGAGGTGCAGCATCATTCCTCCTCTAAACACAGTGTGCAAAGCAATAGAAAAAAGAATTCAGTTTTGGTCTTGTTTAACTAGACTTTATGTTATTGTTCAGTGGCAAAAATTAAATGAGTTCCAGCACACTTTCTCCTCAGCAGTGGTGTCTCTCACACTATTTAAAGGGGCCATTGCAGTTAAGTGCATTGTTCACTGTTTTGAGTGAAACACTGTAACTACAATTTCAAGATCTTTCTGAAGTTTTCAATGAGTGGCCATTGGCTCTTGGATAAATATTCTTTTATTTTCAGACTGACTGCTTTATTGTGACATTATGTACTTTCAACCTCTGGATTATGGTCCCAATGGTGCTTCAGTATACCACTGATATATTAATGTTTTCTCTGCATAAAGCTTTTGAAGGTCTTGAAAAAGCTCTTTGTTTTTATCCATTAGGATGTGTTTTCTATTAGCTAATTGGTAATAAAAACCCTTTGTACAGGCAATTAACTGTGATTCACCCAGCTGCTATTAATTTGCACTGTCAGAGCTCAGGGTTGCTTTATAAATGCTATCAGATTTCAGCTGACTTCTTAATGTATTACCTTCATATATTCAATACTTTTCTGTCCTTGCATAATTTAAATTATTATACATAACATCATTTGTTTTGATTGTTTTTGTATGTTCGCATTACTGAGGTTGTTACTGACATAAAGAGTGAATTTCATGTGAATAGCCCCTTTGAAAGGAATAAAACACTTGACATGTTTAAGACCTATGTTATTACACATTTCAAGCAATAAAATGTGAATTATAAACTATTTGCCAAGAAATAATGGAGTGGAATAGAATTACTTTATTTATTTCAAAGGGGAAATTGAATAGGGGAAGAGCAGACTAATAATAATAATAATAATAATAATAATAATAATAATAAAAAGCCAAGAGTTAAAAAATGTGACTGGAACAACCAAATAAAAAAATGTAGAAGCCACCTATTTCTGATGCCTGCCTTGTCGAGCCAAGCACACATTTCTCACTTCAACAATACATGCATTACCATAATAGCTACATGGAACACCATAAACTCCTAAATTGATTGCTTAATTGTTCAGAATACTCGAACTGCACCCTAATGACCGCCGAATGTCGCCTCGGGGATTGTAGGATTTGTGTCAACATTTCTCCATGCCATCTCATTCATCCCCTCCTTTCTGTTTCGCTTCTGCAAAGCGTGAAGCATGAGATTGGATTTACAGTGTAATGGAATAGAGCGCTTTGTTTCTCCTTCATGAGAGACAAGGATAGCACTGATAAAATGCTCTAGATTGGCCAGCTGGAAAAAGCTGATCAAAGACTTTGCAAACAGGAAGGTGGATTGGTGTGTTTTTCCATGACTTGTTAAGTTTACTTTTCCAAAAACAATTTTGGTTTTCGTGGCAGCGTTGCAACAGATTTGCTCCGTTGTCCGTCTCCAGCTAGAGTTTGGAGGGAGAGCAGGAGTAAATAAAAGTGGCTATCAACAGGCGGTGAAAGGCTCTGATATGACAGGTGTTATGTTTTGCCTAAAAAGCCTGCAGCGAGATCCACATCGAAACAAACATGATGAAATCCATGCTCCTTGCTTCAGCTCATTGTTGTTGGAAGCTGTGATGAGGATTACTCAGCACTCATGCCATCCTAGTGTGAAACGTAATCAGACGGAATAAAATTAGATTCTCTTCCTTTCAGTCAAGAATAGCCGTTTTTCAACATTCGTGGTCTTTCAGTTCTTTGCGCTGGCTTTCATATTCACTGAATAGAGTGCCATTATCAGTTAATTAATTCTTATCTACATTTCTTTTGCAAAGATATAATGTTTTGCAGTGTCACACCAAAAGCCTGATCTGCTTAATGCCACAGCTAGTGTCCATTAACACAACTTCATTCCCATTTGTATTTGCACAAACTAAAGGAGAGAGAAAAAGAAGCATCTATCGATTCTGGCTGAAGCAGATCCACAGGAAGGTGACCCTTGAAGCAATTACTGTCCAGAGGACTTCTAGATATTGGTTGTACTTGATGCTGAATTTATGCTCTTGATTCTCCCAGATAAGATAGAAAAGTACAGTATTGAAATGAAACGTGTCAGCTTTTTTAAGAACAGCGTGTTGCTCAAACAAACATGATTAAGATTTTAATTTCTTTCTAATAGTCTCTACTACTCACCCTGGGAAAGCAGTTGTGCACTGAAATGATTTATTTGATCTCACCTTGAAATTTACTTCCCAGTTGCAAGTCTGTTTGTCATAGTCCGTTTAATTTGTACTCAGGTGTCATAATTTCCCAGTAAAAAATAAAAAAAAAATCAAACTGCTGATTACCTCTCTCTACAAATCAATGAGGTATCTTTAGGAGCTTCTTTCCACTGCGGCGTGCAGTGGAGAGAAGCAGTAGTAAGTAAATTGGAAACATAAAATGGGGTTTTATTGAACTGAAAGAACCACATGTTCACACCCATGGATTACCAGGATGCGGCGGTGAGCGGTAAAATATCTCATTTCAACTTTATTAAAAGTCCCAGCTTTTAAAAGGTTTGAAACAGATTTAGTTGTTACAGTGCCACGGCACATTCAAATATTACAATGAGCTGAGCTTATATAATGCTTTTCTAATCAACCGCTCAATCAAACTCATAACCGTCTGATCACCAGATGAGATTATTGAGATCATCCCTGCCAATGTAGCACAGTTTTATTCAGAAAGTACATTTTAAGAAGGTTACATTTGTCAGATGTTTGTGGTTGTCGTTGGTGCCGCATCTGTTGCCCTAAAGTGATGCAGGATCACAGGACGATGCAGCCATAGAATTTAGTTAGGATATTTATATTCAAGTCAGACCTGGTCCTGTATGCTTCAGTCCTCTTGTTGTTGAGGTGCTGTGTTTTGTCCAAAATACGTTCCTTAGATTTATTTATAGTACTGTAAAGCAATATTTGTAGCAGAAATTTGCCCCCTTACATTTTATTTTTATCACACTTTCCTGTGTGATAAAAATAACAAACAAGTGTTACTTTCAGACACAGATACCCTGACCAAATACAAATAAAAACTGTTTTCAAATGATAGCTTCATTTATTGAGGAGAAAAAGCTATCCAAACCAATCTGGCTCGACGTGAAAGAGTAATATACTTCAATTTATTTAGTTTGCAAATGAATTGCTGCTTCTTGAGATGTTTCAGCCTAGTTCATGTTGTTGGAGAGATTCTGTTTTTGGTGGATTTTTTGATTGGACATCTGTTGCAATAGAAATGCCTAGGTTGGGCTTGTGAAATTGAACTCAGATGTTCAAAAATGTAGGTTGTTTGATGATCTGAAACATGTAAGCGTGACAAAAGGCATAAACAAAAGAAATCTCAGCACTGTAAGAGAGAAAGGGAGAAAGGTTGCTACCTTCAGAAGCATGTTTTCTTGATTTATTTCAATGATTATCAAGATAAATTATATGTAAAACTATTCAGACCACATTGGTTACTAGGGGTTACTGATTGACAACAGTATTTCCTTCATGGGTGAGGAAGTGGAGGTGATGAAGGAGCAGAAAGACCTCAGTGTTCACATGGTCAAAAACCATAAATTAGGTAAATCAGCCTCTGCAATGTTTCAATATTCGTTGTATAATTTATTTAATGTTTATTAGGATCGGTCTGTTTTCCAAAATCATTTGCAAGGTATATGTCTCACACCAGTATTTGTCTGAAGGGCTATGGCTGACCAAACGCAGACTTGCTGAGGAATCATGTTGTTTTATCTCATCTATCCAGACAGATTTAGCTACACAACATGCCACATCAAAGAAAGCTAGTACATGTCTGTACTAATTAGTGTGTTTGACTGGTGATAAGTGTGTGATCTACAAGCACAGACAAAGCATTCACACACAACTCTGGAACTTCACAACTGGAATATATGCCTGCTATTTTATAAAAGCATAAAAAGAGCTTGACAAGTTTCAACTGCATACAGGCCTATACAGTATGTAGCGATAAACGTAAAAAATAGTTTTGAAGCATTCCTTCACACTCACAGTCCAAAGATATTCCTGTGGATTACAAATATAGTGATTTTGGCGCACTAAGTTGGGTTCCCCAAAGACAGTGTGAACGACTCTGACTGCCTGTCATCTTCTACGGACTCCCACTTCAAGCCCATGAGCTTTTTATTTTTTTTATGAGGAAGGAACTCAGCACAGTTTGGCTCAAACATCAGAATCCAATTAAAATGTAAATTCACAGTAAGCTGATAAACGGAAACAACAGTCCTTTTGGCACCATGCAGGAGGCATCCTTCCTTACAGGGAGGCTTGTATCTTGCCTAGAACAGCATGTGAGCAATCAGGCCCAGGAAGTGCCTGGAAAACAGAACATCAGGGTGAAGACCGGCAGCTTAGAGGACCATCATTAAAAATATATATACTTTTGCTGTTTTTTTCACAGTTTTTTGTTCAAGACAGATCTTCTTCTTGTTCTGTAAGACTTTGCTTTGATGTGAACTCTAACTTACTTGGAAGTCTGTCGTTTTGGAAAACAGAAATCTTGACATATGTCAGATTTCTTCACATATAAGAATCCTTAAAATGTTTCCAGGTCAAGATTTAATCCAGGGTTTGATAGTGCCACTGGAATCAGAAAGACTTTCTGCATACGTTACAAAATTACTGAAATGGCTGACATTTTTTCTTAAAATGAAAACAAACATCCAAAGACATTTGTACACATTCGAAGCAACAGAGTATAACAAGAAACAATTCCGAAAAAAAATGGTGCATACAAATTGTATGTACCAACTGGGTTTATACCAACTGGCTGAGACAGGACCAGAAGGCATCAGCATTAGGCCCAAAGCACTTTAGCGATTTGTAACTTATCTTTATTACAGTCGAGACTTTTATTAGAAAATGCGAATGTCAATAAAAGAATATAGCATTAGCATGATGGTGCTGATAGAGAATACATTATTGATCATACTAAAAGGCTAAAATAAGCACATTGCAGTCAGTAAGTGACCAAACCTGCCTTCAGACTTCAATCCTCAAGACAAACTGTAAAAGGGAGAACAGAAATATATTCTGAGACTTGTGCAAATGTGGTGATCAATTACAAAACATGTCTTAAGGTCTTTGTTCGTCACTAAGTTCAATGTACTGATTTTACACACAATGACTTTATTTCAATTATTTATTTCCATGTTTGAATACTTAGAAATTTAAGTCTATTCACAAAATGAATCTACAATGCCAACAGTTTCTCCCACTGTACAGGAGTAAGAAAGAACAATCAAAGGAAATTTTTCATCTGATACATCAAACATTTAATATTAAACATGAGTCCAGTCTTGACCGCCTTATCATTATGTCTGGACACATGCATGTCTGCAGCATATGCTCATTTTTCTTCCAGACATTCAGACATCCACGCTTATCCTGTCATCACACAGATGAGGGAGGCGCCATGCCCCCGTCCTCAAGATTATATCTAGAGCGGCACTCCAAGGAGAAATGATCAACATGCTTATCGCGCTTTAGACATTGATGAAGATGAAAAGATGTGGATGGCTCTATTATAGTTTGGAGTGATGAAACAGCTCATTCTATGAATAAAAAATTCTAATTATGTTATTTTTTTCTCCATGTAACACGGTGTGCTCTTATGGAACATTCGGATTACTTAAAGAAACTCTGTGTACCTGATAATATCAAAGCTTACATTAAAACAGATAATTTGAATAATATCAAAAGATTTAGGTACAAATAAAAATCTAAGCGTTCACAACTGGGCATGCTAATAAAAACTGTTTGCACCTTTATCTGTTAAAAACGACAAAACAACCTCAGAGGAATATCAAATTGTGATTTTCACTTTGAAGCAATGTTCTCCATTTTGAAATCTGCTTCAGCTTAAGTTGCTCAAACTAATTTTCAGTTCTCTTGAACTCCTCTCTCGTCATTCAGGAGGAATTTTGGATCTCTCTTTTATACGGTGTGGTTGCAGTTCATTACGGTTTGCAGATTCACATTCATGCACAGCTCTCTCAAGATTCTGTCACAACATTTCTACCAAGCTAAGATCTAATTCTTTTCGGCCATTAGAAGCACTTAATAATTTTGCTTTCTCAGTCGTTTAACTGCTGAATAATGTGTGCATTTGAGCACTCTCACTCTTCCAGGGATTTGACCGAGTTTCAGCCAGTCTTTGCTTGTGGTTAATAAAGTGAACCCAGTCAGTGACATAGGGTGTAGGTCGTTCAATGTTTTGTAGCTGTCCCTCTTTGAAACCTAAACAGTAAGCAAGATTTGATAAAATCTTGGCTACCAGTTTATGACTACAAGTGGTGTAGGTACATGCCGTTACACAGAACGAACACTGAGTAATTAACAAGTTGGAACTACAATAACTTTTGAAAACAAATGTATTTTATTTAGAGGTTCTTCTTTTTCAGCCTGTTGATAATGACATCATTTTTAAGACACGTCTCACTACCTATTTTAAACTCTATATCCTGTGTTTTAAGGTGTAGTAAGTATAGGCAATTTCACAAAATTTCAACATGGGCTTTCTCATTATTTCTTGTGTAGTTTTGCATTTTGATGGTTTGTGTTTGTGAAAACACATTTTTGATCTTTTTTCCCGCTGCTTCCTCTCACATATGGTCATCACACCTTCTATGAAAATAGTTGATAGCTTCCTCAGTAGATATATAGCCCCTTTTAAACTAAAATTTCCTTATTTGCTATTTTGTTGGTTTATACCTCAGTGTTAGTTTAGTTTTGTCTGTCGTCTTGTTTTGCAGTGGGAGAGTTTTGAATTCTGTAAAATTAATGTTATTCATCACCAGCTGCCTCCCGCCAACTCTTTCTGCTTTGGATCCTCAACAACCACCCCCACGACAGATGATTTTAATTTTATCGTCACGCGTAAAACCGTTGAGTCAGGATAAATGTAGTTTCTGTTCAGCGATTGCAATGCATTGGCCTGGTTGATGCCAACAAAAGGATCAGAATTTATCGACAGAAAAAATAAATAAATCTGACTGCATAGTCATCTGTCATTTCACACATAATGTGAAAGAATTATACAAATTATTTGTAATTTTTTTTAGTAAAAATGTGCCTGTGACTTCAATAATGAGTTTTAAACTATGTAAGCTTTCTTAATTCATTTACAAGAGGTATTAGTATTTCTTTGCAAGAAACATTTGGAATTTTTAGTTAACTTTCTGCAGAATATGTTCACAGGTTCATAAATTTTAATTTTAATTATCAAATTTTAATTATTTATCAAAATTTGATGAAATTTGATAAATCTCCCCTCAACACCCCATAAAGAAACTACAATGGCAACATGACTTATTAGAGTTTGGATAACTTGTTAAATGTTTTCCTTTGCACAGCTGAAGCCTTATGGCAGATTTTCATCCATTCATCCATTATCTAAACTCGCTTGACCTTGCAGGGTCACATGGTGAGCTGGTGCCTATTCCCAGCACTTCTTAGGGTAAAAAGTGGGGCAACTTTCATACATAAAAATCTACTTCTTTTTGTAGACTTACCACAGCATTACAACAAATATTGTATAATCGAAGGTGTGCAGACTGAAAATGGAGGCCATCGTTTATCAGTTAAATGACTTGATAAAGATCATTTACAAGAATCTTGTAGAAGTAAATTATGTTAAAACGTCGTTACTCAGGGGAGTGTAAGGAAAATTAATCAAGCAAAAAAAAAACCACAAAAACTGTGCAATTGTCTTAACTTGGAGATGGACAGAAAAAGTTTGATGTACGACAACCTTTTCCGAACAAAAATGTATTTTCTTGCAGAGCTCAAAAGGTGTGGTGTTATTCCAGACTTTGCACCTTCAAAATGCCTGTTGGTTATTAGGCACTGCACATATTTGTGCATTCGGATAGCGAAATTCATCTTTTCCAGATGTCTGAGGGTAATAGAATCATGGTTTCATTTTTACAGATGGCCTTCCAGACCTCAATATCCTTGCAAGGGGTTCAGCAAAGGTATTTGGAAATATTGTTTTTGGCTGTTTACATTATGAAGCTCTTTAGTTCAGAAAGTACCAAAATATTAAAGATACATCCACGATAGATTGTTGTCTTTTTCTAAAAAATGTTAAGATTTCTGTTAGTCAGCAAGCCTAGCAATATATGTCTGAAACAGTGAATCAGTTCAATCTTTTCAGCAGTTTAGCCTTGTTTAAATCACATAAGAACTTGTTACGACACTTACACAAGCAGTATGTAAGTGTTGAGAAAGAAACACATTGTGTTTAAACTCAAATTTAAACTTTAGTTTAAATTTTAAACTAAAATTTATGTATCAAACCTGCTCATAGGCAAATTTTTTTCATACAGCAGGTAAATGTTTAGAGCTCAATCACGTCTTGAAATAGGACTGCTTAACTTATCTGCTAGCACCTTTGAAATGCAGAAACAAGAAACATAACATCCCTTAGCATTCATTCCATAAAATGGGCCAACAAGTGATTTTAATCAAACCTATATCCCCTTTGAAATGTATAAATCTTTAGAAGGAACGTTATTGTCAATGTATGTCCCTTGATGTGTGATAAAGCACACCTTGGTGCTGAGCTAATTTCAACCAGATTCACTGCTGCTTTGATGCCCAGCAACAAGTGCGCCTTGCCGAGTTGCGTAAGGCCAAATCATAAATTGGGCAACACTGCTCTCTGGTGGCTAATTAAGGGTAACATCCTTATTTCTCTAAAAAATTAACCCAGCAAGTCAGTCTTATTCATTGATTCTTTTGGTCCAGCATTACATTTTATGAAACATGAGCACATTTAAATGCCAAACTATTATTTAAGTTTTACCTAAATCAAACCCTGCACTCTGGATGCTTTTTTTTTCACTGAGTTCACTTAATTTATTTAAAACAAGTAAAAAAAAACAAAAAAAAAAACACCTCCGCAGATAAGAAAATGAACGGAAATAAGACTAACACAGCATAAATTTCATGAGATTTCACAGAAGAATTTTCAGAAAAGCAAAATTTAACAGTCAAACATTGTGTTGGGAGTGAGATAATAAGCCATGACCAATGGAACCACGAATTTTGCTATTTCCAACAGAAAACCTTTAAAGTTGCAGTATGTAAGTTTTACAACATTTTTTTATACATGTTAAAACTGTCATATTGTGACACAAAACAGGTAATCTGTGTAAAGATTGAGCATATTCATCTTCTCCCATTGTTATCAGAAGAAATGCACCGCTCACGGTCAAAAACAACCAGTGTCTTAGCGCTGTCAATCACACTTGTGTAAACACTCCTAAATGTGCAAATGACAACTTACCCTTATTTGCTGTCATCGGTGGTCATGCTAACCAGCCTGAGCTCTCATGGCAGGTTCTGACATTGAGAAGAAGCTGTACCACGGCAGAGAGAAAGGGGGAGGTAGTACCCATGAGTGATTGACAGCATTAAGAACCCCCTCCTACCTCCGATTGGTTGTTTCTGACAGAGCAGTGTATTTGTGCAGAAGACGGCAGGCCCATAAAGAGAAGGCAGAGGAGCTTGAATTTTTCACAGGTCGTCTCGTGTTACACAAAGTATAATATGTTGTGATCATTTTAACAAATATGCAAAAGAACATATTTCTGTTTAGAAAAGTTACATTCTGTAGCTTTATGGAGGTCCAGACATCAGTTTGTGATCTCAAGCTTAAGCATATGTCTAATTGAACAATGATTTGAAGCACACATGCAAGTATATCACTCACTGAACAAATCTGTGTGGCCAGGTACTTTTCACTGCACTGCACTATGGAAGCTCTTATAGATGCACCTTTCTCTTCACAGTATGCCAGTTTTAATCTTTAACAATGTCTGTCATTCCTTGCCGAGCCAGCTCACCGTTACAAAGCTGAAACCTTTTATTCAGCTAACTTGACTTTAACACTCATATACTACTGCAAGAAGAATGTTATTATTGTATTTACAATGCATTGTTTTTGAGTGATCTATGCTTTCCAAGAAATAAAAAGCAGAAAGCTGTTCTCTCCTCTTCTGGTGAAACAATCATTTAAACGCTGCTCAGCCAGCTTGTGTATGTTGAGTACAGACTCTTCGACTCGCAAGCAGAAAATGATAAATGTCTTGAGCATCAGTGATAATATTTTATCCTCTTGTGCATGCACATATTTTATCTGCGTGTGTGGAAAACCATGTCAGACAGATTTGCTGAAATATCGAGGCACATGCTGCTTCACATCTAGGTGTTGGCAGGGTCTACAACTCATCAGGATTCACGTACCCCCGGCATTCAAATGTGGATTCATGCTGACAGAACTTTTTGGGCAATCTTCTACGTTCAATATCTTATCCCAGGTAAATGTTTGCTTCATGCTCTGTGTTCCGCTTTTTTAAATATCCTAATTATGTGACAGAGCAAAACAGAGCTGTGCATTATTGTAAAACTACATTAAAAGGAAATGTTTTCATTTAAAAAAAAAAAAAAAAGAAGATTCAGATCTAAATCTAATTTGAAACCTGTGCCTATAAATCCTGAAAAATTGCATTCATAGACTATCCTGTGCAATCCAACTGAGTTTGAACTAATTTGCTATGAAGAATGGGCAATCATTTTTGATGCAAAGCTGGTGGAGACAGACCCCATAAGGCTGTCATCTGCAAATATAGAATAAGGTTGTTCAACAAAACAGGCACAGCAGGCAATGCACAGCACTGCTCACATTGTGCATTAGCTGTTTTTGTTCTGCAACATATAATGCCAAGAAAATGCATTGTTTGTGTCACGGAATATGAAACAGCTTAAAGACCATGCAAACTTTTGCAATTCTTTTACAAATAAATGTGAGATTTTTTCAGATTCACTTAAACTTTGATTTGAGAACATAGAGGCTTAAATAGCTGCAGTCTGTCTTGTTTTGCGTTATCAGTATGCTGCTAAATTTGTTTTGTTCTTTTGATTGCAACAGATAAAAAAAAAAGAATGAATAATGATGCTTTAAACTTCAAAAATACGCAACATAAAAGGAAAGCTTTTTATACAGAAGATTTATTTCCCAATTCAATGCACAAAAAATATTTTTCCCCTTAATTGTCACACCTACAAAACTGGTTGAAATAATAGATTTTTCAACCACCATAGGGAATGAATATGAAGTGAACTAACAGAACAGACAGTATATAACAGGACAGAATTGATTGTAGCAGAATGGTTAGGACTGTTTAACATGCCGCTACTGACAGGTTAGTGATATCAAGCAGGTTCAAACATGCATTCATCTGCACCTTTGCTTTTGCATCCGTCAGACTGAAAAACCAAACAAATGTATCCAGTAAAAGGCATAAGGAACAAGCACATTTATCATTGTAATGTGATGACTAACCATTACAACAAAGCATAGATAAAAAAAACAAAACAAAAAAAAAAAAACAACAACCCAGCCTATTTCATACATGTCCCAAAAATTTAAATACAGTTATACAGCATCCATTCGTTCTTTCATTTTATTGTAAAATCTAAGGGGAAGCAGTGACAAGATGGCCGACCAGTGCAGGAATGGGGAATGTGTATTTAGCTCCATAGTCAAAACATTGTGTTGACGCCATTACAGGAAGCCATTAGCTAAGATATGAGGCCCATTTAATCTCTGGTGGAAAAGTTTACAGTTTAAAAGGGGGGAAGCTTTAAATTAGGTATACATTGGTCTAAGAGAGAAAGTAAGAGAAAACGTCTATCCACAACTTTTATTCTGTTTTTGGATGCTTATTTTAGGGTTTGCCATGGGAGATAATCAGCCTCCATTTCAACCTGTTACCAGCCTCCTAAACTGTTATGCCAAGATTTTTTTTTATGAATAAGGGAACACCTTCTGTGGTCCTCCATAGCCAGGTAATCCAGATATTTTATCTACATTTTAAAAAAAAATGCAACTTGTATTTTCATGTGCACCTCCAATTTTCAAGTCTGTTAGTGCCAGAGTGCAACACATACAATGTAAAGAAATCTTAGAAGAAAAAGTTCAGTGTTATGTCTTTCACCAACCGTGTCTCATGCTCACCAAAGGCTACAATTAGGAGCTAGCTTGGATGGAATTTTTTGCTTTGTGCTACTACGAAGAGTCACTGCTTGGCCACAATATACACTGTTGAACAAATATCTGAACTTTATTTTCCAGGAGTATATTACTACTTTAGCCTTATGATATTCTTCTAAAAAGGACACTAAACGCCTTTCCAAAAACAGCAATTTACAAGAAAATGCAACACTTGAATAATGTCAAACAAAATAAGTTTAGTGGATGACTGCAGGCATAGCGATTTTACATAGTTTAATTTCATTTCATAAGAACTTTTATGCTTCTGTTTATCTTTTTGAATAAAGAAGCAAAAAAATGTTCAGTAGTGATGACTATAACTGCAAGAATATATCTACTGACATTAAATGTTTCATCACCTTGCTCCCCTTCTGTGCTCAATCCCATTCAGTTAGGTAAACTAGCATCTCAGTATAAGCCACAACTTAATTATGTAAATTATTTAGTGCATTTATAGATACCTCAAGTGAAGTAATGATACACCAAGCAGACATCTGATTATTTCTTATGCATATGTACACCTGCTGGCTCAAGATGTTTTAGATTGTCTAAAACAAGAATTTTAATATCAAACAGGTGCTGAATAATTGTGACAACTACAGAACAAAGTTAAAAAATGTAAAATCAGGAACAAGAACAAACTTCTCCAAAAATGCTGTAAGAATAAAGAAGTTAATCCAGCTCTGTGGGACATTGCAGACAAACAGCAAGAGGAAAACATATAAAAATGAACACAGATTAAAAGTCCCTCTTTTTGTTGTTGATCCTGGCTGGGAAACAGGTTCTGCGGTCCTGACCGAGGCACGAAGGCTTGCTGCAATCATCTGTTATTGAAAACTCATCAGATGACCACTTTTTAATACAAGTAGAAAAGCAAATTGGTTTTAAAACCAACAAAGGCACACACACATACACAGGCACACACCCACCCAAATAAACATTTGCTCTCACGGTGAGAGTAAGGCAGGCAACGATCACTGAGGTTGAATGTAGGAAGGCAGTGCATGGGGTGGAGGAAAGGCAAACTTGAATGAGCGGCTGTTTAAGTGGCCCTGCATTCTGGCAGAGGCTCGCTCTGGCTTACAGGACTGGCCTGGGGGCCGGCTACTGGAGGCGGAGTCAGTGTGTAGGGGGGAGGAGCTTCGCTGATGTGAACCGAGTTTCCACCCTCGGAAATGAGAGGAGTATTGTGGGAGAGATGAGGGGAGTCGGTCTCATCGGTTTGAGCGCATTCGCTGTAGGGAGGCGGCTTCAGGTCATCCTCTGCAAGGGGAAAACAAAGCCAACCAGTTTTTAGCTTTTCATACAAATATATTCAAGTTTTAACGTCACATGATTTTAAAATGTTTGTATTTGTATCCAAAACTTATATTGATTTTTGTCAGACCACTTTTATCTGATTTACCTTCAGGATTCCTCAGGCCATCTAAGACTTTCTCAGGTCTTCAATATTGTTGTTTTCTAATCAATATTGCTCACTTTTGCAACAGGTTTCTTGAAGACCTAAAGAAGCAGTGCTGATGAGTGTTTTTTTAAAACCAAAAAATATATATTATTTTTTTAAAGCCTCGGTTTTAGGTGAATTTTAGTAGTTCTGCCTTGTTGTTAGGAATGCAGCCCCAGTAATCTAATTTATCAAATTTTTTAATAGGATCTATTTACATTATTGTTAAGGTATATTTTCTCCAACGTTAAAATCATTCCACAACATTTCCTCATTATGAATACAATTGTTAAAATTTGGAGATTGTTACAATTTGGTTGGCTAACATGTAACCATATACTACTTCTATCCTTAAGCAACAATTTTATAGTCTGATTATTATTGATTGCCTAAATACATGTCTCTTTATTTGGAGATATTATAAAAATGAAACTTAATTAAATTTATTCAAAATAAATACACTTCTTAAATATACTGTTTTCAATAAGTAATGCATCAGCATGGCCTCTCCTCTCATCTAATCTCCAGTCTAGGAAAGCAACATCTGTGGCATTAGTCAAAAACTAATTTTACATCCTTCTTATCAATACACATGCATGTAAAATCTGCACATCATAACCAATGTACACAGTTCACAGTTAAGGCCAGATGGCCAGACAAGTAAACAAATGGCAAATTATAGTGAAGAGGTCTTCTTTATTAATACTACAATCTGCAGGAGACAAATATAAACAGTATAATAGGAAGTATTATTGAGCTGAAATTAGTCATATGTTCTGTTGCAACAGATTGACTACAGGTCAGAACCATCCTCACACCTCACATCTTTCAGCTAAGCAATTACTGGGAATTGACATCAAATCTCAAAATATTGATAATGATCATCATTTAGTGAAACACTTCCCCCAACATTTTGGAGACCCATTTCTCCGACTTAAAATCTAACTTGTTTTTAGCATTTTGTCAATAAATGTTGAAGCACAGTGATTTGGGGGGCTGAGTTACCGCTCACTACCATCCTGGGTTCATGACAAGCACTGTGCCTCAACCAGAAATTTTACAACAAGAATATTTTATAATTTTCTTCCACCTTAAAAACACTTTTCACTTCTTCATCAAAGCTTAAAAAATATAACATAATGAATAAAACATGAGCAGGGTTATGTTGGAAAACACCTGCAGCAAAAAGAACAGACTGAAATTACAGTAAAAGTTCCCGAACAGCAGCACATTTCCAACACGGCTTACAGTGCAACCTCAAATTACCAGAATCATGACTCAACCATGCTGTATCCTAAATATTTTTGGCCAAAAATGTACAACTGAAATATCGAGAAGCCATATATGCAGTGCCTGGAAAAATATACAAATGCCCTTGAACTTAAGATTACAACACTCTCTTTACTCTGATAACCCTAAATAAGATCCAGTATAACTAATGGTCATCAGAATCTAATAAGTAAAATGAATCTGAGTAATTTAATCAGAATATAGATCCAGCGGTTTTCTGAAGGTCTCAAAGGTTTGTAAGAGAATGCCAGACATGTTAAGGATTAAATTTGAGAATGTGAAAACTGAATCAAGCTGCATTTTATTGAGGGGTAGCACAGTCAAGGGGCTGAATAAAATCACATTTTTATTTGCACTATGTACTACTTGATGTTAGTCTGTTACATACAATTCCACTGAAATGCACTGAATACTTTCTCATCTCAAGGTATATTAGGTAAAAATTGTAGCTCATTTTTAGGAAATCCCATAAAGGAAAAAAAAACCAAACATTTCCTTTATGGGATTTATCTATTAATCACAATATCTGATTTGAATGTGTCCGTTTGAACTATTTTGTTCTTCCAAATACACCAAACCCTTTTACAATTTAAATTGCAGGGTTAAAAAAAATCTATTTACTTTTGGGTATTTTAGATGTATACTATTGCCAACCTAAACTGAATCTGGGTTGTAAATGAGACACTTCAAAATTATAATTCAGTTAAAAAATACTTGAACATAAAATTATTTAAGTACAACAATAGAATTTTAACAAAGTCAGCATGTTAGAAATGTACAATAAGTCAAATAATTGACTGAAAACAGCAATTGATTCACTGGAACAGTGTTGTCACAACATAAAGTTCAAACAAAGAATTTACTGATAATCCTGTTACTCCTAATAGTTGATAAAACCATGACATATGCAAGTGAAATGAAAAAGCTCCCCTCATGTAATGACGTTTCTGCTGAGATGTCACCATTTCCATCCACCATAACCACATCCTGCCATCAGACTAAACAAGCATTCAGAAACAGCATGAAAGGTACAAAAGAGGAGGCTCTAAAGTTCATCTCAGAGACAGTACAACTGGAGAAGAAAGCTCAGGTCAACCTAAATAAAAATAAATAAATCTCAAATTCAAATTAGGAGCAATCAATGAGCTCACCAAAGGAACGACATTGTTTATAGCATATTAGTGAACAGAGGAAAGCCAAAGTTAGTGAAGTAAAATAAACCTTTAAAAAAAACTGACAACACTAATGGATACTGAAAAAAATAAATATTTTTAAAACATAGATTAATATATTACTTTATTTTTCTTTTTGCTACAACTAGTAAGATAACAAATGTGTAGCTAACTTATTTAAATTCAAACTCATGATCAGCAGGAACTGTTGCTGAATTTTCATACACACAGACAGCTACTTTCCTGTGTGTCCAAAACACAAAGCTTTTATTGTCCCTTACTACCGTATCAGGGTAAATTTCATCCTCTATGAGGCTTCCTCCGCCTGAGTGAAACTGTTCAGAAAACCACAGAGAAGTCAGTGATGAAGCCAGGCGGACTTTCCCCACCATCGATAGTCATAAGGTGTGAAATGTTTTTTTTGCAAAAGCAGGGACCAATTCAAATGGTGCAGCATAACATCTACCAGTTAACTATAAAACACTTGTAAAGGTGTTTATGTCCTTTAAACTGTAACATATTATGTCACATTTTAACTACAAACGTCAATCTACTTTATTGGGATTTTGTGCAACTCAGCAAAACAAAGTCTCAAGTGCAGAACTAAGTGGAAGAGAAATCATACATGATTAAGAATTTCATTGTAAAGTGCTTTTGTCACCCTTTAAAATTTAACCACTAATTAAAATCCAAAATAGTCAATAGTCTACAGAAGCCATTTATTAGTAAACAGAATCCATCTGTTTCTAACTGAAATGTCGGCATAAATACAGTTATATCTCAGAGAGTATTAGCAAACAATGACCAAGAAACACATCACAGAAACTTGTGAAGTTTGAAGCAAAGTTTTAGTAAAAAAACAAAACAAAAAAAATCAGGACATCCAAGGTTTTTAACATGTCATGGAGTAAAGCAATCCCTCATTTGAAAATGCAAAGCGAGTGGTCCAACTACAAACCTACCAAAAAGTGCCTGTTCACCTTAACTGACAGCTCAGACAAGAAAAGTCAGAGAACCAGTCAAAGGACCTGTGGTAACTACAGAGAAGCTTCTCAGATGGTTGTTGTTGACAGCAGCTTGTGCACTCTATAAATCTGACCTTTATGAAAAAGTGGCAGGAAGAAACTTTTTGAAAATGCAATAAATTTGGCAGAAGGTGCTCTTGTCTGATGAGAGAAAAAAAACAACAAACATTCTGGTCTACAAGAAAAAAATAGAAAAAAAAAAACATGAGTGGAAGAAAATAAACACAGCACATCCCTCTGAAAACACTACCCTCAACATAAAATATGCTGGCAGCATCATGCTGTCCCCCAGTGCTTTCCTCAGTAGGAAGCACAAGGAAGGTGGTCAAAGCTGATGTGAGTATTAATAGAGATAAACACACAGCAACCAAAGAAGAAAGCCTGTTGGTGGCAACAATAGATTTGAGAATGGGGTGAGGGTCTCTTTCCAGCAGGACAACTACATGAAACATACAAAGACAGCTAAAATAAAATGATTTAAGGAAAAATGTTATGTATTCATTATGTATCTTTTAGAGAAGCCCTCTGTCCTCAATGCTGCTACTTGGATACAAAGTACAACACAGACATCTAACATGTGAGTGGATAGCTGCAAAACATATAAGAGGAAGGGGATAGGAAAAACAAAACAAAAGTTAAGTATGTATGCTGACTGGCTCTGATTGCATCAGGACATAAACTGATGGATTCCATATTACAGGTCTTATGTGCATGTTTGTTACCTCCAGAGACCACCTCGTATGGTGGGGGCATTTCCAGATGGGAGAAGGAAGCAGTCGGGGGTATTGTTGAGGAAGGTTCCTCGACTGAAAAGTCCTCCTGAACGCCGTACCAACTGGGCCACACAGATGCTTGCTACAGAGGAAGGAGATGCATAGTTAATATAAACACACGAGCAAAATGCAGAAGCACTGAAAATGCAGAAGTGCATAAATGCACATACAAAGGACATCCATTATGAAGTTTTCAATTGGTCTGGTTTTATATGGACACTTCTCTAAAGATAACAGTTATGATAGCATTGATTTTCTACACCTGTAACTCTTAAAGAGACAGTATTATGCATTTCCAGGCACATACTGCCATTTTATAGCACAAACAAGTAACTATGTTACTTTCAGCTGTTATAAAAATGTTGTATATAACAAATATGATTTAAAAGAAATGTGATGCCTTTAAATTCCATCCATCTCTTTAAGAAACTTCTGCTCTTTCCAACGTTCCACCTTCAGCACGTCATCACAACAATGCTTTGCATTAAGTTTACAACCATCCTTAGGAAAGTTGGAATGAAAAGTAATTGGTATGACCCCAGCAGATGTGCAGTTCCGAAGGTGTTTGCTATTGGCTGCTGGCACTAGTTTAAAGGAGCTGCAGGGGAAGGGTGCTCTGTGAGGCAGAAGTTCAGCTAAAGACTGCAGCTCCAAGGAAGAGCAGTGTGAAAAAGAAAGTGCTTGGTCAGACCAAGTGTTTAGGTACCACCCCCAATGGTTGCCATGGGAAATTCAAGGATTTCTCAAACATGCATTAAAAGAATCAAAGCAACACTCCGTGTATATTTTTGATGATGGAGTAATACTACACGATATAAGGCTAAAAAAATGCAGGCTTTACATAATACCATCTCTACCCCCCATTTAGGAAAAGTTTTCTCCAGGCCAAATCATTATCACTTCTGGACCTTAGTTGTCAAATTTCATTAGGCCACAACTTAACTACAAAGGACTTATTCAAATAAGCAGCGTACCAGAGAAATATGAAAACCAATTTATGTGAAAGGTAGCATTCAAAAATACATTGATGTCTCTTTTCATATTATGAGTTTTGTAGTTAAAAGTGAATACTGTGGTTAGAGAAGATTTAGCAATTTAATCGTATTCATTTAGGCTCAAAATTGAGATATTTTGTAATTTCCCCAAACATCCATTGGGTCATGGATGACCTTAAGACCTTCCTGCTGCACATTCCATTATCATCTAAACATGGAACATTATCCACCAGAGACTGCAAAGGCTGCAAGGAGGACAGAAAAACAACAGGAAGAGTATGTAAATAATTTATAAAAAGACAGAAAAGTGGGAACAATCAGTTAATAATCAGACGGAATAAGTAGTGTGAAGAAGCTGGAAAAAAAGTGAGAAATATGCAACAAAATGTGTGTCAGGTTAAGGTTCAAGGTGAGAGGGATTCTTATTCTACAAGCTGGCATGTAATTACTTGCCTGACAGAAGCAACTAGACTGCATGTTCTTTCATGTCTCGTAAACATTCAGATATGACACAGGATATTATAAATGATCAGGGGAAACCCGAGCCAAAGAGCACTGGCATTGAGCAGTTTCATTTATTTTCTTCTGCAAATGGGGCATTTCCTGGGGAACAAATATCCAAAACAAGGCTAAAAATACAAATGTCTGTTCTCAGATGTAACGAGATCAACTAGAAAAAACAATATGTTGTGGCTGAAATTATTTAATTCCTTTTTCTTTGGACATTTTTAGAAGAAAGAAAGGAAATGCAAACTGTTTCCACTTGTTTGTTTTAGCAAATTGAAGATTCTGTCCAGTTGTTATAGAAACGCTATGAAATTTACAGGTTGTGGGGCCAAACCTGAAGAGGTCATCTAAGGTAATCCAAGGCAGTTTTTGACTGATCACTTAAGCATCAATACAGTAGGAAGTTATATTTGAAGTTAATTATATTTTAAAGCTTTAACAGATCAGACTAAAACTAAATTAATTTTCTTTTGAGTATTTATATGCTTTGGATGACAAAGAAAAACAGAAGATGAAAATGTCAACAATCAAGCAAGAAGGGAAATACAAACAATAACTGGTAAAATTGCTTTTTTAGTCAAAAGTGGAGCATACAGTTGCCTGTAAATGAACTCGGCTCTTAGTTTGTTATCAAAATGATTGCATAATGCAGTTCTTACAAATACGGTTGAAAGTCATGAGTTAAACATCTAGATTTCAGTTATTTATTCAACTAAAGCACAAAAGCATCTACTGAATTCCGACAAAGATCTTTATACTTTATGTGGATAAAGTACGTAATAAGAGAGAGCAGAAACAAATGCATTCCTGAGTGAGACCACAAACAACTTGTCTGTTAAAACATCACCCAGCCAACAATGACCTTATTTGACTGCGTCTTACTCGCTGAACCAAATGTCTCTTAAGAGATTATCTTTATCCCAGAAACCCTTGAAGCTGTCCAAAGCCATGACCCAACAAAAATGAAAGCATGCTGGAAGCAGAAAACCTCTTTAGACGCTGACAGCTAAATGACGCATTTTAGAAACAGGACATAGGTTCTGCACTTACATTCTGTCTCTCACACATCTGATGAAGGTAAGCCCTTCCTCCGACGATGACTATCTGTGCATTGCGGGTGTTGCTCAAATATGCTGCCAGTTGCCTTTGTCTTGACCGGTACCAGCACACATAGAAGAAGATCTTTATGATGATGAATATTATAACAACTCTGTGGGAGGAAAAATATGTTTAAAATAAAAACCTCCAAGATC
The DNA here is from genome assembly GCF_003331165.1 of Xiphophorus hellerii. Lineage (NCBI taxonomy): Eukaryota > Metazoa > Chordata > Actinopteri > Cyprinodontiformes > Poeciliidae > Xiphophorus > Xiphophorus hellerii. The sequence continues at coordinate 11,914,971 of NC_045692.1, forward strand.
CAAGAGGTAAAAATTAAAAGGTGCAACAGTCAGAATTCTAAGAATGAAAGAAGGAGGCGTCTCGCAAAGCCTCTAAATCATAAATAGTGTACATGGGTTAAAATATAGTGACCACGGATGTAACAACTGTTTGCATGTCACACGGTTTGCACCTTTTAAAATCTTTCCCACACATACGTATTATCTGTAACCACTGTTTGTGAATGTGTTCCATCAGAAATACGCACTGTTATACACACGCTTAGTAGTTAATATGCCTTTGAGTACAACTGGGTTCTCCTACTGTTTTTCCAAATTGCAACTAAAACATTGTGAAACTGATGTTATTCCAAGTTCTGATTAGAGGGAAATGGAATGCCACAGAAGCAGCCACCAGTGGGTTTTTTTTTCTCTCAGTTCATTTTTTGTCCTCTTCACTTTCTATGGTGGTTCTTCAACCATTTTTTTAATTGCACATCCCTTTTGAGGAGTATCTGAGGAAATGTTTTTGGTAATTATATAGAAATTGTATCTACTTTTTTTCTTAAGTATTTCGTAAATAACTGAGACCAATGTTTCCTTTGTGTTAGTTTGTTAAAGTCAGGAACTGCTTGATAGGCGATTATGTTTAGGCTGGAGGTAGTGCAGCACAAATGAGCTTCTTGTGTGAAACACAAACTGAGAAGTGAACATGTAATGCTGCCCTGTTTGCTTTACGTTTTTTGTACTCCATGCACACCTCAGAAGGGAATATAATCTGTGATGCAGTACCTTCTACCTCTGTTTCACATGTAATTAGAGCTTTTCTGTGTAAATGAGGACGGCAAACACAACAATCATTTGAAGGTTCATAAAATCGTGCTTTCATAATTTACAATGGTGTTTTGTTGACTGCAGTTGTTTTAAGAGGGTAGAGTCCTGCCATTTGAGGTCATTTTAACATAACTTCCTGAAATCAAATAATCTGTATATATACTATAGAATACCTAATGAGAGAAATCTATTGAAAGTAATATATTAAAAACGTACAACATTCCAACAAAACCTCAGTATCTATATTTGTAATATTAACTAAACTGACATAATCTTAAATGTATTCTTGTTTTCAGGCCAGAATATTGTTTGTCTTTGTCATACATATATATAATATGGTCCAGTAATACTTATTACAAGTCAAACATAAAATAAAAATGACAAGGTATTATTCATCAGAATATGAACAGAGATGAACAGTTGTTTTCAGGACTGTATCCGTAAGATTTTTTAAGCATTTTTTAGCAATAAATGATAGCTAAATCGCATAATACATTTTTAACTTATAAATAGCAGATACCAAAATTTTCAGTACCTCTACAGTACAACGAAAAGGGACACACTGTTGGTACGTGAGTACAAAGTCATCAGTGTACAGTCAAAAAGAAATAAACACACAGCTATTGAAAAAAAAATAAATAAAAAATCACTTACATATACCAGTAAAGCTCCATTTCATAAGACGTTTATAACTCAGAGGAGAGTCTCATTACTGAAGAACCACACAACTTTCCCTGCAGACATGAATAATTTTGGTTACAAGGAAGCAACATTTGTCACGTCAGTTCACTTCGCTGCTAGCAGACTCAAGCATGTTGTAGCGCTTCTGAAACTTTAAACATAAACAAATTTAAACACCAAAAGTCCTTTGTAAAATTAGAAACAAATTTAGTACAGAAGTAAACTTACCTTAAAGAGACAGAGACGTCCACCTGAGTTGGCTAACAAGGTGTGCCATTTCTCTTTCTATTTCGGGTGAGGAAGCTCCAGGAGCCAATAGAGGCTGCTGCTAGTTTTAGCTAGGATATCCGCGTAGCAGGCCAAAGCAACAGCAGCTTTAGTCACTTATTCCGAGCGCAAAACAACGACTAAAACTGTTCTGTTTGATAAATACGCCTCTCCGTTGTTCATAACATGCCATGTACTATCAGTTGGGCGAGCTATTCGTTGAATTCAGGTTAAATAAAGAACTTAAGTAGACTGAGCGCAGTGGAAGCTAACGCAGACTGACTGACCACATCCTCCTGTGTTCTGTGCTGCTTTCAGTTACCCAGGTGGGCGTCGTTTATGCGGGTGTTGATTTCGCGCTTCCAGTAAGACGCTCCCCATTCACACAAACCAAATTCTCAGTACGAATTAATTGGTAGTCTTTGCTTTAGACTAAATAAATAAATAAAGATACTGTCATTCATGCCGTACAACAGTACGAAATAGCTTTGTTTAGACACCCAGGAAGCCTATTTTCTATGATTATTTAGAAACAATTCCTGCACTTCATCCGGTTTGCGTATTTTCTTTCTGATTTTTTTTCTTCCATATTTGTAACCAACAGAATAATAATTTAAAAAAGAACTACAGATAAGAAAGTGCATAAAAATGTTTTAAGGACTTGATCAAAAACCCCATCAGAGCATTGCATAAAACTACTTTCTTCCTTTACTTTCTAAATAGAAGAGGCTTTCAAGTGTCAAGTTTTAGTCTGACTTTTGATTACATATTTGTGTTGAACTACTTTGTGTTCCAACAATTTCAACAACTTTTATTATTGACTAAATAAATATACATGTGCAAATATTACAATTATCACTATGTATTTTGATTTATGCATGTGTCTTTATGATTTATTAACTTAGAGGCTTCATCACATTTTTACATATACTTTCTGATGTTTCTCACTACATGATTGTGTTTCTTCAGTCCTGCAATATTTATAAACGATTCAACACACTTCTCTATTTTAGTGTTTTGTTTGTTCAGCTGTTTTTAATGTTTGTGCAGCACTTTTGAGCACTTTTATAGAGTATCAGTAAGATTTATAATAAAAAAAAACAACACAATTTGAGTAATTACTGACTATTTAGATCCATGCAGTTTATAATCTCCTGCATTGCTATAGCAGGAATAAAAGTAGCCATCCAGAAATATTTAGAGGATATATGGCCATACTTTACAGGAAAAATTAGTTGCAATATGTTAAGTTATATTAAATTTAAAAAAAACCCTCAAATATTGTCATGATAAACAGATAAAATAAATAAGGAACACAACACACAGTGTTTCCATTTTGTGTCTCCATCTGGTGGTCAATACATTAAGATGCACCATACTATTCAAAACAATGCAGAATCATACACTGCTAACCTACCAATTTCACAATTTTAAAAAAAGTATTTGCTGTAATAACTAAAAAAAATAGGCCTTTATATACATATAAAAACTCTACATAAAATGTAGCTGGAGCAAAATAATCTAAAACCACGGACAACAAATTAGATGAAAAAAGAAACATATTTTATTAATATTACAATCCACAATTTAATCCCAAAACAATTTCTATTTGTAATACATCTGACTTTGTTAAACTGCTACAAGAAAAATTACTTTCAATCAATCACAAATATTGCAAAAAAATAAAGAAGTTTTTCATCCCTGGACACAAACGCCTGCATTTTAGTTAGACACCATTTCCCTGTTTTTAAATGCTGAGAAGTCAAGCAATCTTTCTCATCTGTTGTCTTCCACAATAATGCTCCTCCTGGGGTATGTGTCTACGTCCACAAATAGATAGCGAAATTCATATTTTCCAGTTTCAGCATTCTGAAAATGACAAAACAGATGTCAAGAACTAGATAAATATAAAATTAGAATATTCTCATTAGGATTAGTGTTTTGCAAAATATATTTTTTTACACATTGTCACGTTATAAACAGAATCTTTATTCTAAATAATTAGGATTTTATGTGATAAGACCAGTTTCACATTCTAACAGGACCAGTCTAAACATACAACCAGAGCTACAGAGGAATAGTATAAATCAAAGCGTGAGAATCAATAGAATAAGCCCAAAGGTCAGTGCTAAATTATATTGAGAAACTGGCAAGATTTAGAAACTGTTGTTCACAGACATTACCTATCCACTGCGCCTGCTGAATAACTTATCAGACTTTTCTTTGTTATAAAATTGTTCAAACCACAGGTCAACTTACTTAGGCTTTAGAATTCAAACCACAGGTCAACTTACTTAGGCTTTAGAATTATGCACAACGTTTTGTCTGTCTAGGACACAAATTGAAAATAACATTCAAATTTGTAGTTTTGAAACTGGAAAAATGTGTAAAAGTATGAAGCAGTATGAATAATTTTGCCATGTAAAGTACACACCTCTTTTGATTCCGAATGAACCGTTCCTTTCAGGCCCGGCTCGGAGCCTTCAATGTAAAATTTAAGTCTCATGTGTTTTAGTCCATCCTTCATGTACTCCACGTGACTGAGTCGGAAACAGAAGCAAGCACAAAGTTACAGTGAAGCCACCACAAAGACACTGTTCTCTATTCAGAGCCACATAAAAAAAACCTTCCTAAGATATTTTAAGAAAATGTTTGATATTAAAGCCCACCTGACTTGCTGCCTCCTTCCTCGACGGGTGGTCTCACCATAGCATTTGATTGGCTCGCCAAAGGCACCAATAACCTGCATTTCAGATTAATTTAAATGTTTCAGAGAAGGTTACATGTGTCTGAACTGAACGAACAATCAAATATCCCCACCTTTGGTTATAGTGGGAGATGCAGTCGGTTCTCAGCTGTCTACTGTCTTATGCTACATTCACACTCCAGGCTTCAATGCTTGATCCCAATTTTTTGTGAATTCCATTATTTTTGTGTGTGGTCAATAAATATTTTCAAACATATTTGACTTGTATGTGATCTCCTGTGGGAACTGCAAACAACCTAAAAGTGTTGATCATGCGCAGTAGAGGACGAAGTAATGTCACACAGAGTAAGCATACTCGGTGTTTGCGGAAGCAAGTAAACATTGATGGTAATGGTGGAGCATATTTTGCGATTTTAAAGTTGTTGTCCAAACGGAGCCAGCACATTGGCAACTTATTGTCACAGTTTGAGCGCAGCCTTATTCTCACCTCTGGGTGGGATTTGACTATGTCAAAAGCTCTGCTGTAGACCTTGTTTGGGCTCGAGGAAGAAAAGAGCTCTTGAAACACCACATACAGCAGCCCACCTAAAACAGAAACGCACAATCTACTAAAGCTCACTGGTATTTCAATTGAAATGATTTAGATAAAAGTATTTTACGTGACATTAATAAAACATGGTCACAGGGCTTTCAATGTCCTAATTCCATGTGTTCTCATTAAAATAGATTGATGCTAAATGTGGACTGGGAAAAAAAATGGATGGATAACAGATTGGGACTGATGCTTAATAGACAGATGGATAGATGAATAAAGGATAAATGCAGATGGATTAGTGGATGGATGGATGTAATATTCACATAATAAGAAAGTGAACAAAGTCTGGGTATTCAAACTGTATTTGTTTCTATAATTTCCCAGACTGAAAAAGAACCATTTTATTTACCTGTCACTCCCAGCCCGATGAGAACTACTATCAAGTAGGTGAAATCTCTTCCAGCGTCTTTCACTGCAGTAACAATAGGACAGGAGGTTAAAAGCCGATTATCAGATCCAGTCTACAGAGTGTCGTCGAGCTATAATGTATTCAGTGGGATGCAGTAAAGAGCATTTAGTCTGAACAAAATATTTTTCTACTAAGCTTACAGAATCCACTGATAAAGAATGGTCATTTTCTCGTCGCCTTGCATACCTTTCTGTGCAGCTGAAGGTTTAGGGGTCCCACTCTGATACCTGGACACAGACTTGCCTCGGTCTTCGGGGTTGCTTCTGTTTCTGGCTGTACAATGGACAGACGCAACTTGGTGTCTCTGACTTGCAGTGAGACAGTCCAGTGAAGAAATCTTTGTCCCGAGACGGACAAATGCTGGTGCTGTGCACAATGCCCTGTGCGTGTGGACAATGTAGCACTTTTGCACGCAGAGTTGTGTCGCGGTTTGTCTCAGACTTCTGTGCAGGACTTTCAAAATGTGAGCATAAGCCATCATTATTCTGGTTGGGAAGCCAGTAAAAAGGAGAGATAATTACACTACCGCCCTAAATAACTACGTAAAAGTATATTATTATGACATGGACACAAACTAAACTACTCCAACCTCAACAGCATAGTGTCAAACAATTCAGAAAGCAGGGCGCATGACTTTGACGTGCCCTTACTCTCCCATATTTGGGTTTATTTGGAGGAAGCATATCGCCACCTACTGGACTGGAGGATGATCTGGAAGAAGTAGATGAACTGAAAATAGATATGTTTATTTATCTGGGACTAAGGATTCAAATGACGATGCCATTAACAACAAGAAAGGGGGCAGACCGAATTTAGATTATTTTCACAATTTCTATCGGAAGTGACGCAAATTAGAAATAAGGCTGAGTGGTTTGGAGACTATGTTAGAAAGGAAAGGCTGAGATGCATTGGGCATATGGAGAAGAGGAATAGTGGGTTTATTTAGAAAGAAATGATTGAATATGGAGCCAGAGGAGAGAAAGAGCATTATGTGAAAGATGAGAAAGCTGGGGATAGGTTGAAATAACATGATCCACTGTGTCCCCAACAGCTAAAATATAGACATAGCTTAAGAAAAAAAAAATTATCTTATTCTATTTCTGCTTGAAAACAGATTTTTGAAGAAAAATTAATACAAAATTAGCAAAGGAACTAAGAAGTTTCATAAATAAGATTTGACACCCAAACTATTCCATTATTAAAATGAAATATTTTGAGTTTTTGTACTCTCTGATTTGATTTTCTATAAATCTGCATAGTTTAAGATGTCGCCCTGTTCGTATTTTCCTTTGACTCTCCAAGATTCAGCTAATGTGGTCTGCTCATTAGAATGTAGAAGTAACATAACTTCTGTAGACAAAAAAAGAGTCACAAAAATTAAATCAGAAAGCATTAGTTTATTGAAAACAATTCAATCCAGCATTTTCTTAAGTTGTTATCAAATACAAGCTAAATTAGGTAAAGAAAAAAAACCCCAACAAAAACAAGTGTTAAACTTGAATTAAGTATGACAGGAAAAAAAAATTACAGTGCGATTGAAGAGTTATTAAACAAATGTTTAAAGATCAGCAGATTCATTTGTAAGTGGTTTTATTTCACATATTCTGAACTGTCATTTGTATTTATATAAAAGGAATCTGATTCTCAACTGCAAAACCATGACATCAAAATTGAAAATATGCAATGGTCAGTATGTTTTGTATGTGTATGTGAAAATGTTTTTATTAACCTGATTCTGTCCTTTTTTCACCTAAGAGCAATTTTACATTAAAGGTACTTTACTTAAAATAAAAAGTCTGTCTTCTATCAGAAATCAGTTGCTCCATTGCTCATCAAGCCCAACCTGATGTGGAACTGCACAGGAAGGGGGAAATGCACCTTTTATCATCCAAGGCAAAGAAGAAGACGGAAGAAAAAACTTTATCAGTAACTTAAAAAATATATTCTGATCACAACACTCTACAGCAGTAAAGTTACTTAGGGTAACAGTTCATCACTGAGGATGCACACAGGGGAGAAACTTTAGCTCCAAATGATGTCAAACTTGGCAAGATGCAGTGGAATGATGCATCTGTCTGATGTATCTGCAGAGAAATAAAGACACTATTACTGAAAATCTGCTCCAGGCCCTGTTCCGTTCCAACCTGCTGCCTGGCCTGCCTCGGATTGAGCCGTTTCAGATTTGTTCAATTAGAGATTGTAGCACTTCCACCTTAGAACTGGCAGATGGGTTTGCATTTATGTTTGTGGGTACATTTGAGCATCTGTTGCATAGCGATTGTGCAAGCTGTGTTAGATACTTTTTGAATTTTCTTTAGATGTTGGATTATGAACTAAGAAACAACAGAAAAAGTCTACAATTTATGAACAGAAACAAAGTATTTTATTGGTACTTGTCAGAGTGTGTATGACCCTGTGTTTATGTAATGAAAAGAGCACAAATGTAATCATGCATGAAGTACATCACACTAATAACAATAAAAGTAAATAGTGTTGATAGTGGTTACAGTGAAAATAAAACCACACATTTAGACAAAACTCTAAGAAAAAAATATACACAAAAGAGTGTGGATTGAATGTTAGAGTTATGTCTGTCTGTTTTAGTTTTTGCACTTATCACTACCAAAAATGTGACCAACTCATCATAACAAATTATCATATTTCAAATTTATTTAAATATATATATTCTCAGAATTTTTCTCAGAATCCTGACAATAAAGTCAGAACTGTTTTATTTTATTTTTCCAGTGGCCCTAATCCTCTTCCGTAATAAACTCATCACAAGCTGCAGAGATAAAGTGGCGGTGGAAAAATCCTCCTAAGTGACACACATGCGTTTTGTGCCTTTTGTGTAGCTCTAAAGGCTAAGCGAGGCCAAACGTTTAAGATTTATTGCTTTTTGCGCAAGTTGTTTCCTTGCCGTGACGCTAGACATCTTCACCTCCCCATTTTCTTTCTCCTCGTCTTCCCTCACATGTTGTGCTCACATATATTCTTAATTAGCTCATTAGTCTTGAAGTATATTTCAGTATTCCATCCCTTAATTATAGTTCATTAGTTAGTCGATTTGAATCTTGATTGTTCATTGTCTGTGGAGCAGTAGATTGCATAATTAGTAGTCCGATACGGGAGTTGTTGGCTGAATGTTTTGACTGTAAGGGGACTCTAATTTTGTTTCTAAATTCAGAAGCTTTTAAAATAAGTTGTTGTGTATTCAGGTAAATGTGTGAAGTATTATCTGTTCAGTGGGTTTCAATTCACAACTCGTCAGACTGACGAGTCTGGTTAACGATTCTGTGAAATGGTGCCCGGATTTTCTTTTTCCTAAAAAAAAAAAAAAAAAAAAAAAATTAAACTCTATTAATAATTTTATTAATAGTGAATAAATAGGGTTTACATAATTACATAAAACATTGATACAATTCCTGTTGCACAACAGTATGCTAAATCTAATCTCATTTGCATGTTGCTATTCGGTGTAAAACTAATTGGGTTTAGTTTAACGCTCATTTAGTGTGAATGGGCGTTAAACTAAACACCCATTTAGTTTAACACCGAATGGCAACATGATGTTAAACTAAACAGTAAATAAGTGTTAAATCTTGTCTAGTTATCTAGACAGGAATATGATTATGTAAATCTTAAAATGTAATAAGTCATTAAACTGGGAGAAAAATATTTGAGAGATCTTTATCTGTATAGTTAATCATTAACTCATATCTGATATAATAAATTAGACTGCTTTTAGCAAAATGGTCCTTGTTGGGGAAATGTGGGCGTGTGTTTGCGTGTGTGCTTGTGTGTGAGTGGGACTGTGAGGTTTGGGAAATTTGAAGTGTAAAACAGTTACTCTAATGCATCATTCATGCTAGGGCAGCTTAAATCTTACAGCTCTGATGTCGGGCAAACAGTAAAGTTTTCACTTTATATCTGAAACCTCTTGAAATTGAGTTTTGTGGTCCAAAAACATTTAGGCGAATGTTGGGGCAGCAAACCATAGTGCTTTGTTTAAGAAAGATTAAGTCATGCCAAATGACAAAAAATTAAAGCACACAAATCCATTCAAATTAATGACAGAATAGATGGAAAACAACAGAAAAAAAAAGATTCATGGTTTGGAAAGACCGGAGTCAAATTTATTACTTCAGCCTAAGAGCAAAGCCGTGTTATGTCATACAAAATAGTTTTAAGTCAACAGTGTTCACAAATTTGGTAAAAGTGAAAATATTTTGGTTTTTAGAAAGAATTACCTTAAAATAAGTCATTTTATTTTACTAATGGAGCCATCTAAAAACAACTGCTGCAGCTAAACAGACTAATAATTTTTTTTCCATACTGGACTGTGACTCAATGAAACACCAACGACTGACTGTTAAAGCTCAATGTGTAACGTTGATTTTATAATGATGACCAGGATATAATTATGATTAATGGATGTGTAATCATTATGATAATCCTCATGATTGTAAACACAAACCATTTTTATCTGTTAGTATTTTCTTACAAAACTATTCCAGCTATTTGGATAGCTATACTGTTCTTTTTTGTAGACATGTGATAATGGAAGTACACCCTATTTCATCAATAAATGTTTACATACCAGAAAAAACATAAACACTATGATTACAAAAATGTTCTGGGCTTCAGATCATTTCAATCTGGAGAGACTCGACCAGCTTCACCACATCATCTAATCACTACGCCCGACCGCAGCCAATCCGGACCGGAGCTTCACGCCGCTCCAGCCAATCGTCGTCCAAAGACACCTTCAAAAGTCTAAGCTAGGCTGACGAGCAGGAAGACCCCAGGGTAGGTTACACTTTTGAAGGTGTCTTTGGACGACGATTGGCTGGAGCGGCGTGAAGCTCCGGTCCGGATTGGCTGCGGTCGGGCGTAGTGATTAGATGATGTGGTGAAGCTGGTCGAGTCTCCCAGTTTGAATTTTCGCCCAGGCTCCATTTTAAAATTAGGTAAATAATACATAAATTCTTATTTGTTGTTTTAAAAAAGCCAAGAAGCAGAAATTGTCAATATCACAAAATATGCTATTTTCATGTTTGCTATGTAAACATATATATTTCTATGAAACTTGAGTAGCTGCATTGTGTTTCAGTGGCTTACAAAGATACCTAGTTTTAAATAAATTATGATCAGGCATCAATTTTCTATGCATCCTATGCTGTATTATACGTATATAATTTAATCCCTAGCAGAGCCATGCTGAAATAACTTTCTTAGGCATTTAAAAAAATACCATGGAATGCACATTCATTAAATTGCATGTGCATTGCAATTTAATGTCATTGGCATTGGAATAAATGCAAATGCTATTCAAAAATATTACTGCAATAAAATAACACTTAAATTAAATAACATTAATCTTATACAAGCTAAGCTATCCAAATTCTTCGTCTTCACTGATCACGATTTTGTCAGTTTGATATGAAGTAGTTGACACACAAGTGATTTGAGCATACAGTATTTTCTAATTAACCAATAAACATAGAAAAAGAAAAGATTCATATATCAATGGAAGATAAGATTATGATTTTCCAAGAACAGTGACAGAATAAATTTGACACACACATTCTGGCTGGGCCCCCTCAAAATGTTAACCTTACTTTCAATCAGAAGAAATACACAATATTAAATAATTATGTCACAACTAAATCTGTTACAGGTATTAATAAAAAGTCTGGGATTTTGAGATATTAATGGTTTGTTCAACAATCTGAGGACACGCTTAATGGACACATGAAGGAACTGATCGACATCTAATGAATCAAAGAAAAGAATAAGCATTGCATTTATTTTAAAAAGCATCAGCAAAATAAGCCCTGACAGATAAGTTGAACAATGTATAACACTTCATTTTTTCCTATTATAAAAGTCTGTTTTCATACAAAGATACTGAGCTTCAGTAGAAGAGAAGCCAGTCAGAGTTAAATATTTGTCAAAAAGGCTCATTTTAAAGTAAAAGTTTAAGTCAAAAAGTTAGTCAACATATCAAAAGACAGCAACGTCAAACTCAAATTAGATTGTGAAAATATGATTGAAGAACGCCGTGTAGTGATTTACCCACACACCATGCAATGTATTTGACTCATTTGTGAATGCTATTTAAATAGCATCTGAAGCTCATACGGTGTATGAATAAGTGTTTCTCTTTTCAACTTTAATGTTAGTACGTTAATGGTCTAATGGAAAATAAAAGAGCATGCACAACCCACACACCTCTACCTTAGATTGTTATCCAACATAAAACCGAGCTTTCATAAACCCAAAATAAAAAAATAGTTTAGTAATACGTAGAGTTAAATTCAAAGAGAATAGACCAATTGCAAGCTTGTATAATTTGTTGTGAAAATCATAACATGTATGCCATTGACTGAAAAAAAGACATGCTGAAAAATGAACTTAGATATGTTCAATCAAACTTCTTTTGTGGTCAGAAGGAATTTATGTTGAAACACAGATGTTTCGCAGCCCAAACAGAGATCCTTGAACTGTGTTCCTTCTATAAAAGTCACAAAACTGCATCAGCAGCACAGATGACTGTTTTTCAGATATCCGTCCTTCACAACATTGTGGCTAGAGTATTTCCATCTAGTCCTTTGTAATCTTTGCCATGAACACATCTCCAGTATCCATTTCATTAAAGTGTCCCCTCATCATCATCAGCATCATGCTGGTGTAAATCTCCGCTCCGCTTTGTCATGTGTCAGTGACGCCCGTTCGTACTGTTCCAGGATAGCACTATTCTCAAGAAGTCTACATGATGGAGACAATGCAACATAAAGTACAGCATAAGCAGACACAGACACATTAAGACAGCACATTTCTCACAATAAGAAACATAACAATGAGTAGTAATTGTTGGAACGACTTCATTATATGCACACATGAAGCTGAGGCCCTTTAGAGCACAATCATGTTTTACTTCATCAAACAGTTTTGACTAAATCAAACTATCAGTCAGATTAAAAAATAACTCAACAGTTCTGTATATTACTACTGGGTGCTTACAATTTCTTGTGCCACATTGGGGTTTTTGCAACTTCATGCAAGCAATGTGATGGAGCATTTGCACATAAAATGTTACACACAAGCATAATAAAAAGAACTGATATGTCATGCAATTCTATAAGAGGATCCCCATGTAGGTGTAACTAATGGCATAGGGGATCTCAGTGAGCTTTATTAATTAAGTGCAAAATTGTTCTTAGACTTAAAAATCTAGAACTGTGTTTGGTTTTAATTTCTGTGCTTCGATCATAGCAAATTAGGTTTCTTTATACTGACTATATGAATGTTTTTCTTTTTCCATGGGTCATTCCTTACCAACTTAAACTTTTCCATCTCAGACCACCGATAGCTCTGAAGAAGAAATGTCAGTGAAAACTTTTCAGACTTTCTAAACATAAAATATTACGTTGTAATTTGTTCTAAATTTGTTCAAAATTAATGTTTACACTCATTTTACTTATCCATAAACACATTATTTGATTAACTTAGAACCCATTATTTCAATTTTTTACTTATTTAATAATTTTTTTGACCAAAACATTGCATCCAGATGACCTTTTATGTATTGTAACTATGTGTATTGGCATTAAAATCTGATGCCATTTGAGGTGAGACAGTGCCACCAGTGACAATCCAATGTTGCCACAAAACAGGGTTTATCAAAGAGAGAATTTGGTGAAAACTGCTGTTCCTGACCTCTATCCTATTGAATACTTGTGGGATCAGCTTGGGTGTGCTGTTCATGACACAATGACCAGCACAAGCACGGTGGCTGACCTGTGACAAATGGTGATTGAAGAATGAATGACACCCCAGAGTCGTGCGTGACCAAGCTGGTGACCAGCACAGAGAGGAGATGACAGACTGTTGGGCTTGTGTAATGTTTTTCAACAACCCAAACTCACTACAGAATTTGTCTGCTAAATGACAAAATTGTTATATTGCTACTCTTGGTAGTCAAACGTCATTCTTGCAATTAAAAAAATTAAACCAAACAAGACAATAATAGAATAAGCTGTTTGTCATTGGCAGAGATAATTCTCATGATCATAATCCAAGTTTAAGTTGCATTTGGTTACACTGAAAATTTGTAGAAGATAGTAACAAAAATACAAAGATTAATGTTTTTTAATTTGAGGGAAAATATAAGAGTTTGTCTTCTCTATGATGCTAGAAGTCTTCAATCTACCAATGAGGAGAGTGCAAACTAGGAAGGTCATGTAAGTTGGCAAGGAATGATCTGTGATTCTGCTTGGAGAAATAATACGAGTTATAACATATTAAGTGGTATCAATTAAAAAAAAATATCTAGAAGTCCATGGCAATGCATATGAAAGTGGTTATTAGAGAAAAGGCTTTTTAATGATGAACATACTCACTTTAAAAGCAAGATGGCTACAAACAGGAAGACCATCTTGATAAACAGTAAAAATAAAAAAAAATACATACAAAACTGAACTGGTAAAAATAACAAAAAGCCCATGCAAAAGTCACAGAAAAGGAAAAATAAAAATTTAGACAAAAGTATATACTGACAGGGGGAGATGTCAATTACACAACAAAAAAGGTGTTGAGTGTTAGATAAGCGTGCTTACCTTGGGATTGTCTCCTAGACCCTAGTTGTGTTGTACTCTGATTCATGTTTGCTCAAAGAGCCAATGAGGCAGAACCTGAAATGTTATGTCTCTTTCATTTAATATCAAACTCATTTTGCATAGAGGTTAGAATGCATTATGTGCTACACACTGTAAATGTAATAAACTTAATTTGTCATTTGGTGGGCTTAAGGAGCCTTGCATGCACAACTGTAGTTAATCATTATAGCACGATCAGGAATATCCTGGAATGAGTACATAGAAAGTGCATGCAAAGTTCATACAAAGTTTCTTAAATGATCTATGATTCCTTCATACAATATTTTTGTAAACACACAGCAGTTTTCAATCCATCTAGATGCAATTATAACATATTTATTTTTGTTAATAAAATAGATGCTAATGTCAAGAGAACATATTTTCCTTATCACAGTTTGGAATCAAATGCATATTTTGTAATTTGCATTATTGTAAAAAATATATGGAATTTCAACAAGGCACCAATTTAAGCCCTTTTGATTATTGTCAGATTAGATACTAAACAAATGGCATCAATGACAATAAAATGACAAATCTCAAAGAACAGGTTGGATTAAATATAGCTGTCAAATACATATGAACAATTATAGAAAGCTAACTGGGATGCGTTACAAGTTTGAGGATGAGCATGCGAGATGAGACATACTGTATTTAGCCCTTTGTTAGAATTTGGGATGGCAGAAAACAGATGGGTAAAAAGGGTGAACTGAAAAGTGAAAGGTAAAATGGTAAATAAACAAAAAAAGGAAGACTAAGAACAATGCTCAAATAAAACAACAACGAAAAAAACAGAGGTGAATATTTGTTGCACATTTCAAACTTTTTCATTGTTAACTATGGTGCAGCTGTTCCTTCCTCATCAGAAATCTATGGATACTGACCGCTGTACTGCCTTTTCGTGGCGCGACAGTCGGTGGCTCGTCGTGGGAACTTCTTCCAGGTCATCGTCCAGGTCGCACCCATTGTCTGCCGCCTCTTGCGAGTAGCTGTGCTTCATGACTAAGATGCTCCTGCGGTTCCCTGTGGCTGGCAGCAGCGGCCGCACAGACATGGGCGGCTGTGGAAGGTCTGCGAGCAGAGCTGCCGCGGCCCCTGAGTCACGGGCACTTAAGTTACTCCGGCTCCCTCGCCCACTCAGCGATAGCTGCGATATGTGCGCGGATCCAGGGCAGGAGGGGGAGCCACAGTGGTGGTCATGGATGCAGCGGGAGGAGGCCTGGCGGAGGGCATGGTAGTTCTCGAAGTCCTCCGCCAAGTCAACCAAATCTCCAGAGGCTGCTGTGGGTGTGGCAGCACTCCGTAAAGTACATAGCTCATAGTGAGGGGGCTCGAAGACCTCCTGAAACATGGTGGGGTCGAAGTCTTCTCGTCGCAAGATGTACTTTTTACGCGGCTGCTTTATCTGAACAATTACCGAGACAATGAGGAGGATGAAGACGATGCAGCAAGTCACACCAATTATGGCCCCATTTGTGGAATTCAGATTGTCCAGGAATTTGGTATTAGTTTTCTCTGCAATGGTAGAAACACATAAAAACCTATATGAAAAAAGAAGAATCTCATGATATATACGAATATTATTTTCTCGGTAATAGCAGAGTGAAGACAAAACATTGAGTGTTAGGTCATTAGATAAAATAGTTAATTATCTGGTCACACTTTACCAGTGTTTACTTCAGGTAGGTACTGCATATGTGGCAATTCATTACGTCAGACAGACTCAAAAATACCAAATGGGATTGAGTATTTACCCTCATTAATATAAACTCAGATGTTCCAAAAAGAAGTTGCACCTCGCTTTTTTGCACCTATCATCAAGCATCAAGCATTAATGCCTCTTTTTTTTAGTGGAAACGGTAGAGTTAATTTAGGTTACTTGGTACCTGTAACAATCCTGACTTTTAAGCGTGACTCATAAATTCTGCAATTGAGTCTTTGTTAAACATTTGGAAGTGAAGGAGTATAAAAAGTCAAATAAACTCCTAATAGTAGACTATTTTCATTAGTTGTCTTTACCACTCTATTCTTGATTTATTCCTGTTTACCATTACCGTCTCTTCTTCATCATCATGTATTTTTTCAGTGCTTCAAACCAACATCAGCTCTGTTAACTACACATATCTCTACCTCTCCTTTTCCATTCTTTGCCTTTGGTAGATTAGTTATTTTTTTCTATTATGTTATTTGTTTTGCCTTTATCTTCCATTTTTCTTCTCTGTAAAGCAATATGTGTTAAGCTCAATGTGTACAAATTATTGATTGAAAAAATGTGCTGACATTCTCCAAGCAGAAAAATCAGGCAAATAAAGAGCATAAATTAGGAAAATAAACTCATGTAATAATTAAAGAGGAGGCCACTTCCTTTTGGATGCCTCACACAACTGAATAAAAATGTCACTTTAAAAATACATCCATTGTTTTTATTAATGGTATGAGTATCAGTAAAGACTAATTCCTACAAACAGTGCATATAACACCAATCTGTACTCTGATCACTGACATTTAAATGCTGGATGAAATCATAGCACAGTGCACAGAGCTTCAGTGACACTAATGGGTTACATTCAAAGGAGTGAAAGGGAAAGGAATAAATCTTGACATTTTCACAGTAATTCAAAAAATTGTGGACGTAATGCATTACCACAGGAGAAAAACGCTGGCACGATGACTGGAAATCCCACAGAGCTTCTTTCTTGTTTTGTTTTGCATAATTCAGACGCAAACTATGCAGTCTATAAACAAAGCTTTCTGTTCATCTTTTCGATGTATGAAAACAAAAATGCATATATACTGAATTGCTACTTTTTAAACCTGAGGACCATAGTTGTCAAATAAAAGTGACAACTCTTAGTGAATAATTGAAGCTGTGGTGACAATGTGTGCAAAGGATGAGAAAGCTGACAGATTGGAGGAGTTAAGGTGACTTTGCCGCAGCATTTTAAAGTATTATCAGTCTGCCCTTTCCCTTCTGTCATAATATGTGTGAAAAAAAGGCTTTGATAATACAGCATTGTTTCAGATTTTTCATGTTAATATGAATAATTAGGTTTATTCTTTTTAATTGGTAAAGAGGCACATTGCCTAACACTCCAAGCACTTGACATGCTTATTTGTAAGCCTTTGTCAACAGAGAATGCCCTAGAGTAAATACTAGGAAAATATGATGTCATACTGTTGCTGGAAAAAGTTCCTTTATATGGTTTACAACTTCTTAGTAAGCATGTAACTAAAGGCCAATTTCACTGATTTCTTAAAACCAGAACCGGGATATTCTACACTCTACAGAGATTCTGTTAAACACAGATCAATTTTCGTAAGTCTTTATATATTTTTTTTAAAAACACAAACATATTTTCGCAGTTTTTCTGCCATTTGGGAGACCTTGGAAGGTTGTTGGAGTGCAGAAAAAGAGTCCATTCAAGCAAGAACAACCAATACCAGCATTGTAAAAGTTGGTTATTTTTATAAATGTGCCAAAGTGATTCAAGATATTTTAAAGCAGATTAAAACTAATGGTATTCAGCAAGCTTCCGTAAAAGCTGCTTCTTGCTCTGTAACTCTCTCAACAATTTCTAAGCTTTTCCTCAAGCTAAATGCTTTAGCAAACAAAGGCTACCAGCTCCAAAAGCTTGCATTGTGTGATTTATTGAAACACTATTAATTTAATTGCCAGGGTCAAGACCTCTGTGTTCATCCACTTCATCAATTGCACCTGTTCTTTTGGCCTTGTCATAGAAAACAGATGTCTCTTGTTAAAAACTAATGGGTCCAATTGGTGCCAAGACAGACCAAACAACTATTGAACACTCTTGTCCGGTTTGATCTGGATTTTTAAATAGGCAGTGCATGATGACAACTAGGAATTTTGTTTCACTACAAAGAAAGTAGCAGAACAGATATTGGCATAAATAAGCAAAAAAATTAAAAAAAATAATAATAATAATAAACATGAAAATATGCTACATAAATGCACATACAGTACCTTGCAAGAATCTTGCCTTGTTAATTTTTTTGTATTTTGTACTTAAGAGTAGCACTACTTCAACATATTTTTACTTATGTAAAAGTAAAAAGTAGCCATCCAAAAATTACTCAATTAAGAGTAAAAAAAAAGTACTGACCAAACAAAGAAGCATGTGTACAAACAAGTTTCCCTTTAACTTCTACTGTATGTTTGTGTGATTTTGGGTTTAAAACATGTTTTTTCCCACAGTTAGTGAAGTTACTCGGAGTAGGTAGGGTATAAAGAAATTTGTCTCAAGTAAAAGTAAAAAGTAAGCCCAGGAAAGTTACTCCTAAAAGTTTTTTTTTTTTTTTCTGGCAAGAATTACTTAAGTAAATGTAACTAAGAAAGTGTAACTAGTTACTACCCACATCTGTTCTTGGCATAACATAAAATGCCAAGAAAATACAATAAAGATGTTGCTTTGTCTTGTGACAAAATGTAAAAATGTTCAAGGGCGATTAATACTTTTGCAATGTTACTGTGTGCTGGTCCTGTTGTAAGAACCTTTGAAAACACATCTATCCAGTCTTAGACTTCCTTACACATCTGCATCTCACCTTTGCATTGATTCTCATCCCAGGGGTAGACACAATTCTGCATGCCATTGCACACCAGAGTGTAGTTTATGCACATGTTACTGTGACAAAAGAAGGCATCAGCATCACATGGAGCTGCACAGGGGGAAAAAAAAGCAGAGTTATTAAACACTAAAATCCAATAATTTATTAATGAAACATTAACATTTGACCTGTCCCTTTAAATCTGATGAGACAGATGTTCACATTTTACAAGAGCAAGTCTAAGAAATAATATTTGCTAGAGCACAAAGTTGCATTTGAAGTAACAGATGGGGAGAAGCTGCAGTGTGCCAGGTTTTTGAGGAAAAATATTTGGATCAGTATTACTCAGATCAGATCAGTTCCCTCTGCACACATCTGTTCTTCATGAATTTCCATCATTGCCCTCCTCTTCAAAAACATCTTGGGTGACAACTTGAGGATACAAATTAATTTCTCAGAACATATCCATATTATGCCTGTATAAATTATGTGACCTTTCAAAATCCTCCAAACCTGAATAAAACCATTCCTGATTATTTCCCCGCCCTTCTCGCAACTTTCATCAAGAATCATTGATTATTATTATGGAGCATGGAGTCTACATTAGTAACGGCTCTTTTGACAAGGCATGTTTAAGCTAGAGTTTTTGCTATCTTCACCTTCCTGTGTTTGTAGCAAAGCCATCTGTCAGCAGGAAAAAGACATGAAATCAATATGGAACTGTTGCTAACGCCATTGTCATATAAATGTATAAGTGGAGGTTCAGAATTAAAAGTCAAGGTGCCCTTGTTCTTCACAACCAATCATACTAATGCACATGCCAGATGAATGGTCAGTTCATAGCTCTTAGCTGACAATTCTGGAGAAAAAAAACAATGGCCAATACTTAATGTATCAAGCATGCAAATGATCCATAATTATGTTACATGTTTAGACATACAGCAGTTTATTTTTTCTTCATTTAATCCATAAATAACAAAGAAGGAAGTCAATGTCACATCCTGAAAAGGTTGAGATAATTTATAGCATTCTTTTTTTTGATAAACCAGACATCATTTATTAATGGGTGGAGTTTTCACCAGTATCTAGAGTTTAATTATGTCCCACGCTGCTTATTCATCAAGGACTTTGTTCACCAGAGCAGCGGAAGCTCTTGTCAGCTGCTTGCTTTATGTGTGTTTGGGTTTATGTTGGCATACAGTTTTGACAATATTTATTTCTACCCCTAGTAAAGTTGCAAAAAAAAGCCTTAAAATGAATTAATATTTATTGCAGTATCACAATGTCACACAGTAGGCCTTTTATTTGAGTACATTTATTGAGTAAGGGAAAAAAAGTCTTGCTAAAAGGTCATTATATTGTGATAATAAAATCACCCTTGGCACAATTGATGGTACAACCAACAAACCCAATAAAACCAACGGAACGCAAGCATTTTTTGTTTATACTTTACTTTTTAGTGTTATTAGATGTAATAGTTCCTTATTTGCTGTTTCCAAATAAGACCTGACACAAACATACATTACTTTTAGCCCCTGGCTTTTAGTCTGTGTAATATATTCATCTTGCCACCATGTAAAGTGAGCAGGATGGTAAGGGAGGTAAATCTCTAAGGCCTTCTCCTAGAAACTGCAACAAAGAGTGTTGTTGTGGAGTCACTAAGTTTACACAACAACAGCTGATATCTGAATGCCAAATGGTTGATTGGAAATTATGCCAGGAAAAAAATGCATTTTTTTTTCCTATCATCACAAACCTAAACAGATGAAGTCTTCTAATCTCTACCAAGATTTTAACTGAAACTATGCAATTTGATCTGACAGGAGCAACAACAAACTTTTGAAAAGCACTTTGTGTTTATCATTAAGTAGAGTGGAGGATCTGTTATGCTGTGGGCCTGTTTTTCTTCCAAATTCAAACCTTGTTAGAGGGTATAGATTACAGATTCTAAAATATCAGGATACTTTAAATAAAATCTGGTGGCCTCTGCCAGTAAACAGAAAGTGGGCCAGCTGAATGTGCAGAAGAGAAGAGTTCATGGAAATCAGGACTTTAAAAGCTCTATGGAAACTGCAGAAAGAAAAATGTTAATGTTATATCAAGATATCTCAATGAATGTAGCCTGCCACATTGTAAGATATCACAGAAGTGTTGTAATATTTACAAAACAGGTTGTAGAAATGACAGCAATAATTGTAGTAATTGATATTGTGCTAAAAATGTGGGATTTCTGTCATGACTTTTGCAAGGCCCAAAATGGAATCTCCACTCTGCTTAATATGCATGGCCCATTTTACTGGCATTTATTTGTATGTGAGGCATGTTTTAAGATGTCTTTAAATAGTGAATGTCCCACAAATAACTCCTGACACGCAAGGATAATGAATGGCTCTCTTTGGTCATTAGTCGTTTGTTACAGAGGAAGTGTCCTTCCCCTTCTCCTGCCCGTCTCATGTTGTCTCTCCTTATCTCTTTCTTTCTCCTCCCTCTCACATAACACTGTCACTGGCACTGAAGAAACTTGGCAGAAGGGTGGCAGAGCTGGGGACTCTCTGACAGTGTTACCGCTGTGATGTATGGCTGTTGTTATTTCAGTTCTCATCCCGATTGAGTAATAACACACACAAAAAAAATATAGAGCAACTTATCTCTTTCTCATTCTCCTGTGCATCCCGCCTGGACCTTTGCCATAATTTCCTGAATCAAACTATCCTCTCTGTGTGTATCTGAATGCTCTAATTTTCATTCAAAAATTCTCCGTATGTATGTTGATCTGGTTGTCAGAGAGTACAACGTCCTACATTATGTGCCAAACCTCTGACAGTTTGTTCTAGTTACCAGCCCCTAGAGGGAGCCCATGTCATCTCGTTTTGCCACCTCCTGTTTCTTCTATTCTCCTCGAGGAGAGACCAGACATAAAGACTGCAGTCTGCTCTTATCTTCAGCTAAATTAATTTCAGGACATTTTGTAATAAATGTGCCCTTTTGCCCACAAATAAATGTTCACAGTCACTAGCAGAGAGACATAAATTAACTCCTAAATGAGTGTCTGGAAGAAGTCTTTGGGTGTCTGCAGAGCCAAAAATGGTCTTTTGCTGCAAAGTAGAAAACCGGCTTATTGAGAATCTTTTAACTGAAAAAGTGAATGCCAATCTCTATTTAACTGCTAGCTCTTTGCATTACAAGAGCCTGGTATTGGTGTTTCAATGCACCGTGAAT
Organism: Xiphophorus hellerii; assembly: GCF_003331165.1. Classification (NCBI taxonomy): domain Eukaryota; kingdom Metazoa; phylum Chordata; class Actinopteri; order Cyprinodontiformes; family Poeciliidae; genus Xiphophorus; species Xiphophorus hellerii. The sequence goes on from NC_045692.1 coordinate 11,936,867, forward strand.
GAAGTACCCTTCATGATTACTGACACCCTTCATAACGATGTTTAACACGCCTCAAAATACATTTAGCTTTTATTGCAGTTGCATAATCTTACACTGACAAAAAACAAACAAAAACAAAACAAAACAAACAAAAAAATACTTGTCACCACATTTGTCCAAGTCCACAGCCAGAGCAACAAATTAAGTGTAAAACAACTAAAACTGTGATAAACAAGCTGGGATGAGGACAGAACCAAAATTGAACTGTAAGATAAAGTAACAACAACTCAGAGATGGAGATTTGCATCTTAATGTCACCATCAAGACCGTAACTAGAACTGTGCACTTGAACAAGAAGAGACTAAGATTGAAGGTTTCAACAACTAAAATTACAGGTGGGTCTGGCATTAAAACAAAGGATGCCGTCATATGTGGCAAAGCACCCTCAGGCAAGGAAAGATAACATTGGAGGACGCTGTGTAGGTGTGATAACTAAATATATTTTGGATGGATGGATATATTTTTCTGATTCCAATATGCAAACATTTTTAAAGTAAAAAAATGCAGTTGGATGTGCTTCACTAATCATTAAACAAAAGACTCATCCATGTACAACTTTCTGAGCAAACACTGGGCATGAAAGCTGGTATAATTCATAGACTGGCATTGGAACAAAAATGATATTCAAGTTGTTTGCTCAAAGTTTGAAGTCTGTGAAAAATTTGCTTAACATTTATTGTCATTTTTGCCTTATGAGTACACAAACTGAATTTGAAGCAGATTCTAATAGAATGAATGTTTTCAATTTCCTATTCTGTGTGGTCTACGTGGAGCTCCATGCTGGTGTAGCGGTGATCACTTCTCCCTGACAGCAAGAGTTTTTGCTCACCTCTTACCATGAAAATTTAATGGGTGGAAAATTATGCTTTCTTCACAAAAATAAGACATTTTCATCTATTACTGCAGCTTCAATACTCAGTTTGCCTCCTACGAGTCATCCATCCCTTTTGTCATTAATCTTGATTCATCTGAGATGCAGTGAAATACTCCAGTCCAACCTGCAGTGGCTTCTTGATTGCAACAGAAACTGGGATAACAAGTGTACACACATGGCATAATCTGATCAAAACCATGCAAAGATCCCACCACTAAGACAATTGAGTGAATTTATTTCGAAATTGGCGTGCAATGTTGGTCTCAAATGCATCAGCGCACACAATAAAGAAGCTTTCCAAGAATAAAAAAAAGAAAAAATAGAAATGATGTGTGCAGTGAAGCCAGAGCAAATTTCCATCTGCAACCCCAGAGACATGTTGCAGATGAGGTGAAACAATGCTGACGGCTGAGATGTCACACAGGCACATTTATCACCTAAGACATAATTGCTTCTTGGATGAAGGGGTTCGCTGTCTTATGGCTCACATTTGTGATTGTGGACTGCAAAGCAGGACTGTATGTGTGTGTGGACAGCATAAGGAGGTCAGTTTGAATAAAGGAAGATATCTGCATTCATGAACACTCTGCACACACATACATCTCTCAGGAAGTTTGCAGCTGTAAACAGTTCTCTAAAAGCTGTTGGTTCCACTGGGAACAAACAAACAAATATGGTTAACATCAGGATAGGCTGCGCTGTGAGCTGCAAATGCATCCCCTTCAACCTTCTGGTTGCAGTAGGTGGACTTATTTGGAGACTGTCCCATCATTAGGGATTTTTTTGGGGATTTTTTTTCTTATCACAGCAAACAACACTATATATCAAAAGACGTTGCTCTTAACCCTCTGATGCATGAATTATGATCCTTTGTGTCAGAATTTTTTTTCCATTTTTTAAAATTCTTTTCTTAAGGCATAAAAAAGGTAGGAACATTTTTTTGTAAAAATTATTTTTTTTATTTTTTTTATTTTTATGTGATCAATTGTAATTTTGTCCAAATACAAAGTTGTTATTTGAAAAATACATCAGTAGTATTGTTCCTTAGGGGTTATCTGATGTCACAATATTTTTTTTACTTGCAAGAGTCGTCTACAGTAGAAGGAGGGACCGGGTCTGTTCTCATGCTTTTTTGTCTGTCGGCCATATTGTATTTAACAAAAATAATTTCTTGCATTTGCAGCTGATGGCCAGTAGTTGATGGTATATTTTATGATGCATTAGTGTCCACCTCAGTGGTCTGTGTGCATTTATAACATAAAAATCCACAGGAAGCACAAGAAAATGGCTTTTAGATAGCTGTCCACTGTAGTGACCACTATGCATGAAAGGGTTAAATGCATGTACCATCATTAGGAAGCTAGAAAGCCTAAAATCTTGAACGTGTAAAACATGGACAAATTATAGTCTGCATTTTCATTGTTCTTCAAAAGCAGATACATTATTATAAACAGACCTTTCTGAAAAAAAAAAAGATTTGAGTCACACCCACTGAAACAGGAGATTACTACCAGACATGAATGATGACAGAATTTTTTTTGATTGTCCGGTATGGAAATCCCTCACATTAATTACTGCATGGATGTTTTTTAACTAAAAAATAAATATATTTTAAAAGGGAATATATCAACTGGAGGGGTGAACACGTTTTGGTAACAGGAAAAAAAAAAACAGAGGAATGATTTGCGATTTGCTATGAAGATCATCTTCTATGCAAGAAGGTATTTAAGGGGAAAAGCCGAGAAGAGGACATAACACAGTTCATAGGATAACTGAGACAAACGGTTTGAGGGGCAAAAACAGTCTGATTACCATCACCATCAGAGTTCATATTTGTAAGCATAAAGTCAGGGAAGAGCATGCTTAAGTTTGTAGTGTTTTTTTTTATGTGTCCACTGTCAGGAGAAAACATTAATTTAATCTCTCCAATAGACATAATTGCACAAACATTAGTTACACCTGTGACTGTTTTTATTTTTAAATCCAGTCAAAAAGCAAATACTTCTCCTGACTTCTTCCTTCTCTTTGTATATGATGGCATATTAAAGTAATCAAACTTGAGCTGGAGACTTTGCCATCACTACTTTTGTTGTGAGTCAATATTGTGTCATCACTCTTCGTCAACTTTTGTCAACATTCTTAGCAGCCTTGCTTGCTCTTTTTACTTACATTTCTTTTCGGCATATTTCTTAAATTTGGCAATGAAATTGACTAAAGCTACTGCAAGATACAATGCAAGATACAACACTATTGAAAAGATTATGTCATATGCACTTAATCGACCTGATACTTTTTTCAGCGTATCTGATTTTTGAGTGAACTTTAATTGTTTGCAAAAAGAAACAGTCTGCAGTAAAGTTGACTAAATTATTTGCTCTACCACTTTGCTTTGTAGAGATCGAACCCATCTATGCATTCAGTGTTGACAGAGTTGTTGTGGAACTGCTCAGCTGTGGTCGATGCTGCTCTAAATGTGAGGTCTGGCTGAGGACTGCCTGAATGACTTAGACTGAATCGTTGCCCCGGCAACAGCCCATCATGGCTCTGCATGGTGAAAAAGGTCTTCTATAGGGACGCACACAACACATCACAAGTATTTCTACAGCGAGTGGTGTTACCTATCCTTACAAAAAGCATGTGTCCTGCTGTAGCAATTCATGTAAAAAGTAAAAATATCTACATAGTTTGATCCTTTTATGTGTAAAGAGTGATATTTCCTTATTTCAATAACTCTTTTTTACCACAATTTGTTGCATAAGTCAAGTTCAGCTGATGTTTTGCACCTTTTATTATATTCAGAAATTACTCAGACAAACATTCCTTGAACTGCCTGTTTTGCTTTATGAATTTCCCTGTTTTTCTAATGAAACCCTGAACATGACCACTTTTGGCTTTTCATTCTATGTCAGCTTCCAAAAACTTTTACTTTGATATAAACACACCTGAGCAAAGTTACATGGATGCAAGTGTGCTTTTCATGAAATTTGTCTTACGTTCTTGGTAGGTTGTGAAAAGGATGCGGAAGCGGCTCTTGCGGCTGAGCTCATCCGCCCACATCCGGATAACTCCCAGCGTGGACACCAGCATGATGTCGTTGGCCACTGTGGAGCAGAACTTGCTCTTCAGGTCTTCCACAGAGCTTAAAAAGAATGATATTAGAAGATGTACTTAACTGCAAAATGGACATAACCACTGCACCTCTAAATAACCCTCCATGCTGACTTCATTTTGTTATTAACGCTTCTTTTGTCATTTCTGGCGTTTACACTTACAATGTATGCAATAGAAAGAGCCTTTTGGGACATGGGCCAGCTTTGACCTAATGCAACCACACACATGGATGATTATCTTCCTCACAGCTGATCAAATCATCATCCTCCTCATTTTATGGCTGTTGGCAAACACAAATGACTATTTTCTTTAGATGGGCTATTGTTAGACATCAAACTAGTTCTCTCCAATAGCACAGAAATCCTGAAAAAAAATCCCCCAAAAAACTTACTGTAAATAAAATAAAATAAAAATACTGTAATGCTGTTCACCAGTATCCTACCAAGATTGCACATTTTTGGTTTAAATTACTTCCGGTTCGGTCTTGAGGAAACTAACTAACTTGACTGTGATATTAAAATATTTTTAATACGGTTTCTGTTTCTGGAGAACAGATGGTTGTTCTCAGCAATTACAGTTGGATTATTAGACAAAACATACAGTGAAACAAGAGAAACCTTTAATGTTTTTTTTTTATTTTTTTCATTAAGAGTTATTATTCACAGTATGATAATGTAATGTCTGTTATGTCAAAACTTTGTTTTATTTCAATCAATCAATCAATCAATCAATCAATCAATCAATCAATCAATCAAGTAAGCAATCAATTTCATCTATAAAGCACCCTTCATTTTGGAGGCAGCTCGCTGGAAACACATAATAAAGGGTATTTCTGAACTGGGTTTTAGCCATCCAGGGTCATAGTCTGCAGGTGCAAATACCAGAGTTGTGAAGTAAACTGAAGCTGGTAGGATACTCCCTTTTGCTCCCATCTCTGCAAGAGGGCTGGTGGATATTAAAAGCGATGTACCTTCATCTTTTCTTCACTTCCCTGGACTAACCAGGGGAGTCATTGCTCATATTCTTTGCTTAATTTCTTAATAAAATAATAATCAAAATTCATTTTGATTCGTTCTTGATTGACTCAGTGTTTCACCTTAGACTTATTTATTTCCTTAACAAGTCTTAAAACAACTGCACTTGGTGTTTACTCGTGCTGTCTCTGACTAATATTTCAAGTAGTTAGATTTCTGGAAACAGAGTGATAAATATGCAAAAAAAAAAGGAAATCAGTAAAGGGGCAAAAACTTTATAAAGCTGTACATGATTTTATTTGAAAACCCTACCTTCCTCCATCATACACCGCTACAAAGTTGCGCTTGCATTCATTGGAGTTTGCCATTTCATAGTCCAGAAAACGCAGATAGATCTGGAACAACACAAGAGAGCAGATTGGACAAAAACAGATTAACTGGGAAAATGGGATATACTGTTGTAAAAAGGGAAAAGAAATATAGCACATTGGGGAAGAATAATCAAAAAAGCTTTGGTTTCAATCTTCTACAATCTTGGAAATAAACACCTACTTAACACACCTTATCATTTCACAGTATTTCTCCTATGCTCCCTGATTGCCTCTGCATCAATGCCAGTTATTTATTCATCAGGCTGAGATTGAAAAGCATCATAGCTAGGCTTTGTTCTGCTGTGCATAGTCCTCACCGTCATTCCGGGTTAATGAGTGGACAGCTATGACAGGGAAATGTGACACTTTTGAACGCCCAAAGACACAAGCTGCAGATCGGCCAGGATAATGGACTTCGCAATGACAACCTGGCTTTGACAACATGACAAGTGAAATGTATCGGAGCGCAAAAACAAGCTAAATGCTTCCCCCGGGGGTCTCATATAAGGGTCAATAAGCTTTCATCGAGCCAAAAATGGTCAATGTCAGCTTCTCTATTCTCACATCTACACACTTGTGTGTTAGGCATACTTATACACCAACACTTGTATGTGCAATGCCTTGCAAATTTAATCAAACCACTCAAAGTTTTCATATGTTGTGATGCTACAACCACAAATTTTGAAACATTTCATTGAGATTTTTTGTGATAGATCAATACAAAATAGACAATAACTCTGTGAAGTATACAGAACAGATTTGTTAAGCCCTATTTAGTTTGATACCACAATATAAATAAAACTTTTCTGTGAAAGCCTTAGAGGTTTGTTGGAGGATGTAAGCGAAAAAACAACATTATGAACACACCAAAAGCAGACAGTGGGGACGTATAAAGCAAGATTAGGTTGTAAAACAATATTTCACACATTAATTCTCTACATATCTGAAAATGGAAAATGTACACCATAGCTGAAAACCATCTAAACTAACAAACCAAGTATATAATATTTATACAGTAACCAAGGAGTATTATCTTGTCCATCAAGCAATATGTAGATAGGGGATTGATATCTTCCATAAATGTATGTATTTACTAATTAGGTGTCTTCTAATGGAATTTTTTTGAAGTGGATTTTAGACAGTTGTACAAGAGTAGAGAGGGCTTAATACAAATGCATTTCTTTTATTGGTCTATTACATCAAACTCTAGTGAAATATATAGAAGTTTTTAGTTGTGTGTCGTGACCAGAGTGTTAAGAATACTTGGCCATGTACACACACCAGATAAAGAAATTTGTTTATTATAATGTATTAATAGAATCCAATGTTTATGTTTACACCTGTATCTTAATCAATTTATTGATGTCAAATCTTTAAACATCTGCTGAATTTCAAAGTCATTAACAGTCCGATAGATGATGCTGCACCACTGACTGAAACACTGGCAAAACAGCATAATTATCTGACAAATAACCTGAAAGGTAAACACAAATGAAAGGAATTGAATGCTTTTTTTTCAGCTGCTCCTTTGATAAACTGACTGAAGAAAAATCCAAGGCCAGATGGCAAAACACAAAAAAGAAAGATTAAATCAAAATTTGTCAGTCCGAATTATTTGCTCTCAGAGGAAAAAAAGAACTGCTGCTTCCTTAATAGCAATAGCCAACAATGGCAAAGACTCAATCACTGACTGAAGAAGATAATGTTCTCTCTGTGGCTAAAACATGCCCAGAACACAGCATGCTGCTCCTTACAGTCAGAGTGATCTTTGTCTTCATAAAATATATACAAAGTGTCAGAAAGTTCAGACAGATATGTTGGAAAGAAATAGACAGGACAAACTTGTTACATGGTGGAAATAATCTTTGAACTCCCAAGAGCTGCCAGGTGTACTTGGACATCTGTCTAGGCAGAAATAACAAGAGGGGGAAATGTAGCTGAAAAAAAAAAAAAAAAAAACACACACACAACCAACAGATACAAATGTATTTGCAGTCTGACGTTTTATTTTGCAGGCTTGTGTCTGATTAAATGTTCTTTCATGATGCCTTGGATACCAGTAAAAGCTCATTAATTTTGATTTTTTCTCCCCCTGTGGTTGCTACAAATTCTCTTTATAAAAAAAATGATGTTCAGATGACACATGCTGGTGTAAAGATCTAACATCATCATTAAAAGTGGTGCATTGCTGTCACTTCTGGCAACAACACATGGCCATTACTGCTTTCTGCAGGTGTGCCTACCCTTACCATGAATCTATCTCTCTCTCTGTGCCATCTGCCTTCCACACTTAATTTCCATCCCTTATACATTTAGACCTTAGATAAAATACATTATTTAGCAACCCCGAGCCCCCTACCCTCTTCCTTTTCTTCACCCCGTTTTTCCTGCCTTCTCTCTGGAGTCCGCCGGTGCAGTCTAATTAGAGCCTCCGGCATAGGATGTCATTATCTCTCTACTTTTTCTGGCACACTGGCACCAGTGCAGCACTGTAAGAGCATAGGGGGTATTGAACAATTTGCCAAGATTACAGCACAGCAACATGTATGTAACATATAAAGTAAGGGAGGTGGGTAACATAAGCGTGTGTCTGCGCACTCTGACAGAAACATGAACATAGGCTTTATACGCTTCATGAGTTTTGCAGATAGAACCAGTGAGAAGTTTAAAACCGTGCGCTTGTAAAGATTGAATCATGCTTGAAAATGCATTCGCGCTCATGCCTATCAGTGCCAGTGAGTGTAAACCTTTGGCCCTTGACATGCCCTATGATGCGATTTTCCAGCATGACATTTTAAATTGATTTTAACATTATAAAATATATCACTTTCCAATGGTCACGTTATGTTGGCTTTTCATTAATCACATCTGTAAATTGTAAAACTGACTCACATTCTTTGGCATGCACGCAAATATTGCCGGTTACAGTGTAATATCCATGCTGAATAAATAATAATAATTTTAAAAAATCAGTCTTGTATTGATAAGAGCCCAGCATCCCTCTGCCTTCCTTCCACTTTTTTTTTTACTACTACTTATAGCACATCCCCAATTGGCCACTGACGATTCAGAAAAAGTCTGAAGGTGGATGGTGCAATCTTGCAGCTCCAGTGGCCTTGACTTATAAAGCAGCTGAATCAGAAGGGCATTTCCGACGGAAACAAAGGCATTAGTGGGAAATATGATACCCTGAATAGGATGCCAGATAAGAACAGCTGCTGCAGCCATGAATCATTGGCATACCATTGTTATCAGCCAGCCATATCATAAACCAGCATGTGTATGCATCAGAGGAGGCTGCAACATAAAAGAGCAGGAGGTTATTCTCTTTTCTGAGAGCCTACGAAAGTCCGAATCAACCATTACTTTAGCTAAGAATCATCCAGCTTATTGTCATTTAAATTACTTAATTGTTAGGGAAAACATGCAGCAGAAGAAAAACAGAGTATTGATCCGAGTGAAGCAACAGTGAAATTTACTGGAAGCAAACATAAATAATTTTTAAACAGGTATGACTCAAGGTAAAAAAAATGCACATGAATAAAATATTTCATTAGTTAATAATTCAAAACAATTCCAAAATTGCACACTTGAATTGGAAAAATAAAACACACACACAAAAAAAAAAACAACATGTAACTAATCAAATGTCCTCCATTCAATAATCAATGCTCCTCAACAGTTTTGACCTTGGTGGACATAATGTTATGGCTGATCAGTGTAACCAGCACAAAGCCTTTGAAATATGTGTTTTTTTTCTGGCTCAAGAGACTTTTAATCCTTTAGCATTAATGCAGCACAGGTACCTCCCAAAGATAAGGAAGCGAGTCTACAGTGTATTAGTGGCTGGAGTGAAGTTGTGCATGTTTACGAGTGTTGGGGCATATCTGTATTTTTTTTATGCATGCAAGGTTGCGTCCAGACACTGGCATAGAAAACAAATATGAGAAGCCTCAGGGTAAAGGGTCAAACTGCATCGTAACACCATTTCATCAGTGCTAAATCACCCTGTCTTTTTCTGCCCCAACCAAGTCTTCCTCTCTCTCATCCTCTCTTTTTACTCTCCACATCCTTTCAGTGCTTAGTTCCTCTTGGCAACACTGCTTCGATTAGAAAAATGAGCACCTGGCCCTAAGTAAACGCTTCTGCCTGTTTGTCTTTCTGATCCTAGTGGTGGAACTCTTTCTTCCCCGCAGCAGCAAAAACCTTCACAAGCAACAGAATATGTTTTTGCGTTGTCTGAAGAGACACAAGATTAAAGCAACTAACTTACATTGTAATCACAGCTGGATGAAGAATAGTTAAGTCACTGACCTTGGAACGGGGTGGAGCACGGATGTACCATTTACAGTCGACAGCCTCAGCGGCACCAGCTTTCCCATCTCTGGTGATCTGATGGGACTCAACGATACCTTCTGGACCAACCATGTCATACTGACAGGCTGAAACACAAGTGCATGCATAAACACATACAAAAGCAATGTTCCATATACGCAGTCATGAGAAAAAGAAATATTCTGCATGGAAAAGTAATTGGAAACGCTAAATATACCACATCAATCAATAAAAACTTAAAGCAGTTATTTTCTTAGATCACTGTGGAGGAATTTTGTCCCATTCTTTGTAACATTGCTTCAGTTAATTGAGGTTTTCAATTATATGTTTGAATAGAGAGCTAGTAAGATCCCACCACAGCATTTTAGTTAACTTTTAACCCTTCCCTATTTTGTGGGAAGGCAAACCTCTCTGATCCAGAACAGCAAATTACCCTCTTAAATTTGATATAAGCAGCAAAGGTATACTTAAAGTGTATTCACACCAGCCCTGTTTGGTCCACTTTAATCAGACTCTAGTTTGTTTGTCTAGAAAGTCCAGCTCTTTTGGGAAGGTGTGAATGAGCAATCAAACTCTGATGCGGACCAAAAAAAGCAAAAACTGGTCCGCCTAAAAACCTAGGTCTCGGTTCAATAGAAGTGAACTCTGGCTGTGTTTGAATGCATATGTGGGTGTAAACAGACCACAGACCGCTCCAAAAGCAGGAAGCAAACTCTAGTGCAGACCATTCTGGGTGAATATAACCAAAACAAATGCAAGACTCTAACTCTAGAGGGAGAAATGGCTTGTGGTATTTTACCAAAGACAAAAGTGAAATATTACAACCGCTAACATTTGACGCTACTCTATTTTTGTTTACATTTTATGAAGAAAGAAGTTGTACTCCTGTCTTCTTGGAAATGTCACAAATGTTGCAGTATTGATCCACAATTGAACCGAGTCTATCAGAGTATCAGATGTGAAAACATACTTAGTGTTTTACTGTATTGTATTAACATTCACTGAAAGTAATAATAAATGTACATCTGTTCTCCATTGTAGGTGGTTTAATGTGGTGGATGGATGAATGGATGCCACAGGTACATATGCAAACATTGCAACAGTGAAACACAGTTTGTTCAGAGCAGCATTACAAGCCTTAGGAAGAAGAACCGTGGTAAAACATAGTGAGTAATGTAATCAGAAGTGAGGCAGAAAGAGAAAAAAGAAAAACAGAAGTAAAAACAGAGACTGAGAGAGTATACCTACAGGGCAGAGGTGGGGGTACTCCCAAATCAGCAAAGTCGGGATCTGAGGAGATAGAAGAGGGGAAACAGAGAGGTGGGGCATTCATTTTTAATGCCTGAAATAAATTGTTTTTACAGATAACACAGCAGCAAAGTGCATAATGCATAAGGGAAGCTTATATATGAAGAACTCACATGTCCTAAGTCCTAAATTAATTCTGGAATCCTTAAATGGTGTGGTAAAATTCTATATTTTTTATGTGTTTTTATGAACAGGAGAATTATATTGACAACTTACACCAGTGAAACAAGTATAGCTATGGTTACATATTGTTATATTTCACCATATTGGAATTATAATTGAGCATGAACAGGCGTTTCCTTTTTTTTAACATATGTGACTGAGCTTGTTTAAGACTATTATATTATCATAATTACATACCAGGCCATGCCTAATTATATGTGCATGGCTTGCACACTTGAAACAGACATTTTACGGTTGTGATATTAAACCGTAAATATCACAACCGTAATATTTTAGGGTAGACTTTTACATTTAGACTTCCATAAGACAAAAGAGATGTTTTTGCATTCATTACAGGGAAACTATCATTTCTATCAGCACTGCAGCTAGTTTTAATTTGCTTATTTCTAATGTACGCAGTTCAACAGAGCATTAGAGGCACCAGTGTAAAAGCACATCAGACTTAAATGTGCATGTTTTCTGAATTCCCAGAACAAAAAGCAAAGTGCACATGTTGACATCTCTATAGGTGTGCAAAGTATTTCATACTGTAAGAACACAAAACATGATATCGCTTGTTTTAATGTACAGATAAAATGCATGGTTAAAGTATGAAAGCAAGCAATATCGGGAGTCTTTCATGGTTCACAGAAATAATACAAAGCTTTCCAGGGCATTACAGAAATCACAAACATTACCAGGTCACTCTTAGGTCAGCATTAGTACTTACAATTAAGATGACCCTGGAAGTCACAAAAAATATGTTTACCATTTATTCATACTATTATTTATATTTACCAATGTGTGCATGAGTGATGGGAACGTGCTACAACAGATTTGACGGCGGACAGATTGAGCCAGGATGCAATTGCAGCAAAACATATTGTACTTGCTATCTTTGAATTAGAGGAGCTTTAGCATTAGCAGCTGAGACAATGGAGACACTGTTTAGAACATCTATATGGACGAGACTACCTGGATGTATTTTATTCAGGTTTTGAGTATTGCTGCAATAAGTTGCTTCAAAATGGCTGCCATTGACGACACATGTCAAATCTTTACCTATCATCACAGTTTGTTAAGCCTAAAGATTTAATGTTATGACGCCTCTATTATTCTGTAGAGAAGTCTGTCAGATGTCTTTTCTACAGACAGAAATCATCTAAGCTTCAACTTGCTCTTTTGTCATCACTTCAGTGGAAATGTTTCTGTTTTTCAATAAAAGTTTGAAATTGGAAAGTCTACATTTAGAAATTAAGATCAACTCCGGAAATATTAAAGCGTAATTTACTAATTATGATTTAGCACATTGCTTTTTGATATAAAGTGTAAATAGAGCAGATATTGTATTAATCCAGTTCCACTTGATTTCATTTGATTCCAGCATATAACACAGTTTTTGTGCCTTTAAAGATCTGCAGTCAGTTATGATCTTCTGACTGCCTTCATCTGAAGACGCACAAAATCCACTTGAGGATAAATGGTGACATGGCTACCACTCAGCTCAGTGTGGAAAATGAGCTTTGATTGCACAGCATGAACTCCTTTCCTAAATGCCACTGACTTTTTTGTCTGTGTATAAGCTCTAAATTCTTGGTCTAGACATGAAGTCAGTGATTATTTGCTCAATCTCAGCAGACATGAAAAAAAAAATCCGGAAATAGCTTGCAATGAACACCTGGTGACAGAACAAAATTTGCACAAAAATGTAAATCAAATCTCAAACAAGGATAAAATTAAAGGTAAAGTTGGTTTTTGTCAACTTATTGCAGCTATGTTCAAAGTCAAAACATAATGTCAGTAAACTTTGCAAAGGACAGTCTTTTGATAACCATTTAAAAAACTTAAAGGACTACATAAAATGATTTATAATTAGTGTATCAAAACCTCTCACAAATTATCAGGGATAAGAGTCAATAAGAGATATGATTGAAGTGATATGCTCTTTCAAGGCTTTGATTACTTTCCACACCTGACTATCTGTTGCTCTCAACATGATGTAAGGTTTATCTCTGCAAATTTGAACAACAATTAGTATATGCCTAGCTGGCTTTAGATTGCTCAGTGATACTGCACCACTCATTTTCTCTTTTAAGGAAAGAAAGTTACAACTAAACAACCCTGATTTTGCTCAAGAGCATTTTCCTACTTTCTGCAGGAGAATATGAGGTGATTATTCATCTTTGTATTAGATATATTGAAAAAACCCTAATCTGCATAATTCCTAAAACATTTGGTCGTTACGTAAAGCATAATTTCATTACAAACTTTGAAGGCTTCTGTCCTCTCTACCGCTGTCCGTGTTTGCCTGTCTTATTGCTTATGTCTGTGAGAAATGAAAAAAAAAAAAAAGAGTAGAAGACAGTTCATGAAACATTGACCTCAAGGTCATCTTTGCTGCCTTTATGAGAGATTTCTCATTTGCTTGTAGGTATCATGTTCCACACAATGATCACAAGGCCAGCCAGAATGAGAGCAGAATGACAGCACACTTTTAATAAAGGCTGTTCTTAACATAGCAAGAGAGGCCTCACCACAGGACTACAGTGCCTATAAATTCCTCCAGGGCAACTCTTGACCGTTCTAAACTTGAGCAGTTGAATGTTAATCAGACATCCTCCATGCCTCCATTGATCAGCCCCCTTCCTTTCCTGTCTGTCATCACTGATTAATAGATCCAACCAATTAGCTGGATTGATGAAATGAATGATGAACTAAATGTTTACTCTCTGTATGAGTGATGATGTAACATATTTGCAATCTCAGCAAGATTCATAATCTCAGCCACATCGGTGACACTACATCACAGTGTGAACATGATATTTCCAAAGCTCTGCTGAGTTTCATCACAGCATGCTGACATTATTAATTTGTTTGTTTTGTGCTGTCATTGTCATTAATGTCCCCCTATGAGGTCCCCAATTTCTGCACTGTGTAAACGGCTTTATATTAACAGAAGAAATTTAGTGCAAAATGCCACACATTTTTCTCTGTTAAAGTCCAAATTCTTGAACTTAGCTCTGACAAGAACATGCTCACTTGAAAGACCAGGACGTAGAGTTGACTTCTATCTGTTTACAATGGACTGTCTATTGAGGTTCATTTCGAAGCAAAATGCCCCTAAGATGCAACAATTTAATGTTAAGTGGTACAAAAATAGAACAAAGTATTTTGTGGTTCGGAGTTGTGTAGCTGGGAACTGCATCTCGATCGGGGATCTCAGACCAACAGAACCCTCTCACTGGACTGTCCATGTCTGAAAAACTGATATTTAACAAATAGCTTCAGCCCGTGTTCACTAAGAGGATGACTACTGCTCTGTTTCATGTACAGAAGCTTTGCTGACCTTTTTAAGTTGCTTTTCAACATTAGTGTTGTAGACCTAGTGTGTAGCATTAGAACAACCAGATTCTTTTAAATTACCGTACATAAACTGGATAAAAGAAAACTGTATGCAAAAAAAGGCAATGTGAATACTATGCAAGCCTTGACTACAAGCAAAGATTTTCATGAAATGTTCCGTTACATTTTTTCTAACATATGCCTTCATATGAAAGGCTAGTAAATTGGAAATTCCTGACGTAGACATTAGTGAATTGTTATAATGTCTTATGCTCAGATGAACTCAGTTCGGCTGTGTAGTACAAAGTGTTCCCCATATGTCCTTTAGGCACTCACAAATGAAACAGCATGCTACAAGAGCTGAAGATGTGAATTTATAATGACTACAATCCCATAAGTGTTGCATTACTTTTCATAATACAGACATGAACGAAATGTTTTATTAAAAAGGTACAATAAATCGCATTTAAAGTTAAATAGCATACTTCACTGCTACACTTGCTACACATCCCTTTGCTATTAACTCTTGCCCCTAATGTATGCATGACTAATGAGTAAGCTTATGATTGTGAGTGTGGAACAATGTTTCAAGAATTAAACATGAGAAGAGAGAAGGAGAAAGCAAGGCACTGAGAAGCAGCCCAGACACAAAACTCAGTTTCCCAATGGCCTCATTTCCTCTCAACCACTTGGTGGTGACATTTAAATAAGCATCTGATTAATAATCTCTGTTTATGTGGTTGATCGAGTTAATGAATAGCCACCATTAATCACACCAACCACAGATGTGGATAAAGTTCCACTAATCGACCTAAACGGAGCTGCAGGCAAAAAGAGAGAGCACGGTGAAATCAAACAGGGGTGACCATTTCTCATATTCTTACAGTTCAACTAACATCCAGATCTCACATCAAACCAACACAATACATGCTGGACTGTTTGCTTGAGAAAACATATGTCACTGGGAAAATCTCTTCTAATGAAACACTGCTTTAGAGATTAGCCACATATCTGATGTGGCTCAGCAGGACTTTGTCATCGCTTCAGATGACAAACCATCTGTATTTTGAAAAATGTTATGTCAAATGTGGAAGCTGTAGGA
This sequence comes from Xiphophorus hellerii, assembly GCF_003331165.1. Taxonomy (NCBI): domain Eukaryota; kingdom Metazoa; phylum Chordata; class Actinopteri; order Cyprinodontiformes; family Poeciliidae; genus Xiphophorus; species Xiphophorus hellerii. Next base: position 11,952,485 of record NC_045692.1, read on the forward strand.
CCTGCAAAGGACTGATAGGATTTACCACAGCCTGAGTGTCATGGTCAATGAGCTGGGTCTGTGCCCTGAATGGTGATTAGCGCCGATGTGTACCGCAACGCCATGTCACGAGCATCAACATCTACACATCAGCAGTCCTACTAGAAACTGCACCACACAGCAAAGAAGGAAAAAAAAATAATGTCTTGCTTACGGAGAAGAAAAAAGATCTGACAAATATATTTTCCCTGTGAACCTTAGTTCACTTTGTTTTACATTCATACAGACAGCTGCCCTTGACCTTGTAATATATGGTCTGTAACCCTGCAGGAAGAGCTTGTCGCTGGCAAAACTCTCCTGAGTAATTTCCAATCCTACTACAACTATCTATGGTTCAAGTGCCCTTGATTAAAAGCACTTAACCCCCAGGATGTTCTGGTGGAGGATTCCAACATCCAGGAATATCTGTTCAAAAAGAAAGATCCTCTGTCAGCACCTGGAGGACAAACCGTTACATTTTTAGAGGCATATAGATTACAAAAAGGGTGTGATCTCTGTCCTTGTGTTTGAACTAACGATTCATACGATACATTATTGATCTCCATAAGGAAAGCAGTGAATAGAAAATCACTGGAAGCAGTAAGGGATAAAGTGTCTTTCTCAAGGACACCACAGCACAACAAGAATACTAGCACATATGCATTGTCATCATGGTGTTGTTAAAAGACTTAAAGGTGCCCAAAGCACAATTTTCTGCAAAGGTTTATAGAGACAACACTAAAGGTTTGCTCTTGCTCCATCAGCACAATGTGCTCAAGCACTTAAAGGGTCAAAGAACAAACCAAAATGACTGTTGCTTTGAACAGATCTGTAAAAGAGAGAAATAAAAATCTTTATCCCCAGTGGAACCTCTCAAAGCACAAAGGAACCCATTCACTGCCTTGCACATCTAAGCACATTCTGTTCATAAGAGACAGCTGGTCAACTAAGTGAGATATATTAGACAGTTGGGAAAATAAAGCATGATTCCAAATGACCAATATGCACCATTTTCTCAAAATAGTTCTGTCACACAGCTGCACAAAATGCCTATTTAAGCTGCCTTCCCATTGCTGGCAGTTGACATTTACTTTCTTCATGGACGCTCAAGGAAATATGAACTCTTAACTTAAATGCCACATTGGCTTTTCAAAAATTGTTTTTCCTGTTTTGTTTTCAAAAGTCAATTCATTCCCTCACCAGAAGTGTTTCTAGCTTGCACAGGTAAACCGAGTGAAGTGAAGAGAAACAAAGCATCAAAATTGCTCAGAAAATATTTGACAACAAATTGTAAAATTTAAGAACTTTTTGGAGCTTTTAAGAAGCCTTCAAAGTAAGATTTTGCAACCTAAATTAACTTATATCTGTGATGGGAAGACAAAGAGAGAAAGGATTGAAAACAGCTTTGAGTCATTAGTTTCTGTAAAATGGAAAAATGTGCCTTGGTTGAATAAATGAGCAGTTTGTCAACACACAGATCTGGCTTTTTCTAATTTATGCATGCATTTGGTTACAACATCCTTTTTCTTTGCAGGGCTGAAAAGAAAATGCAGCCATTTATTCAAACTGCCATTTCTGTCCAATAAGTCAAGAAGTGCAGCCTCGTCTCCCTCACTGTTTGGCAAACTTTTGTGTCAATCTTCCTCGTAGCTGACAAACAAACTTTTGTCAATCCCACCGACTACGGTGCTGATGTGTGTGCAGCAGTGTAAGCAGTGTGTCAGAAATTTGAGCAATACTTTTTAGCAAGTCACTTTTTAAAAATTGCTAATTACAATTAACATGTTGAAGTCCCAGTCCTAGTTAAAATACTAATGTTGAAAACAGATTTTTAGCAAAAACCTAAAATATAACAGAAGATTTTTGCCTTGCCAAAGGTTCGCAGTTTGAGTTTGCACTCTTCTCAGTAATTCATCTATGACTTACTTTCTGTATATTGAAATCTATTTTCATCATTCCTTTCAGCTGGGAGTTCTGTAATGTAGTTTTAAATATTCCATCATTACAGCGTGTCCAACATATCTAAGCTTTTGGCATTTTTGAGCTAATTCAAAGCACTGTAAAGGCACTATCAAAGGTTCAAGTACCCTTTGTTCTCTAAACCACTCTGATGAGTACTTTTTATTACCACAATACAATTATGTACTGTGGGGTTTTGAGGACATGTTCCTCATTTTCAGTTAATTACGTTTTCTTCTCAAGGCTTTTGAGAAAAAAAACAAAAACATTTTTCTTTAATTAAAGAGATATTTCATTTCAGTTAAGTCAAAAGGGGTTTGTGTCAAACTTGCTGGACCTGATGCAACGCGTGACTGCTAGGCATCATCCAGCGTGCTAAAACACGAACCGGGTTTTTCTGTCTTCGAGTCATTTCTCACGCCTTAGGTAATTTAACTGCCAAATGTATCTTCTTTAAAAATATGTTATCTTTATTCTCTTTTTTTAGCCGACAACAACTCACTCTCCAGTGGTGCCTATTCTGGCCCCTATCTGCTCCATAATACACACTGTCCACTCGAGAGTACTTCACATAAGCCCACTTCAAATAGATTTCAATAATATTTTGACCAGGCTGTTTCCTATGCAACTATTTTTTATTTTATTTATTTTTTTGTCAGCAAAGCTCTACAGATTTTACTTAGCGTCTGGCACAAACTAAAGTCACCTGTAGTTGCCCTCACAATAGTTGAGTAAATATGTCCATCAAGACTTTCATTCTGAGAAGACAGCACAGAATTTCAATCACCCAAGTGGAGTTATTTTTTGTTTCCCAATCCGCACTTACTCGCAGTAATGCGAATGCTGTCCCTGTCCTCATTTGAGTGTTCCAGGGAAACAGTGACAAACCCGAAAAAACTGATAAAACATCACAATACTATCACCTTGTGAAGAGTTTCTCCTGTCCTGTGTGAATACAACACCGCGTGTCTGTGTTAAGCAATGGCATGCTGAAGTGATCCAAGGATGAAGTATAGTCTCACTATGCTTTGCAGTCATCTTTTTCAGTTTTGGCAGTGATATAGTCATCCAATCATCTCCTTTCAGTTCTAAGAAATTCTAAAAGATAAAATGGATCTGGTCTTTACAAACTGTAAATTATTAAAGTCTAATCTAAAGTGTAAAGAGTGCAGATCTCACACTAGTAGAGTCCATTAAACAAAAATGGAGCCAAGTAAAAAATCTGTGCATGGAAACTTGCTGCATTCAGATGATTTAATATGGGAAGTAGCTGCTAATCAATGCACAGCACAGCTTATGGCTTGTTCAGAAACTGTTTCCAGTCTTGCCTCTAATCAGCTGAAAATGGTAATACTGAGGGGAGAAGGGGAGATGTTGTGCGTAGATACTCATTTTCGGCTATTAAGTAAAATATATTCAACTGTCTAACCCATTATGTAGAGATAGTTTCAAAAAAGTGACTAAAAATGACTCCACAGGCAACCCTCACAACAAATCATGACATCGGAATACAGCAGAAAAACGTATCCTAACATCGAAAGCAAATAAGAAGCAGTGTGATATATTGAAAAGCTGTCTTCAGAGTGAGCAATAATACCAAAAAAAACAAACAAAAGGAAACTATCTGAATATTAACCGAAGCTTACCCAATTGAAAGTAAATAAACCAAATGACAAAAACGTACCTCCCTAACTAAGAAAAACATGAGAAAACTAAGCAAACATAAATGGCAGCTCACTCCTACAAACTCCAGAACTTTTACAAGGTGTTACAGACAAACAGTATGGCCGGTTGAGATGAGCTGAGGATGGATGGCAGGAAGTCCACGTCTGCAGCTTTTACATATGTCACCTTCGGGAGGCCACCAATTGGACATCTCCATCGTCCTAGGAACCAATCAGAGACAGGTACCTGCACACTCATATTTGTATAATTAAATTGATGATGCCAGTCGTAACACTTTGATGTTACAGTTTCAGAGAACTCTGAATTATCTTTGAGAGAAAAGCTTAAAGAATGAAAAACCTCTTGAAAAAGGCTTCTTCTCCCATGTCCCAAACCCGAATGGGCTTTGCAAGGAAGAAAAAAAACAAAAAAAACAATTGTCTGGACAATTTTGACATAACAAGATCCCATTTGAGATTTTTTTCCTACCTGGCACAAAGGAGGAGCTTCATTGTGATCTTGGTAGTTTTTTTTCTTAAGTGGAACAATGGAGCTTTAGGTGCACAGAGAGTCAAATCATGGGATAACCACGTGTGCAGTTATCCCTTTTGACAGAGGCCCTTTATCTGTACAGTGATTTTCCATTCACAAAATCCTGCACCTTTTAATGTTAGTATAACAAAAAAAAAAAAGAAAAAAAAACTCTTGAAGGTGAAAAAAGATCGTTCTGAATGTTTCCCTGACCTAAATCCCAGAATAATTTTTTTTTTGATGGGTGACAAGGTGGTTTACAAAAATGAAACTTACTTCCAGACTGAAATTGGTTACCATAACAATGAAACAAACAAAAAACACATCTGCACCAGTTGGAGCAACAGTTTTAGTTCTGTTTGTTTTTGTGAAGTCATGCTCTCAAACATCCATTAAGTTTAAGGTTAAATGTTGTTTTCAATAAATTGCTTACTCTATTTTTTCACTTGCAATTTACAACCTGACCAGCATGATATGCAAATACTTTAATCAAAAGCTGAAAAAGGTCAGATTGAAAATGCTACACAACATATTCTACAAGTGGTTATCATGCCATAATGATGTGTGTACTTTTAAAAACACAATAATCTTGGTAACATTTATTGAGCAAACATGCTATTAGTAAGACCTAATTTTATTTATGTAAATATAATAGCGCTTATATAGTATTTCAACAAATGTGTAGCATATTCCGATGTACATGTCTGATACTTTACAGTCTGGTCTAAAATTAGAGATAAAGGAGGTCAAAACTAATACTTCTTTCACTGATGTCCCTTAAACAGAATATTTAAATCTGGAACTACTAGCTGAGTTGTATTGTGGAAAAAGAACAAAAAATACCCTTGAATTGGTGAACATTACTACCTTTTTCCATCTAATGTGTCCTTAACAAGAGTTTTACTTTTACAACAGTAAGGGATTGAGTTCTATTTAAAATAGATTAAGAATAAGTTAGTTGAGAGAACAGACAGGTATTCCCTTGCGTTACGAAATTGATACTACATAGTTTAACAAACTGAAAACAGTCTGCAAATGTTATTTTGTCATTTGCATGTGGGGGTGTGTTGGCGTGTGTGTTTGTGTGAGTGCTGGTTGGAGATGGGGGAGCCATTACTAATACAACAGTTAGTTGTCCCAAGGCATCACAGGTGTTTCTATCTGAGGGATGCTACAATGACAGACACTTTCAATCTAGGTTCCATTTGGCCAGCCATGCAATAAATCAACACAACATCCCTACTCTGCCACTCATTACTGCAAACAGTGACTGAAAGGCATGGAGTAAGGCTATGTGTGTGTGAGAGAGAAGGGATAGATCTGCTGATCTGCAAACAATGCTCCACTAAGAAAGGTAATTGAAGATTCTGATTGCTTTTTTTCAGGGAAGGCGTTTTATTTTCTTGTCATGAAATTATTAGAGGTGGCAAATCTCTGTTTCAATTGTCGCTGCTGCTCTGCAGTTGTTTTACAAGACCCAGGGGGGAATCAACAGCTCAAAAAGACTTCTTTTCTGCCAACAACAGGCTACAATTTAGCCCAGTGGGGTAATGAACTGCAGGCAAACACGCTGATGCTTACAACCAACACAAGCACAAGTGGGTTAAAGTGAAGAATGTTAAACACATTCTTTCTTGCATCTGCACCATGACAATTTTTAGTTTAAAATCAGCAAACATGTAATTCTAAGATAACATTTTTTTCTTCGAACAATCTTCTAAAATGATGAAACAGGACAGTGACTTATCCAATGAGGATGACAAAGAGTATTTAAAACTGAAGTTGTGGAGAAAGGTTGATATTTAAACACAAAGATTATGAGAGAGGGATTTTAAGAAAACAAATGGCAATTCAGAATTTGAACAACCGTTTTCTGCTCTGTATATTCAGTGAAGTTGCTGAAGCAATTGGGGGAAATGCAACACCATGTGTTGCTGTGCTGCCAACAAAATACAACCAAGAGAGCTGTGAATTTATCAAGAACTGGTCAATGAGCCAAAGGTGGGACAAGTTATGCTGTAAAAACAGTATACAACCTGTATTCAGAAATGTACGATGTGGTTCCTTCTGAGATTGAAACATGTACACCGTGGACTCAGCAACTTCTGGTGTGTTTCTTAAAACTCAGCTCAGGGGAACCCAATAGAAAGATGACCTGTCTGTGGAGGATAAAACTTGGGAATAACAGCAATAATATTTTTAAAAAGTTGATTTCTTTTTTATTTTTATACCTTAAACATATTTTGCAAATGTATTTTGTTGTGTATTGTTGCACAGGAAATAAAAAAAACAATTTAAATAATAAATCTGCCTATTTTCCACGAAAACCTTATTTTCCTTCTGAATATAAATATTTAAATGTAAGCTGCAGAGCATAAAAAAATTATATTGTAATATTGCTTCCATCACTTTCTGTGACCTCTAACATCTGAGGTATTATATGTGTGAGCATCTACTGCACTGAAAATCCATCCAATTGGCTGAATTTCATGACAGACAAAACTAACAAAAAATACTGCACCCCAAGGAGTCCTTTACATTAATGTTAATGTGAATACTTCATCTTATTAAGCACCTTTAACATACCATCATTAAAAAAAAAATACTGCAACTGTTTTCTCTGTGTATTGTACACCTAGTACATACAAAACCAGATAATTTGAAAAGAGGTTCGAAATTCACTGTATTCACCCAATTCTTAATCAATATTCAATAGGGACTTGAGTTTCAATTCTTTTATTTTTTTTCTTTTGTTTTGGTTAGGAATTAGTTCACTTGCATATAATTGTATGACTTTGTCAAGCTTTAAGATTTGTGAAAAAATAAACATCACACAAACTGTTAAATGCAAAAATGTGCTTGTTCTGCACATACTCTCCTTTTTCAACTGATATTTTAAAAGCAATACTACAGTGATGTTCTTACTTAAATACAATTCAAATTGTGGTGTTACTCCCACCACAAGCCTGTTGGCTACTTCATTTATTCAGTGATTATAAAAATGCACCATCACAAATCTCAGCATTTAGAATTTGTCAAAAATACATAAGAAAATTCAAGAAGGTAAAGAGAAAAAAAATGCAAAAACAGAGTGCAACCCACCTGCTGAAATGACAGGAATTCCCATAGCAACTGAAATACGGTGGCATGCATTTGAATACATAGATCTTTCTAAGAACTGTTCCAGGTAGCGTTGTGAAAAGGAAAATAAAATTAATAGTCTGTACTTAACAATACCTTGATTCACAGAGCACTGCAAAAATAGTTTTGCTTACTGGATTTTATGAGTGAAAATTTGATCTAATTTCATTCTTAAAACTCTGCAGTATTTTTCATCATAATGAAGTTTGTCCTCCCAAACACTATGCAGTCTTATTAATATGACTATGTTCATCAAAGTGGGGATAGGCTATTTTAAGCACAGACTTCAATTAGGAACTTGCTAATTTTCACACCCTGCTGTATCTACTATAAAAAAAACCCCTGCTTTATCTGCCCTACTGTGTGGAGTTAGTTTGATACAGATTGAGCGTTGGGTTAGCTGTTAACACAAAAGCATAAGAAAGCTCCTCCACTTGTTAAACTTTGTCCGGCTGCATTTTTCTTACCTGGTGAATTAAAGGAGTAGGTAAAGGAGAGTATTGTTAAAATTCTCATAAACTCAACATCATGTACAGTCTCATCCCTTGAGATGAAACAGTATGAATGCACAAAAGTAATACAAATGAATGTTTGTATTCATTATTCATTATTTTAGCTTTGATACTCTAGTTTTTACTTATACTTGTAGAAACAGAGACAGCCTATGGTATTTTACTGTTTACTTAATGTAATCAGTTTGTCTTTTCATGCAACGTAACAAGATGGCATAAAATCTCATCATACAATACTGGTTTATAGAAATTTCCATCCATCCATCCATCCATCCATCTTCTTCCGCTTATCCGAGGTCGGGTCGCGGGGGTAGCAGCTTCAGAAGGGAGGCCCAGATTTCCCTCTCCCCAGCCACTTCTTCTAGCTCCTCCGGGGGAATCCCGAGGCGTTCCCAGGCCAGCCGAGAGACATAGTCCCTCCAGCGTGTCCTGGGTCTTCCCCGGGGCCTCCTCCCGGTGGGACGTGCCCGGAACGCCTCACCAGGGAGGCGTCCAGGAGGCATCCTGACCAGATGCCCGAGCCACCTCAACTGGCTCCTCTCGATGTGAAGGAGCAGCGGCTCTACTCTGAGTCCCTCCCGGATGACTGAGCTTCTCACCCTATCTCTAAGGGAGAGCCCAGCCACCCTACGGAGAAAACCCATTTCGGCCGCTTGTATCCGCGATCTCGTTCTTTCGGTCATGACCCAAAGCTCATGACCATAGATGAGGGTGGGAACGTAGATCGACCGGTAAATCGAGAGCTTCGCTTTTTGGCTCAGCTCTCTCTTCACCACGACGGACCGGTACAGCGCCCGCTTGACAGCAGACGCTGCGCCAATCCGCCTGTCGATCTCCCGCTCCCTTCTTCCCCCATTCGTGAACAAGATCCCGAGATACTTAAACTCCTCCACTTGGGGCAGGACACCCCCCCTGACCCGGAGAAGGCACTCTACCCTTTTCCGGCTCAAGACCATGGCCTCGGATTTGGAGGCACTGATCCCCATCCCGGCCGCTTCACAGTCCACGATAAGGTGGCAGCTCCTCCATGGGCTGCCACCTTATCGTGGTGGAGGGGTTTGAGTGTCCCAATGATACTAGGAGCTATGCTGTCTGGGGCTTCATGCCCCTGGTAGGGTCACCCAAGGCAGACAGGTCCTAGGTGAGGGACCAGACAAAGAGCAGCCCGAAGACCCCAATGATGAAGGAAAACTTTGGACTTGGTGTTCCCTCGCCCGGACGCGGGTCACCGGGGCCCCACTCTGGAGCCAGGCCTGGAGGGGGGGCACGATGGCGAGCGTCTGGTGGCCGGGCTTTTACCCATGGAGCCCGGCCGGGCTCAGCCCGAAGAGGAAACATGGGCCCCCCCTCCCATGGGCCCACCACCCGTGGGAGGGGCCAAAGGGGTCGGGTGCAGTGTGGGATGGGTGGCAGCGGAGGGAGGGGACCCTGGCGGTCCGATCCTCGGTTGCAGAAACTGGCTAGAAATTTCCTTTGTGAATAAAAGTTTGGCCACATAAGTACTTGATTTATTTAACCTACATTTACCAATACTTTTAATATTACTTTGGATCAAATCAAATAAGTTTCTTGTGCCTTTTTTTGCAGTCTAGTTGAACATACTGTAGTTTGTAGCTGTGGCAAAACAAAGCAACAAAGACTCTCATAAAGGGATTTTCTTTCTTCACCAGCAACTAATAACCAATGTCCCCCTCACACATTATTTCAAGCTGTTACTACCCTCTGTTGTCACCAGAGACAAGCTGCCCATGATTAACAACCCAATGGCTTCTCAAACAAGGTAGCCAGAAAATTATGAAAAGAGATGACGGAGAAAATGCAGACGAGCACAAGCAGAAGCACAAGCACAGAAGTTTCCTTCAACTTTAATTGAACCCTTGTCTGATGGGATAACAGTGTGTGTTAAAAAGGCTTATTCACAATGCAAACAGACAATACTGCTGGGCATCTGCATCAGCTTCTCTCATATGGCTTGGAAGATAATGCATGCAGAGCTGCTGTCTTCAGCTTGTATTGGAAACAGCAGATGTAGAAGGACACAAAGCCATTTCTACCCTTTCATTCTTTCCTTTTGTCATCTGATCAAACTAAACAGGATTACCCTCCTCCCCTGGCACAATGTAGGTACATTTCATTTTCATTAATAATAAAGGCAGGTAAAATCAGTCTGAATTTGATTCAGTTGGATTCATTTCCTCTGTACAAAGCTATAAGCTTATAAGAAAAGTAATAATCCACATGCGATGTTTGTGGGATAACCTATGCAACAGTGTCTGACTGTTTATTGCCTTGTCCCAATGCAAACTACTGCAGGTCATGTAGTTTATTCTTTTCACTAATGGGATAGATGTAGGAATAGAAAATGTATTTAAAGTATTAAAACGTTGGCCAAGAAAAATATTCATGTCTATATTATCACTTTCACAAAGGGCTGCAGAGATGCAATATGTGTTGACTAATTTATGGAGATGCAACAATCTACTTTAAACCTCTGCCTACACTATAAGATTTCCAAAAGTTCAACATTTCTAAATTCGGCAGGGTCAACTGCAGACAGAAGCACAGAGTGCAAAACAAATTCGGAAAGAGCAACTTTCTCGTAACATGTTAAATTTTTCTGTTACTGGCTGAAAGTCTTGCTCTTACTCAGAGCCTTAACAAACTGCAGGCATTTCTTAGCAAACACACACATTCACCCACCTACAGTACATACACACATGGTTTTGGAGGTGCTGGTTCCTATTTCTAGTGATCATTGAGTGACAGGTGGTGTACACTCTGGGCAGGTCAACAGTACATCACAGGGCAACACTGAGGCAAACCAGTCCAACCATGTTTAAACTCAATAAAGGGCAATTTAAAGAGACATGCATTCTCCATGCAGAATCAACCCAGATCAGGATTTTAAGCTAGGACCTTTTTACAGTAGAAAACAGTACTACCAAAATTGCCGCCATGCATGTCTTGACGTGTTACAGAAAATTCAATTTCCTCTTGGATAGCTTCCTTTGACTTCATTTTTAAACACATCCTTCAACTGAAAAGCGCTAACGTTAAGTTTTCTTCTCTCAGTAACAATGGTCATACTGAATAGCATAGCTAGTATGTCCTAGTAGTAGCTGCTAAGTATTCATTGATTGGATATTTGAGTTTCAGTTTGTCTAGTCAATAGTCATGGTTGATCAAGCTGAAAGTCATCCAGTAGCAGTCACTATGCAAATTATGTTTTCATAATTCATTAATTACGGCTTTATGGGGTCTATCCAATAGATACACACAACTGTTACATATGACAATGCCCAAAATGGCAAAGTTGCATTGTGACATACAGTACAGACCAAGATCTGTACTGTACGTAGATGAGAAGGAGAAGAGGAGGAAAACACAGTTACTGCACCTGATATTATTAGGACATTTAACAATAATATTACAATTTATTTCTAAATACATTGCAGCTCCAGTCATCAAGTAAAACAGCAGGAAATAGTCAAATTCTTTTTCGTTCTCAGCAGAAAACTCATTTCGGTGGATGTCTGTTAGAGAAAAAAAAATACACACATCACATATTGAATCTTAAAATGTCATGTCAGGTATGAAATTAAGTGAAATAGCCAGATAGGTCATCACCAAGAAATGATAACACCTCACAATGACAAATATTCACTTTAAGTGCTTTCTTTGATTGGTGAATTATTTTCAGGCCACAACTACTCAACGGGTGAATGCAATCAGCAGAGACAGAGAGAGAGACAAAAAGAGAGATGCCAGCTCTGTAGCCTCTGTGGGTACACACTAATAGAAATCAAATTCCTTGGTGCAGAGTGAAACCTCAGGTTTTACTGTTTCAGCTGTTACCAACAACTCCCAACAGAGTGGAGAACAAGGTAATGGAGGGTGACCGCCGAGTTGGACTTCATTTTGTCGGCAAATTAGAAACAGTGAAAGAGCTGAAGCGCCTGAAATGTGAACTCATAGTGGTCTCACCTTACAAATTCATTAAGGTATTTTAAGCCATTTATTAAATGTACTTGGGTCCTTTTTAAGAAATATTTAAGTGTTAGGATAACAGCCTAAATATGTAACTTGAATACTTCAGGTTGTTACAGTAGTAATTTGAGAATATTTTTGTGTTGTTGCTTAAGTAATGCCTTTATGCATTGTTTCAGTCTCACAAAAACTGAAAAAAGTAGCAATTGTGTCAACACACCTGTGAGATGCATCATCCTTCGGTTAACCCATAGTCTCTTTTTGACAGAGAATATTTGTCACATATTGTACGTTTTTAGCCTGGTGCCTCTTCCATTAAAACATATTTATTTGGAATTCTTCAAAGTTTCTGTTGAGATACACTACTATGTATACATTCATGTAGAAATTACACTCCTTTTCTTTCTCAACCTGCTTTTTCTGTCCCTCCACACTTATAGGAAGTCCTGGTTAAAATATGCAAAGAAACAATAAACAAATCTTTTATTTTTATAGCATGTTCTAATGCCTTAAGAAAAGTCAATTTGTGATTTAAATGTCTATGCAGTGGGGAAAACAAAAACATTGTTATTAAATTACTGTTTCAACAAAATTAGTGGTGGCACATGTATTCCTCCAGATGTATTCATAACTACTTGAAAAGTGAAAAAAATACATTTCAAAGACATGACAGGACTTGGTGGGCCATAAAATCTCCTTCTTTCTCATTTAGACACACATGAATCATTGTTTTCAAAGCGCTAGCTTGGCTACATAGGAAACAATCTGACAGCAACCTTTAACCACCTGCATTCTGTTAGCTTAAGATAGCATGAAAGATATAACAATCTGTACCAAAAAGATGGCAAAGTGCTGGTTTTACTGAAAATGAAGTGAATAATATTTTCAAAAATGTCCAACTCTTCTTTAAAATCAACACCCTTTGGATTAAAGAAAGACTTTCTACATTTACAGACAAAGACAAGTGGAGAACAATTCAATATAATATATATTGAATTATATAATTTGCTCATTCCAGTAACAATGCAGTAAGGCTCTTTTGGCACAGCAACAAATATCTGCATGCACAATAACTATGGATTAACCACAGACTTACAGTCTCACCCTCTTTGCTGTGATTGTTCTTTGTCCTTTCACCCCCTCATGCAGGGGAAAGAAGGTGCCGTGTCACACACTCGACTTCATTACACCCTCATTTCAGTACATCACTGATCACTGTCAGTGCTGATGGATTTCACCCAGAGGAGGGTGAGCTATGAGGTTGTCATGGTGCTGTGGTCAAAGCAATCCTGCAGGACCTCATGTCACAAGTAAATGTGATTCATATGGTAACACGGCCACGTGTGCGGGGTGACAATTTGCATGTGTATTCGCTACTCCAGAGTATCTATAAACGGCCCATTCTGTTTTACTGCAAGCTGCCATTGGTTTTATGAGCGCTCTGACATGACAGTCAGTGAAGGACACTGATGGGGACTCTAATATGACTGGAGAGCTGGCGGAGTTTGCACCATTGATGTGCAATCACATCCATCTTTGTTTACTGTCAACATCCTCACTGTCTGATAATCAACAGATACGATGAAAGACAAAAAACATATATTTATGTGGCTTGCGGTTCTGTTTAGCAGCCTCCAAGAGTTTTGCTGCTCGCCAAGTCTATTCAAATAAACATGTATTTTTAACTGCAGAAGTGCAGTTTCTGTTGGCATAAGTACTGCTGGTCAAAGCTGTTTTTTTTTAGAAAGCTTGCCTTATTTTTGACCCTGTAATTTGATGCTTTCTTTGTTACACAGTGAAAAATCTTAACTTATATTTTACCCCAGGTACCCAACATGGTGATATGATGACATTGGCCTAAAAGTGAAACATTAGTAACTAAGCTTGAAATCTTGGCATAGCTATAAATACTGCAAGTTTATTGTTAAGAGAAATTTTGAAGTAAAGAAGTAAAGTTGCGGAGATGTTCAGAGCAAGTTTATGCTAAAAACAACTGCAGCCCTATTAAGACATGGCTGTTCACTATAAAGCAAGGGCACTATTAATAGGTAAATTAGAAAAAGCAAAGAGGCCTATAAAAACTCTGCAGGAGTGACAGAGATCCACAAGAATAAGAATCTGTAAACTAGAACTCTGGTGTTTACGAAAGCGTAGAGTGAAGAAAGCTTAGAAAAAAACCTAAAAAGATCCATTTCCTGTTTGCCCCAAAATGTCTTGCGCACACAGTCAATCCATGTGGAAGAAACTGGTCTGGTCCGGTAAGACCGAAATTATTTATTTTGGCCCACATGACTGAAAAATACCACCACACATCATCCTGATCGTTTTTCTCATGGCAAAACATTGAACTGCCAGATTCGTACTGTGGGAATGGAGATTTAACACAAGTTCTCCTTCCAGGAACTCACATATTCTTAGCTACTATTGAATGGCTTAGATCAACGCATGTGCATGTGTAAGAATGGCACCTTTGTAGCCCAGATCTAAATCAAGCTGGAGATCCAGGGCAATACATATTGCAATGCAAATATGTCCAACCTTTCTGATTTCAATTTTACTTATTGGAAAGATGTAACTACAGAATAACGTAGTTTTACAGAGACTGAACACAAATGCATAACCACAAATTTCTAATTCACATTTATACATTTTAAAAACCATGTATAATTTTCTTTCTCATTCACAATGATCCACTTCTTTGTGTAAGACACATAAAATCCCAATGGAACGCTTTGTACTTTGTGCTACAGAGTATTGTTATATGTGTGAATGATTTTGCAAGGCATTGCATAGATGTTATTGGTAATAATACAATATATACAAATTCTGATTATCAAAGACATATAGAAATGGAATGCCTAGACAGTCGAGACAGTTACTCATATTCTGTTTCATTTATTTCATTGTTCAGTATCTTCTGTTTCTGTTATAAGCCATCATACTCAGCCCTAAGGCTCCTTGCAGAAATATCCGATTCTTGGAGAGATAAAGGAAAAAAAAACTGTTTCAAAAGACACTGACACAGTTCTCTCCTTTTTTTTTTTTTTTAATATCTAGTAAGATTGCAGAAGTTTTACCACAGCCTCATTGGTGTAAGGAGTTTGTTATGGGACAATATTATAGTTTATTTTTAAATTCCTTTCCTCCATCATAACATGCTTGTGTAACTGTCCGTATTATTCTTAAAATAGAGTGGCACAAGGAGTTCTATGTTTATAGATTTACCAACCTTTTCTGTTGTAAGCTTCTGCAATAGTTTTTTGATAAAATATTTTTCGCAGTTTTTCTTAGCACAAACTTCTAACTGCGATTCTGTTCTTTTTGGCTTCCATAAGAAGAAAGTGATGTATATGAATTATTGCTTGAAACAAATAGGAGATGAGTCATGTGACTCTTATTTGCTGAACTCACACCGACCGAATCTTTTAAATTAAAATCCAGTCAGTTCAGTTTTCATATACCTATGGATCCTGTATGTTTGTGTGTGAGAGAGCTGCTGTCAACATGTCAACTGTTTCCTTCCCCATCTCATCAGGATCTCTCCGGTTGTGCTTCCTCTCTCTTGGTGCATGATAGAGAAAAGTGAGGAATGTCTTGCGACCCCTCCCTCTTCTCTTTCATCTCTCTGCGTTTGCGTGTCACTTCTTGAGGTTAAATGCCAAAAAAAGAAACCCATTGTGATATACAGTCAACATTCTGCATCCAACGTAGGCTTTGCTTTGGTCACTCTTTGACATCAGAGCTCCATAACATTGAGTTACTGTGTTTAACGTTAAGGCTCATACTTGTTTGTTGTCTTTGTAATTTGTTGTTAACGTCAAAGACCAGCAACTATAACTTCACTGTAATGAAAGCACAGAAAAAATAAAATAAATCATACCCAGAGGTGTGCATCATCTCAACATGTCACACCCACTCTTGTATCACTTTCCATTGGGGAAAGTGCTAGTGTACAAACACATCTGTGTCAAAACAATCACTTCTTCTTTTCACTCAAATTTCAATGTTTTACAAGCTGCAGATGAACAACATGGACCACAGCTAAAATAAAACTAAATGTGAACATATGCCTAGGTGTTTTTGTAAACATAAAGGTATCCAGATCTGTCTTTAATTACTGTAGTATCATATGCAGAGCTTTGCAAAACTAAACACTCCCACCTAACGTTTTACATAGTTTTGCTGACTAGAAATGTGAGCAGCTTGGCTGTAAACATTTAGTGAAAGTCATAAAACACATACCCATAGACTAACAGGACTTACCCAATGCTTTGGCACTGCACATGCAGCTCTTTTACGACTTAGTGTTAAATTATTTTAAAAACAGACAAGAATAAGCTTTCACATGGAATATAAATAGCTGCTTTGCATTGTGCTTCATTTCAGGCATATATATATATATAGCCTATATATACTTTTTTTTCCCCAAACATGACTAAAAAGAATATTTTTAATCAAAACAGTCACTAATTTGGAAAGTGTTCAGTGTTCTTTCTTGAAAAAAGAAAAGTAAAACGCTGAGCGAGAGCACATCCAAGCTAGTGTTGGCACTGGGGTGACAATTGGCTTCTATGGCAGGTTAGAAAAATAGGTGGTGAAAACTTCACTAAATCACTGGCTTTAAAACTAAGGCACAATCATGGGAAAGATAATTACTGCATAGCGTACTCACTGGTGTTCCTAACAATGGTGCATTAAAACAGACTTTTAATAATCTCTCTGATAAATGTCCCTTTAACAATGAGTAATACACTACCACTGTTTGATAAGTCACAATGTCTGTGAAAAGTCACTCAGTTCAAACTTTCACACTTATTAGGCAATGAAGCACATGCACACCTGTGTGCAGGGTGACAAAGAATCACATGAGTTTGTTCAGAATACCTTGTTTGGAATGTATTTATATGATTTATTTATGATTTACTGGTATTTTTATTTTAACAAGGTGATAAAAAATGGCACTAAAAAAAGACTACACCCTGCTTCTGTTTTCATGTGGAGAAGATTACTTAAGGTCTAGGAAAACACTAGCATGTTTACTCCACATTGTTATTTTTTATTTTTGTTTTATGTAATTTTTAAAATATTGGATGATAATTCAAAAGACATTTCACCAAGGATCCCGTTGACTATGCACAAACTAATTTTAAAGAATAAAGTTCTCCTGTTTCTTCATCTTATCACTCTAATTGGAAAGCAGAGGAGGTCACTTGACATTTGGAAGATACAGCAACTGGTACAGTCTTTTCTTTTACTGTGAGCCAGATTATAAAGGGTATAAAACCTACAGGGTACTGTGCTACTTCACAAGCCATGCAGTGAAAGTACACATTTTTTTACTTACTGTAAATTCTTACAACAAACAAGTATTGGAAAGTGGGATTAGCCAGGTAGCCAGTTTCTGCTTTATAATAAATGTTTTGACAAGCAATTTGGGACATCCTTCATCGACAATTTCTATGTAAAAAGGTAATCTTATGTAAGTAACTTATGACAAGTAAAGGTAAATCAAAGCTGGAGAGCAGATTATGTAGACAACACGGTTCCTTAATGACATCCAAATCACTTAAACGTCTGTGAATAGCCTTCATAAATGTGTATCTGAGTGTCAGTGAAATACAGTCCCACTTTGACAAACTATGCACAGAAACTATACTGTGCATTCTATGAGACAAATAAAGACCAATAGGAAACAGAATAATTTTCACTTCATAAAAATGTCATCAAACATTTTAATTCAATGTTATATTGGTCTTTGTTTATGCGTTTTGTATTATAAGCTTGTGAGGGCACAATTGGAACCAGTTCTGCATTAGATTAGAATGTATGAATCTGTAAATAACTGTGTGCTCTTACGGCACCAATAACAAGTGCTCACTGTGACTGTGTTGATAAAATTCCTGCTGTGTTGCTTAAGTATACATAATGACACCAAAGACAGGAGTTAGCTCTCATTTCTATAAACTTTTTGGGATCTACTTACTTGATTCCTAGGAGTCTGTCAAAAAGAGACTATGGATTAACTGAAGGATGATGCACCTCACAGGTCCAGGTTGACAGATTTGCTACATTTTCCAGTTTTTGTGAGGTATTTCCAGTCTGCAGGAGTCGGTATCTATTAAAAGTGGTCTAAGGAAACATTGGTAAACAAAGACCAATGTAATGTAGGAAAGGGCTGAATAATGGGAAGTAACTTTCATGTCGCCAAATCCAACAGACAAGTTACTGTTAGTTCACATGACTAAATAAGGTAATGATTCTCCACAAGCACGTGTTAGTCAGGGTGTTTATGCTGGTTATAATGTTATGCTTGATCGGTGGAAATAAAAAGAAAAAAAAAATCATTAGCAAATACATAATTTTGCCTGAATAATTAGACCAATTATAAAGACTATGTCTAATCATATTTGCAAAACACACAGAAAGTATTTAGTTACGTTTTAATGAAACTAACAGTAAACAAAAACAAAAAAAAAGATTATTGTTTTTGGTGTTTCTACACATCAAAAGGGTGTTATTGAAAGTTTATTGCTGTGGTGGTCATTATTTTCAACACTACAGGGTAATTGATGCAATATTGCCTATCCCTATTGTCAGCAGTCATAGTCTGTGTTTTCAGTTTGCTAGATGGTTATGGCTTAAAACACTCAATTAAAATGTGCACTTATTAAAAAATCATATAAAAAGGGGTGCATTGCCACTTCTTTAATTCACCCTTCCATTTTTACCAATAAAGGTGAGAGAGTTAGAATTTCATTCAACCTCATTTAACATCATAGTACTCAAAAAAAAAAAAACACATAAGTGCTGCTTTGAGGAAGACTAAGGCCTAGTTGGCAGTAACATTTCTTTCCCTGCCACCAGCACAATAAGAAGGCAACAGGAAGCTAGCCAAGCACTAGCTCTTAGCAGAAGCCATAAGGATCTTCAGTAAGCAACAGAACTACAGCAAAGAAGCACTGCAACATAGTTTTTACTATATCTGCCAAATCTGAACATGAATAAATAAATACAGCTAGATCTGTCCAATTTTCCCTCAGCCCCGAGGCATTAGACCAAAATACTTTTGACACCTGCTATGATCATTCATCCTTTTCAAGCATGCATTATTTCACACAGGCCAAATCAGACTTTGTACACTTGTGATAGATTCAAATGGATGAGAGAAATGTACCCAGCTTGACACAGACACTTGTGCCAGATGAGGAGATTATTGTGGGTTAAGCTGTTCCAACTGCAGTTCCTACGACCAAATTACTCAACAGGTCAGATTTCACGTTGGTGGATACTAAGTAGTCTGCTGAGAGCAACAAGGACCTCCCCCCACAAAAAAATAATTTACAACTGAAGTACTGCTTAAGCTGAGTAAATCATTTTTATTATTGGATTTTAATGAAGTGAGAGCTTTAGAAAGGAATGACAGTTCACACATTAGTTCAGCAAAATATTAAACTTTGAAAGTAGCTTGAAACAGTGTGATAATTTTCCTTTCCTCTGAAAGCAGCCTTTGTGCAATTCGTATGTATAATAATCATTTTTCAAGGTTGCCGTTTTGTTGGGCTTATTTGATCAAAAATGTACCAAGAAATAAACCTTACATAGGAGTGCCTGCTTGTTGTTTGTAAGAGCAAAAAGAACCATTCCTGATATTTACAATAAAACATAGACCAAACTGAGTTGGAATTATCACAAACATATGAGATGCAGCAGAATTCTGCTCCCTTTGTTGAGCTCAGTGAAGACTACACTGTATGGTCCTGACATGACAAGTAATCAGCTCATCACCTCCTGCTGCCAGAACAAGTAGAACCATTTCTATCATGGTTCAACAGTACAACACTTTTAGAAGGGCTGTGCATGGAGGAAAATACAAAGAAATTACAAGATTAAGCCTTATAATTTGGATTTGCAAACCTGATTTTCTGGTTTGCAGGAAGACTGTTTCTACAAACAGAATGGGGAACTTTCAGGAGATCAATAAATTCAAACTTTGTACTGTTATTTCTCTACTAAATATCCAACCATACATTTTTTATAGTCACTTGCCACGTCACGAGTGCCTATCTCTAGAGGACAATGGGCAGGAGGCAGAATACAAATAGCACAAGGTGTTCAAGCAAGCGAGACAGCCTGCCAGTCCATCACAGGTCAACACAGAGTCACACAGGACAAACAACCATGAAAGTACACAAAATACCTAAGGACAATTTAGAGGAGTCACTTAACCTAGCTGGCATGCATGTTTTTAAAACCTGGAAGGAAACCACACCACCCAGAGAGCAGCCATGCCTGCACAGAGAAAACATGCAAACTCCTTGCAAATCCCACCTGAAATTTGAACAGTATCTTTAGATGCAAGTTAACAGTGCTGACAACTGTGCTGTCATGCAGAATCACTATTAAATATCTCTCAATGAGAAAAAAATGGCCTCCAGAACCTAGCCATTGTGCCAAAGAGCAAAAAAAAAAAAGATACATATTTTTAAACATATGTAATTAAAATTATTTTTAAAAAATGAATTAAATAATAAATGTAACAATAAAGAAATTAAAAATACTAAACCCATCAGTTTTGTGTGTGCACATGTAAAGGTTAGCATTGCAGCACCTTTGGCAGCATAATGTGTACAATACTACTACTACTACTACTACTACTACTACTACTACTACTACTACTACTACTACTAATAATAATAATAATAATAATAATAATAATAATAATAATAATAAACAAGACAGGCCTACCTACTTAAGCCTTAATTTATGGCTTCACAGATTTCTTCTGCTTTTTGGCCAAAATAAATACTGTCCTTTTCTTAGTAAAAGCAAGATCAATGGCAAGACACTTTATCATCAAAAGGAGCAAGTTCCACTTAGATTCCACTCTGTGAGACAAAAGAAGTAAACAAATTAACATCTGGTCACACTTTTTATCATATCATGGCTCTCTATCAGTGAAACACTAGAAAAAAAGTAAACTAATTTCTGAAACATAGAAATACATTTAAAATGTGCTTTTAAAAGTTACATTGGACAAATAAATAATTAATTTCAGTCAAATGATTCAACATAAAAACAAATAATACCATCTTGCCAATAAACAATCTGGTTTGTGAAAGTCAGCCAGTTAACCTGTATGGCACTCAGAGCCACGGAACCTGTCCACAGCAAATTGACATGAATAACAGCCTGACACACATAAAGACACCAACACAGGGGAGTAAAATCTGTCCTAACTGTCAAGGAAAGGAAAGAGGCAAGGATGTGAAAGAGTTCTGAAGCAGAAAGAGGTGAAGGAAAGATTGGGAGTAAAATGACAGGGGCTGGAGAGTAAGAGGGAAGTGAAACTATACAGACCACTAAACAGGATCAAAGAAATGAACAGGGTGGTGATGGGGAATAACTGCACCTGATGGGAGCAGAATGATGGGGAAGAAGACTAATTTAATACACAGAACATGGACACATTCAGCAAAAAAGTGCAATGGGTGCAATGGGTGAAGTGAATACTTCAGGTAAAGTTGAGAGTGTGTTTGGATGAATGGTTGTGTGTCTGCTGATGAAGGATAGATTTCTTGCAAGAAACCAGCAACCTGCCAAGTGCTCTATAGCCAACTTGAGAGAAAAAGCATCTGTCTCAGCAAAACAGGGAGGAGCAATCAATAACTATACAGTTAAGGTGTTGGTGTACATGTGCAGATTTTATCAGCATTTCTCCTGTAGGCTCTAGACCCCAGGAGTTGTGCTTACACTACATGCACAGTACATGCATTTTTACAAAGGAAATTAGCACATTAAGCTGTAATGATATGAACTAATGAGAATATTGAGTCTTGAGTGCTGCACTGTTGGACTGAGCACATTTTTCTGAAGCTGCTGCTTTGATTTGGTATGAAGGTGTCAAACATTTGATAATTAAAAGTGAAGTAAATGAGAAAAATGAGAATATAAGTGCCTTTACCCTAACATAATTGCTGTTCTATCAACATGCAGATTTGGGGAAGAATTTTAGCCAAAGCATTTTCTGGCGGTGCAGCATGAGCATGCCAGAAATGCTTTTAAGAGCTACTTAGTCCCTGTATACTCAAGTGAAGAGCTGTCCATATTCTTAGCTCAAAGTCAAGCTTATTTGCAGAGCAAGTTTGACTTTTTCTGGGCTGTTACTTGTTGCTGAGCCTGTTCTTGGTGTTTATAGACAGGATCTCGGGCACAGCTTGGAGATGCAGATGCATGGTTTAGAAACCTCAGGATTTGGCAAATGCTGCAATTTTGTTGGCATCTTTAGAACATAAGCTTCAGCATGCACTGAAGTGGTTTGCTGCCAAGAGTGAAGTGGTTGGGAAGGGGAAGATGACCGGGAAGTGTCAGCTGAGGGCATACATGGTAACTGGAAAAAGATAGATTGCTCCATCCACAGTATCTTGTTCATAAGTGACAGCAGAATTCACTGGAAGTATTATTTTTCTAAGCTGGGAATTCCATGGGATCTGCCAGAATTAACTGAGGAGTGTCACTGTGGGGAGGAACATCTGAAATTCTGTCCTGAACCCGTAACTGAATCTCAGATATGGGTATGGATATACCCATATGGATGGATGGTATGGATTTACCCATATGGATGGAAAAGGTAAGTGGAATGACATTGATAGTGGATGGTATTTGAATAATTCTAAATCTATGTTAAGATTTGAATGAAACAGGTGATGAAAAGAAAATTGTTTTTGCATTCTTGTAGACAGTTCACTAATAAGATTCCTGGCTGATTTTTTTTAGTTGAATAAAAAAAGCAACTGAACGTGTGCATGCGCATGAGGACCATATGCAACGTGTTGATTGATGTGACAGAGATAGTTGCTAGAGGAAGCGTGAGATCAAAGTTGATGATAGTTCTGAAGACCCCTACAACACAGCAAATGTAATGCAATGTGATGTAGTTTCTATGACTAAACTTCTCTTTGGGATTAATAAAAACTATTCATTCATCCATTCATAAAGGCAGCAGGATCGGTCCACTACAGATTTTTGCTTCAAAAGGTTCTCCATTCAGAACATTAAAATACATGCAATTAGTTAAAATCCTCTCTGTGAGTTGCCTCATTTAGCTTAATATTATAAGGACTGTGGGGAAATACCTCTAACAAAGTGATTAAAACTGCATCACTTGCTTCCTGCTCCCTTTGATTCCAAGCCGCAGTGCACAGTCAATATGATCCTTTTGTCTTACTTTTACCCCTCCACCCCCACCGCTCTGGACATCATTACACCCATAAATACATCCAAGAAATGAGACCGTAATCTCCCTGAGCAGCAGCATAATAACAAAATCCATTTCTATTTGCTGCCCAGTCTTAACAAGAAATATCCATTTATAAGACACAAAATAGAAAGGCTCCAGTGACACAGGTTACTATGCAAGAGATGCATGAGCACTTTTATGCAAATATATGTTTTTGTTCTGTGACCTGCAGTAAACACAAAGTGCAAATTGCATAATGGATTTCCATGACTTACCTGGAAATCCAAATCCGATTTATATGCATAATTGTAAGGAGAATATACAAATATTACTCTGGAAGAGCTATCAAGTAGGACGAGTATACAGAGAATCGTATGCACAAACACACAGATCCATGATGGATTAAAGTGTGGCCACAGTTATCAGGAGGATGAATTATACATACTGTACATGCACTCAATTTATCCCTCTATGTAACCTTTGAAGTCTAATAAAAATGGGAAGAAACACTCTGATCTCCTAGGGAGAATAACCCTGTTGGTCAGATTCACAGCATTCAAAAAGACTGTCTATTTCTCAATGTGTGTCAGAGGGAATTAAGAGCCCTGAATGATAAATTATATCATACAGCATTTCCTTTCATCTTCTCTTGAATCAATAGCATGCCATAAAATGTCAAACTAGACCTTTCCCACATCCTGACATTTTCTGCAAATTAAGACGGCTTCTTTCTGTCTTTTTTTTTTTTTAGTTTCCAACTTTGATGGACTTCTTGCAACACCTGCCACATAATTCGTTTAGATGTCAGGTTTATTCATAGTCGCTGTAACTGGTTGAAATAGGACCGTCATCAGCATGGCTGTCCTTAGAATACACATATTTCCACCATCCAATTTAGTCAATTGGGGCTTCTCCCTGCTTCAGTGTTTGATGGACACCCAGTGTAGCTGGGCAGCGGAGTGGAGAGAAGGCTTTGATGTTTAGGCCCAGACTGTTGGAGTATTCAGGTTGACTTTGATAAACCATATTAGGGTGTCATCATCTCTCCTTCAGCTCTCTCACTCTCTTTCTTGCAAAAACTGTCAGGCTACGAGCTCCTGAGGAATAAGTTTGATAATAAGGTTGCTCCAGGAGGGGACACATCTCCTAATAAAAGTGTAAGAATACCAAGAAAAAATTATTTAAAAATTTAAAAAATCAAATAATATAATTTCAAAATAATTTCTACAGAAGTTATAGTTATAATCAGTTATTAATTTACTGTGCACTGTATAAAAAGAATCATAATATGTTCCATACTAAAGGTGTACTGTTTTAAGTCAGGTGGGATTGCCAACATTATTTCTCTTTCCTAAGTGCAAGAATACATTTTTTTAAAACTTTCAGACATTTTTTGATCAGACTATCCAAATTTCATACTATTTGATAGAATTGCCTTTTAAACTACATGACTTCAGACAGGTATTTTGAGTTTACTTTGACTAGCTTCTTATAAAAGCATGCTGGGATTTTTGCCCATTTCTCCCCGCAGAACCGGTGTTACTGGTTTTGTAAGCCGTCTTGGTCATCAACAAATTTTGAAATCATCTCACACATTTTCTACAGGATTAAAGATGGCCACTCTGCCACACAGACTTTGTTGACCTTGAGCCATATTGTAATTTATTTAGTAGTATCCTCTGTACAACTCAGACATTTTATGTCAATGTGTAAGAAGTGTAAATAGAAATTAGCTGGTACCCAAAGTAAAGTTGTGCAGTTGTCTTGCCTAGAGTTCAGTTAAAAGATAGTGTCCGATTTAAAGACAGATGATGGCAGATGCTGTACCAGTTTGTCATGGTAAAGAAAAAGCAGAGTTGAGGGGCGTGCTGTGGTGGGTGGGTTCGACTCCCGGTCCCGGCGACCTTTGCCGCATGTCCTCCCCCCTCTCCTCGCCCTCTTTCCTGTCTGCTTACTGTCACAAAAAATACGAGCCACTAGCGCCACAAAAACTCTTCGGAGAAAAAAAAGAAAAGAGAAAGCAGAGTTGAAATGTAAAGCCTTGGGCACAGCTTGGCTCAGTTGGTAGAGCATGTACACCATGTGAAGAAGCTTTAGTACTTGAGATGGTTGTGCTGGGTTCAGTTCCCAGTCAAAGGGCATTTCCAGCCTTTGTTCCCCTTCTCTCTCTTACATGTTTCCTCCATATATGCTATTCAATAAAGGCAATTGGAACCTAAATATTTTGGCCAGCCAATCTTTGTCCATCACCTAAATTCATGATCTGTGGGTGAGGACTGAAAGAATGAGATTTCCAATAGATGTAAATTGGCTGTTTGTTTAAATAGATGAGAAGAAAGGTGTGGTAGTTCAGACATTTGATGAGGACACCATCTTTAGAAGAAATTTTAGACATGTCCCAGTGCAAAACTAGCTGGTAAGATTACATCTTCTGCATGGGATCAGCCAAAGTTATTAGGAACTCCAATCCTTTTTGACTTTGTGAACTCAACTGATGTGGCAATAAAGGCTCTTGGATCCTTCCTGCAGTCCAATAAGTTAACAATAGAGCTTCCAAGAGTTTGAAGGGGGATGGCATTTGCATAAAAAGCTGATTACATTGTTAGTACTGTCAGACTGGTGGCTTGATTAACCTTTAAAAGAAGTTAGAGTAGTCTCAAGAGCAGGCACACCGCCATTCTTAAAATATTTCCCTCATGCTACTGCAGACACCTTTTTTTTAGTCATCTTAA
Organism: Xiphophorus hellerii; assembly: GCF_003331165.1. Classification (NCBI taxonomy): domain Eukaryota; kingdom Metazoa; phylum Chordata; class Actinopteri; order Cyprinodontiformes; family Poeciliidae; genus Xiphophorus; species Xiphophorus hellerii. Next base: position 11,978,266 of record NC_045692.1, read on the forward strand.
CCCATGGAGATGTGAGCTTTATTGTTTTGTCTTATTTGTTAAATAGAAGCACTGCTCATTATTTAATGTTTAACAACAAAAGATCGCAATTACTACTCAAAATAAGTTATGCTCTCTTTATGTTTATAGGAAGACTGATGTTTGACAAATGGTGTGTCAAGAGATCCACTGCTGGGGCATAAAGAGCTAAAGCCTCCACAGTTGGAGACACCATCAAATGAAAGTTTAAGCCACCTCAAAGCCCTTCTTTCTAGCCTCACAATTTGAGCATTTTCACTCAAACCACAATGTAGAGTTTCCACAAAGCCTTGCACTTCAGAGCACGATAAAATCAATGCCTCAAAAGACCCTCCTGATCAGCCAGTCCCTCCCTATGAGCAAAAAACACACGATCTCGTATCTGGCAGTGTTTAACTCTAATCTCTCCTCTCATCTCCAAGCTTTTCTTTATTTCTCTGTCTGATTTTCAACCCTGTGATTATGTTTCAGGTCTTTCTTACCTCGCTCTGTTCTGTGGTTTTGTGAATTCACCAGTATTACTGTGATGTGCATTTCATTGATGTGTACTAAGAGATAAAGGAAATTACGTTCTATCTGCAGTGGAAAAAAACTCTTCACAATTTGATTGTATTAAACCCTACAAGAACATGCAAAGGTTTTCACTTTTCATTTGCAGACAATTTTCAGATAACTAGAGAACAAAAGACACAACTTTTTAAAATACTTAGAAAACTTTCTTGCCTTCTGGGCCACAAAATTCAAAACCATGTTCCACCAGCTCAACTTCTACGTTTTTAATTTAGAAGAAAGGAAATGATGTCTTTGTAGCACACAGTTATCTAAAAGTAGATAGTCTTTTCAATCTCACTAGAATTCTACATCCTACCAGAGCAAGCTTCAAATAGATTATGCCTGAATATTTAAAATAGTACAATGTACAGGAGGCTATTTCTATTTCTTAAAAATAAATTTTGACAAAGTAAAGCAGCATTTCACAAGTGTATTCCAGAAAAAAGGAAAAAAGCTCTAATACCCAGCAAGGTCACCTTATCCTTTTCCTGTTCACTGCAGGAAAAAAGGACATTTCTACTGCCAGCACACAAACGTAGAATCAACATCGCTCCATGAAACAAACTGGAAGTACAAAATGAAAAGGATTTTTTGATCTGAGAGCCGAGATGTAGCTGCAGTGTGGAGGTCCAGAGTGTGTGGCTGTGTTTGTGTGAGGGGATTAGGAGCAGCATACAGATTTAAGTAGTCTCCTTCCAGCTAAAGTCCAGCCAGACTCCAATCTTTGGTAAGAAATGTCCTTGCTGTAGACATAAGACTAAAAAAAATATTGCGATGAAATGATAGCTGTTGAAAAGGACCTCTCTACATTTATTGATCACACAGAGAGCAATCGGAGTGATCATTAGAGAGTGCCGAGTCAGTTGATTTTCCAAATAGAACTGTTTGGCTTAGTAATGCAAATAAAGATGCCCTTCATCCTGTGAAATTATATCTTTTACTGTAAACATGATTGTCCAGAATAAAAAAAAAATCTTATTTTAAATGCAGAAAATAGGATACTCATAGGAAGAAGTGATAAAAACAGTTTTGCAGTTGTTTGGATTGAATGACTATATATTAATGTAAATAAATTAGAACTGTTCGTTCATTGTGAATCAGTACTATATAAAAAAAACTTAATTGAATTGAATGTCAGCTGTTCATTCATGTTGTCACTTCACTGAAACTGGCAGTCACCAGGTAGCATGAAAAATATGCACATTACAGCAAAACTGTTGTTTTATCCTTTTGAATAATCCAATTCTATCTGCTGTGAAAAATGCTGAATTTGTGAAAGTTGGCAGTCTTTTGGAAATCCCACATTGAAGGTTCTGACACACAAATATGAAACAGATAAGCAAACATTTGAAAACTCACTCCTGGTTGCCATAAGGGGACAGCAGGGCAAGAGGAAGAGAGGCCAGACATAAACAGAGCAGCAAAATTGCCTCCTAACAGAGAGGAGGGTACTTTGGCAAATGAGATCCTTGTAAAATCCTGGATCAGGAATTGGCATTAAAATCTCTAACATGTGTTTTGGTCTAATTATTAAAAACACTTGATTAATGAAGAGAACATCTGCATTTACACCAAAGTTTTTTTTTCCTAATATTTGTTCTAGCCCTCTGCGGCAGATCAAATATTCTATTGAACAGAAGGGATAAACAATCAGACGACATGCATGAAAGAAGATAATGTCAGCATGTCTCATTCTCAATCGTAGACATTAACAGTCACAAGGCTGCTAGAAAAACATTAAATCTAGTGATGTTTTTGTGATGCAGAGCTATGTACACACAACAGATAAAGCGGTTTTTTTTTAGTATTTTAACCTGTTTGACACCACTTTTTTAGAAACCAAGGGAGCAAATATTTGTTCCTAAGTATCTTGATGAGTGATTTGCGTGCATGTTAGACATAGAGGCTTATTAGAAGCCACTAGGTAAAAGCCACTTGGCATCCTTTCATAGACGATGGGGAGAAAAGCCAGTGTCAGCTCAATGAATATGCAGATAGAAGCAGCGCCTTGAGGGGACGTGGAACAGTCCCAGTCTTTTATCAGTCCTCCTCACAGCTTAGCCATAACCCACTCGCTTCAACCCACATCTTTCCGAGTATCACTGAGTCCCTCTTTCTTTTCTACCTTCTCTGTCTCCTGTCCTGTTTGGCCTGTTACTTTTATCCCTCATTTGTTCAGAATCTGCAGTGCCAGAATGGTCTCCTTGCTCTTTCTCTGCCTCAGTTGCCCCTAGCTGTACATTTTCCCGCGTGGGGGAATAATGAGAGCCAGTAACGGTGGGTGGCCATGTGCGTTGCATTATATAGAAGTGCTGTGATTAATCGAGCTTGCCAAATGGAAAATGAAATGCCAGCGAGGCCATGCTGTTTATAAGGCTATTGGTGTTTGTTTGGGGGGAAAACGGAGATGAACTCACATGATCGACTTCCTGACTCTTCCAGGTCCTTGCTCTGGGCAGTCTGCAAAAAATACTCTAATCTGTCATTGGGAGAAGATGGCCCTAATTGACTAGGTGGACTCAACTGATGTACGGTTGGTGGTCTATGGACCTCTTGGACCCTCTGCACCATAACAACCACAGGCAATAGCACTTTCTAAGCTGTAAAAATAAAGAGTGTTTACCAATAATAACATAACAACAGGCAATGAGTACTTATGCCCTCATTTCACAACTGTGTATCTACCTTTCAGTTCAATGGCACAGGCAGACAAAATCATTAAAGAATTAGGCTACAAATCTGACACTCCAACACATACAATTTGATCGCCACTGTTTGGTTGTTACTGAACACTTGCACGTCTGATACAAAGTCGACTTAATAGCGACTCAATAATTGGGAGAATTAACCAAAACTATCATTATATTGTCACATACTACTTTATGCTGACTCTTCCCTCAAACGCTACGTACTTGAAACTAAAAATCAACATGACAGCACAAGACACATTCTGAATAAATTATCTATTATTTATCTGAAGCACTTAGCTGATTGTAATTACATTAGTAGATGGTTTGTTGAACATTTTGTATGAACAAGCCGTCACAGGATGCTTATGCGATGGCAAAAGAAATGTGTACAACCTTAATGCAGTTGAAACAATTATAATCCACACTTTTGATTGAAATACATACACATACTATTATAAATTGTAGTGCATCAAAAGAGACACACATACTGTACTTCAAAGTGTCAAGGTACTTGATCAGCTCCAGACTCCTGATGTGCTTAAGTCTGAAGCTGGTTAAATTACCACAACTGTGGAAGACCTCTGTGGTACCAGTGCCAAAGATCAAACATCCAAAGACCCTCAAGAGAGTCATCTACTCCTCCTGTTGAGGTAATAATGGACTCTGCAATCCTTACATCCGAACGTAGGCCATGAAAGCTGGGCTGCCGTCTAATAGGTCAATGTTTCTTTGCTGTCACTACATTGACTGAGGCATCTCAGATACAACAGTAACGGGATGACTTTAGCTTTGTAATTATTAGTCCATATTATATATTTCTTATTTTTCTTGTAAAGTGCTTTGTGATATGTACTATGAATTGACTCTCTGAGTGAACTTAATTGAATTAAAACAACCAAATGTCTCATTTATACAAGAGCATTCAAACTTGAATACTTTTTTCTCGATTCAACTGTTGCTCAAACCAAATGTTCAAATGTCTAGATTGTTAACTTTCTCAAAAAAGTTAATCTAGACACTGACAGAAATATTTCTACAAAATTATTATGTGCGTACCTGTAATTTCTATTGCATAAAAAAGCTACAAGTCAAAGAAAAGTTCAGTTACACTTATGATAACAATAATTCTTATATTTTTAAATGATGATCACCTGCTTATTTATGGTAAACGGAAAATAATCAAAACCGACCGGGACACAAATTCACAGTCAAGTTTGATCTATACAACCTCATATGGTAGAAATGAAATGCATTAAACCATTAGCACACTTCTTTGTGATCTTTTAACTTGACTCTCACTGCCCAAAATGTGCTGATATTTCATAAAAATACATAGTCTGCTCTTTCCATTTGCATTTTATGTGAAGGGGCATAATATATGCACTTCTTTAGCTGTCTGGTTAAATCAATGACTGTTTTGTAATTCTAAAGTGTTGTGTAGATTACCGACATCCCATATTTCATAATCCCATCATGGTCTTGCCCTCCTTCATTGCTGGATGTTGACTTGATTCTCCTGGCAGCAAAACAAACGCTTTCCATTACCTATTAGATTACACTGATGCCAAATGTAATTTAGCTCCCTCTGGAATCAAACATTTGCTCTTAGATGATAAGCTGGGAATGTAGAACTTGAGCCAGTGCCAACAAGCATATAAGAAAATCGTGGAGCAAAGTCTTGAATCCAAAAACAGATAATTCATACTCTGAATATTTGCTTGTTTTGGCAAATGCATCTACTTTTTAAACGAGAAAACTGTCATCTAAAAAAAACAAAAGGAACTACTTGTTCTGTTCTCAAGTAAAAACAGCTTTAAGTTATTGTTAATGGGCTAGTCCCCTAATGTACAGATAGATAAATCACACAACTTAGTCTGACTGCTAATGGTAAAAGCCGGGCTCTCAGCATGACAGCCAAGGATACGCCACAGTGATACGCTAATGAAAAACAGCCCTTAGCAGAATAAGGGGGGGAAAGAAAAAATGTTTAAAGAAATAGACAATTTGAGGTTATTGCAATGCAACTCAGACAATAAAGACCATGTACATCATCTATAAAATATATTGCAGCTGACACCTTTAAAACATAATGAAGTACTCTGTTAAAGTTTGAAAAGGAAAGATAAAAAAAAAGAGTACAGATTGAAGGGGTACATGTCATACAGAATCACACAAGCTTCCAGGAAATAAAGATGATGCATATAGGTGGGCATAGCAAATACACATCTGGAATGTTATACAAACACAGTATTCCAATCTAAGTGACCGTTCCCCTATGGTTTATGTTACAGCTGATTCCTAGATAACAGTGTCCTGCCCTGATTCCCACAGCATCTGCAGCTGAACAGCATGCCTGGCTAACAAACTGCCACAGAGGACCAAGGCGGTAGGCAGGCCGAGCTACTGGCTGATCTTCAGGGTAACTGGGTGGAATCTACTAAAACAGCAAGAGAAGCAAATATTAGCCACCCTATCAGCAAAAGGCTTTGGTTGTTTCCTGAGTGAAGATATAAAAATAAACTTAACTGATTTGAATAAAACCAACCAACCAACCAACTGAACCAATCAACTGAACAATCAATCTAATCAATAAGTCCATGCTATCATCTAGCCAACTAAACTAACTGTGCAGTCAGTCAATCAACTCAACAAACCAAGCAACCAGTTAAACAAATTATTTACCAAATAAACAAATGTTTGTCCCCTTAATAAATAACATTTCAGAAATTAAAAATGAAACTGCAGAGCCAACCTACAAATCAATCAACATGAGTGATGTCAATGTAGCTTCTAAGATAACATGATGATTGTCAGTAGAGCTGGAACAGGGTGTCTCAGGGGACCATTGACCCCCCCACACTTTACAGCCTTGCCTTTCAGCTGGTCCCACCAAACATGTACACAGGCTGCACCCAACACTGACAAGCAGAGACTGACATCTATCTCTGTGTCTATACACAGGTAGAGGCACAGACAAAACCTACAGCATTCTGATGCGGGCCAAATCCGTTAAGGCTCCAGATCCGCATAGTAGTCACCAGAGGGTTTATGCACATGCGCCAGCTCCGGGTTGGGCTGGGATCATGAGGCTGCCTGACACCTGCAAAAAAGGCTTTGGCTCTGATCCGGTCCGGGTCTGGACCAAATCTGCCTGAAAATGAAATAAGAATTCTGTACTTGTGCCACATCTGGCCCGAATGCAGTATTTAAAGCCACTGTGGGCCAAATTAAAAAAAACATTTAAAAAAAGAAGAAAGAAAAACTACTCCTATGGTGGTGAGAGAAGAAAAGGAGTACTGTTATCTGAAAAAGAAAGAGCAAAGGGATGGGTCAGGAGAGAGTGGGTAAAGCTGACCTCTTCCACAGCTGTAAGACGTGTGATTGCAATGCTAACTTGCTCATATCTAACTCTTTTTGCAATAACACAAGGGAGAGAAAGGAGAGCTCAAATGTTAACACCTGTTATTCTTTCCTTTATACATAAGAGCATAGTCACTCTTCTAATATTGAGGCTGACAGAATTCTAAAACAAAAAAAGCTTAAAGAGAGTGCAAAAAAGTCAAATGGGAAAGAGTGTACTCTTTGAAAACAACTCGGGTATTTTCTGGTAGCATAGAAAATTAAAGACACTCCCTTAGAACAAGGCATGTCATTCTGAACAATCAGGAAAAAAACCTCCCATCTAGCATAATAATAGAAAGAATGGTAGTAATTATTGGAAAGAGGGATTTTTATAGTGTTTTTGTTCTGGGATTTAATGAGATTGACTACATTGATCCAGCTCATTCAGAAAAGTTTCAAACTATAAAGTGAATCCTTTCCCTTCCAATTTTTACCAGTAGATTTGAGTTTACCAAATGAACAACACTGGAGCCCGACTGAGAGAAAATAAACTGAACCATTTTGAATCAATTCATTTACTTTAAAACAATAACCAATGGCAATTTACTAAACCTTCCTCATGTTAAAGCCAAAACTAAAATCAGAGCTTTTATAGTACAACAGATTGATTTTGCTGATGAATATAAACTTGTAACCCACCCCTTGACAACCTGCAGTTGATCACAAGTCAAGTTGTAAACAGCATTAGCTTAAAGGACATAGAGCTTTATCAACCAGCCCCTGGCTTTGCCTATGAACAGTCCATAGTCATTGTTGATAAAACACCAAATTGAACTCTGTGCAACAGTTAAACTATTTATACAGCAAAGTAACATTCATATATTTCTTGGATCCAGATATCTCCACTTGCATGTCCACCCCTACTTCTGGTCAACTGAAACAAAATAACTTTTCTGGTCAGAAAATATCTGACAGGACGAAAAGTACACAGAGCTATTGTAATCATAGTTTTGTTTTATGGGTGCAACACATGGCAAATATACCTAAATCAGCAGCAGTTCCAAATGACCTCATATATGTCGTTATGAAGGGCTGAGATAGCTGAATCTTTTACACTTGTGGTAGCGCTCCAGTAATGCTTGGCTGGCCGTTTTGCTAGCGTGTCCAAGGATATCATGCAGGAATGCGCAAACAAGATGGATTTACTTTACAAGGTGTCCTACAGCGGCACCTGAAGAAAACTAACATCCCAGAAAAGCTTGGTGAAGCAACAAAGCACAAAATAAAAACACAGAACTGCACTATGGCTTATAGCATACAAACTGACTTGGGTCTGCTGGTTAAGAGAATTCATGAGCCTTAAGAATCAGGTTTGTGGGTCACCAAATGACCTGACCTCTGATTCCAACAAGATAAACAATCACATTCTTAAGGATGGATTGCCACACATTCTCTGAAGATTACAATACAAGACAAAATCCCTCTCATAATAGCACCACATAAGACATTTTTTTCTCACATTTTCTTACAAAACAAATAAATCACATGAATCCCTAAATTTCTCCCCCTCTCTCTTTCTCTTTCTCTTTGTCTTTTACAGTCTGGTAAAGGTCCTTATCCACTGGGAATCTGAGACAGTTTGTTCAAAACAATTAAAACAAAATGAAACACAAACAATGAAATGTCACAGGCTGCCACTGGCAAACGCCTTTGGAGGGAGATGTGAAAATCAGAAGTTTCCTGACTTTTTATCCAGTCACAGCAATGGTGCTGCGGAAGTGGGTTACTTCCAAGAGCTACGAGTCAATCTCCATGGTTCAATTTCCAATTTCCCAGTGTGAGCCCATCTAGGCTCAATATCATAATGCTGGCTTCTTGATGATAGGCCCACATATCCTATTCTAGCCATAATCCTAAATGCCACTTGACTCATTTTATTTCAAAGTGCAGCTAGAACTTGGATTGACTTTTTCTCTTGCTTAAGTCAGTCACCTTAATTTCGAGTCGTGATCAGGTTTTTAATTATTAGGAATCATTTCATAACATCGTAAGGGTGTTGATAAGTTTCAGTAATACTTCTTCTGACATTTTTTCCATATAAATGAAAATGTTTGATTTTTCTTTTTATGTCTTTAATCACCCGTTTAAATACAATTTTTAAAGGTGGATTTAAATTTTTAGAGATAAAAACTTTTTAAACAAGTAGGATTTAGGACAACATATTTAAAGTACCAGGGACAGACACTGTATATCACCCCAAATCCTTCACAAAGTGCTCCATGGAGGTATCTTTAGTAGTGGCAGTGTTTGACTCTGCAAATATGGCTTAAGGTGCTGGAACATATTACTAAATATAACATCCACAGGGTTCTCTGGTAAAAGTGCTCTAGAACAACAAAAAAGCAGTATGCTTTTCAAATATTCAAATAGCCCTAGGATCGCACATATACACTTGCATACTTCCACCACAGTTCCTGTGTTCTGTAATTTCTCTATTGAGCATACTGTATTCAAGTCTTGCACTTGCAAAAGTGCCTGAGATAATGTAACACATTTGTTTTCCTGTGAAGTTGAAGTCTATCAAGAAAAACATAACCTTAACTAAGACTAACTCAAAGGAATAGTCTGATGTGTTATTCCGCTTCCTAATTGATAAGAGTTGGTTAAATGAAGTTAGTGGATAAATCAAGTTAGTGCTGTAAAAAGTTAAAGGCTGTTAATGCAAATTATAGGTAATGTTTGACTTCTTATGACTGAAGTTTTGAATTTTGAAGAATTCTTTCAGCACTGAACAAAGGAATGTTTATGGCAGAATGGGCAAAAATGTTAATTTAAATTATGCAAATTGTGATTTAATTCACAGTTACTAAAACATGCTAGTTCACTCAAATCATTTTTTCTCCTGGGCCAAGGAGAAAAAGAAACTGGAATCTTGTTCAGTTGTCCAAAGTCCTCTTTTCACAGAGAAGTAAAGTTTGCATATCATTTGCAAATCAAGGCACCAGAGTCTGGAAGAAGAGTGGAGAGGGACACAATCCACATGGAGAAGCTTTCACAGTCAGTGATGACTTGGGGTGCTATGTCATCAGGTCTTGGTCCACTGTGCTTTCTGAAGTCCACAATCAACAGAGCCATTGACCATGACATTTTAAGCACTTCATCCTTCCTTCTACTGACATTCTTTATGGAGACGCTGATTTCATTTTCCAGTAGGAATAGGCTGCCCACATTGGCAAAGGTACCAAAACTTGTGTGTTGATGCAGTAATTCATGGAAAAGGAGGCCAAACCAAGTATTGAGAACAGAGAAATGAGTATACTTTTTAGAAGCCTGACATTTCTGGTTAGTTTTAAATTTGTTATTGCTGTCATATAATATTTAAATTTTCAGACAATGTGTCTATGTTATTTAATAGAAAACTAAATAATATAAGGATACAATCTCCAACTCTCAAGTTAGATGTTTGCAGGGAAGAACACAGCAAAATAAATATTTCACAAAACATTGTCAGTGAGATTGTAATTGGTGGATGGTAGAGCACTGTAGGGGTGGAGATCCAAAGAACTTTAAGAAACCATTGCATTTTAAAGCACAGCCCACTGTGAGCACTTGGTATTTAAAGTCATTAAGGGCGTATAGCTTTGAAAAGTAAGAAATTAAAGAAAAAGGAGGAAAACGGTTTCTAAAATTTCTGAGGAAAGAAACTAAGAGGTACAGATTCATGTCGCCTTTCTTTGCCACTACATTCCCATTCATCACAGGGCCGTTTGAAAAGGCGTTGCTAAGAGAGCAGCTGCAGATGTAAGACACTATTCATATTCCCAGATTTCAGAGTATCAAGTCGAGTGAATTCAAGACTTTTATCTTCTTTAATTATGCAAATTATACGCCACAGATATTTTCTATCAAGATGAGAGGCCTTTTTCTTTTCTCTCAGCAATTTTTTCGATGAGACGCCCAAGTTAAGCGGAGGGAAGAAACAATCCTTGAAATGCACATTGCACAAACAAGTGGTATGGCTTATTTGTCACTGCAGTTCATGAATTAGAAAATGGATGGATTTTTATTAATTTCATTAAACTGAACATAAGTTTTCTTTGCCTTCCTGCTAAATCACATTTAAAAACACAACACACAACTGTATAACAATGGGACATTTATAGGGGCTGAAACGGACGGATTTCATTGCTACTAGTCGTGCCACTTCATAGTAATTTGCCACAAAGGACTCAGGCATTCTGATTTCTCAATAACAGCAGTCATTACCAATAAATCTTTAGCCCCTGTTCTGCTCAGCCGCTTTCTCCTCAATAGCCAGAAGGTGATTCCATGTTTATTGAACAAAAGGTCTTTGTACTCCAAGCATGTTCATCACATAAACGATTGACAAACCCTTAATGCCCAATAGCATTATGCCCAAGAAGGGGCAGAAGAGACATAGAAAGACAACCTTGGGATTTTTGGCACTTTGCCTCTCAAGAGTCAAAATTTTATAGTTTTTTTTTTTTAAACTGAGTAAAATGCAGGTGAAGGAATATAATAATTACGAAACTGTCCGCTAAACACGTTCTATAATTCTGATTGATGTGGATAGTAATAAGCTGGCAATGACATTGCCGTATATCAAGTTATTGACAAGAGACATTTCAAAACCACTTTTTTTTTTTCATTGTACTTTTTCAGTCACACTAGTGTGGAGTAACTTCTCCAGAGTTTCTTATCTGCTTCATAATGCAGTGGAGAACTGCCACTCTCACTTCATTTTGCCCTGTCCATGGGTTTAAAGAAGGCTAGAAAACCTTGCCTTCACTCACAAGAAAGACAAAAGATAAGCGCCTTTCGCAAAAAATAGAGAATCTGCCTGATATCCCAAATGAGTCCCACCCATCACTTCAATTAAGATAAACCTGTCGTCCCGGTCCTTTTTTTTCCTCCTTGTTTACCTCAGACCACATAATTTGTCGAGTGAGAAAAGCTAAGCAAAAGTGGGACATGCAACTGAAGTAAAAAATGTAGAATAAAGTTTATGCAGGGGATTTTTATAAACTGGAGAATAGTGATGTTTCTCTCAATCAGTGCCAGAAACAACAAGTAGGAAAGTACCAGGATAATCCTATTGCAAGCTTACCAATGACTTGTACCAATGGTTGAGCAATGAATTAAAAGTATTAAGCATCTTCCAAAAGATCAAGAAAAGCAACACAGGGACTGAGGTCTTTGGGATGTTTTTTTTTTTTTTTGGAGTCTATAAGCAAAAGGGAAATAAAAGCAGAGAAACAATTATGACAAATGGCAATGCTTTATAAAAGACACACATACCTGCTGTGAAGTTGTAACTTGCTGAAAATCCCACCCCTTCCAGTTCTCCATCCGTCACAAATTTTATCCACAGGTATCGGCCACTACTCCTGATATCTGGTGGGCTGTGCTGACCGCAGTACCGCCCAAGTATCGGGGAGAAGCCAAACGGTCCATCGCGAACCTCAATGTTGTCAAATTTACATTCCCAAGAGGACTCAATGGAATAATTGTCCTCGAAGTGTAGATCAATGCACTGTCTTGGGGGAGCTGGAAAATAAATTGAAAAGTAATCAGCACAAAGTATCATCTCATACAGTAGAGTCAATATTTTCATTGATATTGATAACAACTCTAGCTGTTTAAGTAGCTTGGGGGTAATGAGATTTTCTACAAGCTTTTTGTGACATTGAAACACAATTATCTTTCTCATCAAAGCAAAACCTTTCTCACCAATGTATCAGTATTCAATTAAGTTATTTGTCTTGAATATAAACCTGAGTATTAACATTAATAACCTGTATGTTTGAGATTCTTGAAGCAGGACAGGAAGTAGTTCTTGAGTTGCCATGCTGCAACTCAGCTACAAAAGCACTGAAGAAATGCTCAGCACTCTTGTATTGTTTATGTGGTAGCATTTTGTGAACTTGGTAGAAAAAAGGATATTTCTAAACAAAGTGAATATATTCAACTGGCTAACTGTTGGCACTGAAAATTTACACTTATTTTAGAAAGCTGGTCTAGATTTGATCATCCAATCCAAATACCTAAACTGATCAAACTTGAAATGGATAATTCTATGCCATATATATTTTTCTGAATCAGTATTTTACATTTGAAAATTAGACAAATATAAAGTGACTTAAACCTAGAATGAAATATTCTACACAGATTGAATTTTTTTAAATTAGGAAAACATATAGTATATGAAAACAGATCACATCTATACATGCGTAAACAGAAAAAATGGTTTTGAAAATATTTGAGGGCTCTTTTCAACCCAGCATGTTTTCATCATCTCGTTACAGGAAGTGGTTGTATTATAAAGCCTTTATTCTAATTTAAAATGGATCTTCAGGTGTGACTGAAGTTGAATGGAGAGTATTGCGTATCTTCCTCAAACATAGTGCCATTTTATAGTACAATCAATTAGCTATGTTATGTTCAGTTGTTATAAAAATGCTAAAAAAAATAACTTGACATCACAATTTGACACATTGAAAATAGCCTGTGTCTCTTTAAGAAGCTTGTGATCTTTCCGATACTCAAAACATTGCTCCTCCATGACATTGTTTACAACCATTCTTAGGAGCATTAGACTAAGAAGTAGTTTGTATAATTAGCTCAGCAGACACAAGGACCACCAGGTGTTTGTCAACTGCTGCTGCTACTAGTCTGGAGAAACTGTGTGTGGGAGGCGTGACCTGAGGGGTGGAAGCTCAGCTGGGAACGGCAGCTGCAAGGAGGAGCTTTGTGAGAGCAAGCGCTTAGGCACCCCCAAATGGCTACCATGACAGATTAAAGGATTTCTCAAACATGCATGAAAGAATCAAAGCAACACTCCACCAGGTATGTTTTTGATTAAAATAATAATAATAATAATAATAATAATAATAATAATAATAATAATAATAATAATAATAATAATAATAATAACATTATAACATGATATAAAGCTCAAAAAGTCAATTTTAACATAACACCCCACTGGTCCCACCATAAATGGTATCTCTCTTTGGTAAAACATCTTTCTGCATAAAAACAATTCTCTATGAGCATGTCTTGCTAGACGTTTACTCAGAATAAAAACTATAGGAGTGCTCTATTTGGGGGAGAGTAGGGGGGTGGAGAGAAATCATATTTAAAACACCTGGTGTTTTTTTCTATTTCCGCTATTGCGTGTGTCATGATCATATTCACCTTCAAGGATATAAACACACTCAGTGTTGGGGGGGTATTTGTTTGGGTAATTGGGGGAGGTGAAGAGTCCTCCTTCTGCTTCTTTTACCCACGCTCCACACTGACCTGCAGGCTTTACTCCAGAATTGTTTTTCACTAAAGATTCACACAAAAAAACAAAAAAAACAAAAACAAATCAGCGATAAATGAAGCTTTGCAAGGACCATAAATATGGGGTATAAAAATATAAATTTTTGTTGTTGAGATTACCTGTAGCCGTATCCTTTTTTGTTGCCCCAGACAACCCGAGTATGAGTAGACTTGCCACAACTGTAAGATCAGAAAGAACAATACATATTTTATTGTTTGGCTCCTTTTCCCCCCTTTTTTTTTAGGTTTGAGACGGCACAGTTCAGATTCCTGATACTGGCTCACTTCAGCAATGTGAACAATTTTTTTATTATTATTATTTTTTTTTTTACACAATGATTTTTTACAGATGATTTTTCAAAATATAACCAAAAGATAGGTATGAGACATGCGCAATAACATAACAGAATTACTTCTCTTTTGAACTTGTTTGATTTTAATTTTAAATATTTAAAAGAACATGCAGCAAGAACTTATGTTATGACCTTCACTGGTAAAATTGCAGGCTGCAAAATGCAGCCCTACCATTATTTAGCTAAAAAATGATTTCAGCTTGATTTGTTTCTCGTATACTTAGTGTTCCTTTTAAATTGAGTTAAGGCTATAAAGAAAAAAATAAGACATAGGAGCAAGTGTGCTTCAGTTATAGTGTCTTACCGTGAAGGAAGCTGTGCCCATGTACCATGTCTGTTTCTTTCACAAACGGCTTCACACTCAACTAATTCCATTTAGATTTAGAAAAAACTTGAAGAAAAAAAAAGTCAAAGATGAGAAGGATTTTTCTTGCTAATTCAACTTTTATAAAACCTCTTACCGGAAGGAAGAAAGAAAAAAAACCTCCTTAAATCTGTGAAGTTGAAGAGAAGAAAAAAAAAAAAACTCATAAGAATTAATCACCAGTTTCATATAAAACCAAAAACAGTTCCGATTTCCATCCAAACGCTTCTAATGCCCCTTGGTGCTTTTGATGCACTGAAAGGATTAATAGTCCCTTCATCAGCCCTTTTCTAATCGCTCCACATTTGCGATCTTCTTTAGGGAGAAAAAAAAGCCTCGTTTTGTCCTCTTTGGTCCCTATATCAGGAGCGGGAATCCTTCAGAAGCACACCAGACCGCGCAACACTCATCTCTGCGGCGTTTTCTTTAGTCTTCTGGGGTGCGTAAAATTGTCCAGAGGAAAGAAAAAAAGACAAACGAGTTGTGTAGCCTACATAATAGGTGGGATTTCATGCGGCGTTTTTTCTCAGAAGGTTGTCTGTAGTGATCTGAGTGCGCCTCTCTGCATTGGCTTCTGTCAAATGGAGAGTCAGCAGGGGTGAATGCGTGATCTCCCTCCTCCTTTCGATTCTTTCCTTTTCTGCGTTTGGCACCGACTGTTTAAAGATCCAATGCGCCACGACCATCACGCTGCCTTTCACGCGCGCTTTGTGAACTTCTACCACAGCATGCTGCGGGATCGGCTGCACGCGCGAGAAACAAGTGAAAAACAAAACAAAAACAATAATACACTGCGATGCGTAAGTGAGCTATGTACCCCACGAAAATGCACGTAGCTATATACTGTATATACAGTATATACACCGTGTATATACTGTTTGTTTATCACTGAAAAATCATTTAACAACTATTCCTTCTTCAAATCAAAGCTGAACGTGATGGCGCATTTTTAAGGTTAATTGTAACAATAAAGTAATGCAGGTGCATTTCAGCAAATCAGAATATAATAAAATTTAACAAACAAATAAAATAAAAAAAACGTCTTATAGCCTACATAAACATCCGTCACAGTCTTAAAGTTAAACCTTTTATTTCAGTTTATGTGGATAATAGCTTACAGGCAGTGTCTCCAAACATTTTAATATTTAATAAGAACTAGTGTAAAAAAATACATGAACTCCTGCTACTGAAGTGTGGCATGGAGGCAGTGGAACCTCTTGGCTGTGTTGAGGTGTTGAAGATGACCAGGTGGCAGTGATTGTGCGTCAGCAAGTCTTCACTGCTGGTCAGGCAAGCAGAGTGGTAACCAGAGACATTAGAGAAAGTAGTATTGTTTGTGTGACAGGTGCCAGGTCCTACTGAAAAATAAAAGCAACAGTCAGCAGAGGTAGGTTGTCAGTATGAAATGCTGTTAAACTTCCTGGTGGATGACTGCTCTTTGGATTTGATGATACACAGTGGAGCAATGGCAGCGGATGAAATGGGTCCCCGTATCGTCACTGACTAGGAAAACTTCAAGTGTGATTCATCTGGAAAAAAAAAAAATTGAAACACTGAGCAAATCTAGTCCTTTTACTTATTTGTCCCAATAATATGTATTGAAACACTACCCCTGTTTTAGGTGTGTGTTGAGGCAAGGAATGCTACTTTTGTGGCCATGGTTTGGATATATCTTTGTGTGTGGTGTCTCATAAAGTTCTGACTCTTGGCACACTCCATGCCTTTTTCATCTACACAAAGGTCTTGGACAGGCTTTACAATTGTTTCTGCTGCTTGTGCATATTCGTACCACGCTTTTTTCTTCCACTCAACTTTTCATTATTGTGCTTGGACATGGTAATTCTCTGGAAGAGCGCTTTTGTTGCATTAAGAAAGTTGTGGGTTAAATTCCAGCTTCCTTCACTTCCACAAGTAATAAGGTGCAAACTAATCTGATTGACACTACATGGGGACAATGCATTTTGCAATGACATTGATTTATATTTACATAATATCCTTTATCTAAGATTTGCCGCACCAGAAGTAAAATATTTATCCAACTGGTTGCAAGGTTTCATGAGATCTGAGTGGTAATAGTGGTAATTCAATAATAACAAATCTGTTTGGTTCTTATCAGAACTGGTGTTGACTCCTTCCAAGAGTTGAAACTATTAAATCTGTTGTTGCAATAGCTCTGAAAGTCAAACGCTGAAACTGCATGCTTAACACTACAAAATGTGTGGAATGTCATTTTGGGTTCCACAAGACACATGACACGTTTAACCATTGTATGTTATGCAAGATTTAATTTTTGACATTTTAGTTTTCTGAAGAAAATACTATGTTCACAAGCAACAATTGAAAAAAGCAACCTCAACTGACTATCCGATCTTTTGACAAATACAATATTTTGCGCTGCTGTCCTTAAAACATTTGTATTAAATGTAGAGAGAGCTGGTCTAAACTGACTGAGATGCCAAAAAAAGAGTGGAACAGCCTTTACCATCCTACTTGATTATGAGTAAACTTCAGTTGTCTGTGATTTCTGGAAAATGCAGATCAGCAAACAAAACAATAGGTGAATAATTTGTCACTATTCCATCAGTGTTATTCCTGTAAAACTAAAAAGAAAAAGTCTGGAAAAGTATTGAGTTTTGAAAGGAAAATTTGGCTGAAACCTCATGTGAGGTTTTTATTATTATTATTATTATTATTATTATTATTATTATAAAAAAATAAATAAAATTATTATGTGCTTGGACATAGTAACTCTCTGGAAAAGAATTTCTATTGCTTTTCCCAAACATGCCAGAATGGGAAAAGCAATAGAAATAAATTGCTTTTTGAAGTTCAGCTCTCATAAACAGACAAAAACTACAAGCAGATCTTTAATTTATCAGAGCAGTGTGAATATGTCAGTTTCATTTGTCAATACAGCCTCTCTGGGACGTATCATAAAACATTTAACTGTTCTTGAGCTTTGCTGCAACTCAGCTCTTGGTTTACATGAATAGTGTACTTTCCACATTTCTAAACTCTACATTAAAAAGTGAAAGATTAATGATGTTGGATGAGAAAGATCACTTTTTACATTTATTTTTTTTATCTCAAACTTGCGAGATTACTTTCCCAAGACAATCATGTCAGAATGTACCTATACGCTCCTTCACTGAGTGCAGCGGCTCTCGCACCTGATGACAAAGCTGATCAGAGGGTGCTCAGGGACAACTCAGGGGCTCAGGAGCCCAAAAATAGTCTTGGCACTCAGGAGACAATATCCATCTTCTGATACTCCTGCTGCAGACGCAGCATTGGCCTCAGTCTCTCTTTGCACATACTGGTTGGTTTTACCTCACCAGTTTTGATCAGTGGAGGTTTTTGTGTTGGAGTACAACAACTTTGTCTTCTTAAATCCCTGTGGTATTTTTTGTAAAATATAAACTTAATAGCAAAATTCATACCCATGAGATTTGGTTTTTACATTGTATTCTTAAATTGATTCAGTTCGGCAGCAATAATGCACACCTTGCAGGTGCCACACTGACTTAAATATACATATGGGGAATCTCAGAGCTCTTTTCATCTGTTATGGACAGTGATTTAAAGAGACTTGGGATTTAGGACACATACATGCATACAAAACAAGAACAAAAGTTTCTACCAACTTCCCTTTTCTCTACTTTAATAAATTCAGATAAATCTGCTGGGTAGTCAAGATTGTTAGTCATCATTTGGATGAATATAACTGGGATGCATCTATCTCTCGAAACCACATGCTTTACTTGCATCCAGCACACAAGGGAACCATTGCACATCCTGTGCCCCATCACTTGTTTCATTTTCTCCAAAAATATTTGTCTCCTTCAGGCTGGATATGTTGTATTTGCTCACGCCCCCTTAGACATTAGAACTGATGAAGATCACTTAGAACCCACAATAACAGGTTGGCTAATCTGTTATGTTTTCAGAAAAGCAAAAATATTTGTCATTGTGTCCATTTGGCTGGACCAAGGTCTGTTGAGTACATTAAGTATGCACCTTTAGTGTGACACTGCCAGTTTTCCTTTGTCAGTGTAACAGGGGACACCCCTAAAGCGGATAAACTCTTAGACTAATGCCTCCTGGCCATTGGGACTCGAATTAACCCTATTAGTGATGCATCAAGAAATGTGCTGACCTAAAAAAGAAAAAGTATTTGTCATTCAAGGTATCTTGTTCATTAAGTAGAACCCAGCACCAAGAAACGTTTTGGATTTTTGATTTTGTTTTGCGGCTATGGAACAAAGTCTGTTCTGCTCTTTATGCTGCATTAGTTGTCTGGGTCTGTGTTGATAGACTGCATTTATCCTGGCTGTGCACCTGGAGCACCAGCAGGAAAAAAAATGCCATCAGATGATAGTCACATAAACTACCTGTGGCATCATTTTTGCTGAGCTGCTTTTGTTGGTTTGAAATTCCTAATCCGATTTCAAATCCCTTGGTGCTCTCTCTCTCTCTTCTCTTGCTGTCTCTCACTTTCTCTCCTTCTTCTGTTTTTTTTTCCTTGTATGCGCTCAAAAAAAACCCCATTAAGGTGTTTTAAATTATAAAACAAACGGAAATGTGCATAAACACTCTTAATCATACCAGCAAAAGGAAATATATTTACATAAATCTAAGGAAAAAAATGTGCTGTGCCTTTTCAAGCACATTAGTATAAGTATTTTGTGAAGGACAATAATATAAATGTAATCACTAATCAGATGCGCAGTAAAAAGCAATTTTCTATTTGTAATGCTTATGCTGGATTTCTAAAATGATCAATAATTTAATAAGCTAATTTGATTTTAAAAACTAGAGAAAAAAGTTCCATATTATTTCATCCTTTTGTAATAATCTGCAGGTGTTTGAACTTTTAATTTCATTTGGCTTTCCATTCTCTATTGTTTATTTACTTAGATCTTGTATTTTAGCTTATTCCATTGTGTTAGTACTTTTATGCTTTAACTCTTATTTGTACAGCTGGAGTTCTCTCTTTAGATTATCGTTCCTTCTGTTTATTTTGTCAGTTTAAGTTTTTTCCCATAATTTCTCTGCTTTCTTTATCTTTCACCTTTCTCTCAGCCTGTTGGCTCGCTCCCTTCTCAGCTGTTTCCTATCCTTTAATTTCCCTCTGCCTGCACTTTCATTCAGCTGTTTTCCATTCTTATCTGATTAGCTACTTTGGTTTCTTCCTCACTTTCATCTCTCCCTCAGTACTTAAGCTCTTTAGTTTGGTCCACTCCTCAATGGCTTTTTTTGTTAAATTACCCATTCTGCCATCTGTTTTGTCACTCTGCTGTCTGTTCTGTCAGTGTTTTTTAGTTTTCACTAAGTCAAATACCATTGTATTTACATACAGATCCCTCTGCATTGCCAATTCAAAAAAAAAAAAAAAAACCTACTCATTCCTGGAAACCAACACTTTACCAGCAGTTCTCAATGTCAGGTTGCTGCTTCCTTTGTTTGTCTGATTAACTTCCAGTGTTTCTTTTGAGAAAATCTTCTTTTGAAACGATCAAACCACTTACTCATTTTTTTCCCTCTAAGCTGCTTCTCATTTAGCTTTCTTTTTGTGGTGCAGCTCAACTGTCAATCATGGAGGTATTATCCATCCGGCAATTACTTCCTCTAAAGAAGGGCAGCTGCACCGTCCATGAGTCTAAGTATCTGCTAAATTGGCATGCTTGATTTCTGCTCTAGCTATAGCTCTGGACGGAATTTAGAGTGCCGTTGTACACCAATGTTTCAGCACCCTGTCCAGTGTTTCAGCATGAATCAAGCAATGATTTTTCACTCTATTTGGGCTAACATGCCCTCTGCAATCTGTTCTCTGTAGGAAGTCCAATTCCCCTTGGTTAAACCAACTGTGTAATTTGTCATTTGACCTCATTAGCCATTTAGGCAGGGTGCCATGGACACCAGGTAGTGGCACTGTGTAAGTACCACCAACAACAGATAAGGCATGTACATAAGGGAAGTGCCTTTGCTATTGTCCCATTTGTGATGCAGGTAGAAAGTAGAGAAAAAATTATATTTGTCAAAGATTTTTGAGGAGAGATCTTCCAGGTCAGTGAAAACTGTCAGTATAAACATTTGATTGTTTGTCTATATGAAAGCTAATAGTTTGATGTTGTGTTTTATGGAATCTTTGTTGATCTTCTTTGAGCATTTTTATTTTGATTTTTTTTGTTTCTCTGGTAGAAAATACTTTATTATAACCTCACAACCTTTTAAAATGTCTACTTTACTTTGGTGTTTTTAATGTGGTTACGTCTGTCAGGTGGTCGATGAAAATCATACGGACATTTCTGGATTCAATTTGAAAAGCGTGGTTTCAGACTGATGGCAAGGATCATCCTCCGCTCTTGTTATGCAAGACTGATTGATTGTTTCTGGTGGTTTCTTGGTCATTAAAGCACAGTGCTATCATCAAAATAATCAAAACCGCACCAGGTTTTTTACATACAGTAAATGGAGTCAATATAGAAATTGGGAGGTTCTTGCACTCCCTCAGTTTGTTTTAATTGGAAAAGAAAATACCATCGCAAGTTTGATAAGGATAGGATTCTCTACCATAAGGTAAATGATCAGACGCAAAATGTTCGGCTGTTATAAAAATATTGAAAAATAAAACTTCATACATGTTGATGCTGGGACCATTTTTATACATGTAAACTGTTTTTTGAAGTATGAGCTTAACTGTTTTAGCAAAGATTAAATTAATAAGGTATTCTCATAGAAATTGTTACAAAGCTGCAGGTGATTTTTTCCTTTTTTCTTTGAATTTTCACTCATCACAGTCTGATGGGAAACAGTCCAAACTGAGTTTGTGCACGTCCTGGAAAGCTGGCATGCAAGGAGCTCATTTTTGTTGGTATGCTTGCTGGGCTCTGTGCAGTATGAGAATATGACCTTTCATATTTACCCCAGTGTCTGGAGATAAACAACAGTTGTAGAGATCCTTTCACACTTAAACATCCCTGTGAGGCACCTTACTGTGAGAGCATGGTACAGTTCACTCAGTTACAAGGCACTGATTTCTACCACTGTTGAAAATGTCACAGTAAGGTGTACATTTCCTCTGAGGTAATAGGTCAAGATGAGTTCAGAAACTCATGCTTTCTTGCTTTACAGAATAAATGTCAGGTGAAGTGAGAAATAAAAAAAATATTTAATAGTGTCAGCAATCATGGACTTCAAGAGATGTGCAAGAATTATGACATTTTCAAAATTTAAAATGTGTCCAAGAATTTCATTGTGAAACTTAAAAATACTCTTAGCATGACAGAAAACTCATTTGTAATCTGTGTCTGCCAGACTCTTCTCTTCCTACTTAAATTATATCAGTTATTAATTGGTCAACAATATTCAGTTTATAATAATAAAATCACATGACAGAAAAGCCAGTGAAGCTATGTAGTCAATATAGGAATTTTGTGACATCTTCAGACAGCAGTAGAAGCTCATGGAGGAACTCGAGCTTTTCTTGGATTATCTGGCTCAAAAGTTACATACTGTAGCATTAAAGCTTGTTCTGTATTATGAAAATGTCAATTCAGGATGAATATTGGTCTATAAGAAGCACACAAACTAATTTACAGATTTCTTAGAAGGGGATATGATGACATATGGGTCTATGAGTGAGTCAGAGTCCAGACCAAATTTTTCCAATATGGCAGCTGAATAATTCATCTCCGAATGTGACTCTTGCCATATTGCCCATATTTCATGTCAGGATGGCACATAAGATGCTTATTTTTTTCTTCTATTTTTTTTTAATATATATTCTTAAAATCTACAGTAGCTATTCAGATTTCAATTTCCTGTACTTTCTGGAATTGTGAACTTATCGTTAAGAAACTCATTTTATCTTACATCAGTCTAATATGTAAAACATGCCTGTGTGTTTACAGTAAAATAAAGACAAAATTGGATGGAGCCTCATTTTTTAACCTGGTACAGAGATTGTTTTGCACTACAACCTAATTAGAAGTTGTATCAGAAAAGTAAAAAAACAAAACCAGTCACTATATAGTTTATAACTGCAACTCAGCAGTGTAACAGAACATTCACTTGTTAATTTTATGCAGTTGATTCAAAATTAAATTGGGTTGCATTCTAGCCATTAGGCCCTTTTGGTCTTATCTCATCACTGCAGCACTTATACAAAACTCCAGAGAACACAGCAGCAGTAGAATAGATGCAGAGTGGAGCAGGGAAATAACAGAAAATGTGGAAAAAGAGGTGAGGGGGAGCGTAGTAGAGTAGAGGAGAAAAGAGGAAAGGTAAGGAGAAAAGAGATGATTAATGACAGCAGCGGAAAAGATAGCCGAGGTGGTTTGTGAAATTAACAGAGCCTTGGCCAACAGGAGTCCATAGGGAATAGAAAGCACTCAGGCTCATACCAACACAGACGAAGCTACTGTATGATTACCTGTTGAAGGGCTCACCAGCAGCTGGCTAGGAAGAATAACAGGCTATATTATAATATAAATGTTAAACAAATGTAAAAATAAAAAAAAAAACTCCATAAAATAAGAATGAACCTGACACACTTAAAACGACAAACTAGTATGATTAACAAAAAAAATGAGCGTTTCACAACCCTGGACCTCAAGGCACACTGCTCTGCATGTCTTAAATATTTCACTGCTTCGACACACCTGATTAAGATGATTGCAGTTCAGCAAAAGCCTGTTAATCAGCCATCAATTGAAGTGTGTTTGTGTAAATATTAACAGTGCAGATATTGAAGAGAGTTTAGGACAAAAGTAAGCAAGTCATTTCTTGCATATTTTACATGTTTACAGCATGTTTTACCCAGAAATAAATTCAACATTAAAGCTCATGCTGCTTTGCACATAAAACATTCCTGTTATTTCTTTATTCAAAAATGGTTTAACATTTGTTTTTCTACATGGATAATGTTTTTAATTCTCAGTTTCTATTAAACTATAAACTTGCAATCAAGAAATTATAGAAATAAAAAACCCACTTATGGGCCTGACTTAGCAATGTTGATTGGAAATCCAAATACTCTCTAGTGTAGACAGTATTTATATTATTTACCCAAAATCGGTTATTTACCAAAATAAAATACATCTACTACAGGGGTGTCCAAACTTTTTGCAAAGAGGGCCAGATTTGATAAAGTCAAGATGCCCGGGGCCAATAGTTTGTTCGGACATTTTTTAACTACAAAAGTGTCATGCACTTATAAAACAATTTTCATTGTTACAATTATCTTTATTTTTCAAATGACAAAAAAACCAAATATAAGCCACTCAGGCAGATGAGAACAACTCTAAAAACACAAATTCTGCTTTTGAAATACCTTAAATTTACATGAGTTTAAAAATATCTTTGCCTCAAGAACATTTTAAACAGGTGTTATAAGTAATGCAAAGTTGTCTGTTATTATTAAATCTTAAAACAAGTGAATTTTGCTCTTGTCATTTACAATATCTTTCAGAAATTAATAGTTTTCATCTACAGGTTCATAACCAAATCTTACTCAAGAGTTTAATAAAAATAAGTGCCATAAATCCAAGTGCATAAATGTTCTTTTGGCTTTTCGCTGCTGATAGTGACAGACGTTACCGTTCAAAACACTCAGTTTCATGTCCTCAACTCTCAGTGCCACACTGTTACGTGCCAGGCAAACATTTGCAAATTCTTGCTTCTTCTCAGGGCAAATGTTCTCCACCATTTTCAAAACACAGTTTTGATAAATGTATCTTCAGTAAAAGGTTTGCCATGTTTAGCTATTAACATTAACATCGTAGCTTGCTTTGGTGGTATTTTCTTTTGACTCAGGCCCAAAGAAATCGCTGTTGTGATGCCAGTGCAGCTTGGAGCTGCTTCAGTTTTTCAGCACGGTCACTCCCTGTTAGCTTGTTGTATGTGTTAGCATGTTTAGTCTGGTAGTGTCTCTTTACGTCAAAATCCTTAAACAAGGCAACCGTCTCATTACAAATTAGACAAGCACAATTGCCTTGATTTTCAGAAAAGAAGTATTGTAATTCCCATCTCTCTTGAAAGCGGCGGCCCTCACTGTCAACTTTCCTTGTTTTCTTTGCAGTGGCCATGGCAGAAATGAGTGGAGAGGGGTTTGCTGCACGGAGGCAGAGACTGATAGTATTAAAGTGGTGCTGCCACCATTTGGTGAAAGGAGGAATTACAGTTTCAAGTTTTATGATTTATTTATTCTGTTTCACAGTGCAGGCGGGCCATAAATAATACATTATGAGACCGAAGCTGCGGGCCATATGAAATCTGACCGCGGGCCGTGATTGGCCCCCGGGCCGGACTTTGGACATGCCTGATCTACTAGATATTATTTATATGTTATTCTGCTGAGTAATAGTCAAAATTAATGCTTGTGAAAATATTCATAGTAGTCCAGTGTACCATCAAATTCACATCTTTGCTGTATAAGGCTTTAACAGCTATTATTATCGCTGTAAATAAAGTCCACTGCACACAACATTTCTACCAACAAATGACAGTTTATTTTGCCAAGCTAACATCATATCAAAACTCTCTTTTTCCCTGAGGGGTTTCTTTAATAACTTGGGTGTAATGTAATACTAACTTGCTCTGTAGAGGAGTCCTCACACAACAGGAATTCCCTTTTACCACCGCAAAAATCAATACGTCCAACTGTGCTACAAGGCAAGTAATTCTTGTGTTTTAATCAATCTTTTCAGCATTCAATAAAAGCTCATGATGAAATCAGCTGGAACCCATTATTCTGAAGGAGGATAATGCTGTGCCAGTGGGACATTTGTGCTCACAAAATGGATTCATTATTTGCAAATAAAGCACTGTCATTCCTAAAAAAAAAAAAAAAAAGTCTGTGCTTTACCGCTTTACCATCCAAAAAAATAAAAACCCAGATAACTTATGGATATGTACGAAGCAGTGACCTTGTTTTTATATCACACAACAAATATATGTTAATTTTAAAACGATCTAATAATACAGAATGCCTGTGTCAAAACTAGAGCATGATATCTGTATTGATGCAATTTAAATATATTATGTCTTTCAGGTTCTTTGAGTAACATAAAAGTGAGATTTATGCAGAAATTATCCTCTTTGCTCTGAATATTCTACTACTTCACAGTACTTACTATTCTTTTAATGCTGATGCACAAGTGATCCAACAGTAGGTCTTACTCATGAGAACAGAATAGTGTCAAGACTTTACAAATTACATTTGATTTAGGATTTTGCTCCAATTTAATGGGAAAGGTTATATGTTAATTTTGATTAAGTTCAACTTCTTTTCCTCCATCCTTCATTCTGACAACTCAGAGCCCATGAGAAAACTGTAGCCTTTGTGGCATATGAGCTGTCTGCCAATGTCAATTAGGAATTAAATTAGAAACGAACGTGCCGAGTGCTGAAGGCTGATAGACGGGCCAGGCCACAGGTGGGATTGTATGGTTATTTGGAGGTCTGATGTCAAAAGTTTCTAATTACGCATTCAGTCATAGACAACCTGTTACTGCTAACTTGTCCAATTCAATGGTGAAGGCAGACAGAGGGAACAAGCCCAGAGAATTGCCAGCTGCTACTCCTGGCCTTGTCTGTTCACAGCCACTGGCTCTAGCACAAGTAGCAGGTAGAGCAGAACACAGCAGAATGTGAGAAAATCAGCACAAAAGCAGAATAATTTGCACACATTATCCAAACTTGATATTTTTTAGCAAATGTAGCACAACTAAGAGAACCAACAATGGCTAAGTGAAAGCACCTTGTGTTTAAAGGGTGACATCATGTATTTTCGAGGTACATAGTGTAATTTTATAGCACAATCAAGGCACAATGTTACCTTCAGTTATTAAAATTCTGCATATTTCATGAAGACCTAAAAGAAATTAAACTTTGTAATTCAATGTCTTGACATTGGGTCTCTGTCTCTTTAGGAGATCCTACTCTTTCTGGCACTGCTCCATCAGGACATCATCCCCAAAAACATTATGCTGTTTTCTGTTCTTAGGAGTGTTGAACTGAAAAGTAGTTTGTATGATAAGATCACCAAACGCACAGCTCCAGATGTCACAAGTATGACATCTGGAATAAGCGCACCACTGATGCGGGTCTGAAGGCGGTGGTACCTGGTGTCAGGAACCACCTCCCCAGAGAGCAGGATACCAGTGGAGGACCGCTGGGACAGACTGGGCGTCTTGATCTCGCTACCAACATTGCTAATTGCTATTGCATGTCCTCAACTCCTTGTAAAACTAAACATAGCAACCAAAGTCTATAACTAGAAGCTGCAACCATCAAAAAAAATCTCTAGGAAGCATTGTGTAATACTGGAGTGTCTTTTTTCCCAAAATCCTGCCACTGTTCATTTGTTGATCATTTCTTGGTTGTTTTCTTGCCATATCAGTTCATTGGCTTGTGTGAGTTTTGTTTATTTTTGCTTGGATTCTGCTCTCTAAGGGTTGTGTTGTTCCTTTTTCCTTGTTCTATAGTTTTCTTGTATGTATGTCACGGTCTTTCCCTTAGCCCATCAGTTTGCTCACAACTGTTGCCCATCACCTGATTGTCATCACCTAAAACCAATGCCGTTCTCCATAATGCCTCAATGTATTTATAGCTTAATGGTGTCATCCTGGTTGCATATGTTTTATGGTGACCCAAGTATGAAGAAATGAAGCACATTGTATAGTTCTGTCATGTATATGCATCATGGGTATTGCTTTTCTTGCACCCCTGCTTTGAATAATGCATGTGTATTAGATGAAGGGCATCTAAAGTGGGGGCATGTTCTGCAGGAAGAGCTAATTAATAGCAGCTAGAGCTATTAACTCTCTACCTGCTTTTAAGTTTTGACTTTTCCTAAGCATAGAATATACTCCTACATCAGCTCTTCTATTTCTTTTTGTGTATCTGCTTTGTCTTCTCAAACCTCGGTTTGAGAAAGTCATCTGGTAAACTTTTATAACATTTTAACATTATTTCAAAAATCCTCAAATGTCCCTTTAAGTTTTCCTTCCCTCCTGAACTCTTCTTTTCTCAAACTTTCAGCTAAATATGTTTTTGTTAGTTTCCATACTTTTTATGGAACTTTTAAAAATGCAACGTTTGTTCCTGTTGGTTTGCCAGTAACCTCGTTTTCTGGGATTGGTTTAATCTGTCCATGGCAGGTCTAACACAAAACATCACACCCGTCCTGCCATGCCAGCTCTCCTTTTTATGGAAAACAGTTTGGCTCTGTGACAACCTCGCCTTAGGAACAAGAGCAACATCACTTGCTCAGAACACAGAACCGTGTTCTACATAGAGTGATGACGTGCAATGACAGTGCAACACATCTACATACATGCTGAAAAATTAGGGAATCACTAAATGTTTCTGCCAGTTTCACTATTGTATGCAGACTGCCATCTTATTCAAACATCAGAAGACGAATAGAACAAGTACAGTATTTTATCTTTAAGGAAGGCATAGTATAAAGACTGGACTTTTATCAAGAGACATAAACCTTAGCAACTGGACAGATTGTCCTAATTTGAAACAACTTATCCCTCGTAGCAGCTGGTGTTTTTCAAGTGATTTTAACATAAAATAAACTTTTAAAACTGGTCTTTTTCTGGTTCTTAAAAGCCAAAATTTATCCACACTCTACCTATACTGAAGTGCAATTAAAGATGAAAAAAGAACATCCCTTACAGACGGAGGCTGGTTCCATTTCCGGCCGGAATATGTTTATTCACTTCTGGGGACTCTTTGGCTGTAATCAGCTTGCATAAATCTCTTTGATGATAGCCACAAGAACATCTGCTGAAGCAATAAAAAAATTGAGGGAGGTAATAAAATGTCTGGCGGAACATGTGCTAATGGAAATGTGAGTTCTTCTGTGAAGTTTGCTACAGTCCCAAAGTTGCTGCGGTGGTGTCACTGCATCAGTATAAAATTCAAGCTCGGGTTTATTGAACGTAACAAAGCTGATGCTGTTATTCCGGCTTCTGCAGAATTATACACACGTCCCAGCTTGGAAGTTGTGAGGCGGTGAAGGTTTCGTTTACTGCTGAGACAGCTTTGCCCTTCACTAGTTTTCCTTTACACCCTGTTTACAGTGACAAGCACACAGGCATGCACAATTCTGCTGTAGGATCCACAATTTATGCTGTTTATCTCTGCCTACAAAAGTAGGGTTGTAAGAGATAACTTTTTGTCACAGGTGATTCTCTCTCTGCTGCTCATCAATATTTAATAAGTAAGTAATCACATGACTCTAGTGACTGTATAATCACCAAAAGACAAACTGCAAGGGCTTTATTTTGTTGTCTATTTGAACTGCATTATATTTCGCATACCCACGTCGTGCAACTTTTGTATTCCGAATCAACATAAATTGTTTAAGTGTCTATCCGTACAACAATTTCAATGAGAATCTCAAAATCCTGCCTTAAATCTTCACACAAACATGGCTTTTTCTATGTAATTTGCCAGTTTTGAGATTTCAATCTCTTAGACACACAAAAAAATGAAATAATATAGAAAACTAGCCAGAGAAAAAAAACGATGACCTACCTTGAACTCACATCCTGCCACCAGATCCTCTTCCACTACCTGGTTTACAACACTTCTGCAACACTCGCATGGAAAACTTGTCCCCACGGGAGCTTGTCGCTGGTGGTACATGCTAGCTAATCTCACCACAACTCAGCTACCTGTCAACCATAAAGGATTACTTCAACCACCCATAAGTCATCTGAAAAGGAGTAACACAGACTAAACACTTTTCACCTCCATTTGGTTCAGCGACCCTATGATCTACAGTATGTCAATGAAGCGCCAGTAAGAACAATTTATCATTTAACTTACAAGTTTGATAAATCCAACTAATCCCAGCCTTCGCTTTTTAAGGCATTAAAAGAACTACTGAATGAGATCACTGACTTCTCAGAAACATACAAACACAATACAAACTTAACAAAAAACTTTTTTTATTTTGCTCTTACTTGCCAACTTTTAGTGAGATCATGCAGTTTAGAGAAATTTAAACTCTCCAATCCATCCAGATACTTACCAAACTAACAGTGAATGCAATGCAAGCAATTTTTAGTATTCCAGTTGTACTTATGTCTGATTAAGCTCAAACTGTTTGAACTTTCTGTATTGTAATGTTCAAGTTATCTCAGATTTGGGGCAGCTGTAGGCTCACTCTGCTGTGACGGAACAGGAGTGAGGGTAAAACCAAAAAGAAAGCAACTTTTATTTTTGGTGAGTGAGGAAAGGGCATGCATTGAGATTGATTTTGTGGTGGAGGAAACTGTTCCCAAATCATCCAGTACTCTTGTCATGTGTCTGGTTGAGTTAATTGGGTGAGAGCAATGTGGATGGGTTTCTGTGACTAGATAATTGATCCATTTTGTGGGTGTGAAAACCACCCATAGAGCAGGGCGCAGATAGTAAAAAGCGTACACAATGCTGTAATCTCCCCCTGGTTGCTGCTGAGCTGTGGAATTTCAGCAGCAGAAGTCCTGCAGAGGGCTTAGGAACAATTTGGACTCAGAGCGTTTCCATTTTAGCCCCACTTCACTGGGAAAATACCACAGTATATTTCAGTCTCAAAAACACAAAACACTGCACAGTTTGTCAACACTTTTTGCAGAGGATTCAGGTTAAACCTGGTAATTGTATTATTGTTTTGTGAATATCATTAATATGGGTTTCATCAATACAATAGCAGCTCTTGTAACAATGGGTAGCTTTTGAAAGGACATTTATTTATTTTACTGTATTTTTTTTCTAACCAAATGAGTTTTAGCAACATGCATATGAAACAATGCTGCTCAGGCGCAGTGCCAATCCTAAGTTTAACTCACATAGAATTTATTGCTTGCAAGTGTATAAATTCTCTGCTATGGCATATTCCTATATTGGAACTGCCTCTCTCTTCCTGTTCAGAATATAGGTGAGGAAGATCGGCAGATACAAAAGTACTATAGGAAGGTTGAAGATTGTAATACGGGCTTAAATCTTCAGATATGAAGGATGTAATCTTGAAGAGACTGGTCAGAGTAATGGGTGTGTAGAGTAAGTAAAATGCACATGTAAGTAATCTATGGCTGTGTTGTCATGGTGAGCTGCAGGCAGCAGCATAATGAATGGTTGTTTAGGGAGGCAGGAGGGGAGACGTCAGATTACTCAGTGACAATGAGTGACATAAAACTAAGTATTATGTATGACGTAGCAACATGCAAAAAGTCGAGTGGACAGGAAAGAATATGTTCTAAAATCTAAAATGTGTGGCAGGCATTTTTATTCAACCAACTTTGCTATAATGGCCATTATTTAAGACCCTATGTAAGCAACTGCCTTCAGAAGTGACCTAATTAATAAATAGAGTTCACCTTTGGACCTAATGTCTCAGCACAAATACAACTGGTATTTGAAGGCTTTATAGGTTTGCTAAGAAAAAAAAATAGTGAATTAGGATCATGAGGCAGATGCTTTGACGAGAAAACGTAGATGTGTATTCTAAAACTTTAGCCTTTATGGTAGAACAGACATATGTTGAAAACACATGGAAGAAAAAAAAGAGACCAAAATTCAACTCACTGACATACAGGCAAAACTCTGTGAGGTGGAAAGCTGTCACATAAACCTCGATAACACTGAGACATGCTGGTGGTGGCATGATGATGTGGTCTGTTTTGTTATTAGAAGGGCAAGCAAAACTGGTCAAAACAATTACAAAGATGGATGGAACTAAATGCAGGGCAATCCGGAAAGAAAACCTGACAGAGGCTCCAAAAGACCTGAGATTGTGCAAGACTTTTTTTTCTTTTTTTGGAAATAAAACACTTGTCCTGGAACAGGTGCAGTGATACTGAGATCTAATTGTACTTAGATGGACATTATTGACTGATCATGTCCTCTGAAAACAATTAGTTGCACTGGATTGTTTTTGTGGTAGCAGAATAAAATGAACTAAATATAAATGCAGAAAATACTTTTCAGATTTTTCTTTTGGAAATTTTATTTAAAAATCCTTCCACTTTAAGTCATGATAAACTGATGCTTGTAATTTTAATGTGACAATGCATAAAAAAGTTTCAGGGATTTAAATATTTTGCGATGCAGTTTAAGCTGGAAAAAAAATCTCCAATTTGATTCAATAAATTACTGATGTTCTCTGGACAAGTCAATTTTGTTCAGTCGTTTTAGCTTACCATGACAAAGAATATGGTTTAGTAATCTATGGCAAATGTACTGTGCTAACATACAAGCAATGCGAAATCTCAGATTTTTGTTGCCACTCAGATTTATTCAACTGTTCGTCACACTGGAACAAACTTTGCCATCATGCGTTTAGGTGACTTCTAGAAAAGCGAATTTGTGCACATGCATGCATTGGTGAGCGGGTCCATTTCCATGGTGCTCTCAAGGCCACGTTGTTGAAGTAAGAAGGCTGTAATTAGTGAGCCCATGCATATTAAACAGCATCCATTCATCTTGAATAACAACGCTCTGCTGTCACTTGGAGCTGATAAGCCACAGATAATGTGCAGAAGGTTGCACATGTCACTCTGAAGCACCCATCTTACAAATTCAGTAATACAGTTCCCCCCCGCTAACCTTTAATGTGTGATGTGGAATGTATAATTATGATGAAATTATAAGGATGGGAAGAAAGAAGTTTGACAGCTTCACCAGGCATGACTAAATGAAAGTCAATGTCAGTGAGTGAAGTTTTGCCAGGGGTATATTCATATGTTCAGATTTTTGTCTCTGGCTCTTTTTAAGAGTAGAAGAGCCACCATATTTTTAGATATGTTTATGCACAAAAACAGAAAGTATGTACATAAAACATGAAAAGGTGCCTTTGCTGTTTCCATGGTAGAATATATTGAAGATTTCTGAAAAAAAATATTTTTTTCTTATTTACCATTGGGTGTGATGAGGAAGAAGTTTATAGAGACACATGGAAGACCAACTTCACTTGTTCATAATTGCTAATATTAGCAAAGACACATTGCACTGAGATTAGGGTCTGCCACTTACTTATAGCATCTTACTTTTAACCATCATCAGGTTCATAAAAGAAGGTCCAATATGGATCCATTAATGAAAAGAAGATAATGTGATTGCCTGCTTGTGTAAAGTGGTTCGATATGACAAAACAACCAAAAAAAATTGTAGCGTAAAGGGAAAAAAAAAACAAACAGCACAGAGAATCTCTCCTCTGTCTTTCCATCATCTTCCATGTTTAAGACATTCCTGCTGAACTCTTCTAATATTTAGTCACATTAGAAGCTGTCTTAAGACCTCAGGTGTGTTGTGAATACCTGTCATCTTACTAAGTTATCGAGAAATCTTTAAATTCCAGAAGTTCTAAGATTTTTTTATGAAATGACCACACTGGGAACAACATACAGTTTCCCTTGACATTGTGGGCCCCAATCAAGACGCTGGGATCTCTATGGGTATGGAAGCCCTCTTACCATTTTCATTCTGTCTTTATACCCAGATTTGGTATCTTGGTTTGCTGTTCTCTAACCCTTTTCCCTGCCCCAAGAAGTTCAAGTTAACATTTGTTCTTGGGTTTGTCTTTTTTCATTTGCACTGCAGTCCCACTTGTCCTTTTCATTAAAGGAGCTTTTTAGTTTGGCAGACCTTTCTCTCATCCATTTTTCTCATTCAGCAGCTGCCATAGAGACTCTAGCCTGACTCTGTTCTGCTGCTTGAGTGTGGCACTTTTGTTCAAATGCGGTGAGCTGTGCTTCTTTTCCACAGCAAGAGAAAATAGGGAGGCGAGATGAGCTTCCTGTTTACATCGAGAAAGGCAGACTTGTACATTCTGAGTTGAACAGCTTCCCTCGCATATTTTTTTCAGAATTTTCTTTCCTCTGCAGGCAATAACAAGGTCATTTAAGAAAAAAAAACACAAAAACTATTGCTTTGATATGCTTATAGTAACAAACCATCCATTAGTTTGTCATAATGTCACACGATTTATTGCTATAAGTGAGGATAAGAACGAGGTTAGCTTAGCACAATAAAAGTGCTGGTCTTGGAACTCATTAATCACTGATAGATGTTTACAGGTTGTCACATTTGTCCTTTGACAGAATTTCCAATATACTTTATATATATATATTTCTATTTTTCAAAATTTAAATATACAATATTTAAATTTAACCTTTCTATGAACTCTGTGTGAAGGCAAAAAATGAAAAAATAACAGACTGCCTAGTGTGGGGTTGTTTTTCTTGTTTGTAAGTAATTGGTTGCCCTTTTTCTCAACTGGCAGATGAAATGTATATGCTTATGGGCAAAAGCACTTATGTTGTGCTGGAAAACTAAGTTTGAGCCTGAGCAAATCTGAAGAAAAAAGGGAAACACTGAGAAAGCTCTAAATGACATAAACATATTTCTTCCCTCTAAGGGCTCTTTTCTAAATAGCAAAACCAGCTGCTACAAAATCAATGAATCAATGATCGCTAATCAAATGGGCAGGGAAAGATATAAGAGTCTATGGCTGCAGCAGGTAAATGCTTGCTGAATAATTAACATCCCATTGAAAAATTTAAAGGGGGATATACCTGAAACCATCACTTCTTGTGTGCTGTGCATAAGACAAGTTTCCAATAACATTCAAGACAGATTGCAAGAGCAACATGACAAAATATATATGGAAATGCTTAGTCACAACACTGATTTTTCAAAAGACGAGACTTATTACTTAAAGTGCTCCTGGTATGTCATTAGTAATGGTCTGCCATAGTTATACCTCAGACTTTAATGGCAAAATTGGAAACTCCCAAAAGACATAAAACTCCACTGGTTTTGGTGTCTTCATGTAAATCCTCCTACAATTATCCTTATGTTTTTTGTTATTCTTACAATGTTAATGACTGAAATTTGCTTTCATATGTAATGGCATTTGCATAAACATGAAGAAAAAGTCCTTTTTCATGTATGTAGCATGTTCGTTGCTTATAATTCACCTCCATTTTGTATACTCTTTGTGTTGGGGTGACTGGTGTGAATTATAGACAATGTTATTGGGAAAGAGAGTGACTTACTTTTGCCAGGACCAGTGATAGCTTAAGTTTGAAATCCAGCAGGAGCTTGGATTGGAGTCACACAACTGACGAAAGTGGGACCATAATTCTAAAACGAAAGTATAAAGTTTAGACTGTTTTCAGTAGTCAGTGGGCCAAAGAGTTGATAGGTATTTTTCCTTTCGAACCTAAATAAAAGAAAGAACCACAGACAACGTATTATGAATTTTATAGCCAAGCTTTTGCAAAAGGAGAAAACACAGAGAACTGCTCCTCTGACCAGTTCACCATGTGTTCTGAAACTCTGCAGTAGAGCTTGTCTTTTTATTAACACAAAACAAAAGCAAAGGGGGCTGGTGCTGATAAGATTAGGAGCCCCCGAAACGAACACAATCAAACACAGTTTTACGACTAAGGAATTTCTACCTAGGGGACAGTCAGGAAAAACAACAAAGGTCGTAAAACTTCTGATACAATCAACTAGCAACCCAGTTCCTAGGTGTGATAACTAATCAAAGGTCTGAGAAACACATTGTTAACTGTTTCACATGAAGATAAACAGACAGTAGTGACTTCCAGGTCAGTTCATACACACATAAGGAAGAGAATCACTTTAAAAGAAAATCACAATGTTCTTTAGACTGAATGTAATCTGAAGGAATAATAAATGATAATACCAAAAAATCTCTAACATTCCCCCCTTTTTATCATTTTATTATGCGTGTAAACTTTATGCAAAAGCTAAGCATAGAAAAGAAAAGAAAAGAAAAGAAAAGAACCAATAAATGCAAGATTTTTTTTTTTTTTTTTTTTTTCTAATCTAAACACAGAAAATACACAATGAATATATGGAATATAATGCAATAAATGAAAAATAAAGAAACAGTATACCCCAAATGCATTTTAAATCACGAACATCATCTATTGTCACATGTTCAGTGCAGGAGCCATTGAGCAAATGATTTAATCTGTTTATTAGGTACAGCACATCATCATATGTTCCTGTTTTCCTGTTTATCTTCATTTTTCTGGAAACCAGATGTAGTCCTCATCTGTGTCAGAGGTTACCCTGTCCATCTGATAGCTGATCAAAGCAGTGTTAAATGTCTTTAACATAATGCTACGAAGACTTGGAATGATGCAGGTTGTATAGAGACAGAATAGGATCAGTACAGTCATGATGGGTGTTCCAATCTTTAATAAAAAGGCTGCCACCAGGGTCTGGAGGTGAGCCAAGAAATAGAGTCAAAAGGCTGTGACCTCTGAGTCGCATCGTCCACATAGTCTTTAAGCTCTTCCCATTCATGCAGGGCATCATGTATAGTTCCTCCAGTTCCTGTTGATCTCAACATGGTCTCGAACTTCAGCTACTCCCACTGATGGGAATAGACTTTGGATACACTCTTCTCTGCCGCTCCAGATCCGGAATTTCCAAGGAACTCCAGTTTTTTTAGTAAGGCCTCCCCACCTTTGGGTTGGGCTTTCGGCATGACATCTCTCCTAGTGCAGTAGCGTCCATGGCTGTGAACGTCCTGGACCTTTTTCAGGAAAGTCACAGTCTGCCATTGTCCTGGATCCTCTGTTCCCTGGAATGATGGTGCTGCAGAAGGTGACTTTGATGTCCCCTGGTCTTGCTTCCGATGTCGAACTTCCTCATCTTTAGAAGAATAACTCTGGTACAGTTGCGGTCAGACTTCCATCTTTTGGAACAGGCAGTACTGATGTGGTTCGTCGCTTGGCAGTCGTCACAGTCGAAAATGTCTGCTTTCTTGTCACAGGAGGTGTAGATTTTTTGTTTCACAGGTTCTATGGAGCTGTCCCCAGAAAGGTGGTGCCATTATACACACAGACACCAAGGGCTCCTGGCTTAAGACTAACCAAAATAATTACTTCTGGTAGTCAGAGGTCTATCTGTGGCAGATGTATGGTGTCACTTGGGTGTGTGCTTGTTTCCATGTCTCAGACCACAGTTATGTGTTGGTCCCATTTTCTTCATATTCAGTTCTATTCATCAGTTGCCACCACAAATAGGGGCTGTAATCTTGTGAATGAGTCTGGGGGAAAGATGTGTCTGCTTCTCTCCTTATCTTGTTGAGGGTGAGACAGCCCCCACTCCAACACAATAAACATGCTGCAGTCACAGCACAGCAGGGATTCCACCTGGCTTGTGAGAGTCCCATTGCTGCTCAGATTACAGAGATGTCAGAATTTCTAGGCTAAAAGAGTGAGGATCTGTTGAATTCTTCTGCTGGCGTTGAGACAAAACACATCTATACAGTGAATTCCCTGTGTAGCCAGATCTTCCCCATCACTCAATCTAGAAGTCTAACACTCTCTGTACCGTACAGTGACTGAGATGTATCCATCTGGGTCTTTCAGCAATATTTACAGCAGTTGGTGTGGTTATCAGCACTTGGAATGGTCCCTCCCACAGTGGGCTGGCCCAGCTCTTCCTTTCTCTGACAAGCCAGTCTCCTGGCTTGATGGGAGGGGCTTTCTGTGGGAGAGTAGAGGCAGAGGGCAGTAAATTTGCATTTGACACCTCTTTCTGCTTTAGCGTCCTGATCATGTACTCTGTCAATTTTTTCTCCACATCTGCTTTCTGCAAATCTGCAGAAAACATTGGCAAGCTGTATGGTCTTTCATGAATTATTTCAAATGGTTAATCCTTCTTGTGTGAGTGTAATTCTTATTTACATCTTTACCAAATCTAAACATTTGTTTCCATACATTTCTTAATCTACTTTTTATTATAAAAAGGTAGTGGTATGCCATGTGATGGAATAACAGTTTTACAAATAGCTTTAGCTACTGCCAAAGCATCTGCGTGCTTTGCTGGGACTATTTCAACCCATTTAGAAAAAGCATCAATCATTAACAAACAATATTTATATGGTCCGCTTTGTGTAAGTTCACTAAAATCCATATGCATTGTCTGGAATTGCTAAGAAGGTTTAGGGAAACTTCCTCTTTTTGGTCTCATGTTTCCCTGAGGATTGTTTTTAACACAAAGAGGTCATGCAGTACTAAAAAAAAATTTTTAAGTAAGAATTTGATTTTTTTTTGATTCATTTCATTTTAATCCGTGATTCATTTCATTTTAATAATCATTCCTCCCAGTTGACACATTGACAATATCCATGTGTCAACATTGCAACTGCCTTACAGGGATTGTGGTAGGAAGGTTTGTCTATGTGGAAGTTGTCAAATTCATCAAGGTGGAACACTTCTGCTCTACTCCTGTCAGATGGCACAACCCAGAGTTGGCTCGTCTGCAGAACATTTCCTTACTCTTTCAAAAAAAAAAAAAAATGACCTTCCCAAAATTAAACAAAAATCTCAAATCCTCTAATTCAGTATTTCTTTATGAATTTAATAATCATCAATCAATCAAACCTAGATTCAAAATGTTAAACTTTAGTCTAGAAAATATTATTCTTATTCACAATCATCAGTTTGGAGTATCCAGTTACTTGACATCTAAGTTTATTTTAACCTCACATTTATTTTCATCAGTGCAAAATGACACAAACAGAAACATAAAAATATATCAGATTTTCAGTCAGTTAACAAATTTTCAGTCTACTTTCACTGTTTTTCTTTGCTCAAATTATTATCAAATTTTCTGACGTTTTAAGAATTTTTCCAATATTTCTTAATAACATTTTTAATTTGTTAACATTTATCTCTAGTTGTCAGAATCCTGTTGTAGGCAACGTGCACATTTTAAAAGAGCTACATGTGTTAGAATCCAGCAGTAACTGATTTTCCTGCTGCTGTAACACTTCACCCAATTCAATAAAATGTAGATTCATTAAAAAATTTAACTCTACTTTGACTGTGCAACAAATATTTAATGGTCTACAAACACTGCAGCATCAATTATTTATTATTATTTTTAGTTTTAACACTTAGAGATATTTTAATTTTAAATCCAAACTAGCATGTCCTTTAAAAAAGGAAAAAGGAAATTTTGCAAATAATTATTAGCTTATAATCTTTGATGATTTTTAGTTGGTGTAATTTAGTGGCATAAGTTTTTGCTAGTTCTTTGCTGAACTTTCAATGATTGCAGTTTTCCCTTCACGGTTTCCCAACCTTTGGCTCGTGGACCCTAAAAGGATCCTTAGCAGTGGTCCTGCTGTTCAGGACTCAGAGTTAACAGGGACAAACTGAGAGAATTTGTCTATCATTGAACATAAAAGCCTCTAAGACTTCCTCTTCTGGCTAGATAATTTGTGTGCAGGGTTAGCAAGCAAATCTTCAATGCAATAACAGTGTATGACAGCTGTGTGTGTGATACACTTATCTTTGGATTTCTCCTTTCTGTTTCACTTCTCCCTCCTCCTCCCAGTGCTGGCGTCGCTGGGGTGTAATCCTCCCTCCTCCCTCCTACTCTCTCTGCAGTTTCCTGTCAGTCCAACTGGCTCTGGTGTTGGATCTTGAGTTGTCCAAACTGTCCCTCTGTCAATTTCCAAACAGTTCACAAATAAAACAAGCATCAAATAGTTCAGTTTGTTGTCTTTGTCTCAGAAGTACGTTATCTTTTCCTTCTCCACGCTGATGTCAGGGAGTAGATCAGCAGAGGTTGTAAGAGTTCAGTTGCATCCAAACACAAGAACGTAATTTCAGTCCAATGTCCAGCAGGACACCATACAAGAGTTTGCTCAACGACAGTTCCCAGGTGTCAAGGAATTAAAATCAGCAGATACTTCAGTGTCTGGAGGTGATAGAACTCTTCTTTGTCTTCTTGATTGCCGTCATTAGCTAGTGACGAAAGAGGGACATCATCTCGGCCATGGCAAGACAGGTTTGAGTTGAGGTCAGAGGTTAGACGCACCGCAGCGAGGCTCAGACAGAGGAAAAGGAAAGAAGCAAATAGGAGTTTATTAGTTTGTTATTCCTTTATATATATATTTTCTCTCTTTTGATTGTATAGTTTTAGCCACTTAGTACCCAACATTGTTTATATGTTATAAACATAAATCATTTAAAACACATATAAACATGAAACATGTTAAAACCCATAGTCTCTTTCATCCTTTGCCATGTTTAATTTTAAAATGTAGAATGTAAGTTAATTTACATTTAAATTAACTTAGTCTGTGTAATCATTTTATCAGAGATCAATGAATTACCTTAAGTTTATTGATCCTAATGCTGAATCTGTGAAGCCAGCGAGCAGCCCTCCTCTCATTTGGAATTTAAGTGAGATATGAGGCTGGATAAAGTCCAGGTCGGTACCAAACTCTGATCGCTGACACCTCTAGACATACAGCCAAAGGATCATAGCACCAAGTGGGTGTTTTAATCTTTTATAATTATTCTACCCAGTAATCAATACATTTAAAAACATTGTTCTCTGAGAAAAATTTTCTTTTCCTTTTTTTTTTGTTTTTATTGTTTCATTCCATTTCTCATCAAATTGTTTTTGCACCTGTTAAAATTCTTTTACACTTAAGCTTCCCTCTTTAGGAAAGTTGTAATTCCATTTTGATTCTGTTACCCACATCTATCCATGTAATATTATGCGGCTTAAAAAGCGATATGTATGGGTTTACAGGTAACTTATAAAGTTCTGTTTGACTAGTCGGAAAGAGCACAGTCACAGCTGCATAAGACCTTCAGTCTGTGAACATTTCAGTCATATCAAGTATCACAGGATTTGTTTCTAAAAACTTTTTAATTTGTTCTTTCCGGTCTATGGCTGCTTTTAACCATAATTTAGCACACCTTAGTTCATCCTCCTTTTTAACCTTTTTTATTCCCTTTTTTCTTGCTACACTACTCTCCAAAATTCCCACAATTGTTTGCCATTGATCAATTTTTAGCTTCCCATCTATTTTATATTTCTTTTTCCATTTTTTCATATGTACAATGCTACCAGGAAATCTGGACAGCATGTACTTTTCATCCCCTTCGAGGCCCTCAACGAGTGAGGAATTACAGGAATTTGTGTTTCCCATTTTTTTTTTTTTTTTTTAAATCACTTGCAATTGTAGCTTGAAAATATTGGTATCATGTGCTCTCTCATAGAAAGTGCCGTAGTTCAGCACTCAGTGCCTCCTGAAGAACAGGCTTCTACTTGGATCCTAGCTCCAAGCGGTTCTTCACTTTGGATTCTAATTCCGAAGGCAGAGAGTTTTACTCCCAGAGAGAGAAACACCATTCACTCCTTTATGCACACACATCAACAAAACAGCAAACAAAACACCAATAGCAGCACAGCAAATAACTAACTTTCTATCTAAGTGAGGACTTTCCCTTAAGAGGTGTCCTCTAATTAAGGAAGCTCTAAGAGCCTGACCTTTTGCCTTTAGTTGAAACTCTCTGTCAACTGGGACTCTAACCCTTCATTATTCTTTAGTCAAATTGAAATTTTAATATTTGACAAGGACTCAAACCTTTCTTTAGTCAAGTTGATATCAGACAAGGACTCAAACCTTCTTTT
Organism: Xiphophorus hellerii; assembly: GCF_003331165.1. Classification (NCBI taxonomy): domain Eukaryota; kingdom Metazoa; phylum Chordata; class Actinopteri; order Cyprinodontiformes; family Poeciliidae; genus Xiphophorus; species Xiphophorus hellerii. The sequence goes on from NC_045692.1 coordinate 12,019,419, forward strand.
AGTCAAATTAATATTTGACAAGGACTCAAACCTGTATTTCTTTAGTCAAATTAATATTTGACAAGGACTCAAACCTATATGACTTAAAATTCACCTACGTTTCTGTAGTTTTCGGGTTGTCCAGTCGGATCTCGTCACTCCGCCGTTGGCAGACAAAGTCGGACCTACGTCGCTGGCCCAGCGAAGAATTTGCTTCCTGAGTCTGTCTTTCCAGGTTCAATTGAATCTGGCCGTGCACGGATTCAGCGCGTCTTCCTCTGCCTGTCAGCGGGGGAGGTGAGAGATCCCGGGTTTCGGCACCAAAATGATAGGTATTTTTCCTTTCGAACCTAAATAAAAGAAAGAACCACAGACAACGTATTATGAATTTTATAGCCAAGCTTTTGCAAAAGGAGAAAACACAGAGAACTGCTCCTCTGACCAGTTCACCATGTGTTCTGAAACTCTGCAGTAGAGCTTGTCTTTTTATTAACACAAAACAAAAGCAAAGGGGGCTGGTGCTGATAAGATTAGGAGCCCCCGAAACGAACACAATCAAACACAGTTTTACGACTAAGGAATTTCTACCTAGGGGACAGTCAGGAAAAACAACAAAGGTCGTAAAACTTCTGATACAATCAACTAGCAACCCAGTTCCTAGGTGTGATAACTAATCAAAGGTCTGAGAAACACATTGTTAACTGTTTCACATGAAGATAAACAGACAGTAGTGACTTCCAGGTCAGTTCATACACACATAAGGAAGAGAATCACTTTAAAAGAAAATCACAATGTTCTTTAGACTGAATGTAATCTGAAGGAATAATAAATGATAATACCAAAAAATCTCTAACAAGAGTATTTTTCTCAAGTGGTCAAACACGTGTGAGAAATAATCAGAAAATAAGCTGGACTGCCATCCATTTTACTTACTTCAACTGTACCTGCAGTATCAGCACAGTGTAGATGACAATATGACATTAATATCAGGTCATTCAGTGAAACATTGGAGTAGAATTTACATAAATTCAATAGCAGTGGTGCATAAGTGTGGTATATGAGGTTTTTAAAAGTTGCAACATTGACGCCTTTGATTTTTTGTATAGAAAACATCTACATACAGTTACTGTATAAAATCTGACAAAAGGGATTTTTTTTATAATTAGTTATACATTATGAATTATGCATTAATTATAAATATTTATTTTTGCAAAATAATTTTTTTAATGGATTTTCAATTTAGGAATGTGAATACTTTCACACACTGTTTTTAAAATAATTCTTCACCGGCTGTAATAACTAATGTGCTTAGTTAGTCATATACTGTAGAAGGCAAATCTTTCTGAATTCTTTATGCAAGAATAATTTATTGATCTGCTGGTTAACAGCAGAAAATAAGAATCAGAAAGAAGTAAAAAGCTCAAATCACAAGAAATGTCAAGTCTCTCAAAGATATGGTTATGAGGACTGACTAGCAATCAGTACCTCACATCAGCCTCTTGAGCTGCAGGAGAGAGCTAACATGCCATTTAAATAACGAAGACAGTTACTGACTGACGGTTGTGTTCAATGGAAAAGCAAGTCAAAAGGAAAAGCGGATCTGTTTTGACCTCCTGTAGTAGAACAACTGCCTCTATAGTACAAACACAATTTCTAGTGCATTAGAGTCACAAGTGTTACAGTTTGTTCCATCAGTTTTCATCTAATTCCTAAAAGGCAGTAACCTCCCAATCCACATGTTGTTTTCGCTTTGCAGAAACTAAATTTCTTAGAGTTGTTTCTGTTGTTTTTCCTTTGCCAGACATATATTAGGAAGCCAAGGTAATCTTGCGGAATATGAAAGATTCCACATTTCTAATGAGTACTGGTTTTAGATGTAAAAGTATTAACAGTTTAATCTTTAAGATGTGGTTTCTCTAGTGTCTTTTTCACCCACTCCATTTCCTTACATTGACTTGTTGAAAGATTATGTTCATTGCCTTTTCTCTCCTCCAGCATTATATTTTACCTTTAAAAACAACAACAAAAACACTAACTTATATAGTGCAGAAATAAACAAATGGGATAAGTTGACACCATTATAGTGATTAAAGTCCTTGGTGATACTCTGATCGATTTGGCTTAGAGGAGGTCCAAAATTAATGCTTTAGGTAATATTTCCAACCACAGCAATTTGTTTCAGTAATTACAACAAAATTCACTTCTGATTGGCTGATGTTATTGTAACAACTTGCCTCCTGGATGTTTCTGTTGTGCACAAGCAAAACTGAACTAGTTTCTTTGTCCATCAAAGAAGCTGGTCAAACACATTATCAGGCTTCATCAATCTTTGCATACTGTACGTCTTATAAATGTCTGATTTTGCAGTGCATGTCGCTGATGCATCAGGCCCTCTGACCATCAACAGCAGGCAAGTCGGGTGAAGTGTCTTGCCCAAAGACAATAACTGAGACAAACAGAGCGGGATTTCAAACCTACAACTAATCAGTTACAGGAACCACCTGATCTACTGTTGCCCCAAGTGAGTTTGAACTACCTTGACCCTCTAATTATACAAAGCGGTTCCCCTCCATGGCACTGAAACCCCAGTAACATGCACTGAATGAAGCTGGTCAAACACATTATCAGGCTTCATCAATCTTTGCATACTGTACGTCTTATAAATGTCTGATTTTGCAGTGCATGTCGCTGATGCATCAGGCCCTCTGACCATCAACAGCAGGCAAGTCGGGTGAAGTGTCTTGCCCAAAGACAATAACTGAGACAAACAGAGCGGGATTTCAAACCTACAACTAATCAGTTACAGGAACCACCTGATCTACTGTTGCCCCAAGTGAGTTTGAACTACCTTGACCCTCTAATTATACAAAGCGGTTCCCCTCCATGGCACTGAAACCCCAGTAACATGCACTGAATGAATGTACCAGTACCCAGCTATTGGTGCCATACCATTCACAGGGCCATCAGACGAGCTCCATTGTTCGTCAGAACGGATCAGACAGAACTTGTGTCTGGGTAGAGAAAGTTGGTTTAAAGTCTATTTGAAACACTAAAATATTTTTTAAAATAGTACATCGTAATTGTGATGCCTTTATTAAATGTGATAAATTCTTGGCTTGTACTTTATCTGACCATCTGACACTGGATAAATGGTTTCAAAAACAGACATGTATGAAGAAGGATGTCAACAGTGTGACAGGTTCTATATTTTCCAAAACTCCCCTTTCCTTAACAGTAGTGGATTAACCTTCAATCATGGTTATCTAGTGGCAAAGCCCAATGGAGCAAAAAGTCATTTGTCTAATAACCGACCCTATCTTAGAAGGACAGAAAAAAGTCAATCAGAAACCACTGGGAGTGAGCATAGGTCTCCTTAATTAATGCAAAGGTTGACTGCACTTGTTTACTCTTTGGTACAAAGAAATACAGTTTTTTTTTTTTTCAATGAACGTGTTTTATGTGTGTTCAATCCAATGTGCACATCATGGAACAAAACTTTAACAACTTGGTCCTAAAGGTACTTTTGGAATGTCACATGGGATGGGCACTTGAAGCAATGTACTTGTTTCCTCAATCATAATAGTTGCTAGGTTTCAAGATTTGGACTGTCACCTCACTAATAAGCCAGGCTTACAAAGTAGAGTTGTGTTTGGCGACTGCTAAAAGCCTATGTCGTAGCCACTGTTTGTCAAAGAAAGACAGATACATTAGTCATCATCCCCATCTGCTTTTGATGCCTGATGAATTGGCAGGCCACAGTGAAGATGACAAGCATGCAACCATACTACAGCAATTATCAATCACACATGCTGCAGGGCTTTGGTCGTATTTTATGCAACCGTTGTGAAACGGGATGTCACCCAGGTAGATTTATATATCACAAGACCTTTATTTTTTATATTTTGATTGTTTTAGGATGTTGACACACATTGTCATTTATTCAAATATCTTTTGATGTATCTAAAAAAAAAGCTTTGTATGTGGGTCCAAACATAAAAAAATAAAGCTGGTTTTGTGGAACATCTGATTCTGTCAGTTACATGAAGCATGCCACATTTATAATGGCCCATTTGAGTACAAGTTACCTGTACTGAGAGGAAGGGTACATTATATCTGTGTTAAGATAGAATAAGTTACTCTGTACCATGACGCTAAGACCTTTTTCTTCCTTTCTTTATATTAAAAATCGCCTGGCCATCTTGGGGTGAAAGTTCATTGTTCTAAACACAATCTGTGAATGCCCCCATATGATCAAATGATTATTAACTGAAAAATAACTATTAGTTCCACTAAATTTATTTAGTCAAAAAAGCCAAATTCTGTTGCTTGTGATTGATTTGTAAAAGTAATTATAGTCTGGGAAATGCCTAGCTTCACAATACACAATTGTAGACGTTCTTAATGTGCAACATTTTAATTTCAGTGAAGACAGATTAAACACAATGTTTACATGATACTGAACATCCTCTGTAGTTGAACTCACACTGTCTATATGTGTTCTAGAAAGTGCATCAGCAAGAATCAAAATAACAGAGAACAACCCCTGTAAGTGGCTATTGTTTTGGTCCACACCCTAAAGCAATTATGTTCACATTGACGCAAACATGAACCGCACCAATGGGGAGGGTGGCACCAAAACAGAGTTTGGTTTAAAAGAATCAAACACCTGAGGTGTGAAAACACACTCTTAAAATTGACAACCCTAATTCACATGACAACTAGAACTATGAGTTTCTCCAGATGAAAGTATGCATCAATGCACTGCCCACTTACATCAGATGACATAAAAACTCATTGGATTAGACATGAAAATAGTTCTAGTGATGAAAGCTTTTTCTTCACACAGACTGTGTACAAATGCTATGTTACTGTTGAACTAATGAATTGGCTTTGAAAAATGGCTTTTGTTGCTAGGGGAACCACTTATTCATTGGGTTCCAATTTCTGCTTTATCCTGTTAAGCGTTACAAGAGGGCTCGAGCCCTTTGCAGCTGCCGTCAGATGAGAGGTGGGCTATAATCTGCATCACTGATCAGTGGGCTATAACTGAAAAACGTCAAAGACAAACACCTACGTGTTCTCTTTCTGACTCAAAAATCAATTGACCAATTACCAAAAATGCATGTGAAAGGAAATGAAGTAATGGGAGAAAAGCCATGCTGGTAGTGACAGCTTGAAAATTCGTCTTTTGCCAAACAAAGTTCTGTGCAAATAATCATCATAACAGGAATCATCTATTTGCCTTTATGGTAATTAAGCTGTGTTGAAGTCTGAGACAATCTGGTTGTTAAATGTAACTCTACAAAGCCATGTGCACAATTTTTGCCCATGTCATTGTTGCGAAACAGTGATATGACAGACACTGAAAAATTAGAACGAAGCTCCAACTTAAAAACACTGAGCTCATTTGTTACACGTAATTGAATTAAGTTTGTCAAACTGAACTTAGTTGTGTTTGTTGAACATGACAATTTAAACTTAATATATTTATTTGGATGAACTTCATTTGATTTCTTATAACAAATGAACTAAGTTGGATCACCTGTTTTCTTTTTTCAGTGCATCCGATGAAAAAAGTGGATGCACTGAACTATTGTACAGTTATAATCAGCATAAAGTTACCAGTTAGGACCACATTTGTATGTAGGACTACATTTTCAATTAAAATTGACTCTTTGCTGTTTTTAATCTGTTATAAAAAAAAATCTTGAAAGCTAAAGTAAAGAAAGAAATGAGAGGGCAATTTAATCATACACAACTGGATTTGATAATACACTGGATGCCAAATGTGCCTGACTCTAACCTTACAAGGGTTATTTCACTAAGTAATGGTATTTTTTTTTTTTTTTTGTACAATCAAAATGCCCCCAATTGTGACTTTGCTGTTTATTCAAATGGATTAATTTATTTCTGGATAAATGTAGTGACTCCAAGCAACAACACTAATCCCAATATATGGCTCAAGTTCACTTTAAAGGAAACAGTCTTAGAACCACCACATTTCCACCATCACGTTTCCACAAAGAAGTTGGAGAAAAAAACAAAAAAAAACAAAACAAAAAACAAACAGTCCGTAAACTTTTACATTTTCCAGCATGTCATAATACACCTAGTAGCATACACAGACGAAATAGAGAGGAAATAATTGCCCCTAGATTAAATATGTTTTGCAACGCTATCTGATTTAAGATTACCTTCGCGTTTTAGTTTTATTGTAAAACAGATTATGAAGTTTCTCCTCCTTCCCTCCTATCTTCATTCTGTTATCATTGACACTGCCTTGGGGCTAACAGTTTGGAATGGCACTGAGCCATCTCCCACATTAAGATTAAATCATCCATTTGATTGCAAATGATTCAAATTAAAATGATTTTAATATGCGTTTCCAAACGAACAATTGGATGCAATAAAGCCACAGGCAGCTGGCAAAAACATGCTGAGAAAGTAGGCAGAGAAAATGAGAAGAGGGAGAAAAGAAATTATTATTTTTTTTTTTTGCAGGGCCAGCCAAGCAGTGATTGCTCTGCACAGTTGAGGAGTAGAGATAAGCCACAAAGCAGATGCCTGCATAACAAGTGCTTGCCTTAGTTGCCACATTTGCAGAAACTGACTCACAGCTCTGATTTGCCATAGGACATGGCCCTATGGCTGTACAATAATTAGTTTGTTTTTGCCCTTTGTACATATGTGGAAGTTGGATTATGTTGCATTTGAAGCTGTTCACAACAAATAGAAACATTTTTGATTGTGTTATAGACTAGACATTAGCTTCTCTTAGTTTTGTAATAGAAACAGAGAAGGCATTGACTTGTTATTATGGAGATGTTTACATTTTTGCCTGATTCAACTAAAGAAACTTAGTTCAAACTAATGATGATTAAAAAATACAATTATCCTAATTATCAATAATTACATAAGCCAAACATTGATTCAAATTTTGATTCCCAACAATACAATGATAAATGCTACATGTTTTTGAAAGCTGACAGGTTATGTGTGGCTCAGTTGTGGAATCACTTTTTTCAATATACCAAATACCAAATCCAAGTATTGGCTGTTACAGCACAGACAGACAGAAAAACATTTCATTAACTGCAACAGTGAGAAAGGTCCTGGACAATAAAATGTTTTACAAGAAAAGGAAAACTTGGAAGACTCAGCACTTGAAAAAGAACAGTACAGGACAGCTCAACCAGGTAAAGGTACTCTACAGCAGAGAACAAAATATATCAGATTTACATTAGATCACAATGTTATTGCTGAATGGGACTTGAGAGAGTTGAACAAGGGCTCAGTCATTTTTTCTGTTGCTAACTAGGCAAACACTAAGATGAACGTTGTGTGAAAACGACTTATTGATTTTACCTATCAAGATCTAAACTCTCAGAGGGACTATTGAACCTCTTCTGGTGAGCTGAAGCTGCAGAAACACATTGGTCTTTTAAGGTCATTGGAGATGATACATGTTTTGTCAAATCTACATTCAGATATTTTAAGGAATTACCAAATTTTGCAAATTTCAAGGCTTAGGCCCATGTCCTATAAGCACTGGAATAACTTAAATGGTTGTTAAATGTTTCTCTGTTAATTGACTTGTTCATTTAACAGAGAAAAGGGACGCATCAATATGAAACTAACTAATATTGAGGCAGAGTTGATGTATTGCTACAAACAACCATATCAATCAAGTAGGCATCTGTGTGTATTTAAATCTAAGCCTCAACACAGGACTCATTCATCTTTTTGTTAAAATTATCTAAAGTGCTGATTTGTTTTTTTTTTTTATGTACACCACTGATATATTTTTTAAATAAGCTTAAGTATACATACATATACAGTCCAAACTCGTAGCTTATATTAGCTTCATACTGTGTAAGTATTTTTAGAAGCAAATAACTTTAGGAAATGTCAGAATTATCTTCAGAAAGGTGTCAAACTAATATAAATTTCACAATAGCATTTGTGTCCTTTTTCAATGCTTTATATATATATATATATATATATATATATATATATATATATATATATATATATATATATATATATATATATATATATATATATATATATATATGAAGTAGCATATGCTGTATATCACTTTGACATTATTTCTTACATTGATTTATTTTCACATCAACAAGCAGGCAATTTGTGAACAAGTGAAGGCTGCATGGATTTTGCCTTTTGATCTGACAGATTATTAAATGTATGACTCTGGGAAGATGTTTGCTTGGCAGTGAGGTTTGTAGACAAACTGATAAATGATCACAGAGTTGGGTGGTGGCAACATCCAGAAGTGGAAAATGAACAGCGTTACAAAATCAACTACACAAATCATGAACTGCACAGTGTATCTGTGAGATTTCTGCAGCTGTCTTAAGATCTGCTCACCCAATGAGAAGAAAAGAAAAAAAGATTTTGTTGATCTTTAAGACAGAGGATTAAGGAAAAACCACATTTTCTTAGGTTTAAGATTAGGTTTGATCCCTTATGTGTAATGTCATTTTGTATCAAGTCAGAGATTAACGCCCACATCATGAAAATACATTTAAAGAAAAACACGATCAAAAGGAAGCATAAGAACAAGGTGCTATGAATAAACAGGACAAGTAGGCATTCAAACACATTTATTTTTGTAGGCTGACTCAAAATCAGTCTACAGTTGTATATATATATAAAAATTTTATTTTATTTCCGCTACACTGATTATGTTGAATTGAATATATATTCTATGTTTTTGTTTGACTGCTAAATAATTGGCTACTGATTTTTTTTCTGCCTTAAATTTTTTGCCTTGGTACATACTGTATGTTGCAATGTGGCTTTTCTCTGTAAACACAGTTTGTTTAATTGTATGTTGGATGTACAATGCTGACTTTTTTATTTTGTTTCCCTTTGTGGATTTTTTTTAGCCTCATGTGAAATTAACTACATTGTTACAATGATACAGCATGGTAAGAAAGCAATTCTCAAACATTATTTCCTTATGCTGACAATCCACTGATCTCTTTTTCATGACCTCCGTTGTAGCTTTGTTGTGGATCCAATCTTAAATGACAAGCGCCGCTGTTTTGCATGCAGAGCAGTAACATTAAAGACTGAGTTAATCCTCTCTGATTCCCTGCTCTTGTCACTCACACGGTCTTAGTGAAAGCCACTAAATGTTTCAGGATCAAATAGTATGGCACTGTTCTTGAAAATATGAATGATTTTCTTTTTTTTTTTTAATTGCAAAAATAGTCTGAAAACTATTTTTTCATAAATTAATGAAATTTAGCTTAGACATTAAGACTAAAATTCATTGTCTAAAATGCTGTCTTATTGTGGAAAACAGTTTACATTAGTTTTTGCGTCTCAAATAGGGATGCTCTGATCAGGTTTTCTGCTGCCGATTCCGATACCGATCACCAATGAGGCCGATCTGTGCCGATCACGGATCTTTGTCGATCACCTGGATTGACTGTTATTTTTTTTGCTTTAGGTATAAATGCTACTATGTGATCTGACAAAATGAAAAAAATGATCTGGTAATAAATTCACCTAATTTAGGCATAAAACATGCAAAATACTTGCAGGCACAATACAGCAGCTGTTCGGTCAAAAGGACAACTGAAAAACCTGTAATCAGTAAAATAATATTTAATAGTAAGGGGAGTAGAAGCGGCGCTGCATCTGTGAATGATTACTACCAGCAGCGCCACTGGTTCAACAACAAAAACAGAACCAGCATCTTACACCGCTACCTCGAAGACTTAAATTATTTTTCAGGTTATTTGTTTAGCTTTTTGACCGTGATGCTAATCCGGGTGAGTTTTGGTAGTTGTGCGCTCCTTTACTGGCCGCTCTGGATGTCCTTTTTTTCCTGCAGTGAGCCTCGGTGTAGCCAAACTCTGTCAAGTGCTTGTTTTTTAAATGTCACATTAGATTTGTTGTGTTGATGCATTTTCACATGCTTCAACAACGAGGTAATTTTCCACCGCAACACGCAAATTTCCCCGGTCACTCTCAGAGCGTTCAAGTTCCACACCACATTGCTTAGGAATTACTGCTGCTTGCGCAGTGTGAAGGAAAGAGGAGACATCTGCACATGCAGGCTGCGAATGAGATACAGGTGATCTGCAACAAGAGTCCGTGATCGGCGATCACCGATCATACACTTTTTCACGGAAATCGGCCGATTATGATTGGTGGCCGATTGATCAGCACACCTCTAGTCTCAAGAGAGTTAAACCTAATCATATATATATATATATATATATATATTGTTACTGATGGTTCAGAATTAGGTTTTATATGTGAAGAAAAGAACTAAAAAAAAATAAAAGTAAATAAGAAGAAGTGAAGTATTTGTTTTCCAGCACTTTGCTGAGCTGTATACTAAGTAACACATTTCAGTATTTCACTAGGTTATGCTGATCTTTAATCAGGTGATTCATCATTTAAAAACCTAGAGATTGGAGCAATTTTTTAGGTTAATTTGCCAGTAACACTGTGTTGTTTCTGACAAAATAAAGCTGTCGAGGAACAAGCTAACACGTCTCTGTAAATGCCACATAGCCCCAGTAAGTTGGCAAGTGCAACAATGAGCTGGATTTAGCTGAAGTGACTAAAATAAAAAATACAATAAAATAATAATTTAAAAAAACAACAAAAAAAAACACTGAACACAAAGTAAAATGGAAATGCACATTTAGGTTTTATATTTCAACAAATTTACTTGTCAAATCAAAGATGTAAAAACATGTTGAAAAACAAAAGGTTAAAGAGGCAGTATTATTCAAAATTGACAATGTTGAGCTTTACATTGTATTATAATGTTATTTCCTCATCAAAAACATACCTGGAGTGTTCCTTTGATTCTTCCCGGCATGCTTGCAAAACCTTTTAACCTCCCGTGGCAACCATTCAGCTGTGCAGAACGCTTGGTCTTACCGGGAGCTGCCTTTTCCACAAAGCTCCTCCTCGAAGCTGAAGTCTCCAAACCACAGCTCACAGAGCACCCCTCCATTGTGTCTTTTCCACTCAGCTCCTTCAAAAAAGCAGATGCGGCAATTAGCAAACACCTGGTGGAACTGCACATCTCCAAGTTCGTCATACAAGCAATTCAGTCAACTGCAACTCTGAGTGAGGAGTCAACAGACAGTCCTACCTTAGTGAGGAGGTGTGATTGATGGTTGACCAGGTAAACATGTATTCTAAGGACAGTGGTTCTTGTTACACATCTTTCCTGAAAGTAGAAGGCAACAACTTAATTGTGAATCACCACCACCAACTGGTAGACATGTCATAAATTGTAAAAAAACAAAAAAAAGTGTCAAATCGCATCATAAAAATTACATCGTCTTAAAAAATAGAATATTAACTGGTAGCTTTCACTTCTTGAATCTTTCTAAAATAAATGTTTTGACTGTAATTGGTTAACAAACAAAATAAGAGACAAGACATAACAAAACTAAATTGGGCAATTGATAGAAATGAACCCATCATGCAATCTAAATTAGATTAAGAAAAGTGTGTCATGATGATGGAACTATATTGGATTAATTGCCACACAGCATCAACATGATTGATGGCATTTTACATCCTGATCATTATTGTGATTTGTCATGGCTTCTTGCTATACTAGTCATTTTACTAAGTGACTAGCATGTGATCATTTCAATATTAAGATCGATGCTCAGCTGGGCAGAGAAGCAGTGGCTACTGTTGGCGCAGCTCTAGCCACTTTGCAAAGAAGTCTACACCATCCAGAGACGATTTCAGCATTTTGAGGTTTCTGTTTTCTGCAGGATTAGGGTTGTTTCTATTTTTCTTTGGATTAGACAGTTGGATTAGACTAAAAGATAATAACTTTTTGGGACTTTTTAAAAAAAAAAATCCATAATTAATGTATAAATGTATTGCCAAAATAACAATGTATTCAATTTGAATTTTTGTTTCCCTAAGGAACCTGATCAGTAAGTTATCTGTTGTTTTTTTTGTTGAGTTTGCTTTTGACAGTGTCAGTTACTGGCTGGCTCCCATAGAGTAAACAGAAATGTGGATTAGTACTAACATTTGGGCTGTGGTGTTCAATAGACTCATATTTGTTGACAATGAGTGCAGGCATATATTAGAAGGCAAACAAAAAGGTAGATTGCTTTTCTGTATTGTTTTTATTTCTTATGCTCTCTATATCAGTGTTTATTTGGAATGCATTTGCAAAACAAATAATTTGCCTGTTGGCCACAGATTCTGTTAAGTCAGATGCAAATATTTGTGGATTTTACTCTCACGTAAACTTCTCAGTGGAAATCTGTCAAAACCACATTAAAGCAGGGGGTTGGTGGCAACTGCCCCCTGCTGAAAAGAGGAAAGCTGGCTCCCCTAGCATTCCCCCCAAATGTTATGTCCTTAAAATTAGACTTATGAAAACAAATTGCTTGTTTGTTCAGAAGCCTCTTATAGCCTTCAAGCTAAATATTGATTTACCAAAAATATTACAACTAGCTCGATGGCTGCACACACTGGTATGTCACAGGCACATTGGGAGGCAGACTGTCTACAACCTGACAGATTGGAGCTACTAAGCCACCAACTTTCTCCAGGTGATGTTTTAGCACAAAGTTAAAGTCCAATTAAGTTGGCAGTGTATGAAATGTCTGCTAAGGGTGGCAGATGGTTGCAGTTTAATACAGCCATTAATTCCTTAACGACAGTGACTCGCTTGTGATTTGTGAGAGCATCAGCATATTTTCCTAATCGGCTTTGCTTACAATAAACAGAAGTTTATTTAAAGTTTATGAATTGGTTAGATATGAAAGAAAATGTTTAAGTCTTGCTGTTTCCACTGTTAAAGTTTGACCAATGACTCTATAAGATCAATATCAAAACAGAACCAGGCGTCACAAATAGAAAATAAAATTTATATTGCATATTTGCAGAAGAATTGTCTGTGCTGTTTGTTGTTCTTCAGTAATTTGACACACAGCACCTGAGAAAGACAAAGTAAATCAGTTTGAAATGTTGGCACATTAATTAAAAATAAAGAGCAAAATAATAGTGTAATGACGCAGTTGCTCATACCACCAAGTTGAAACAGATTTACGATTGATAATGCTAAAGTCAGTTTAGTAATTCAGAAATAATCAATAATTATTGTGTGTGCTGCAACACACTCTTGTGGATGTGTGAGAGCTTTCCTGGAAGTAACACAAACAGATATCAGGATAGAGAATTTAGCAGCATCTCTGCTCTCAGTCATCATCTCCAGAACCAACTCCTTTAAAAAAAATACGGTTGGTTTCATGCAGCGCTGAATCCTGACACTCATCTCCAGGGCTTTATAAAATGCTGCAAAACTCCAAGTTGCTTGCAATAACCGAATGATACATGGTGAGCTCCCAGGGCAACAGGTTGAAGGGTGTCAAGTCGTGTGAAATTTGTAGTGCATTAACTACACGCTGAATGTTTATAAAAATCTGCAACCAGCAAGCTGGACAAACATGTATATTGCTATTATCCGAGGCTTTGGTAAAGTGCTCTCAGCAGTGACAGTACTGCAGTGATTTCTGTAATCACTTTGAGGTAATTATGCTGGAATGCGCTGAATGTGCTCCTTGGGGTGGGAAGCAGAAGACTTTCTGTAGTGTGACTGTGTGATCACAGATCCCCAGTGGCACCCAACAAGCTCTGCAGCAGCTCTCTGTCAAAGAAAAGCTCCAACTCGACATTAAATATGGGCATTGCAGGTTGTTCTGCATACAATATTACACTCTTTAGAGTTTTTTTTGTTTTTGTTGTGCTTGAGTCCCTAACTCTGATCTTTAATGTCAGAAGTTTGATTTCGGGCAGTTGTTAAAGCATGAGGTTTGACTGTTAATCCAATTAAACATACAATGTTGATCTTAGTGATCCTAACTGGAGCAAACAATCAGCATCTACAATTTTACAAGCATTGAAAGGAGGGGTGTGTGTTTTACTTTAGGCAAAAATAAATAAGTAAAACCATCCATCTCATTATTTTTATGGTAGAAACAATAAAATAAGAGTTGTCCTGAAGTAGCCTGACACCTTTTAAATTGTTGATAAAGGCATTGTGGAAATAAGCTACGATCTTAGACTCCTGCTAGGCTTGACATTCAAGCAGGAAAGACTTCGCAACGGCATGTGAACAAAAATAATTAGCATTGAATTGTGAACCAACAAAATACATTGACAGCAACAGAAAAATAAATGTTTCAGGGTTTCATAATTGCAGTAATAATATTTGTAATGGAAACAAGTCTCCCCCGGACAGGCTTTGAGTTATTTGCAGATTCTGAAATTGTGGATCCCTAAGGTTCTTAATGATATCAAATGCAAAAATTAAAAACTCTGCGCATGTCTGTGCTTCTATTCTAAAGAAAGCCTGGACAATATAAATGTGTTAAATTAATTAATTTTGAGCCTTTGTAATATTTGGATTATGTTATCTGAATTAATTTCAGTCTGATTTATAATTCTGTCCATTGAAATATTGCTATTTCCAGTCAAAGTTACGGATCTTCTCCATTCCGCTGTAGTAGTAATAAGTAGCCATGTGTTCCTTTCACACTTGCATTTTATTGGTCAAAGCCAATAACAAAAGAATGTGAATATTCAAATAAAGCTGGTATTTTATTCAGCTGTGGGATTCTGTGGTTCATATGTTTGTGTTTTTTGGGACATGACTGATTGATACCATGCTAAACTGCACTGATGCAGTAATTTATACAAATGCAGCTTACTATAAGGTGTTAAATTGTTGAATGCAAAAATCAAAATATTTGTCAGTAGGTCCATGTTACTGCACTACTGAGCTACTAAAATGAACAATTGTCTATCTTATCTATTTAGATGCACCTTTGCATGATCACTTATAAATGCTATGGGTAAACGGCTGTAGGTATAAATGTTAAAAACTTTTGTATCTAAGAACTATTAAGATATCCACAAACAGCACATCGAGTAAAGGGATTAGTAAATATCTAAAAATAAACGTGAAACATGGGATTCACCCTGCATTACAACAGCTACGTTACCAAAATGAATCATGATATAATAAACATAATGGATGCTTGCTGACAGAGCTTGATGGCACATTTCAAGCGCATGTGACAAATGGTTTCCACTCAGTAAGCAGAGGTGATTTAGAGATGAGGGCTTAGACTGTTCCACTCAAGCTGTCACATGGAAGCTGGAAGCATCAGTTCCACTGACACATCTGAAATTGGCTTCGCTCTACCTGTGTGCGAACATCAAGATCCAGGGCGACCTTTGGCGGCCTAATCAGCGAGAAGAAAGGGCAAAGTGGTAAAGGACACAGAGGGAGAAATGGCGTAGGCTAAAGGGGCACATTTTGCCACAGCATCACAGCAAGAAAGAAGTCCTAGTCATTTATCGATTATGTCATTTCATCAGGAGGAATACTTGTGCTGACGAAGAGAGGCGATCAGGCTGACGCACTTTGGTTAGTATCTACATGTAACAGCATGGGCTTCTCATCCTCAAGCATTTTGTATGCATGTGTTGCAATCTTCCATCTTTTTCTCTCATGTGCTTTCAACAAAATCCCCATTGAGCTCATCTGCATATGCTGGAAGGCTGCCTTGAATACCTTAGTCACAGTTAAGCTCCCACTGTTAATCATGGTTCAAACACTTTCCGTCCTCTTTTATTTTTCCACACATATCCATTTAAGATTTCCTCCTACAAAAGCCCCTAATTGGCAGTGATAGCGCTCACTAGTTAAAATTCAGATAATAAATCAGATGCCTTGAAGTGCATATGGTTGCCATCACTCTTGCAGAGGCTTAAGTGTTTGAGCTTCTTCGATCAAAAGGCTTTAAAGCAGTTAATGTGATTTTCCCTGTGTGTTGGCTGCAGCTCATATGCCATTCCTTAAGAAAGTGTGATTACGATGAATTTTCAAGGGGACGTTGGACTACTGTTGATCTTAAAATGTTCTAAATAACATGCAGCTCCTGAAGGTGTACTTTTGTGATCTCTATATAATGATATAGTGTACAAGTGATAAAATGGTGCCAAAGTAATTCGACAACGAAGTGACCACTCTTTTTTTATGTATAAGAACTTTCTGTGCATGTATGGATTTAAAGTGTCAAGCAAAAATATTCCAACATCTTAACAAAAAAAACAAAAAAAAAAACTATATCACTTCTAACTCAAGTAAACTCTGAAAGTACACAAAGTAAACTAATAATAATATGTAGGGGAAAAAAAGAAATACATATAAATAAATAAATAAACTTGTGATCAGAAATACAATACTCAATTTAGTAGAAAACACTCAATACCTTCTGATGACATCACTACGTCATGTGACTCCCTCCCGGCACGCCACAATCCGGAAACAGCCCTGCTTGAAAATGGAACCGGGAAAATGTTTGAAACTGAAAACAGGTTAGGATGGATATGACAACTGACGCAGGAATATGAGGGGCCGTTTAGGACAAAATTTACGTTTTGTCTCTCACACACTACCAAAAACTCTCGCATACTCCAAAAAAGTAGCCACGCACACTCCAAAAAATTACGTTTTGTCTCTCACACACTACCAAAAACTCTCGCATACTCCAAAAAAGTAGCCACGCACACTCCAAAAAATTACGTTTTGTCTCTCACACACTACCAAAAACTCTCGCATACTCCAAAAAAATAGCCTCGCACACTCCAAAAAATTACGTTTTGTCCCTCACACACTACCAAAAACTCACGCATACTCCAAAAAAATAGCCTCGCATACTCAAAAAATTACGTTTTGTCTCTCACACACTACCAAAAACTCTCGCATACTCAAAAAAATTACATTTTGTCTCTCACACACTACCAAAAACTCACGCATACTCAAAAAAATAGCCACGCACACTCAAAAATTACTCACGCACATTCAAAAAATACTCAAATTGCGTATACACACACTACTAAAATGTCACACACACACACACAAACGTTAACTTTCTCGCTCACATACACTACTATCAGCTCGCTCACATACACTGTACTAACAGCTCGCACATTCACAAACGTTAACTTTCTCGCTCACATACACTACTACCAGCTCGCGCACATACACACAAACGTTAACTTTCTCGCACACATACACTGCTAACAGCTCGCACATTCACAAACGTTTATCTCTCACATACACAAGACTAAAGTTGAACACACACACAGTACTAAGACTCGTTTTATGTATGTGTGAGAGCGAGACTTTTTATGAATGTGTGAGAGCGACACTCTTTATGAATGTGTGAGAGCGAGAATCTTTTTGAATGTGTGAGAGCGACACTCTTTTTGAATGTGTGAGAGTTGTCACGGAAGAGGCGGGGCATAATTTTTGGATCAAACTGCGCATGCGTAGATCCTAAACTATAAGTTTCGATTGTTGACTCACTGTATGTTCTATTACTTAGTATATTTGTGCTTTTAAATATATATAGAACGTTTAACTTTCTTGTAGATTAAATGTGCTATAGAAATAAATGAATCTGATTGATTGATTAAAAATAGCAAAATTGCTGTAGTACAATCTGTCCACTGGGAATTTTGCTATTTTTAATCAATCAATCAGATTCATTTATTTCTATAGCACATTTAATCTACAAGAAAGTTAAACGTTCTATATATATTTAAAAGCACAAATATACTAAGTAATAGAACATACAGTGAGTCAACAATCGAAACTTATAGTTTAGGATCTACGCATGCGCAGTTTGATCCAAAAATTATGCCCCGCCTCTTCCGTGACAACTCTCACACATTCAAAAAGAGTGTCGCTCTCACACATTCAAAAAGATTCTCGCTCTCACACATTCATAAAGAGTGTCGCTCTCACACATTCATAAAAAGTCTCGCTCTCACACATACATAAAACGAGTCTTAGTACTGTGTGTGTGTTCAACTTTAGTCTTGTGTATGTGAGAGATAAACGTTTGTGAATGTGCGAGCTGTTAGCAGTGTATGTGTGCGAGAAAGTTAACGTTTGTGTGTATGTGCGCGAGCTGGTAGTAGTGTATGTGAGCGAGAAAGTTAACGTTTGTGAATGTGCGAGCTGTTAGTACAGTGTATGTGAGCGAGCTGATAGTAGTGTATGTGAGCGAGAAAGTTAACGTTTGTGTGTGTGTGTGTGACATTTTAGTAGTGTGTGTATACGCAATTTGAGTATTTTTTGAATGTGCGTGAGTAATTTTTGAGTGTGCGTGGCTATTTTTTTGAGTATGCGTGAGTTTTTGGTAGTGTGTGAGAGACAAAATGTAATTTTTTTGAGTATGCGAGAGTTTTTGGTAGTGTGTGAGAGACAAAACGTAATTTTTTGAGTATGCGAGGCTATTTTTTTGGAGTATGCGTGAGTTTTTGGTAGTGTGTGAGGGACAAAACGTAATTTTTTGGAGTGTGCGAGGCTATTTTTTTGGAGTATGCGAGAGTTTTTGGTAGTGTGTGAGAGACAAAACGTAATTTTTTGGAGTGTGCGTGGCTACTTTTTTGGAGTATGCGAGAGTTTTTGGTAGTGTGTGAGAGACAAAACGTAATTTTTTGGAGTGTGCGTGGCTACTTTTTTGGAGTATGCGAGAGTTTTTGGTAGTGTGTGAGAGACAAAACGTAATTTTTTGGAGTGTGCGTGGCTACTTTTTTGGAGTATGCGAGAGTTTTTGGTAGTGTGTGAGAGACAAAACGTAAATTTTGTCCTAAACGGCCCCTCATACAGGAACGCCGCGTGTGCACCCACGATGAACCGAGTCAGTTTAAGCTGCAACAAAAAGTGAGTTAGCGATTGTATACGTTTGTGTGGGCGGGCGTGCTCGCATGCTGACGCGGACTGCTCGTGATTGCTCCTCCGTCACAGATATGCTCTACAAAAAAAAAAGGGCGGGGAAAAAAAAGTATGAGTATGCATGTTTTCTGTGAATAATTTGGAATTAAATTCCACAGAATATGCGTGGCCTTCTGGATGTTTTCTCTCTTCCATTTCACAATTATGTAGATATTGTCCAAGAGATAATGGTAGACGTTAATGAAAATAGCACAGAGCATTTCATACCAAAATGTTGATTTTATTCCCTTCTGTTGAGCCATTTCATTGATCACGTCCCATCACACGTTACTGGACAGGTGGCATTGGCAGTATGAAACCCGTTAAAGGAAACACACTGTGTTTGTTTTTTCTTCAGCAAAGAATACAGATACAATCTCCTTGACAGAGATGCATCTCGTGTGTTGCTGAAGGATCGCATTTCAAACAAGGCAGCCGGCGGTGCGGCTAGAACAACTGAAATGGACTCTGGGCATCCAAAGAAAGAAATGCACCGCCGACAAAAAGCAGGAGGACATTGATGAATGTTGTCCTCTGACTGTTGGGTAATATTCTCTGATGAGATGCAGTGTGTGTCGTGGCTCCCAAGGTTGATAGTACTGCAAAAAGTGATGACGTGATGGTTTGGAAGTAAGCCAGCATAGAGTAGCATCATAGAATTGACTGATTGGAGCAAATGGACACAAGTGGACCTTATCCAAGTGGAAAAAACACAAGTTTCTCTATATATTGATAGAGAAAATTATATATATATAATTTATATATATATGTTTATAAGGAGAACACCTGTTTTTCTTGTCTTAAAGACCTATAGTATTATGAGATCAGGACAACAGGTAGACTCTTGGTTTCCCTCCCACACTTGGATGGCAAAATTTTGAATTTCAGTAGAAAGAGAAATCCTATCTTTTTTTTTTCTTTAGAGGCTAAAGAAGAAATTTAGAAAATATGCTAGATACCATGATATCTTCACCTGATAATGAGCCTTTTTTTTCGATAGAATCAAGCCACAAGTTACCTCCTTAATTTTTTCTCTCCTTGCTACTTTGCCACTCTTCGTCATTCTGGTGCAAAAAAATGAAGGTGTGGCTTGTAAAGCACCGTTTGTGCTTTCCACCAGTGGTTTTGTGCAGTTTTATACATTTGTATTCATTGTGCAAAACCACATTCACCGACTTGTCTGTTAAGGAAATAAATATAGAAAATGTGTCTGTTTGAATATGTTAATAAAGATGAGTGAATTAGTTTTGATCCAAAGGTAGTGAACTGAGTGGAGCAAAAATATTAGAGAATCTGTGTACCAGCACAGAAGAATTGCGAAGGTGTAGGAGTAGTTTGGTCTGCAAGTGACAAATAAACTTGCACAAGAAAATTCTGTGTACAATTTTATACTTCTGACAAATATATGTCCAGCACTCCTAAGAACGGTTGTCAATGGCATCATCCAGAAGTACTGTTGTGATGACATGCTGAAGAGGAAGAGTTAGAAAATTCTTAAAGAGACAGACATCAAATTAAAGGCATTACATACCACTGTGATGCAAAGTTTCTGCTAGATATGGGATTTTCATCACAACTGAAGGTAACATAGTAACTTTATTGTGGAAAAGTCCAAGATTTTTAGCCAGTTATTCTGAAATGTCATGAAATCAAGAGCCTTGTAGACATTGCTCTTCCCTGTGCCAGATGTGAAAAATCACGAGGTGTTTTAGTGCCTTCTTGTGGTCACTGTAAAACTGTAAACTTTCTTTGGGTTACTGCAACCTGGAAGATGACTGTGTACACACAGCAGGCAACATAGTGTAAGTCACAATGCAAGTGACAAAAACATTTAAAATTATCAACATGCAGATCCAGTGATTTTCTTTCTAACAATTTAAAAACTTGGAAAATAACTGTCTGACAGTATGACACTTTCCACTTTTTATTGCTGCATTGACAGTTAAATGAGTGAGACAATTCATCCTACTAAGAAAAAAAAAGTAATCATATGAAAACACTATGGACTTAATAGCATAAGACATAATCATACCTGCAAATGAAGATCTCTCTTCGCACCACATCACCGAGGTGTTGCAGCTGATCTTCTGCAACCTGCTTTCATTAGTCATAAGTGTTGGTCATTATTTCACGAAAAGCCTCTGGGATTGTTGCTCAGGGAAACAACATCCATCAGCACTGGGTAGATCGGACACATTCAATCATGGAGTGGGCGAGATAATAAAAGAAATCCATTTGATTAAGATAGCAGAGTAATGAAGTGAGGTGCAAAATACTTGACCTTTCAGAATTCATTCCAGTTTAATAGAGACTTGAATTAATCATGTTGCCACATAAGTTACTGCTACACAACGTCGCACTGTCTGTGCCGTCTGTGCCTCGAAAACTTTCATTACTTTTGCAAAAAATGATTGTCTGCATTCCCACACGCACACACACGCCGACACAAATTTACAGTAACCAAGCTCTTGCTTTTGCAGGAAAATATTTCACTTTGGCATAAAATGGCAAGATTTTCCTCAAAGAAAACACAGTTTACATTTCTGTTCACTACTGAGCCTCATTTAATGACACCAAACTGAAGCGTCACGTAAAAACTGTCTCATTAAGTTCAAAGCCCAATCATGAATATTTTCATTTGAATGTGCTTGTGTGCAACACTAATGCTTATAGCTAGCAACATTTATTTTGCACCTGGAGAAAAATTATGGCCCTCGGAGTGGATGTTGCGCCGGAAGAAGCTGACCGCTGCGTCCAAACCCGCCTGAGGGATATATTATGGGATGTTGGTGCATGAAGAATAGTTTTTGACATGTTTGCCAGCGAAATGATGTGCAGCTGTTCATTTCTATTGAGACTAGAACGGATAGCAGTGACAGAAAATGTATTTTTTTGTCATCATTTTCTGTATTTAAAAGCTGTTGATTGTGTTGGAGTACAGAGAGTAGAATGTAAATGTGCAAGTTGTAATTTGTAAATAATTTGAAGGGATCTGGATGAATAAACTTTATGTTCAGGTCTTAATTGAGTTACTCGTTACAATCCTAAACAAGTGGGTTTTTAGTGGAGATTTAAAGGAAGTCAGTGTTTCAGCTGTTTTACAGTTTTCTGGAAGTTTGTTCCAAATTTGTGGTGAACAGATGCTGAAAGCTGCTTCTCCTCGTTTGGTTCTGGTTCTGGGGATGCAGAGCAGACCAGAACCGGAAGACCTGAGAGGTCTGGAAGGTTGATACAACAACAGCAGATCTTTAATGTATTGTGGTGCTGAGCCGTTCAGTGATTTGTAAACTAACAACGGTATTTTAAAGTCTATTCTTTGAGCTACAGGTAGCCAGTGTAGGGACTATAAAACTGGTGTTATGTGCTCTGTCTTCCTGGTTTTAGGATTTTTTTTCTTTGGCTTTTGGCACAATCTGAGAGGTTTCACTTTGTTTTATTGTGTCTGTATGTATTTTATGTTTCAATCTTTTCTATTTTATAATCGCATTGTATTTTATGATTGTGTATAGCACTTTGGTCCTGTCGGTGTATAAAGTGCTTCATAAATAAAGTTGGTATGGTATGGTATGGTATATTCTTAAATATTGAAGCCACACCTCCTCCTTTTTTATGTTTTCTATTCTCACTTAAGAAATTGTAGTTAGGAGGCGCTGATTCAATTAGTACGATCGGTTCATTATTGTCATTCAACCATGTTTCTGTCAGAAACATAACATTGATATTATGCTCAGTGATGAAATCATTAATTAATAGAGCTTTAGCACAGAGAGATGTGGTATTTAAAAGAGTTTAAATGTTTAAGTTTAAGTGAGTTGGAGGCCAAAGGTTCTTCAGTCTGAGGTTTGAATTAGGTCTGCTGTATTTTATATTTCTGTTTTTTTGTAAAAGGTTTTTGTAGCGATCTGGACAGGTAATGTCCTGTTCTGCAGTGCCGGGGGGCCAGACGGGTGTAAAGATAATTTTCTGGACCCGGACTCAGACCTCAGAGACGCAGAGTGATGGATCCTCTGGGGAGTCAGAGGCAGGAGGCTTAAATGAAGTGAGCTCTGCTACTTGAGCGCTGAGGATTAGAACAAGCAGAAACTGTTATTAGTGGTTTATTGTGTTGCTGAGCAGAAACTTGGTGCAGCTTTGGCTATTTTATAAAAGTCTTTATAGATAAAACTGAATCTGATCAACTTGAAAATCTTTATTAATTTAATGAAATAGTAATGGAAAAAAAATCTTGAAATGTTTAAACATAAATAATCTTTAAACTGAAATGTGAACTGGTTGTTATTTTCCATTTATTTCCTGGTAGTGATGATCAGCTCTCTCCTTCCTTCTTCTCTCTGCAGGTTCTGATCTCTGTGAAGTAGAGAATGGTCTCCGTGTCCTGCTGATCCTCAGAGGTTGAAGCTGCAGCAGTTTGAGTCTAAAGAGACTCTGACTGGATCATGATGATGACCTCTGACCTCCAAGGTTTTCCTCCCGTTTATTTTCTCGTGTCTGTCATTTATTGTTTGTCTCTTTGGATCAATAAAGATCCAGTTCAAACTGGGCTCCATTTAGAGCAGGCATGTCCAAAGTCCGGCCCGGGGGCCAATCACGGCCCGCGGTCAGATTTCATACGGCCCGCAGCTTCGGTCTCATAATGTATTATTTATGGCCCGCCTGCACTGTGAAACAGAATAAATAAATCATAAAACTTGAAACTGTAATTCCTCCTTTCACCAAATGGTGGCAGCACCACTTTAATACTATCAGTCTCTGCCTCCGTGCAGCAAACCCCTCTCCACTCATTTCTGCCATGGCCACTGCAAAGAAAACAAGGAAAGTTGACAGTGAGGGCCGCCGCTTTCAAGAGAGATGGGAATTACAATACTTCTTTTCTGAAAATCAAGGCAATTGTGCTTGTCTAATTTGTAATGAGACGGTTGCCTTGTTTAAGGATTTTGACGTAAAGAGACACTACCAGACTAAACATGCTAACACATACAACAAGCTAACAGGGAGTGACCGTGCTGAAAAACTGAAGCAGCTCCAAGCTGCACTGGCATCACAACAGCGATTTCTTTGGGCCTGAGTCAAAAGAAAATACCACCAAAGCAAGCTACGATGTTAATGTTAATAGCTAAACATGGCAAACCTTTTACTGAAGATACATTTATCAAAACTGTGTTTTGAAAATGGTGGAGAACATTTGCCCTGAGAAGAAGCAAGAATTTGCAAATGTTTGCCTGGCACGTAACAGTGTGGCACTGAGAGTTGAGGACATGAAACTGAGTGTTTTGAATGGTAACGTCTGTCACTATCAGCAGCGAAAAGCCAAAAGAACATTTATGCACTTGGATTTATGGCACTTATTTTTATTAAACTCTTGAGTAAGATTTGGTTATGAACCTGTAGATGAAAACTATTAATTTCTGAAAGATATTGTAAATGACAAGAGCAAAATTCACTTGTTTTAAGATTTAATAATAACAGACAACTTTGCATTACTTATAACACCTGTTTAAAATGTTCTTGAGGCAAAGATATTTTTAAACTCATGTAAATTTAAGGTATTTCAAAAGCAGAATTTGTGTTTTTAGAGTTGTTCTCATCTGCCTGACTGGCTTATATTTGGTTTTTTTGTCATTTGAAAAATAAAGATAATTGTAACAATGAAAATTGTTTTATAAGTGCATGACACTTTTGTAGTTAAAAAATGTCCGAACAAACTATTGGCCCCGGGCATCTTGACTTTATCAAATCTGGCCCTCTTTGCAAAAAGTTTGGACACCCCTGATCTACAGGAACACTCCAGTCTGGTGACAACCAGTGAGGACATGTAAAAAAATTCCAAGCAGGAGGTGAAAATAAAAGCCTGCAGGAAATCCAGGAACAGATGGATTTTCAAACGGCTTGGAAGAGCTTGTTAGGCTTTAGCTTGTTGCTGTGCTGGAAAGAAATTCTGCTGTCAAAGGTTTTATTTTACCTTTATGTTTTGTTGCTGTTGCTACAGTGCTTCTGAAGCATTTCTGTTGACTTATCTTTGCAGCAACTCTTGGAAAGTCCTGAATGTCTGGTTTACTGATTTCAATCCTGAGTTACATTTATCCTCTTCAGATCTCAGTGTCAGTGAGTAACACCCTAAACACATGACTTAATCTAGTTGTAGATGTAAAAAAAAAAATACTTTTTTCTTCAAACCACATGCAGTACAGAGTGTGTGTTTTGTTCTACTAATTATTTGATGACTAATGACTTATTAGTATCGAAATGCTTTCTTTTCATTGTGATAGAAGAATTTCATCCATTAAATTAGAAATGGACAGTTTTCGGGTGCCTTCTCAAAATGGTACACTGCAGTAATGATCAAAGCTTTTCATTGATGAGATATACTTGTAAATAAAAGTGGTTTGATTTAGATGCTTTGACAAGTATTGACGCAGACTGCTTTATGTCATATCCTTTTTGTTGCTGCAACCACTGCATGAGCATTGAAATGTCATCCTGGCCACAGTGACTGCCTTGTGCTTTAATAGGTGTCAAGCACCGCTGGCCCTGAGGCAGAGATCTGATTAAAACGTAATCGTCCAGTACCACATTGGCTTGTTTTCTACCCGTGCAAAAGATGACTTTTATTGTTCTCCAGGGGACATCCAGATAAACATATTTAACAAATGGCCTGCTGAAAAGAGAAAAATAAATGTGAATAAATACATATTTATTATGTGGGTCTTACATCCAACAGGACATGCAATGTCTTTAAAAAGTCTTTTCTCCTCACGGTTTTCTTCTGTTTTGGCTTTTTCTTCCACACTTAAAAGTTTTAGATGAAGAAATACATGTTTATCTCAGACAAAGGTTACAGAGAATAAATGTTTTCATATTAAAATTTCATCTATTAAAGGAATAAAACTATGCAAAATACCTACTTTTGAAGAGTAAAAAAACAACTAATACTTATAATGGGTTATGTATGTATTTCACCTTAAGTGGCAATTGCTGTGGAGGAAATTTGACACATTCTTCTTTGCATAATTATTTTAATTAGCCACTCTGGAGAATCTTTTGGGATATTTAGAAGGGGATTTATCCATCTACATAGCTTGACCCAATTCTATCAATTAAAGCAAATCTACCAGGTCTTGAAAAAGCAAATAACCCAAACCATCACACTATTCCGACCATCTGTCTGTGTGATGCTTTATTTCTGAAATGCTGTTGTTGAGGTAAAAAAAAAAAACCCTCATATTTTCTTCTTTTTTATATAAAGAGTCGCTCAGGTTTACTGAAATGTCAAAGACTTGACACATTGGCTTGTCAACATCTCTTTTTAGAGTCTTTAGCATGAGGACATGATGTGTTGCTTGACATTTTTTTGCTTACTTTATTTTGTCAAATAGGTTTTATTTGCAATATTTCTTGGTTTTGTAGAGTGGCGGTAATCAGATCATGGACAAAACTGAACTAAAATTAACCAAAATTTTGATTTGACAATGGAGGCAATTGTGGATAGATTTTTTTTCCTTAATAAATGAACATTTAAAATTGAGCTTTAGCATATTAACATGTATGTCATCTGTCACATTTGTGTCAAAAAACAAAACAAAAAAACAGAGTAACTCTGTAGGAGAGCACTATATGAATCTGAAAAGTGCACATTTCATGCCTATATTTTACATTTACTATACCCAAGAAACATATGACCCTAACCCAGCTATGCTTCACTATTCAACTCTGCCGAAACCAGAAAAGAGAATGGAGAACTCAATATGCTGTTTTACTAAGTCAGAAATAAGTGATTTGGAATTTCCCTTTGAGAACTGTCTATCTTTTTACACCTAACCCTAAACCTAACATGCAACAATGTTATTATGGGAAAAATGCATTCAATGTCAAAACGTCTGGTAGATTTTAGAAAACATGATTCTGTGTAATTAAGTGCTACATTCTAAACTATGTTAGAGTTTTATTACAACAGTAGACATACCTGTTTGTTTACCATATTTACTGAACCCACAGATAACGAATGAGGGTTTCTTTTTTTCGGTCTGTACCTCTTCCTCTCCCTCTCATTCTTTCCTCTGGCTTCCTTCTTAATAGCGGTTCAGATCAATAGCATTTGCCTCAGGCACAGACCTTTGCACTGATGCCAATTGTTCCAAGAACTCGCAGAGACCAGACTGTTTTATGTGAAGCCCATAGAAGACACCACATTTAACATTTGATTTAGGCTGGTAGAAAACATGTTTATCCTGCTCAGTGTCACAGTGTTGTCATGGATATACTATGCCTGGAATAAAAACAAGCCAGGTATAGAAAAATATGCAAAAATAGATTGTGATTTATGCTAAAAATTTATTATATGAATTATTAATTATGTACGTTTACCAGAATAAGCCCTTACAAATGGTGCAAGACAGGTAAAATGTACAACATTTACAGAGATATGCAGGACAATTATGATTCTTCTGTGAAGTGAAATAATGGTTAAAAGTACAAATTAATGCCACTGATTAGCATTTGAAGTATTGAATAATGTCACTGTTTTACATAGCTGACAAGACACAGAAATATTTTTCTTACACTTGGTGTTTTTGTAGGATTTATTGTGCTTTCAGTTTCCTGTGGTTGTTACAGTGAAGTAGTTTGTATTTGTTGATAATCATATGTTTTGATCTGCATTTTTCAAGTGACTGGTTTGCGGTTTAACTGAGCTTCTTTGTTTGTTTTTGTTTTTTCCATTTCAATAATCACACACTTCCAGAGATGCACTGTCTATTTCTGTACCTAATCAGATGAAGCTTAATCTGCATCCTCAGCAGGTACTCTTAACCTCATGGCTTATGGAAGCCCTGAAAGGCAAGAGAAAATGAAGGGAAGATCTCTCCTGTGAAATTTAAAGCTCAACAACCCTCCATTTTTCTATTTCTTTACAAAAAGCAAAAGGAGGAAGATCTTCCTCTTTATCAATGGCCACATTCTCAACCTACAATAGAAAACTGCCACGTAAAACAGTCTTTACAAATAATGTGTGCTTTGCAATTTAAAAGCAAAAAAAGGCAGATTAGCATCAATTTAAGCTACTTTGAACACTGTCTGCGTCCATAGAAATATACTCGATAAAGCTATAAATATGCTAGTATTCATAATCTGAATCAATTTCTTTAGGTCATCCTACCAATCTTTTAAAGATGGTGTAGCTATGATGGTATCATTTCAATTTAAAGTGTAAAAGTTAATATTCCCATGTTTCAATAAACATTTGCTCCATGAAAATCCAGAGGTTGGTAGAATAGCTCCAAACACAATTCCAGAAAAGCATTGTGGGTTGTAGGTTTACGATGGATATTCCTAAAATCCAATTATAATGCAGCTTCTCCACAATATGAAGTGAGTTTAATCTGATTGTAAACTTTTAAAAGAAGTGCGGTGGAGTCTGAATGAAACCGAGAGTTCCTTCAAATCATCTTAAAAAGTTCAGATTTGGCCCATTTGATGTCTTCATGTTGGAGAGCCCTCCTTACAGACCAGGAGTTGATAAGTAACATTATTGGTTAAATGCTACAAAAAAGCATTTGAAATGTATGAGAAAAGGTGTTTGAC
Organism: Xiphophorus hellerii; assembly: GCF_003331165.1. Lineage (NCBI taxonomy): Eukaryota > Metazoa > Chordata > Actinopteri > Cyprinodontiformes > Poeciliidae > Xiphophorus > Xiphophorus hellerii. The sequence continues at coordinate 12,047,806 of NC_045692.1, forward strand.
CAGTTACTGGGTGAAAAATCTCTGGCAGATAAATGCTGATGTAATATTTACCTAAACACAACTTTTCTACGAGGAATTTTTTTTTTTCTTTTTTTGCCTGTCATAATGTTGCTGACAAAAAAACCAAACAATTTTTGATCAAATCTGTTGAGGGTCTCTGAGTGTCCTCCACAATCTTATGCCACATTGAAGATCTCTGCTTTGACTTCAGATATTGATTTTGAAGCATTGTTAAATTTTGTGAAGATTTTTTATCAAGGCAAAGAGAATTTTTCTGGTTAACCTGAAAGCAGAGAATATATCCTACTTGAACAGATTTTTTTTTATTTTTGTAGCATCACCTTGTTTGCACAGCTATAAAAATGCCATTGAGTGTAAGGTGCAACCTAATGCAGTCAACCCCTATGAGAAAACACATTTAATCCAGGTTGTTTTCGTTCATTCCTTTGCATACTGACGAATATGTGACCTTTTTAACCAACACTCAGCAGCAACTTGACAAAAGAAAATAGTTACACTTTACCTGTCCAACAAATGCTTGCTCTGAGACCTGGGAGACACAGGATGTTATTGCAAGAATAAAAACCAGCCAACCATTAAATTACAGGAAGTGCTTCAACAATGCACTACATAATGTGCTGACACATGCCATCTCTTCTCTCCTTTTACAGCCCCACTGCAACGTGTGAGGCAAGGGAGGATGGGACCAGTGTTAAGTTATTTGTCCTAGGCACTCTAATCTAGTCTATATAGTTTTCTTCAATTCCAGATAATGTAAAGAAGAGAAACCACATTTTTGAATGACTGTCAAGCAAATCTATAGACAAGTGGTTGTACATTTATTTATTACTGTAATGAGAAAATACACAAATGTGTCTCATATTTAAACAGTAAACCTTTGCCTCTTAATATTTACATTACTTATAAAAATTCATAGCTAGCAGTGGAATATAACTTATACAATGTGCACTGCTGCGTAATCATTCAGAAATCTTTTACTTTAATTACTGGTGGCATATGTTTCTACCAGGCATGTACATCTAGGCCAACTCTCATCTGAAAGTTACAATTTTATTGTCTCATCGCAGATTCTCAGTAGGATTTTGGTTATCACTTAGACTGTGCCATGCTAACACCTGAATACTATTTGATCTGAACAGTTTTGCTGTTTCGCTCTCTCTCTCTCCCTCAGAAGGCCTTTTGCTCATGCCTCACAGCTGCACAGGTCCATTGTTCCAGCAACAATATGCCCAGTATTTAACCACCTCTCCTTCACCCCTCACAGGATTCTACTGTTTTCTGCATGTACCTTGTCCCTGTTTGTTTCCTGCTAGGAACTCTTTTCTTACTCCTCTAACTCAATCAAAGAAATGTGTACTGTGCAAGAGGAAGCTTAATTTTGTCTGTTGCTGTTTTGTGTTCATTTGCTCCTCAACTGTATGAAACTTCATGTTAAATGGTTATGTTTCGTTGGCATGCATTTGAATTTGCCAAAGTTTTATCGTCTCATTTATCTGCTCTTGGTGCTCCAGTAGCTTTAAGCTATTCAAGATAGAAGCTGTCAATGCTCTATGCTGAGCTGTTCTTCTTCAAGCAAGAAGTTAATAATCCTGTTTACTTTCACTCCAGAAAGTTTAATTAAAATTACTGGAAATACTCAACTATTAAGAGGGAACATAGGAGCGTTATTTGATGTATGTTTAGAATCCACCTCACTGCCTCTTGAGGTTTATACTAATCTCAGCTCTCTTCCTGTAATTTAACGGTAGTATAAATTATGATGTAAAAAGGTGGGAATCACTTAATCAGATCAATAATGAAAAAAAAAATCGACTTTCAGAGCTTGTGTGGTTTTGACATAAGTTTTGACAATGTTGTGGTTTGTAACATCTTCTGAACGTAATGTGCCTACGTTTTCAGGCGTCAGTCTCACATTTGTCTCAGGACTATATTTATTGATACTTCTGTGTTCTGCACTAAGCCTTAGGTTTCACTGATCCATTTTGCATCCGGTCTCTACAGCTGCCCTCCAGCTATTCAATCAGCAGCGACCTATAAAAACACTGAGAAGCTGCATCACTGAGCCTTTTAGGCCAAAGGACAGCCATCATCCGTGGGCCTGTGCAACCTTTATAGTGTATTTTTTATTATTATTATTTGTATGTATGCTTTTGTCATGCTTTGTTGAATAGCTCTGTGCCACATATTTAACTTTGACTCTGTTTCAAGAAGACTTTTATTCTATACAAAAAGAAGACTTTTTGTATAGCTTCCAATTTTATTACCCAGTCAGGGATGTTTTGTGAGCTACTTTGTCCTGAGCTCTTCCTGAAGGTAAAATGCATCTATGTCAAGAATTATGGTTGTTCCTTTCTTCTCTTATACCATCAAGCCAGGGGACAAATTGACCAAATATTTAGGAGCTGTCTGTACACTTGCCAGCAAATGAATACCTCCCTTATTTCACAACTTATTTCTTTGTGAAATAAGTTGCATTTACCAACAGATAATGTAACGAGAATTATAAATAAGGATTTCGCTAATCTCCATCTTACTATTTCAATTTGTCACTCTAATCTCTAGAAGCCTTCTCAGTTCCCTAGTTCCCCATCCCAGTAGGAACATAAAGGGTGTCAGAACAAGGTGAATGAAAATGACAGTGGCGTGCTCAGTAACTACAATATAATTATGAAATAGTTCACGTCCAGTATTCTAATGGGTTGAGCCATCTGTTAATTTGTAGTATCTACAAATCACTTTTTGCCTGCTTATGGATCTCCTCAGGAGAGGATTCTGGCAAAGACATTTTGAGCTGTTGTCGCAGATGTTGCAGTGATTATTATATGCATAATTAACTTCACCGACATGCCATCCCAGCCCAACAACATAATAAACATGTAATATTAATTGCAAGGATTTGTAAGGACAAAGACACTCAGATGTAGGCGAAGACTGTGGCTATACTTGCAAGACCTTTTGAATAAAGGATATGCTCTTTAAAATTAAAATGATGGTGTCATTTAATCTCCCTGCTGTTGAATTTCTTTAGTTGATAGAGGACTAAATGAGAGCTGTTTCAATGGCCTGTGAGGTTGAATTATTTGTGGGTCCAGCTGGTCACTCACCAGGGAGAGAATTAAAAGCTAAAAATGGAAGCAATTTTCTTCCAAGATTAGCTGGGGAGGAAGCTAAAGAAGATAAGTTTAATGAAGTATCGTGCCACTACATTTAGCATTTTCTTGTGGATAATGCTGCCTTTGTTTTTGGTGTGCTGTTTTACAAGGCTCATAGGGTAATTATGAAAAATCAGAACTATGTTAAAATGAGATTACTGTTGCATTGTGCTGATAAGAGTAAGAAGAAATGTTTGTTTGGAGCTTTTGTTGAACTGACAGAATACGGAGAATAAAAGCAGCGGTGAGTGTAGAAAGTTCATTGTTTACCAAAGAGGGCCCTCTGCTGGAGAACTGCTTTGTTTAAACTTAATTTAAATAAACCTAAATTACATTACTGCTTGTGTATTCACATCACACATTTTATAAAGAAGAATAAATGTATTTATATAAGTTATTACTTTCTACAAAAGCAAACTCTGGGATTCACAGATCTTTGCCCCAGCAGCACCTGTAAAGCCTTTTGAGCCATTATCTCAAACAACATGAATAACTGTCTCATATTTTGCCAGACCATTACCAACACACATTACCCTTGGGTACTGCTTTTGTCATATAAAAAGGAATGAAGAAGTGCTAGTTTGCAGCAGATGATGATGGCAGCAAACAGCAGTATAAAGGCCATTGAGATTGAAATGTGTGGCAACTGGAAAAGCCATAAATGGTAGATATTAAAGTCCAGGCAATGGCAATTGAATATTATTTGTCAGTTTATTACATGCCCCACACTTTTTCAATATGGCACTATAGCATGAGGATGCTGTTTATGGTTGGTCTCCAATATCAAATTAAGTCCAGCTTTGAATGCGAATGAAAAGCTGTGGAAAATACAAAATAAAATAACCTAAAGTAACTGGTTTCCCCTGCCTGTTATAGCCAATGTATGATTTTAGCTTTGAAACCTAGTAAAAAACGAATTTACCCTGTATATAGTTTCTCATAAATTTCCACTGAATCATTTCTCTAGCTAGTTTAGTAATCTAATGCAAATAATGCACAAAACTAAGTGTCTTTCAAGGTGATGATGGCCCTATTAACAAAAAAAGTAAGAGATGTCTCTTAGTTTCGATTATCCAGAGGCCTGCCATTTTGTAATTGTTTTGCCATCAGCGATATTGGTTTATCATTTGCTTGGCAACAATATTAAACAATAATTCTATTGCTGGGGCCACAGTTACCGAAAGTCTGCGGACAACAATTTCATTTCCATCTGAAAACGGAAATAAAATTGAAATTGGTTACTTTTGGCAATGCAATTGAGCACCAAAAAATCCCCCAAAACATTCTTGTATTTGATTACTAACTATTATCCAAAATCTTTCACTGATATAGTTTTTCAATGACTTGCATTTATCGACCCAGGTGGGACTTGAACCCACAATCCCCAGCTCCGGAGGCTGATGCCTTATCCATTAGGCCACTGGGCCACAGGATGTAATAATCAGATGGATCCAAAACATTGATCTCCTGGAAATGGATATATCAGTTTTTTTCTAAGTGATCACTAAGAAAATATAATATAATCAAAACTTAACATGTTTTTGAGATACTAAATTTTGCAACTGAACAATAAGATAGTACTTTGTAAGTTTACAGACAGTAGAATACAAGTCAAAATAATGGTTACAAATAATAGCATAGTATTTTACTATACCAAAATAGTGTAAAACAGAAAAATAGGCTTAATAATAGACATGTTATTCTCTTTAAAATCAACCTATATGATTATGTGCTGCAAAATATCTCTGTGCAGAGATATTTTGAACAACATCCAGAGTGTCTTAATTTTCATTATGTTAAACAGACATATCTTTCCAAACACAAATCCCAAGTAGTCTTTGTGTTTTTAAGCACATTTGTAAAGGAAACTAACAAAGGTGTACTGTAAATGTACGGTTGATATTTCTACAGAGCTCAGGCAGCCTGGAGCTTTTTGGCAATAGGATAGGCAATGAAGTCTCAAAATTCATGTTTTTTTTTTCCTTTTAAGGCTTTTATCCATTTATAACTGTAAAAATTAGAAAGACTAGCATGTCAGGGTTTCAAGCACACCTTTTATTCACTGCAGTAGCAAGGCACTGCGTCAGACTTAACACTTCACCTGACAGTTTTCCACTGAATGGACAATTTGTAAAATCACTGCAGATGTAAAATACAACAGAGATACATACTGATCAGTAATCTCTGCTGAAATGTTTGTTGACAAACAAAACACTCACATAGACAATTAAGCTGACGACAAAATGCTTCTTTGCAGTCATCTTCACAAGCTGCATCTTCACCTGAATGTTTGAGTCCTCATGTTGGATGAGATAGTGTTCGCCATCATAGTCATATGAGACAGCTGCCTTCTCCAGCTCCATGGAAATGGGAGTAGTGACACAACTGAATTGGTTTCCGAATTCGTCCAGCAGCGTTAGAGACATAATGCAGCAATTCTGGCAAAGTGTTGCAAAGCAAACATGAGTCAGCAGTTGGTGGATTACCACAGTTGATTTCATCACATCATTTTGCAGTTGACACATACAGAATTTTTTGTCACCCTTTGCAGGCATATATTTTCCCAGTAATTAGCCACGAAAAAACCCCCAAAAAACTTCTGTACCATTTTGGTGCATAAAGTTAGACTGAAAAGTGAGAATGTAAACGTTTAGGGCATGAACAGTCCTCCTTGCAGAACTGCTGCTTTTATGATGAACAAAATCTACTAGTTGGTCCTGCAATTTCTCCACCTGCAGTATAGTATAACTATAATAATGAAAGCATCTTTTCAGCTAACTCCAGCCAGAAGAAGCAAGTAGAGCTTTTGGTAAAATGCAGGACATTTCCAGAGATTAGATGGTTTCAGTTCAGGAAGAAGGATGTCAGAGAAACTAAACTAATCTGCATACTATAAATCACTGTTTGCAGATATCAAATTTATGGATAGATAGTTGAGATAACTGTGCAATGCCTTGAAAGAAAGGCTGTCACAACAAGGCGGCATAATTTCCATGACAACAGACAGCGGGGCTACAGTTGTTAGACAGACTGACAAGTGGGAGTAGGTATGCTACCGTCATTGAGTCTGATGCCTTATGCTTCAGGATTAAACAACCAGCTGTGTTGTCTCCTTCAGTATTTTGTTTGCGTTTTGCACTTCTACAAAATGTCAGTTGTAGAAGCAAACACAACCAGAATGTTTATTGTTAAAGTTTATCTCTGGAAAAAAAACAGGTTTGATACACCTGAAGTAGGCTGGTTTTTAAAATCAACAAAATATCCTGCTAGTTAATGTTATTCATCTATTTTTTAAGATATAAGTGTATGCTTTATTAGTTTTTTTTATTCTGTAATTGAACTATTATGTTAACGTATATCAAAATTGTAAGCAGGACATATTAGATTCAAGACAAGATTTTTATTTAAATTCATAATAAATAGTCTGTCACATGGTAATTAATCAATATTCAATGTAACCACTAATTCAATAGTCATCAAATAATACTTGATGTGCATTTACTGCAATATTGTTCATCATTTATATAAAATATTCCTCATCTACAAGCACTCTCTGCCGCTCTACATTTGGGTCTTCTTTAAACAGCACATCATGACAGTTACCCTAAAATTTCAACTTTTAAAATGTTGTAGCTATGTTTTTCTTTTGTTTTTTTTGTCAGCGGTTGTGTTGCAAAATGTTTTTTTTTTGTTTGTTTTTTTTAACACAGTGTACTCTAACAATGGTGGTACCTCCACTGTGCCTTCCAAGGCTTCACATCGCCACGGCAGCATTGGTTTCCCAGAAAGCTGGATGTGCTGTGAGGAGTTGGTTCTGCTGATGGCAGTGAGCTGGATCCATCCGTCAGAGATGTGAGCTGGTCACAGACAACACATAACAAATGGATCTTTACTTTTTAACAGAAATATCAACTTGAAAATCATCTGTATTTCTAAGTAGGTATGCATATTAACTTAATTCTAAAAAAAACTATATTTAAAAATATATTTATAGTAGTTTTGCATCAAATGAGTTTAAAACTTAAGAAAATGAAGCATAAAAATCTTATAACACTTATTTAAACCCTTAAAATATGTTTCTTAATTAAGAAAAATTGTTTTATGCTCACAAAATGTAATGGATTATTAAGTAAGAAATTGCTAAAATTGTTGCTCAGTTGTATGTGCTCATACAGTAGCTCAGTTTTTTATTAAATAAAAATATGGCAACTTTATTTGAAAAACTTATTCAAGCTAAGTGTTAACCTTTCATAAATAGCAGTCAGAGCGTGACGATAGGCCTTATTAAGAGAAACTAAATCTCAATATATGTACAAATTGACAGTCAAAGAGGCCAAAACAAAAAGCAGTACTTGAATTTATACATTGTCACCAGATTTTTAGCACACATCTAAACCAATGCAGTATGGCTTTGAGGTTATGATGAGAAATAAATAAGTTACCTCTGTGACAAAAAAGCTGGGAAAAGCTTTCTGACATGAGTTTGCATACAGTGTCGTGGAGAACAATATGTAGTTTGTAACCATGGAGACCGTATTCAGGGTCTATGTCATCAAAAGGGGGTTGGATGATTGGCTCTACATAGGAACTGAAGCACAGAAACATCTTAAAGATTAAAAAAAGGACAAAATGGCCATTGCATTACAAAGACATTTCAGAGGGGTATTTGTAAGACAAATGTCTGTGCATACTGCAAATATCCTGAACACATCCAAATCTCCAATAGAGGGAGCCAAATCCACAGTTTATTAAATAGAATTTAGACATGAAAGTTGTATTGTTATATTGTTTTGTGTTCAAAATGGCATATTCAACACATCATAGCAGCTGCAGCAGCATCTGAAAACAGATGCATGTGAAACAGAACTGCAGTTTGGATCAGCACTAAGGTCACAGACTCAGTGGTGAATTTCATCTGTGAATCATCAATGGATCATCAGTTATGCACTCCTTTTAATATAGCTCTCTATCATGTGATGGCACTATACAGTGGCTTGCAAAAATACAATACTCTTTCACATTTTGACACATTATGACTTCAAACTTTGTTAGTGTAAGACTAACTTAAAGTAATGCATACTTAATAAAAAGAATTCTACTTTTATCATGTGTAATAAATTAAAATCATAGCAAGTTTAATAATTATAATGATCAGCCCACTTCAATCAAAACTTTGTAGAAACTGGCATTTTTTTATATTTTTTTTTGGCTGCAGTTACCTGTCTGGAACAACAGCTTGTCATCAGCTTCAGACAGAATTTCTTCCAGAATTTACCTCTATCAACCTGCCAGATAACTCAAACCAGTTTTCCTATTTCTTTAAAAGAAAAATAGTCCTACCACTTGATGTGTTTGTTTCCAGGGTGATGTACAATTACAAATGTCAATTTTCCACCACACAAAGTGTGAATGTAGGTCAAAACGTTCATTGTTGGTCTCATCACGCCAGGACACCTTCCACATGTTTGCTTTGTGCACTAAAATATCAAATACCAAACAGGACCTTTTATAGCTTTGTTTTTGCTAATCTGCCATTCAGGACAGATTTGCTGAGTGCACAATTAGTTACTACATAGACACAGTCTTGATATGTTCTGCCACTTGAGTTATGAATTTGTGCAGCTACATTGAATAATTTCTATGAGCCTCTTGAATACTCTTCTGATCAATGCTATAAATGCCACCCTTTTCAGATATTTGCCATTGTAAAAAAAAAAATTGAAAACTTTGGGTTTTTTCTTTCCAAATTGCAATTTTGCTGTGCTTTGTGTTGCTCTTATATATACATTGAAGGTGTTGGTTGAAACATACAATATACAAAAGGTATTGCACATATTGCAGTGGAAAAATGTGACTGCGTTGCAGCTTACCAATCATGAGATCCACGAGTGCTTCTCTCCACCAGTTTGTAGAAGTGAAGAGTGAACATAATGAACGCCACAGAGCTCCCATCCTGCAAAAAGACTCATCTCATGCATATCTTGCAATTCTCCCTGCTAAATCAGTCACGTTGACCTGAATGATTACCTATCACACTGCTTTAGCTACTATAATTAGTGAATAATAATGAAGAAAGAAAACAGCTGCCTGCAAATGTATTACCCTCCAAAGACCAATGATGATTCCAGGCTGTAATAACTTCAGCAGCACGAATTGGTCCTGTCCAATGACCTGTGCACATTTAGTTAGAGGCTGCATGTCTAGGTTTGCCACCAGGGATCTCTTGCTGGGTCTGACAGAACAAGCATAGAGCACAGCTGGTTTCACAAAGAGATGAGAAGACAAGAGGGAGAAAAGGGTTGAACTGGATGCTGTAGCTGTCTTAACTTCTTTAGGTCGGGGCAGCTGAAGGCAATCCTCCTGATGCCGTGTAGTTGAAGGCTGAAAATCTCCTCGTAGTTGAGCAAGCAGTCTCCACCACACCAGCACAGTGTCAGTGAAGTCTCAGAGAAGTGGGACCAGCTCAGCTCCAATGTACTCTCACGTCCAGACATATCAGTGACGGTCAGCTCCCAGGTGACACGCAAGTTCCTAGAGGAGGATAGCACAATGTTAAAATAAAGCAATAGGAGCTGAGGAGTGACACACTAGCATGCGAGAGTTCAGCTACTATTTTTCAAAGCTAGGTCTGACAAGAAAGGCAGCTTTATCTAAATATTGAGCAAACAAAAGGGGCAGGATTTGCCAAAAGCTGACTGCTGCTTTTTAAAATCACCAAAATTGTAAACCCCAACGGCAGTAATGTTTCTTATGTCAGTGCAAGAGAATTGCATGACTCCTTTTAAGCTGTTCTGACTAATGAAATGATGTGCAACGAATGAAATGAAACGGCAGCTGTTGTGATAAATCTCCTGATCCAATTCTGTCTAAACTGTGATTCACGACTGCCTCCACTGTGATGTAGCCAGCTTCTCGCTGAGGCACGAACCAATATCAATTAGGTGAAGGAACAAAGCTTAAAAACTGGAGCAGCCCGGGAGGCCCCGAATGACCCAGGGGATTTCACTCCGCGTCGTCTGTGTGTGTGATGTCTTGTGAAATGATTATTACCAAGGTAAATCGCATGCTCCTCAGTGTCTCTAACAGACAAAACCCCCTGTAGGGAATTGTCTCAGCTGGTGGGATGAAGAAGGGGGGAAGAGATGGCGAGGCGTGTGTCTGCATGTGTGTATTGGCACTGAGAGTTTGAGGGGGCTAAGTAATTTATTTCAACAATTCCGACAGCCTCTGCAACGAACACAATTATTTCTACTTCCCCCCTCTATAGCACAACAACTGGTTCAGAACTCAAAATTGAGTGCTGCACAGCCTCTAATCAGAGGTTATAAAAACACACCAGAACCCACAGTAGAGGAACTGGAGGAGCTCCCTCCCCCCACCCTACCTGTGAGCCAGTATCCCCTTTGTGCAGAAACCACATTCAGACGCAGACCTCCTCTCTCACCTTTAATAAGAAAATGTCATTAAGTGCTCACAATATGAAAAACAAACCACGCTCTGTTTTGGATTGGAGGCAGATTGTCTCTTCTGTCTGCCCTTGAACCATCTCAGCAGCAAGGCTGAATTTAAAAAGTTTTGCTCGTTTTTTTAATGGTGGAAAAAAAAAATCCATCTAGCTCAGCTTAAAGTTGAAGAAAAGAATTAGAAACCTTAAAAGAGGCCAATATACAGTAGATAGAGTAAAATACAAAGTATATCCATGTGATCCCAAATAAATTGCTCATTTGGTTGGTTTTATTTAATGAGAACTTTATTAGTTCTCAAAGAGTTCAATGATCTTTCAAAAATCATTAATCATGCTACTCAAGTGACTTTTGATTTCAATCGAAAGGCAGAAAACATATCAGGTTTTTATCTTGTCATGCCCTTTGAGGAGCTGTGTGCACAGAGACGAATCCAGTACATTTTCGTAAATGATGAAAAAAAATGTACGTCCAAACAGGATGTAGCACCAACGAAAACACTGTAGTAGGTATGCCGGGTTAAGCGATGGTGCTCTAACTCTGTCACAGAATAACAAAAATAAACTCTGAACACCACCAGACGGTGCAATATGTGTTAATTGTGAGAGTGAGAAGCATGCAGGTTACACAGACAAATTAAGCTACCATGCCATTATTTCATTTAAGACGACTCGCATGTACACACTGAGACATGAAACTGGCTATTTTTAAATCATCCACATTGGGGGAAAGCTGAAATGACAAAAATGTTTTAGGATACACATAGTCTTATTTCCATGTGGATGATGCCAAAATGTGGCTGTTTCTCTGTTTTTAACAATACCTGAGGACTTGCTCTGTTTGGCTCGGCAAACCAGTGTGGCTGTTGATGGGCCCAAGAAGACGTTTCCATTTTTTCATCTCACGATGTGCTACTGTCTTGACATACAGCTCTTTCCAGTAACCCGCAACATGGTCCCTAGTCTTGTTGGATAAAAGCTGGACATTCATGAGCTTAGCTTTTTGATTTTTATTGTTGCAAATGTCAGCACTGTATAGCTTCTTCCACAGAACACTGCATGAAGAGAATTGAGAGCAAGATTGTTGGTAAAAACAGCTGAATGTTTTTTTTTTTTTTACTCTTTATTAACTTGATAAACACAAAATATTTTAATCTTAAACTCACTAAAAATGTGGAAAAAAATAACCCCACTGGGGTATTTTACTTAGCAGGTCAAAGACTGATATTTAAAGTAAACAGACATGTTCTCTAGTGTGAACAATGATCATTAATGCATGCATTGACATATTATATTTTGTCAGTCTTAAACTAAATCTTTTATATTAATGGGTTTTCAATCCCTCATTAAACTTTCAGCAACTGCAGCTCCTTTAAATCTACATTTTAGTTTATAACTGGTTTTGGATTTTTTTAAAACAACATTCAAATGCATTATGCATTATACCATGTATCCTGCCAAGTACCGTTCTCTTTGATGTGCTTCACATAAAACAATGGGAATTATATTTGACGAAGAAATACAGCCGTGCTATCACAGTTTAACATTTACATCTTGTTCTGGGAGTATACATGCTCTCTTGTTTTATGCTTACAATACTTTATACAAAACTTTACTTTACATTACTTTATACTTAAAAAACTACCAATGCACAATAATTCAGTGATTTAAACAGCATTGAACAAAAATGAAACAATCAATCCAGCGTTATAAGACAAACTCTTTTTTCTTTTGTCTGAGGAGTTCAAAATTGTACATGAATCCAAATATATTACTTGCTTTTGGATTGAAAAAATATAGTAGGAGATTGAACTGCACCTAACGTATTATTTATCACTGGGTGGCACTTACTTATTACTGGCAAGCTGGTAGAACAGCTTATTAGTGTGACTCATGCTGAAAAGTGCAGAGGCATCCAGATATGACAGAATTGTATCCAGTATCTCAAGTGGTAGTCTGCAAAATAGATAATGAGGCACGCATGATTCCAAAACATTTTAAATGCTAATTGTCTTGCTTTAACGCTCAACTTTCTAAGAGCGCGCTAGGCATTAACCCTAAAATACATAATACAAAGGAGAAAGGGAGTTCTGACATTACTTTTCGAAGATCTTCTGAGTGGACGTTGCTACAGCTCGCAGTCTGAAAGGTACCGCTTTTGAGGATGCCATTTGTTTTCCCAATTTTTAGAACAGACAAAGCTGCCCAGTCTCGTTACAACACAAGTTTGTTGCTAAAGCAAAAACTCAATAGAAACGGTAAAATTCACAGAAAACGCGTATGGTGAGTTTTCTCACCCAATTTACATCTATATATGTAACATAAACATACGTAGAGGTTTTACTCTCCGCGTCTCGTCGCCATGGTGATGTCAGTGAGTAATTCTTAAAGAGGAAGAGGAGAACCTAAACTTCCGGTGTAAGGGGAAGAATAACATAGTGAAATGCTAACAAACCAATAGGCAGAACAGAAGTTGCCTTATGACACCGCCCCTCCTAATTTGCATAATGAGGCAGAAATGCATGGTAAAGTAAAAAGAGGAGACAAGGAAATGTAAAACCAAAATGCATGTTGAAAATGCACAAGATATATTGATGGCAACACATTTAGGGAAAAGGCAAAACAAAATATGTACATATCTTGATGAAAAGACTTAGACAAAATGAAAAACAAAACATAAAAACACACACATACACACGCACACCCACCCCCACACACACACACACACATATATATATATATATATATATATATATATATATATATATATATATATATATATATATATATATATATATATATATTTATATATATATATATATATATATATATATATATATATATATATATAGAGGGCAACTTGATGAAAATGCGTGATAAAGAATAGAAAAAAAAACTAAATATGTATATTTCTGCTTTTATTTAAGGCAGTCTAATCACCATTTACGCACATATTCACACGCTGTCAACAGCAAGCTATTGGACTGTAGCCACAGTTGCCCTGGGGCAGTTTGGCCTTCTGATCACCACCAGCAGGCCAGGTAGTTGTCTTGCCAAACAGATGTGGATGGAGTGGGAATCGAACCAAAGGGTGGGTTTTAATCTGAAACTTGAGTAAGATTCCAAAACCAAAACAGGTTAATCCATTTGTCTCTTCACCCAAGTTTAGGATAGAGATGGCATCTCACACTGCAGAAAGCAAGATTTTTGTATTGGAATTTAAACATTACTTCAATATTGAGACCGCATTTCAAATAAGAGCATAACATATCATTAATATCTGCACAGATGCAATGAGACAGATGGTCTGGCAGATACTGTAAGTGGTTGTGCAAACATAAAGTGGGCCAGCTTGGAGTTTCAATATGCTTTACTTGTATTATGTATAACTTGCAAAAGAGTTAGCAAATAGAGGTGTATAGAGCAGAAAATAAAATAAAGAAAAGAATAGATTGTTCCACATTTTATCAAATCTGAAGCAGAGCTGTCTTGATGTAATCAGACGTAGATAAGAACACATACAAGGCAAAGCATATTGCAAAAAATAAAAAATAAAATAACTAAAGCAGATGGCTCATTTTAAGACCCATCACATAACTGTCCTCCCCATTCAAGGAGGCCAGTAGGCTTTGCTTGCTGTCAGTGAATATAACCATAACTATGTTGTCAGTCTTGCCGATCAGCTTGCCTGATGGAAGCGAAGTCCCTTCCGGGGCAATAGAAGCCCCTGGTATGGTAACATTAAGTAGGCCACATCCCTTTTCCATGTATGTCCCCTGTACTTGACATTTGATGTTTTCTGTAGTCGTCTGTCCTTCTGAAGGCCCGGGGACAGTTGTGGCTCGTGGATACCTGATGTCACCCTTCTGCATGATTTGCCAATAAGCTCTGACAGAGCAATGTTTGACAAACAGTACAGAGGAAAGAGAAAAGATATTAAACATGATTAAAACTAAAATTAGGGGGAGGGTTTAGCAGGGGGCATCAGATGTGTGGAAACATCTGGTTCCACAGGTCACAGATTCATATTTATGTCAATGAATTCCCAGAATGTTTATAAGTCACAATTATTATTTTAACCTCATGTTTGACCCTCAAGTAAAACATACATCTGTATGCAAAAAATATACCATTTTAGGATTTTAATACTTTATCATGTCACAACTAATAAACCAATGCCTTTTTCTGTGACTTTATGAAATAGGCCAAGACAAAGTAGCACATGGTGAAGTGGGAGAAAAATGATACAATATAGTGTTGCATAAAAGCATGAGTACTTTGTATAAATCCCCATTCGCTTCAGTTAGAGCTGCAAGTGTTTTGGAATATATCTCTACCAACTTTGCAAATCTAGAAGCTTGCACTTTTTGCTCAGTTGTCTTTGCAAAGTAGCTCAACCTCAGTTTGATTGGATGGAGAACACCTGTGAACAGCACAGCACCTGTCACAACTTCTCAATTGGATCTAGGTCAGGATTTGAACTGTGCCATTTTAACACATAACAACGCTTTCATCTAAATCATTTCATTGATGCTCTGGCTGTTTGTTTGGGATTGTTATCCAGCTAGAAGGTGGATAATCACCACTGTCTCAAGTCTTTTGCAGTTTTTTTTTTCAATTATTGCCTTGTGTTTAACTCTATCCATCCTCCCATCAACTTTGACCTGTTTCTTTGTCATGAGAAAAGAAACAGAAAGAAAAACCTCTTCAGAACATTATCAGAGCAAGATACTCCCACCACCCTGTCTCAAAGAGGGGTTAGTTTAGGGTTTTGTGGCATATTGGCAAGTTTACACTTGTAGAGATATTTATATAGATAAAACCCTTACAGTAAAATCTCACAAATTTCACAATTGAAAATCACATGCGAAAAAACATGTGCACCATGACTTAGTTGTTCATTAGTAAAAGAAAATGAAACAAACCCACCATGCTTTGGTTTATTCCATTTCACAATTGCACAGAACATAAAGCAAACAGTTCCCTGAATAAATGCTCATGCCTCAACCTAGTTTGCATATCCTTAAATAGAAAAATGACAGCTCATTAAAGGTCTGAAGTAAAGGTTTGCCACTTGTGAAGGCCAGTGTTGTACGATTCAACTGTAAGAAGTACTGATATGAAGCCCTTACACGGCTATTGAAATGATGGTGACATCTCAAGGATTGAAAGGAAAAGGTTAAAGGTTCATCAGACAGATGAAGCTCAGCCTCTGTGAACATTTTTGGAAATGGCCCTTTCTTTCAGCTGACCAATTAAATCATCCTTGATCAGTGTGAATATGAAGTCGTTTTCTAAACTTTCAGTACATACTTGTGTTTCATAAAAGTTACAGGTTTTACACAGGTGTTTTGTTTCAGAAAGCTTTGTTTTTAATGATTTCTTGAACTGAATCATTTTCTGCACAAATAAACTTAACCACTGGATGGCGCACAAGTATCTGAATTGGACCACTAAAAGTATCGAAGTCCTGCATTAAAAACACAAGGATGAATGCCGGATGCACCGCAAACTCCTTAATCTTAACTTAATTATCATACAGACACATGTAAAAAAGGAAAAGAAAACAACAACAACAACAACAACAACAGCAACTAACAAACAACAAAAAAAGCACGTTAATAATAGAAAGTAAAAGAAAGCAATTCTTGGGGTCCTCAGGGGGCTCCCGAGTTCACGCGCTGAGCTGATTAATATGTAAACAAACCTATTAGCCCATGCCTGTGCTCCTATTTGCCGGGCACTTGTAGAGGAGTCTTGCTTCCAGCGGCTCACACACGAAGAATGGGCGTGAGTTGTCCCTCGAAAGGGGTACCCAGAGAATCGTGCTTTCATTTTTCCTCTCTTCCAACAATCTGAGAGCTCACTTCTGTCTGCGAAAGACAGTGAACACAAGAGAGGGATGGAGAGCACAGGTAAGTCAATATTGAGATTTCTTTTTTCTTTTAGAGAATGCTTAAACCGAGCTTCTTTTGATGCGTTTTAAACAAGATTATCGTACTATGGGTCTTTTTAATGACTTACAAAGTGCCCCAAAACTGTAAACATAGCTGATATTATCGAAAAGACGACTGTAAGATAATTGTTAATTCTTTCCGAATGCTGTATTTAGTAGCAGCAGTTGCTGCTCACTTTACGCGCGAGAGCGTTTTTACGCACAAATAAATTACTCAATAAATCAAGTAGAGATTCTTAAACTTTCAGTTGTTTTGTTTTCAAACGTGACATTTCCAACTTTTTTCCTCCCACATCATTAGGATTTACAAAATCGACCGTTTAAATCCTCTCCCAAAATCTACTAAGACGCACAGGAGGGAGGGGAGCCTAAGTGCGTCTGTGTCAAGGAGCGAGGGAGCATCGCAGTGAGAGAACGAGAGAAAGGAAGGGAGAGGAAAAGGGGGGGAGGAGGATTGAGCCTGGACCAGGTGATCAATAAACCTCCAAGGGGCTGCCGGGGTTGTCTCATTGTACCCTGGATCCAGTGATCCAACCATGGTGCCAGCGCGCTGCCCGGGAACCTGTGCCGTCCTGGCACTGGCTCTCTTCTTGGGATGCGGCGTGGTCCTGTGCTCCGGCCAGAACGACACGGAGCCTATAGTGCTGGAGGGAAAGTGTCTTGTGGTGTGCGACTCGAACCCTTCCTCGGACGGAGCTGTGACCTCCTCACTTGGCATATCCGTCCGCTCCGCAGGGGCGAAAGTGGCTTTTTCCGCCGTGCGCGGAACCAATCATGAGCCGTCGGAGATGAGCAACACGTCAATGATCATCTATTTTGACCAGGTAAACGTGTTTCCTCAGTTTAACAGTAATCTGTCTGATTAGTGTGAAAACTAATCAGTAAGAAGTGTAAAGGTAGTATTCTGAATGAGTTTCTTTGGTGTTTCCTTACTTTGCAATCCTAACATTCGGGACGTCTATTTATTTGTTATTTTTTTTAAAAGAGGTTCGACCAGTGTTGTGCGTAATTGGCACATCCAACGACGTGTTGCCAAAAAGGAGCAACTACTCATGCTAAATAATTTATCACATGTCAGATGTGCAGCGCTGAGTGGTGGTTCCAAAAAATCCACACGACTGGGGTCTTTGGACAGGGGACAAAACGGGAATCCTCCCAAGCACAGTCCTAACCATTTGGCACGCGCCTCCATGCATATCAAATACCGAAATGTGTCTACAAAAGAGCTGTTGTATGGATCGAAATGCTTCGTCTCACTGTGCGCCCTTTCGGATCGCAGGTTTTAGTGAACATCGGCAATCATTTCGACCTAAAAGCGAGTGTTTTCCAGGCTCCAAAAAGGGGGATCTATAGTTTCAGCTTCCACGTTGTGAAGGCCTACAACAGACAAACCATACAGGTGAGCAAGCAGGAAGTAGCAGCTCTGCATTCACCATATGAAACATGAAATTTTAGCGCACTGAGTGTTTTTTTTTCTGCTCCTCCTCTGCAGGTCAACCTAATGCAAAACGACCATGAAGTTATATCAGCTTTCGCGGGAGACCAGGACGTTACAAGAGAGGCGGCTAGCAACGGTGTACTGCTGATGATGGAACGTGACGACCGGGTCTACTTAAAGCTGGAGCGGGGTACCCTCATGGGCGGATGGAAATTCTCCACCTTCTCAGGCTTTCTAGTCTTTCCTCTATAATCCCACCGTCGAGGATCGGTACTCTGCTTAAGTTAAGGAACAGGAACAACAACAACAACAACAACAAAATATTAAAAAACATGCCATTTATTTTTCAAACTGTCAGCCAAGGAAGCCGACGAATATCTGTACACTCCGTCCAACTCTATAGTCAAATATCAACGTTTCCTGGGAGTTTCATATATTCAAACCCATCAACTTTTACGCAATCTGGATGACTAAACGTCTCGATCGGGCCAGTGGCTGGCATGTTCTTGTCGAGTGTGTGGATTTTCCTCCACCCCCCACCCCCTCTTGCCTGGAAAACAAACTTTTGGGCAACATAGACAGAGGAAAGATGAGGATGAGGAGAACAAAAACTGACTGTGTTATGCTTTATTTATGTTTGTATATCCTTAAAGAATTTATGGTGAAGTAACTACGGAATCATGGACAACCTGGAAGAGAGAAGCGCTTTCACGCCAAGGGGCTGTTTTTCCCTTTTTCTTTTTCTTTTTTCCTTTTTTTTTTTTTGCACGAATGGAAGTTTCCCCTTTTTTACGTTTTTTTGTTGTGGTGTCTATGGTGTTGCGTTTGGATGCCGAATATATTGAAAATAACCCAAAATGAAGGCAGCCGATGAGTTCATTATAAGAGAGAAAGAAAAAAAAGGCGACATATTTCAGCCTCAAGAGGTGACTTAAAACCCTTTTATTTAACAACAATAACAATAATTTAAACAAAAAAAAGAAGATATCTAATTTATGAAGTACATATTCGCAGTACTATGTGTTCTACATTTCGGGATCTGCGTAGCTTTGACTGATTTTAATGTTCAGTGACTTTGCTCACTTAATGTACATTGTGGAAAAAATAATAGAAGAATCCCTATATACATGTCCCGCTTAATAAATGATATTGTATTGTATAGGCTGAGCGCATTCATCGTTATTATTTAAAGAAGCGACTCGAGGTGGAGGGGTGGTTATTAAAGGGGAACAGACAGGTCGCTGTCCGTGGTGCTGAAATAAGGAAAGTAACAACAGCTGTTGATTGAAGTAGCAATGAATGAATCCTGGACATAACAACAACAGCAGCAATAATAATAATAATAATAATAATAATAATAATAATAATAATAATAATAATAATAATAATAATAATAATAATAATAACGCAGTATTTATATTACTTTGTGTTTATAGACGATTAGAAACTTAAATTTCATTGCTGCAAATATACATGCATTCATTAATAAAATTGTGACTGCAGTATATTAGCAAGTGTGTCTAATGGCTAATGCTCAACATTAAGTTATCGTGCCTCATTGCAGAAAATCACCTTAAATTGAGGGCTTGATAGCCTAAAGATCCACCCTTTCTGAAGAAAGTTGCTTTTTATCATGAAAAATGGATGCAGTCGTTTTGCAGAATATACTGTTGTTGATATTTCTGCTCAACCACCAACATACTTCACCCTAACTCTGTCACCTACAGTTAAGAGACTATCATCTCGCCATCTGCTCTCCTCTCTATTCTTTATTAAACTATGGAAAAAATGTCACAACTAGTTGAGAGTCCAGACAAATAATTTCACTGAAAAATAGCCTACACCTGAAAAATGTGGACCCTTGAATATATACACACTTATATATAAATGTTTAAATTAATCCCATAACCAAACTGTACACATATAGTGTGGTTTTGGGGTGCACCAGGTTGTTTTGCACTCTACAGCAGGGACCAGATCAAATGTGGTACTCAAAAACATAAAAAACGATGTGTAAAAAGAACAATTACTGCTTGATTTGTTTGGATCAGTTAACTTGTAGAAGAAATGCTTTCTCATCTCAAGAAAAAAAGCACCAGAACCAGTTCATGAACCAATTAATTATGATTCAATCACTATAAACGGAAAACTACAACGGCTTCGCACAACTAGTGCAGGTGTCAACAGGTCTTGTGTAAATTCAGTTTCTCCTGTCGCTTCCTGCAATTTCATAGCTTGCCAGTACTTTGAGTCAACCGTTCAAACAAGTTGATAATAAATGAAAATTCTGTCTTTGGTGCTAAATAGACAAGATTTTACAGGTTCTGCCTATTAAAGTAATTTTGATTGCTCTGTGGAAATCACAAGAAAGTTGGTGCATTGTTTTAAATGCCCTCTGAATTGTTACCTCTGTAGGCAACATAAAAGAAAAAAAAAGATTTGTGTCAGATGTTGTTTCAAGCCATTGTGCTTCTACTTAGCTTATTTGGAAATGGTTGCTGTTTCTATCAACATACATCTCAGCTACCTTGCAGATATGATATAAGCTCCAATTGTCTTGTTTGTAAGTTCTATTTCTGTGTTTGAATGCAATGCCCCATGTTCTCATGACAAAACAAAGATATTCAGGTTTGGAAAATTATTTCTGCAAGACAAATCAAATTTTAAGAAGATTTTAGAATTTTAAAAAAGCGCTTAAGGTCCATGTATACGATTAATACCGTTTTTACTTGACTTTAAAAGAGAGATGCTGTATGGAGAGAAAACAGTACAGAGAAAAATTACAGAAACTGCAAGGTTTTGTTTTAACCCATATGCAGAGTTGAAATTGTTTTACAGCTACAATTACAGATATATTTACAATAGAAAAGCTTCATAAAAGGGATGAAGAATCATAATTTCTAGCACTTTCTGATCAGTCCCCCCTTGTTGATGCATGCTAATGCAGAACGCTACAGATCTGTGTCAAAACACAAAAAAGGGGGGACAAAAACTGCTTGTTCAACCGGGGATTTGAATGAACACCAGCAGCTGTTGGGCAGCTGGGCCATCTGAGAATATCTCACATATAGACAGCTGGAAACTTGAGCTCACTCGCTTGCGTGCCTCTGCACCGTGAATATGATTTTTTTTTTCTTTTCATGCTTTACCTTGATCCTGTGTATAACAGAGCACAACAGCTGAGAACAAAGAGAGAGACCTGCTTAAATGCTGCTGATGCCAGCAATGGGCCTCCGCAAAGCAGCACAAACTGCCAGGAAATCACTGTGTTGTGGGGAGAGTATTAAATTGGCCGAAAAAGAGCCTAATTGTTTCCATGCTGGAATGAAAGCTCCGTGCTCAAACGATCCTCATTGGTTAAACTCGCTGCAATTGGGTGAGCCTAATTAAATACACTTTTGAGCAAACAGAAGATTCTTTTTTTTAAAAAAAGACATAAATTTAATGTTCATGGGCTTTGTTTTTCCACATCTATGAGGAAGCTATATGAGCACCCAAAACAAGGTGTAACTAATGCCTAAAGAATTGCAAAACAACCATTCTAACAAGAATACTCCTTGCTTAACAATAAAAGCAGCCAGCTTATTACTGTACTGCAGACTTGAGACTGCTTTCAGAGAAGCACAGATGGCATTTTACTCTACTTTGCAGAACACATACAGACAATTACCTAGCATAGCTGCCATTAAAAAAGCCCCAAACTCATATCATGTTTAATGGTCTCTTAAAATATGTTCTCTTGGCACACATTATTTGAGGGACTCTGAACTTTGAGTTCTATGACTTTGGAATAAAAGTAGATCCAGCGATACCATAGATCAGCTGTGGCCTCACAGTGGGGAGTGGCTGGCAGGGCTCTGTGCATTAGAGCTTAAATGATCTGATAGGTTTGAGTGTTATTTCCTTTATGTGGTTGTTTTAGCTGATTTTATTTCAGGAAATATGGATCCATGTACAGACATTTGGATAGTTCATCCCCAACTGCATGGTTTAATTCCTGCTCTTTCAGCATTTAACAAATTTGAAGCTGTCTTTCATCCTCCAGTGGAGAAGTAACATTAAAACCCATCCAAAAACTCGACTGAGGTTGATTCAAAAGCTTTCCTCTGAAGAGCAACACAGTGGTTTGCATATTTTCCGGCCTCTTCTGCAGTCCAAACAAGGAGAGTACTTATTAGATAAAATGTGCTGTTTTCTTTTTGTTTTCGTTTTCTTTTTTTATGTTAGAACATGTTAATAACAAATCAATGAGTAATTTGTGCAAAACATCCTCCTCTTTTGCTTTGCATAAGAGTATCTTTAACAAAATATATATAGGAAAGGAAACTTGCCTTATATGACATCCAAACCTTAGCTTTGCTTGTAGCAAAAACCTTTTTCTGATAAAATCCATAACTCTGTTATAGGGTATACTGTTTACATATGTAGCTTTATGTCACTAACATTTTTCATTTGCACATAAAAATGATGTATATACCATTACGTTGTGATGTAAATCAGATCTAAACAATAAATATGATTTCTAATGTAAACAAAGAGCTCCTTTCACCATAGAGCATAGCTGTCCAGAGAGTCAAGGCTGAGACTGTAGTTGGAGGATGCAGAGTTTTTCCTTCTGATCTAATATTTCCTCATTCTTTCAAATTCACAAGGTCAGATTTCTCTTTCAGTGCACCCTATGAGAAGAAGACCTTTTAAAACAACTTTGAACAACATATGCACAACATAACAGTTATGGCTTACAACTAATAAAAAAAATAAAATAAAAAAAAACTTGACTTAGCAGCAGTACAAACAGAATTTGTTATGATCGTCACTATATGGAAGACTAATAAGTTTACAATTGCTCCACAAAAACTCCATGAGGAGGGTAAACTGCAAATGATCATTGATGAGGAAGATGGGTGTTTAGAGAGCTGTATCCAACCATATAAATGTAAAGCTGTGTGGAAGGAAAAAGTTGCACAAGCAACCGGAATGACCATAGTCTTGAGAGTATTGTGAAGCAGAACTCATTAAACTGTGGTACCTTAATTTTACAGACTGATAATAGTAACAATAATACAAACTATTTTAGATGCATCTACAAAAAAAAAGGAGATGCACACACATTAACAATAAAACATGTAATAGTTTCAAAGTTAAAAACAGGAACTCTTACAAAATGTATATTTTTTAAGCATAAAAGCCAAATTTAACAGTGTTTTTCTTACTGAATTTTCTGAATTCCTATTGTTTTCTATTTCTTATTCTTCAACTCTCTTCTTTCAGGAACCAGCAGATGGACAACTATTGTACTTTTTTGACAGGACTTTTAATCTCTCCTTTTGGTTGCAAATTAGCTAAACATATTGATGTGCATGTGAGGCAAAACAAAAAGAAAAGAAAAAGTAGAAAAATGTTTCTTTCGCCATATAATAATTTTCTCACAGTCCTACTCCCTGTTATGGGTGAAATTGCTTTAAGTGTGATTGTGAGTGCGAAAGAGCCTTTCACAGCATTATTTTTATTCAAGCTGTTCTCAGGCAAACCTACAGGCAGTTCCTTCTGGGTCTGAAGTTGCACTAAGGGGCCCACTCAGTCAGTCTGATATCTAACGTGCCTGCAAGTTAAAAGGGAAATGCAAACTAAGTGCAGTGGTTTATCTACTGTTTCAATGGTCCAGACCTCTTGGTATCATCTTCAGGACCTTTATCAACAGATTGCATTACAAATAAGCTTTTCTATTCTCACATAGTCAACAGTAATGGCCATATATTGACAAGCAACTTGAATTTAAATAAATAAATAAATAAATAAATGTATTCTTTACTGCAGCACTTATGTACACTATATGAGAACTCAAATCTTCACTTTTTAATGACATGCAGAGCCTTGGAAAAGTATAGCAACTTTTTCATGTTTTGTCATGTAGCAGCTACAATTTAAATATTTAATTATGTGTAGTGTGGGCAGCTGCCAGATCCAGAAAACACCGTGGACCAACACAACGGATGACATTGCACACAAAATCCTAACTAACGAACTTCACACTGGACCTTAACAATTTAGATTATGTATTTCTCCACTCACTATGCTCATATCTTGATTTCCAAATTAAGTTCAAACTTTATTTTTATCTGAAGAGAACTTTGGACCATTTAGCAACAGTACGGTTCACTTTCCTCTTAGCTCATGTGTGAATGGATTGACATGAGGAACATTACAGCCTCAGTCCACTTCTTTCAAAGCCCCCTGACCCCCATTTTCTTGAACTGGATTTTACTTGACAGTCTGCTCAAGGCTGCTGCTATGCCTTTCTGATGCATCATTTCCAATCACACTCTCTCTTTCCACTCAATTTCATATGTATTTATTACTTTCTCAATATTAAAACTGCAACCCATAATCTTGAAAATTATAAGAAATAAAGGCTTGATTTTTTTTTTTACATGTGCTATGAGTCTACATAGTATATTTGCGATAATTTCTGAAAGTAGTGAGAAAATATATAGAACTTTTTCAAGACATTCACATTTTTTGAGCTGTACTTCTACATGGCCAACCATATAAACTGCAAAAAAAAAAGCAATCAACATCGAATGAGCCAACAGGCCCATTGTTACTCTGGAGAAAGCATAGAAAGCATGAATCCAGGAGAGTGGGAGCACCATCAAAAGCATTTCTGTCACCTCTCAGTTTGTTTACACTGTGTCTTTAGAACCATTGATAATATCTGGGCCTTCATTGGAAAAAGATTCTCAGAGTCCTCTCAGAGAACTTCTAGCTTAGCCTAAAAATTACTGCCTCTGAGTCTTAGACTAAGGGTACATTCACATCAGCCTTGTTTGGTTTGCTTTAATAGTACTCTGGTTCATAAAATCTGGTTTATTTGTGGAAGTGTGAATGCACAATCAAACTCTGATGCAGACCAAAAAAGCAAACTCTGATCAGCCTAAAAATCTAGGTCTTGATTTGGGTGTTGTGATATTTGGTTGAATATCAGAATGCCAACTGGACTGGAGACCTCTCCAAAAGCACAAAGAGGACTATAGCATTAGACATTATGGGTTAAAACAAATGTACGCTAACAGGAGAGCTCATGGTCTTTTGCTAAGGACAAAAGAGGAATCCTACAAGCACTAAAATCTGATGCCACTCCATTTTAGTTTACATTTTTTGAAGAAGGAAGTTGTTTTTCATGTCTTCTTCAGTGGTTTAGAGCAGTGCCATCACAAAGGATTTGGTTCATTTGACAAAGTGCAGAGTGAAAGTGAACAGTATCAACTGAAAAGGTAATAAATGTTGCAAGTTTGGTCCCCAATCGAACCAAGTCTACCAGACTAGCAGGTGTGAAACATTCATCCTTGGAAAATATGTCGGATGATAGCAAGATTCTATGATCAGACCACAAAAGTAAACCTCTTGTTATATTAACAGTATGTGATTGAAATTAACACTCCGTGTCTGAATGCACTATATCCACCTTGAAGGCAGCATCATGCAGTGGAATGGCTTCCGTCAGCAGAGATGGAGAAGCAGATCAGAGCTGATTGGGAGATTGATGAGCTACATGCAATGCAATATGGGGGAAAATATTCTTAGTTCCAGCAAAAAACTTGAGTCTGGAGCTGAGGGTCACTTTAAAGCTGTATAACAACCCTAAACACACAGCCAGAGCTCTCCTGGCAGGGCTTAGGGCAAAATGTATTCATGATTTAGAATGGATCTTACTTTAATTAAGACTGTGGTAATATCTGAAAATGTCTTCTTTTTTTGGCACTTCATTCTGGAGTAACCTGAAAAATAATTTCAGGTTTATGCAAAGCTGGAGTGGACATCCAAAAAGCTTGCAGCTGTCAGGCCAGCAAATAGTGTTTCTACGAAGTATTGACTAATGGAGTCTGAAATCAAATGCATGCTGCACTTTTCAAATTCCAAATCTTGAAAACCCCGTGTCAGTTTCCTTTCCCTTCATAATTACGTCCTATTGTTGCTCTGTTAAATATAAGTAAAAAAAATTGCGGTCATATGACAAAACTTTGAAAACCTAACATATTTTCTTTGCAGAATAATTCTGTGCAAAGGCTGCACAACCTGTAAAGTCAGAAATTTCACCTTCAGTTTTGGTATTACAGTTGTGACCTAGCTAATTTGCACTTGAATGGAAAGACATTGATGCCAGTGAAGAGAATGCGCTGAGAGGATAACATGTGGCAGTGGCTTGTTAATAATGCATTTGTTTGCCAAACAAATAAATAGACACAGAACACTGACAAACATCAGTCACAGCGCCGCCTCTGTGAGCAGCCCCATCCCTGAAGAAAAGACAAAGAAAGACTGTTTATTCCTTCTGTCACCGTCTGCAATATCCATACTGCTGAAACACACAATTCCCCAAAGAAAAAGACATTCTAGTCCAAGCCCACCCTTCTCCAACTTCCCATCCTCCTCCCACTGCCACAATCCTGCACAGACAGTAGGCAACATTGAGCCAGGCATACCCGGCTCATATGAGCTACTCCTTGATGTGATGGTTCCAATACATCATCTGTCTACACATTAGATTCCAGCACAGCAAGCCTGAGAGACAGCATCCTGGACCCAGCACCTAACCAGTTTAACTGCATTCATTAGAATCTGAAAAAAGCCCCTTGGCACAGCAAGCTGCAGTGACGGAAGAAACACACACCACGGGTTTCGGATCCCCAGGATCAGGGATGTGTGCGCACGGAAACACTCGCACACACCTTGTGGCACCGGCGTTTGGTGTGACAGACATGACAAGACTAAAGCAGCAGTAAAGCTATTTTTACAGGTGCGATTCTGGTGATGCGGATTTCATAAATAATTCGGAAGGCCTTACATCACTTGTATCAGGAGCTTAGCCTAGTTGACGTTGAATGTGCAGTGCTATTCACATTAATTGACGCTTCAAGTGAAAATAGGCAAAAATATTAAAAAATAAATTCATCTCGAGATTATTTGTTCAACTGTGGAAATAAAGTCAATGTTGAAAGATATTATGAAATCAATAATATTAATAAATTCCCGCACATATTGGCACTACTTCCTTGATCAGAGAGTCGGGGATCTGTTCATTTGTAACTTAGGACTTTCTTTTTCTATGAGGTATAAATCTATATTATTCCATGACACAGGGGCAGATTTCTCTTAGCAACTCTTGGAAATGCATAAGACAGGAGGATGGGCCCTCAGGTGAGATAAACGATCATCAAAAATGAGAAAATCTACAGACAGAGTGATTTTTAAAACATTTAAACAACTGGAATAGCAACAAACAAGCTGGGCAAGATCAATAGTTTATATAACCACACATAGTCCAGTAAAAGGCTAAAATATCTCCAGATATCAATGTGAGAGAATTGAATCAAAATATGATGTCTTAGGGTGACTAAGTCTCCATCAAAATCTCTTACTATAATACCTATGCATACATTTTCACCATCAAGTATTTGTGGATAATATTTTATCAGTTTCTATTTAATCAGATGTGACCAGAAGTATCCCAATGCATGTAGGTTTATGAAAAGTGTAAATAATAATATAAGGGAAACATGATTAATTAAAGAAAAAAAAAAACAGTAAAAGAAATATAAAAATCAATGTCAAAAACTTTCCTAATCTCAATCAGACTTCTCCTTCTATACTTGTCACTGGATCTACCAAACTTTGTAATCCTCCAGAATCCAGAGGAACAAAAGACCTTTTGATCTCTGCTTCTTCTGACTTGACATCATCTTTTTACCTGGAACTCTACTGAACAGTCCAACCACACACAAAAAAAAGAAAAACTAAGAAAGCAGTATTACATGACCAGAACAAAAAATCCAAACAGATATAAGATATCGATTATTTAAAGAACCGAAACAATGCAAAACATGTCAACATCTTGTTTAATGTCATGTGAAAATTTATTATTTATTTATATTATTATTATTATTGATATATTTATTGAATGTTGATATAAACGTCTGTTCACATCTGTCACAACTGGCATAGATTTAAAATTGTTGCATTTACCAACATTTTGAAGAAAAGGCTATATTAATTTGGGTGAGTTGCCATGTGTTAAGAAAAAACCCACAAAATTTACAGCTTGAGGTTATGATATGAGGGACAGAGATGATTAAACCCCTTTAATGTATAAACATGACAAAAAGAAAACTGTGTTGTATAGTTAGGTAGATCTTAGGGAATGTTTATTGGAAGTAGATTCCATAACAAAATGAGACTTTTTATTTCCTTTCATGTTCACCATCATGGCAAACTCTACCACTGTTCAACAATAGTGAAAGCAGTTAGTCACAGTTGGTTACAATTACCTATTATTAACCTGTTGGCCATTCAGAATAGCAAGGTTTTAGCTACTTATAAATGGAGAAAATAAAGAAAAACAAAAATAATTATGAATGCAAGACAAACCTACCCAATAAGAATATTTTATTATCAATTCTCATTGCAATATGATTTCTCCAGTAATGTCTTTGAATCACTTTGACAAGGTGGTTGAGTTTGTGTTTACCATGTGTCCCTTATTCATATTTCTGATTTATTTAATATTGATATAGTTGGTTAGAATGCTTTCATTTAAACATTACACTAACTCACAATCACAAATTAAAATAAATATTGCTTTGTTTTTTGTATCAGGACTATTTGCTCCAGGGCAACATTTTGACTATTACCGTTCTTGCAATTACAGCAAGCACTCTTTCTTTCTTTAAGTAATACATCAGTGAAGTATTTATTTTTTTATTAAAACATTCTCATTTATTATTTGGAACAAAGCAAAGGCACACAGATAGAGACAGCATAAATAGTTCAACACCCCACAAAATATTTGACTTTATTTATACAGGTGAGAAGCAATTAGCAGTTTTATATTGCTGTAAATACTGAATGGCTTCCCATTAGTGGAACAGTAAGACCAGCTATTTGAATTTCTTGCACTGAAAAAGATGGCAGTACATCCTTTAAGGCTGTCCAACAAGGAGAACTCTCTGATACCAGGAGCCTGTTTGAACACTGTTTTGTGTTCTGCTATTGTGAGAAAACAAGCAGGCTGCAAAATCTTCCATAATTGCATGGTCATGGCACTACTGGCAACATTGTACACAGAAACATTTCCAAAAAGAAAGAAAGATAATCCTTGAATGTGTGGACAACCTCAACCATCATTATTTCCCCCCTTTAATAAGCGGTTGTCCTGGAATCGGGCATGATGTAGCTGTTTTTTTACAAGACAACAGGAGCTTGTACTTGCCTGAGAATATTGATTTGGACATGTTAACAGTCACACTGAAATGTAGTCATTTAGATTTGGAGATTTGGAGTAAAAAACAAGCAAACTGTAAAAAATATTTATAAAAGGAAACAAAAATCCCATCAATCAGTGGATTTAAAGGTTCCTTTTTTCAGTAGGGAATTTTTTAAGAGCAGTTTTAAGACTCCAAAACATAATTTCAGCTTCACAAGAAAGAATATTGCACAACACTCAGAGGAATTATAAGTGACAAGAAAGGGAATAGCATGGAGTTAATTTCTCCATAAAGGTTTTATGGAGTATGTACACATTTTAAAAGGGTGTCACATTGTTCAATTTATTCAGACTTCATGCATTTACTTTTTACCTATATGCACCTTTACAAATTCAAGTATTGATAAATTGCATATCAGCGGAGGTTAGATCGATGTCTCCTCTGGAAAAAGGGAATAAAAGATTGAGCACGTAAAACTCGCCCTGAGAAAAATATGAAGATTCCTGGTTCAGGGCTTGAATTCAGCTTGTGATTGCTAGATGTTCTCCACTGCCTCAGGCATGGCAGGGGACCTTGAGGAATGCTACAGGCGAGTTTAGCAGTGAGAAACGAGACAGAAGTCAGTCAGCTGGATCATGGAGGTGGGTCTGTGATCAATCTAATGTAGAGAATATGGAAATCCCTCCAACTATCAATAATTATGCTCATTCTCCACGTTCTGAACTGAAAGACTCATTTACAGAATATGCTAGCAATGAGCCTCGGTTTGATAGTAACTGCTTGCAGCCCAAAACTGTTTTAAAACAAAAACTCTCTTTAAAGTTAGGTTACAAAAATGGAGAAGGCCACATTTTATTTCATGTTGGGTATTATGAAATTGTTGACTTGTCAAATCTAATGACTAAGATCTTTTGATCTTAATAATTTGGGGAAATTAGGTATTGGTTGGATCCAAAGTGATGTCAACTAGTGATGTTTTCTAGATGGATGTACCACTCCTCTCGTCAGTTCCTGCTGTCAGTCTGACTCGTGTAAAAATCACATTCAGTCAATTTGAGTGTTAAAGCAAGCTAGATCTCTTTTTTTTTTTACTTTTGTGCAGGGGTGAGCGCAATGAATGCTGGGATATGAAGTCCAATCAGTCTGTTTGAGGAAAATGGCAGCCCAGCATTAGGCTTCTGGAATTTGCTTCAAACTACTTCTAGTCTGCATACAATGAGGTCCGTAAAGCCTTTAATGTTTAACAAAAATCAAGGATCACATTGGAAGAATTTTGCTCCAGTGTTCAGTCAGGTGTAATCCAAGTTAACTAATTTGAATACTAAATATATTGTTTGTGGAATATTGAAATAATAATTTAGTAGCTAAATTATTATTTATCTTAGTTAATAATATCTGCTAAATAAAGCTAACAGTCATACTTTTGCACTGTGGGAGGAAGCCGGAGTATCGAATCAGAATCCTTGCATGCTCATGGTGAACATGCCGGTCGGTATTCCTCGACCTGGGATTCGAACTCAGGACTTTCTTGCTAGAAGGAAACAAAACTACCAACTGCTCCACAGTGCAGCTGTGCCTCCTTTTGTTCTAATTTTAAAGGAAAAGCAAGACTTTGTCTAAAAAACAAAATTACAAAAATGGAAACTCCATGCAGAAAATACCTCAGGCCAGGATCCAGATTCACGACCTTGCTGCAAGGCAACAATGCTAATAAGTGCGACATGTGCAGCCTTGTCAAATACATGACATCGTAGTAACAATAAATTTTGTGTGTGCGTGTGTGTTTAAAAATTGTCATCATTGCCGTCTGTGAATATCTTATTTGGCAGGTTTTGGAACCACATGATATTCAAGAGAGTTTACATTAACATCCATTGTTCACAGCCCGAGGGAACGTCCTGTAAAACATCCACTGACTCAAATGTAAAACAGATACCCAAAACTAGTTTCCTTTCTTATATTACCTTTAATGTTTCAACTTACAGTATTTCTGATATTTGGTAAAATCAGAACACCATCATCATGCCTCTGAGTAAAACTAATTAAAAAAAAAACCCAGCCTTGCTGTTTCAAAATTATTCTGCAATATTAAATGCTATCTTCCTTTGGCCTGAAACAGAGCTAGTTTATGTCGTCCATGTGGTTCATGGCTGACAGAAAGCGTGTGTTGGCTCAGATAACATGTTTAAAGTATGTGATTGGGCCCACCCACTTCGGAGAGTAACTGTGCCCTGGATCAATGCTGGCATGCTGATGAGCTTTTGCTCAGGTGTTGCCAGAGGCACCATGATAATGGTCAGAGCTTGTAGTATCATTCCAGAAGCTCCAATAGTTCAGGAGGAATTAATTGCATGCAACCTCAGACACACACATTCGTCTGGAGTCCATGCTCTTGGCTTGTGATTTAGAGACTTCCTAGTCAAAGGTGAAAGGTTGGGTAGAGTTTAATGCATGCTACCTTTCCAGAAAAATAAAGAGGTATCAAGGCTGACCCTGAGTATTCTGCTCCTGAAACACAAGTATTATAGTCATAAACTACAAGCAGAATTCCAACTTTTTACATACTTTAATGTTCAGTGTATTGAATAAAAACCCTTTTTTTTTTTTTTTACATGATGTCACAGCAACACAGTGCTTAAGAACCCCTTTTTGTTCTTGCGCTACTGTGTGGTTTTTGTTGAAATTTGCGCAATCAGAGTCCCTCCACCCTCCATCCACTCTGCCCCAGTTCTCAAATAGTCCCCATCTGGTTTGACAATCTGGTTTGATGGAAATCAGTTGTTTTTCCTCTCTTGCTCTCTCTTCCGTCTCATCTCCCGTCTACACTCTCACATTGTTTTTTTTTGTTGTTGTTTTTTTCTTGAAATCCCCTTACTCTCAGACTCAGAAGATCCAGATGAAACTTGGATATGATCACAGCTTTTTGACAATGTCATCTCACAATCTCAATCACCACAAAGGAGTTTGATATAGTTTTTTTTTGTTTGTTTGTTTTTTCCAAATTGACCTAAAATGGAAGTTTGATGTAATACAAAGGGAAACTTAAATGTTAGATTTTCATCCTGCTATATAAGAAAAAGTTCTTGATTAGATTTTTTATTTAATTTTTTTATCTGT
The DNA here is from genome assembly GCF_003331165.1 of Xiphophorus hellerii. Classification (NCBI taxonomy): domain Eukaryota; kingdom Metazoa; phylum Chordata; class Actinopteri; order Cyprinodontiformes; family Poeciliidae; genus Xiphophorus; species Xiphophorus hellerii. The sequence continues at coordinate 12,080,213 of NC_045692.1, forward strand.
TTCATCTTAATCGTTATACAAGTGCTTTAGGGAGCTAACTGTTGTATCCTTATCCAGTAATATCTGTTAATTCTTTATTTCATTCACTTAAATATAAAGTTCAGATTATTTTATATATTTCCAACAGAGCACTTCACTTTTGGACTGCAAGTTTACTGGTGGTTTCTAAAATCAAAGCAGGAGGCAGACCATTAGTAATCAGGTGTCTCTCCTCTGGAACTAGCTCACAGGGATTCCTGGGCTATCCCTGTATTTTACTACCACAAACTTAAAGTTGCAGTATGTAACTTTTATATAAAAAAATAAATATTGGTTAAAACTGTCACTATGTCATGACAGTACGGTATGAGAGAGATAATATGTGATCTGTTGCCATCTGCAGAAATGCACTGTTCTTGGTTAAAAACAAAGTCAGAAAGAAGGACTCAGTGCTGTCAATCCTGCTCATGTACATGCTGCTCAATGTTCTAATGGCAGAGAAACAACTGAGTATTCATGGTATGCTGTAGGGAAAAAGCTGCAGGAGGCGTAGCAGAGAGTACGTGGGGAGGGTGTGAACAGCGTGTACACAGTCTTGATTGACAGTGCTCAGACCCTCCGCCAGAGTCTAATTGTTTTTTTTTTTCCTGCAGAAAGTACTGGGAACACTGGGAAAAGGCAGAGGAGCACAATTTTTTCCACAGATTATCTTTCTCACACTATTCCTTCACAATATAGTTACAGTTTAAGCTAATATGTAAAAAACATAATTTAAAAAAAAAAAAAGTTATTTTATTTGCAGCTTTCAGTCGCTTCTCGACTGCAGCAGCTTTAACCAGTTCCAAGTCAGATTAGTCTCCATTATCAGATCCTGTGTGGATCTTCCTCATTTTTGGAAACCACTGCAGAGGTAGAATGAATTTCACCAAGCCGTGTATTGCATGCAAGCAATTTGATTGACAGCAGACTGCATTCATTGATTGCCCACTGGATGGCCACTGCATGTCCACTGCCAGGACAATATTTCACCTGACATTAGTTTGGGTGATCTCCTTTTTCTTAGAGTGTCAGGGAGTTGCAGGTTTGGGCAGTTAGAAATACATGTTAGAAATACATCTGTTTGGGAATGCATGCAGCTGACTTTGCACAAGAGATTATTTTTCTCTATAACACAAAGGTTTACATTTGACTTGTAATGAAAACCCTTCTGAAATTAAGACCTTTCTGAACTCTATGTAATATTTTCCTTGCACTTTACAAATGTGCACTACTATGTTGGTCTAACAACCTGAAATCTACAGTAATCTAATGAAAACAAAATATATAAAGTTCTCGATGTATGAAAACTTTTGAAACACGCTGTATGTCAAGAGAGAAAATATGTACATTTACTTAAGGTTTTTCAAGTGCAGCCTCTACCACTCATTTCCAAGTGTAGCCCTGAAATCTTCAGTGTTTCAGGGCTACAAAGCTATCCCCCCCCACAAGACCTTTCCCTACTCCACATGCATAACTGTGATGTTATATCCCTTACAAATGAGGAGTTAAAGGCCACAACTTAGGGGCATGGGTGAAATGAGACCAAATTTAGTGCTAAATAAAGGCCATGTTGCATGAATAGTGGCAAATTTTCAGCAGGAAGGAAAGTTTCATCAGCTCTGCATATTGTTGGATGTCAGTGTTGAAAGAGTAAACACAGTTAAGAGAGTCGGAAAGAAAACAAGAGCGGAGAGTCGACTCCCCCTCATCGCCCCTCCCATGTCTGTCTCTGTGGAATAACCGAGTCTATCATCACAATCTCTGTCTCTGTCAACAACTGCCAATGCATCTTCAGACATTAAATCGTGATCAATGTGGAGAGATTCTAACCAGGCAAGAAGCGAGGCAACAGAAGAAACACTTTTTTTTCACTTTCCTTTTTCCAGAGGCAGTGTGAATATTCGTTTGTGCTCTGCCTGCCTGCTCCTTGCTTTTATTTTGAAGGTTTTGGGAGTGTTTTTAAATGCAAAGGTGGTGCATTTTTCTTACTACTCCCTTTGTGTATTCTACATCCCAAAACACTTGCAACCCCACATTTCTATTATTCTGTCTTTCTTACATTTTAGGTGCTTAAACATTCCCCTAATTATGTCAGTCTAGTTAGAGTTTTGACCTCTCATACCATTTCAGATGTTTTAAGGTATGTGTTTTCCATTGCCACCCGTCATGCAAATGTGCATAACCAGCTGCCATACCTAAGCATCTACATGGTTGTCAAACATCACTCAACTCCATGGACTCACAGGACAAGTGTGCAAAGACAGTGAAAAATCTCAACTGAGGCTTGTGCCGCACACTCTTTCATACGACAGCAGAAGAACTCTTTCTTGCTCCTTACTGAGAAGCAGAAGAAAACTACAAATGCACCTCAAAACATGTCCAAAATCAAGAGATCTGTGTTCAGCTCTGAAACTGCATGTTTTCTAAAATCTGAAACTTTTCAGTTAACAAGAGACTTGCAATGGTGTTAAACTTTGTGACAGACAGCACAAGAATCCAGCAAATAAATGTAGATTTATATTTTCTACATTTTGTCAGTTTACAAAAACAAACTTCAACATGGTTTATTTGCATATTAGGTCAGGGACCAACACACAGTAACACAGTAAATGTGAGGTGGACGTAAGATGGTATACGATTTAGAACATTTTTGCTTCACCACCCCTCATTGCATTTATATCTTTAAGCGTTTTGGGGGTTTGACTCATCAGCTCATCTAGAATCTGAACTATGAGCATCTTTAAACAGTAGCTTATAAGTCTTGCTACAGATTTCCAGCTGGACTCATGTCTGGGCTATATGACATGAATATGGTTTGATATACAGTCCCTGTGCTAATAGTTAACAAAAACAATGTAGTCAAGAAAATTAAAAATAGCTGTCATCATCCTATCTATAAAGTCAATCAGACTGCTGCAGCTGATCGTCCTCACTGAAGTCTGATTTCCACCCCCAGAATCAGATTCAAACATGGAGAAGCAGCATTGAAGTTTGTACCCAAGGGCAGACTTGCAATTGGGAGTAGTGGGAATTTTCCCGGTGGGTTTCCAGGGTAAATCCGTCTTTGCTCACCCTTTTAGTTTAGGTGGATGACCATCTTTTGGTAGGCTTGCAGTTGTCCCACACAAGTAGTGAGAGTGCTGTTTGGTGACATGGTGTGAATCACAATGAACATGGACCATAGAAAGCATAGGAGAAAGTTGTCCCATAACATCAGAAGCAAAATTATAGACAAGCATGTTATTAGCTCAAAGAATAGACTTTAAAATACTGTTGTTAGTTTACAAATCACTGAATGGCTTAGCACCACAATACATTAAAGATCTGCTGTTGTTGTATCAACCTTCCAGACCTCTCAGGTCTTCCGGTTCTGGTCTGCTCTGCATCCCCAGAACCAGAACCAAACGAGGAGAAGCAGCTTTCAGCATCTACGCACCACAAATTTGGAACAAACTTCCAGAAAACTGCAAAACAGCTGAAACACTGGCTTCTTTTAAATCTCAAATTAAAACCCACCTGTTTAGAATTATATTTGAAATGTAATCAATTACAAATTTATTGATGGAACTTGACTTAATGCTGTGTTTTGATTATTGATTCTATGTTGCATTGTGTTTCTGTGTTTGTAATGATGTAAAGCACTTTGAAATGCCTTGCTGCTGAAATGGGCTATACAAATAAAATTTGATTGATTGATTAGATCATCTCCCAGCAATTTGATGCTCTTGTGGCAAAAATTGCACATATTATTCAGAAGTTTAATATCCACTGGACTGTCGCTAACTTCCTTGGTCATCGCAAATTGAAGAGAAGGATAATACAAATGGCTACCAACCTAGAACAACTGTCAAATAAATTACTAATAAAGCAGGTCTGGGCAAAAGTGATAGTACATGTAACTTAATATTTTGTTGTCCCAACATTTGAGGCAATCTCTTCAACCAAATGGTTTGAATACAACTGGTTGTACTGGATTTTATTTGGGAGTATCTCAGTAAAAAGAATGTAGTAGATACACCATAATTAATCACTACTTTGCTTTGACCTATTACTTTATAAAAATCATTGAGGTTAGATGTAACATGAAAAAAAAATTTAAAGGGCATTATGGCGTTGCACAACTCTGTGTTGAGCACAGAGTAGGATTTTCCAAACTCTGTTTTTATCTTCTCTTGTACACATTTGCATCTCCCTTTGTAGAGTGTCCGAGGTGTTCCGGCTGGAATGTGATTTAATAATTACAAAAACATTGCAGAGGAAGAAAGAGAGTCCTTGTGGCTACTCACGAGAGCCTCCGGCAACTTTTCTTTTTATCACAGATTTTACTTCCTTTGCGCATGTCTGTGCATGTCTGTGATGCTATTCTTTACTTTTCTGTTATGTTTCAGCTAACAGTTGTCCTGTCAAAGGAAGAGACTATAAGCACATTAAAAGTGGACCAGTTTTGCTTCCAGGAGAGTCTGAATCAGCCTTGAGGTAAAGTTGTAGGGAGAAAAGGAAGATATACACAGGGATTGCAGATTGTGGTGATGTAGGCAAGAAAATTTACCAAGGCTGCTTTTGGTATTACCACCATAAAACAGCAATTACTGGATGATTGAGAGCAATCTGAAGACGTGTTGCCATTCAGCAGAATGGAGGGGAATGTAATGGATAAACAGTGATTATGCAGAGCCCTCCAGACTGAGAATGTTCAAATTTAGAGAGTGACAGTGGAACAACAACAGCTGTATTACTGCCTGTCATTTATGCAATATGTATTTCATAGCCGAATGTCTCCAATTGCAGGATGCTTCAGAGACGCTCTTATACAGAGAATTGTGAAAGTGATAAATAAGTTATTTGCTCTACTTCCATTCATTATTTGTCTCTTGGTTGTTTTTAAATAATTTTTACCTAAATTTCTTCATATTACATGTGTCCAAAAATTTTAAAATCTCAGATATCTGCTCGTAATTATGAAAGTGACTGCATTTATCTGCTGGAAGTCAAGCCTACACCTTCCCATCACCGTCTCCCTGTGTTTTCTGTCTTTGTCTGTCCCCTCTGTCTAACCCACCTCTGCCTTCGCGGTTAAGCCTGCTAAGTGATAGGCTGTGTCTTGGGTTCCTTCATTCAAAAGACACATCATTAGGGAGCTGAAAAGTGCAGCTTCTGCCCCCAGGGGAGGGATGACAGTCCGTCACTGCCTTGGGGCTTCCCTTACTGTGGGTCACAGATATCAAAGATGGTGCTGGGGAATTTGAATAGAGTCAGATGAAACACTCATAAAGCCTTTTTTTCTGTCTCAGATTTAATTATGATTTTAAAGGAGATAAAAAGGAGGTCAGAGTTAATAGAGAGAAATTGATCATTATTTGACAGTCTTTTTTTCCCTGGTTTGGAACATATGGAAGTAAACCTCAATTTACCAATGAACAAGTTTTTTTGTGTGTTTTTGACAAACTCCCTGGAGATAGAATGCATTGCTCAGGAGCAGTGATGGAAATAATGGTGTTAAAATAAAAGGTGTTACTAATACGATAGTTCAGCAGACTGAGGGCCTCATCTTTAAAAGGCTTTTTGAAAAAAAGGCGCAAACTTGATTGCATGTGCAAATCTGCACCAGGCGAAATTAGGATTGCATCAGCAAAATGGGCAGCATAGCAGGCACAATCCATTTAGCGTGTTTGCCTTCATGAATATGCACAACATGCGCTGATCATCAGAAAGTGCAAAATATTGGGAGGTCACAGGCAAACATAATGACTTGCCACCTGCAATCAGATTTATTAAACCTGAACCCGATTGCAGATGTTGTTTTTGCATCTACATTTGGTAGGTTTGAAAGGCAGGTGCAAACTGGCACACAAAAAGGTCACCCAGTGGTAAGAAAGGGGCATTTACAATGACAGAAGACTTTGCTTGTCAAACCTTTCATTTGGTAATGTCTTAAATCACTCCTATTTTTGTTGGTAACTCAGTTTCTTCCAGATGTCACACATAAGAATAGAACAAAACAAAACAAAAAAAACACATAGCTACATACTGTATAAATGTACACAGTTTGCCCAGTCCTCTAACCAGTGCTTCAAATTCCTTCTGTCATACAACACTTTGGCTATTCAATTTAGAAAAAAATTCCAATTGTACATAAGCAGTGATTCCTTGTTTCCAAGTAAAAAGAGTAAGGAGCATAACATTTTCCCTGATTATGTATTTTAAATGCTTTATTTCCCTAGAAGACAAAATATGTCATCCTACTCAACACAGTTGAAAGTGCAACATCATAATTAGTTATTCGTTGTAAAAGTAGAACCGAGAAAGTAAAAAAAATAAATAAATTCTGAGCAGCACATATTGTCATAAGAAATTGATTTAATATCATTTCTTCAGTACAGTGACCATAACAAGGCCAGAACCAGTTCTACTGGGCACTGGCCTTTGTTGGCCCAGTCTGGAATTGCCCATGATTAAAACGTTCACTGCGTCACAAGAAGGAATTCATTTTAGAAATGTTCCTAATGCTTAGCTGATTAGAATATTCAGATTCATTTTCTCAGACAGGTTATTAGTAGAAGTTTTAAAAAAAACACAGCTTGTCTTGTTTTTATTTTCTTAAAAGATGTTACGATGACTTGTACATTCTTCTGGATGTTCTGTGCTAAATTAGAGCCTATGGCAATGTTGATTGAATGGTCCAAGTAAAGTGACTCCACAGCTTAGTGTTTACAACCGAGATCTCTGTGAAATGAATCACACAACTGCAAATTCCAGAGAGAGAAAAGTGGAAGCAAGGTCTTGTACAACTATGTAAAATTAAGTAATGTCAACAAAACTGACAAATATTTTACATTTGTCACTGGTTAGACCACAGTAGTTTCATATCTTTGTTCCTGAAAAGGACTGAGCAATGTTAGCAGCGTCTCCTTGTAAACATTAGAGTCAGGATACCGACCTCCACAGTGTAATACAGCTTTATACACACAGTATTTTAGAAGAATAGACAGTGCTCCCCTGGTACTGTGTTAGCCCAGCAGTAAACCCTGAGATCTGACAGGAGAGTTTAACCTGTAATTTTACACAACTGTGCCACACAAGTCGGAAGCAGGTTTGTTCACTGATTGCATGTTGTAGTGCGAAATGCCTCGGCGTCTTTTGCACCAATATTAAAACCCCTGACAATAAATTAATCTCGGGTTTTCTGTACATTTCGTGCATCATCTGCAAATCTATTAATCAGGCATAGAGAACAGCTTAAATGGGCTCAGATCACAGTGAAAATAGATTTCTCTAAAATATCCTGTAATGCCCCATGTATCTGTCAGAAGCTGCTGGTTGGTGGTAAAACAGCAAATGCCCTCGTTTAATGTGTAACAATTCTTTCTGTGGCATTGTGCCTTCTCCTGTTGTCTCGCCTCTCTTATTAACATGCACTTAAATTCCCTTTGTTCTCTCAAGTGCTCATTAAAGAATTCACTGCCTTCTGATGTCTATAGTTTTACATAATTAGAACCCAAGAGGATTCCACATGTGCACTAAAGTTCTCCATTTGTTTTACTCTGCATTAGAGGAGCAATTTGTTTAATTTCTCTGGAGTTTAACCTTGCTGACTGTGATGGAAATGCACCTGCAAATCTTGCATTCAGTCAGTTTACCAGTGAGAAAACACTGCTTGTGACTGTTTTTTTCCCTTTTTTTTGTTTAAACAGTGTCAAACATCACAGTGGGTGTATTATTCAGCCTATCGTGTACAGTAATATTTAATAAATTAGAATATTATTGAAAAGTTAATGAGATTAGATGAAATGAAATTAAAAACGAGATAAAATACATGGAATGGGCTAAAATATATTGAAATTAAAGTGGAAAATGTAACGAAAATATATAAATAAAACTCAGACAAAACAAGATTAGATAAAATGAGATTAAATAAAGACATAAATTTAAATAAAATGCAATTAGATCAATAGAAAAGAAATAGCTGTTAATGTCGCAGTGGTGCATGTGATTCAGATGATATTAAATTAGATGAGAAAAAGTGTGATTAAATGAGATGCGGTGGATGGATGAGAAAAGGAGACACTTTATTAGATCAAATGATTTAAAATGTAAGATTAAATACATATGTTGAAATATTGACATGGGTTTGCATAATTTTGTAATTGCTTAAATACATTTAGATTAGAGATGGGATGATACAAAGTAAAATTTGAAATGAGATGAGAACAGATTTGATGAAATTGCATTAGAAGGAACATATATGAGATGTACTATCAGTTCAAGAGTTCTTGAATCAAAACACTAAAACAATGAAAGAATCAGCAAAAATAGAGCTTTGTGATATGAAGTAGTTTAGACATGTGAACAAGATCATCATATTGTTTTTTTAACATGTGAAGCAAAAGCACAAAAAAGCCCTGGCTGCAGCCAGTTTTCAGACAAAGAATGTGAGGTTACTACTGATCAGCTACTCTCTCCAAGGAAATACAACATGGAATACAATAAAAAAGGTTTATTAGTTATCCATGGTTTTTTTTTAAGATAATTTATCTTAAATCTAGCTTTAAATCTATGTTTTACCTGCATTTTTTGCCATTTTTATGCATTGTAGAGCACATCTGGATTAAGATGGAATCTACATAGTACTTACTGTTGATGTGCATAGAGAAGAATAGAAGAAAACATAAGTTCTACAGTTATTTCCCATAAGGTACATTTCTGAAGCCAGCAATTTGCAGACTCCTTCCTCAGTTAGTCTCTCTCTGTTCCTCTCTTTCTCTTTCTCTCTCTCTCTCTTCCTCTCTCTCTCTATTTCTTGTCCTCCAGGATGAATGAAAGGAGACATTTGGCAGTGTTTGTCATACCATAACTGAGGCCAACTTGAGTGGCAAGGGCAGAGGATTTATTTAAAGCCATGCTTAACAATCTGTTTTTTGGGGGGGTTTTTTTGCCCGTCGAGCTTCTTTTGCCAATCATTCAAAAGCCTAACATTGCTTATCTTCCTGCTATTAATGCTACATGTTTGCCCGTGTGATTAGGTATTGCTGCAGTTGTGCACACAAAAACTAACTTTAGTTCACGGATGTCTTGAGATAGAAATTTGTCTGTGTGTGTGTGTGTGTGTGTATGTATGATTGGAGGGGTTCAAGCTAAGCAAAATGTTATAAAATATTAGGAGGGGTGGCCTTGATGTGATGTTCCAAAGTGAGTGGCCCGCTGAGGAACACAATAAAGCACAAATGACAGGAACAGATGGCCCTCTTTATTGTCCCCTGAAATGCAAAAGCTGACTATCTTTGCTTGGTGGGAGGGACTATTATATATTTATTTTCTGTCTCCTGTCCCCCCTCACTGGTAATAGCACTTGTGGCTGATCACTACCAGTATTTAAGAATAAAAGGTATAGTAAAGGCCCTGGTATCAGATGCTTATTACTCAATGCTTGAGATCAAATGGGCAATGATCCAGAACAAAGGTGTTACTTCTTTGTGTTGCCTAGAAATTAATTAGTCATTTTCAGATTTAATAGATAACAGAGCCATGTTACACATATAATCATTTACTAATATGATGAAAGTTATGTAAGCATAATACTTTCCCTCAATTTTTCTAAACCTCAACTGAGTATCTAATTTACTTATCCTGAGTAACTGCAGAGATGCACAACTCAAGTTATGAGAATTCCTTTTTTCAAATTATTTATTTTGAATATGCAGGTGATGCCTAGGTGATGCCTATTAACAAACTTTCTTTAAGTTTGTTAATAACAAACTTAAAGAAACACAATAACTATAGACTCAATTAGGATGACAATTAAAGTCATCGCCACAAATCCAGACAATAAAAAATCCAGTTAAATGCCATGTGTAAAGTTTTTTATTTTTCATTTTAACTAGAAGGTGAAGTATTGTGAATAAAACAAAATTAGGGAGAAGCTGTGTTTATTCTGCTTACAGTGTGTTAAAGCTTGCTGTTTGAGAACATGAGTGGGAAAATTCCCTTCTTCAGCTATTGTTCCACAGTACCACACCTCACAAGGCAAGTATTTATCAAACAATAAATGACAGAGGCAGAGAGCATTTTGGCTATTATTTCATAATAATCAACTGGTGCCCTGACTTGCTAATTTTGACTCAAATTACTAACTTTGTTAATAATTGCCTTTGACACTGTTTATTAGCTCCGTCAGTCAAACTAAGAATATTCTTGTACAATAATGCTTACCAAGTCTTTGGGTCATAGTGTGTAGGGAAGCAGCTACACTATCTTTGTTTGGTAATATTCTGAAATTTATCATCAAATAATCAAAATGGTAAGACTAAAAAAAAATAGCAGTTGCATAAACAATGTAAACAAGCAAGGACATCGACCAAAAACTGCAAAGTATTATCAACACTGATACAATATGGTAGAAAAAAAAACAATAAAAAAGATGAGCAAAGATGAAAAATTCAAAATAATAAGACACAGCTTCAGGGTGTACATTTGTAGATATAAAACAATGACATATTGCATCCAATTTGTTTCTGTTGGTTTTTTTGTCTCCTTTAGTCTGGGTGTTTCTATCCTTCATGAAGAATTGGGATGCCTTTAGCAGGTTTGTGCACTACAGCCAGTTATTACTCGTATTACTGTTTGTATTATTGCAATATCCACTAGAAACAAACAAGATTGATATTATTATTGAAGTACTTTGTCAAGCTTGGACATAATAGGGGGGTGAGTTTTGGGTTTTAACCCAAAGGAAAAACATGGACTTCGATAGTCATTTTGTTAGACAGAGTGAACTCCAGTGTCCAGTGCTGTGGACTTTGCCTTGGTATAGTGAACATATAGTAATAATCTGTAAATGACGCACTAATGGAAAAAATATACAAGCAGTTTATAATAGGATTAGAAGGATTACTGGTTAAAGCTTTTCATTACAGGGTCTTTAGCAAAGATACCTTCCATTTAGTAGAATAGAACAATCCTCAGTTTGTATGAGAATGTTCAGATGTGTACATGAAAAATATTGACCTACATTCTGACAGTTTATATTGCATTCCACCAATACTTCTCTTTTTCCCAGACATTTCTCTTCAATTCATGTGTTTAACAGGACAGCCCAGCTCACTCCTCTTCCATCTGTTATCATTCACCAGTTTTCCCTCTCTCATCTCAAATTGGCCTATCTCTCTCTTTTGTTTCTTCTCCTCTCCCAACCCCCCCACTCCCTCGATCTTCACTCCACAACTGCAACTCAGTGGCAGTGGCTGGTTTTTGCTGGTTCACTGCTCCTCTCACTGATAATTCCCCTGTATTAACTGGCTGGAGTTATTACCCGTTATATGAGAAGTCTATGTTGAGGGCGTTTTATGAGATCCTGGTCCCTGTGGATAAGATGATGGAGTTGGTGAGCGCTGTCATCCCCCAGCCGTATAATGGCATCAGTTGGGAAATACACAATGCCATGGATTATTGATAGAGCCATATCTGCACTTCTGCTGACAAACTCCTGGCCCAGGTTGAAGGGGGCACATAATCCCAAACAATATCTCTGCTAATATGGCCACCTCCATGCAGTTACACCTCTGCTCTCTTTGGGGTGCTTTGGTTTCTGTCCCCAGTGGCTACCGCTCAAGCCTTCACAATGCTTCAAATGAGAAGGTGAAGATTTACTTTGACAATCTGATCTCCTCCAGTGTCTTACACTGAGATACAATCATAAGCTCATCGTAAGCGGGCTACTTTGCTTTTTCTGCTACTCCCTTACAGTAAAAATACAACCACATTTTATGACAAAACCAAAAGAAACATTAAAAGATGCACCATGAAGAGATTTTTTTTATCCAACATATGGTGTAAACCTGAAGGATGTAACAACATGGCACCAGAAGAAAAAGAAGCTCCTCTCATTAGCAGTCTACTACCCATCATAATAAGTTGCAAAGAAAGAATGTAAACAATGTTGCTCTCCGTTTAAATAGAGTAATTCTCCTGGCTCTCATTACACGCCTCCTCCCTCTCTATTCCTCAATCTGTCTGATGTGCTGCACAGGGACCCGACGGTGTTTAGTCGGCGCGAGGACCACAGGCTGCATTCACAGTTACGGCCTTGATTTTCTATCCCAGATGCAACCATTACGCTCAGTCATGAGGGGCAGCCGGTTGTGAGCAAAAAAAAAAAGAAAGAAATGACGACGGATCAAAAGCAAGCAGTTGACGTGGCAACAGAAGGACACTGTGGGTCCGATTAAAAAAAAACAAAAGTAAATAAATAAAAAACAGGCATTCTTCTTGTCTGGAGCTGTATCAAAGGCTAATGTGTTTGTACAAGGAAAAACAAGCATTTTTTAATGCTTCCTCAAACTTTATTTGTTTCCAGAAATTGCGCATAAACGGCAGGGGCAAGTGTCTTGTTGAGAACGGCTCATCTCGAGGAGCAAGCCTCGATAGCCACGTTGCATTTCAGACGAATATGAAATTACAATCACATTGAGGGAAATCAAAGTCTTGTTCTGCTGCAGTCCTCTGGGCAGCATTGTGCAGTATTGCTTTGGAAACAGGCCTAATTGGTATGTGTGGGCCAAACTCACCCCACCGCCTGAAACTAGCTGGCTTCATGTTCACAACAATTGGATTTGGAATAGCTGCCCTAGATTGTTTGTGTTTTGCAGTGTGTGTGTGTGTGTGTGCGTGCGAGCAGGCGTGTGTGTATGTGTGTAAAATATCAAGAGTGCAAAGCTAATCCCAGTCTCTCCTCTGCCTATCATATTAGAATGCATGACTCTTGTAATTGCTTTAAGTCCATTGTTGTGAATAGTGTCAACCATGTATTTTTAAAAAGCAGTAGGCGGCCGTGGTCTCCTGAAGAAAAATGGAGCTATTTGAATGGAACAATTAGTGGCAGCCTCCATCTGACAAATCATATTTCTGCCTTTCAGCTCCATGTATGGCCTGGCTGTGCACCAGGATGTAGAAAAAAGTGGAACATTAAGTCACCTATAATTTGCTTAGCCACGGTCGGAATGGGAAATAGACACATGACAGCTTAGTGATTCATCTAGTCTTTTCACCCTCTCTGCCTTCTGAACGATGATTGGCTCTGGCACAAGCCTTGCCTTCACCGGGCAACCTCAGCATGCAGGTTCCTGAGTTAAAACTTGTTTCTTTTTTATCGTGCTCAAGTATAATGCTTATATCTCAGAATATATTATGGATGCAAGGACTTTTCTCTTTCTCTCTGTCTGCATTCTGTAGCCTCAACAAAACCTTGCCACAAGGGGGACATGCTGGATAAAGACCTCCCCTGCTTGCCACTCACCCCTCATCTGAGGCTTTCAGTGCACAACTTGTAAATAATTATGAAAGCATATTAACACTTATTCTGTTGCTCAGCAAAACCCTAAGCACTGTCGGTAATGTGCATTGTGTGTGCACTATGCTCACCTCCAACATGGAGGTTTGCAGAAATAGCTTGCGCCAGTAAGTTTTTCCCTCCCAAACGCACCGTGGTGCAATATAAGAAGGGGGAGAATGTGATTACAAACACTAAGTTATTGCCTCGGGCACAATTAAAACTTTGCAGATGAGCATTGCTGTGATTGCAAACTGAATCAGGTATGGTGTTGGTGGGGCGTGTTGTCTGTTAATTGGTTAATTACAGAGCGGCAGAGGCCTGATGTACAAGTATTAACTGGGAAATCTGCTCCACATTTTCTGTCAGTCCCACGTGGAACTCAGTCACTGGGGCAGCCCGTTGACTAAAAATAAGCTGATCAGCAATTTGATGCTGTGTGGGCCGATTCTCATCAGCAATGGAGGAGCGCTCACAAATGGGCCGCTTGCTGCTCAACATGCACCGCTATTCATCAAAACTAGCATTTTAATAGATTGCTGTTGCCATAGAAGCGATTAGAATTATAAAAATAAAGAAGGTCTATGCAATTAAGTACAATGCCTTGGAAAACCACTCTGTTACATTCTATTAAGCATGTATTAGCCTTTCCTTTGTTGGTTACGCTACCATATATTTTTCTGGGGTTTTATGTGAAAGACCAGCACAAAAAAAATGCAAAGTTGGAAAATCGAAGAAAAATTTGAAAATTGAGATCTGAGTAATTATTTCAAGGAATTCAGTTTATTGGTTATCAAGTTGCTCTCTGCAAGATAAGGATTGAGTCTGGTTAACCATGGGGCCGTGAAGTGCACGACATCAGTGACTTAACACCATGACTTGCAGGTGTATTGCTTCATGCAACATGTTTCCGACAAAGTCAGAGGAAAAAACAGCCCAGAGCGCAGTCCCACCACGAGAACAGCTTGAACAGGAACACACATTGACACAGAAGCATACATAAATGCATATTCACACACGTGCACCTCATACCTCAGAGGATATGCTACAATTTCTTAGTCAATGCCCCCACCGATTCAAAGCTTACAGGTCTTACTCAGAGCCAGTGCTCACTGTTGCTTGAGTAAATCAGAAGTGTTTTCTGACTGCAACTGCATTTGGCTTTGATTAAAGCAATGCCATGGGCTAAAAGCTGTCCACATCCCTTTATGAACATGCTTTTCTGACCTTTCTGTTCAAGCAAGTCTCCTTAAGACTGAGGACTTGACACAATATGACATGTTGCCAGGTCAGTAAACATGGCGTTGCTGTAGATGAAGCAGCAAAAGGCAGAAAACAAATTGGATATTTGGTGTACACATGATCTCTGTTCATGTCTAGACAGTGCTTTTAATTAAGATGTGAATATGTTTGGTGTTATTGTTTTACTTTAATCTCAGGACACTGCTAGCTAACTAAAAATCACTTGCCCCAAATCTGTCTCTCTGATCCTGGAGACGTTGATTTGATTTTATTGTAAGCCATGATGATTTCTAATTTTCAGGTGACTCAAACCTATAATTTATATTTTCGTTGACAAATTCTTTGAAAATAGCTGTGTAATTAATCTGTTTTTAAAAAGCATGTCAACTACGTCAAACTCATTTCTGGTGCATATTTGTGCAATATTTTGACACAAACAAAACATGTTGCCTTTGTAGAGATAGAAATGTTGGCAGTCATCACAGAAGCACTTAATATTTTTCCTTTGATCTTTGATCCAACAAGATTTAACCATGGATTCCTCCCTCTTCCTCTCAGGTGTTTTTCATTAGCTTAACATAATAAACCTAAAAATGGCACAATGAAAAAATTTGTTCTACACTCGTATGCATGTCCAGCATATTTTATCTACATGTAAAGTGTGAGGTGTTTGTTTTCATCAGCACTGCTGCCAGGAGAATGGAAAGGGTCGTCAAAATGCCATTTTCATTACCTTGCATTTCAGTCCCAACATATAAAGGCTCTAAGGAAAACCCACTGAATACCTTGTTCAGATGCAAGACTTTAGTGTTCTTAAAAATGATTAAAAAAACTAAAATAAATAAATAAAAAACAAAACATCTAAAAACTTGCAAATTCTTAGATCTTTTTCCTGTACAACTCAACTGAAAAACAAGCAAGTCAATTAGGAAGAAAATGTTTAAAAATGTAAAAAAGATGTAATATATTTGTTGCATGAATGTGCCTTAATTTTACTGAAGCACTCATTTATTAATTTTCACCAGGTTTCTCAAACGTTCACCTGCTTTCAAATATATTGAAACTAATAAGAACCTAAAGTTCCCTTAGTTTTCCTAACTTTCACCATTGGTATCCTTTGCCTCAAACCAGAACAAAAGCTTTTTCTTCTAAGAAAAAAGACAATTTAGATCTGTTTAAAATCTCCAAAGCCCTGTTGGAAAATGTTCAGCCATGAAGCAAAATTTTCAGTTCATGAGAACAAGTCCAAACGCTGTGATTGAAGCAAACACCGTAGTAAATGTCTTTTTTTTTTAATCTCCCAACATTTTTATACTGATGCATTACATAGCTACATAAAATTATCCTTCCACCTGCTAGCTGGTTCAGTAAAGACCAGGAACTGAGAATGAGTTGTGTATATAGTGGGGAGGCTGATTACCGAACAAGAAACAGTAATCTTTTCTCATTAGAAAAGGGTTGCAGGTGTGAGGAGAGAGAGCAGAAGACAGGCTGAGGAGCGAGAGAGCGAGGAAGTGGCACACGGGATGAGGGAGAGTACACAGTGAAGTAGGATATAAATCAAACACTAAAGAATAACTAGACCTAAGAAACGTAATTAAACTGCAGTAACAAAGAATAACTAGACAGAAAAAATAGACATAATAATAAACTAGAATCACCAAAGGACAGAATAAAATTAAAACAGAAACAAGACTAATGTAATCAGACACTAAGGAACACAGAATAAGAAAACCTGAAAAACAACTCAGAACTTAACATTCAGATCCCTTTCAAACAAGAAGTTTTTAATTTATGACTATGGCTTTAATTTAAGCTTCATCTCCAAACTACATTTTTACATTTTCAATAAAGAGGAGTAGAAAGAGGAGTCAAAGGAACTGTTCACTTCGATAAGCTTGGTTTGTTTATTTCTCTTGATTGTGCTATAAAATGCAACTATGTGCTGGAAAAATACGCAGTACTGGCCCTTAAATGGTCGTCTGTTGTAGTGCCCCCTCCTCACCAGATTCCTCAAGTTTTCTGGAAACCCCAAAACTGAGAAAACCTGGAAAATAAAAGAACATACTTGGAAGTGCATTACACAACTTAATGCAGCATGCAAGTAATTAGAGAGAATAAATCCTTACTTTTTAACGAGCAATGGACCAACCCTAGCTGTTTGTCAGACTTTCTCTGCTACAGCAAACTTCACAGTTCTCCAGTACAGCAACTGTAGGTCATTGCACCAGATTAATTTGCTCTTATATATGTTTTTTTTTTTTTTTAAACTTGTATCTAACAGCAGGAACTTTATTTGGTGCAATAATCTATGATGAACTGTGTGGTGATGATGCAAAGGTATGAACATTGTTGAAATGTTGATCACAGGCAGCGTAATCAATAATTACACTGCCTACATTTTCTAAAATTAAGAAAAACTACTAAACTTGTGGATTTTTTTTTACCTAAAGGAAATGGGAGATATTATTTTCTTTCTGAATTTTTAATAAAAAGGCAAGAAAAACTACTAACCACTCAGCACAGCAGACAGATACACTTTATCAAGCTGGTAAAGGTAACAGACTATTCAACTGAAGAAAAAGAAACAAAAAAAAAAATAAATATTTGCATTCACCAGGCAGCCAAAAAAATGTTTGGAGAAAATGGGTTATTTTAAAGCTCCTGAATGTGTGTTTGTGTGTGTGTGTCCCCCAACACCACAATACGAAAAAGTAAAGATCATTACTACAAACTGCTACTATTTCTTTAAAAAGTTTTAGCAACTGCCCCTGCATATGTAAATAAGCAATTACAGATTCTTATCTAAAATCAAGCTTTGTAACTTTAATAAGCTAACTCAGAATAATTTATTCTTTAGTTTTCCATCATGAATTAATATCCTATCTCCTTTTTAACACAAGCAACTGCTTGTTTATGTCTCATTTAAGTTACAGAGCAAGTAAACGAATTTGTAATTGCCTGTAAATGATCAAGTTATTAAGCGTAACATCTGTTTGCAGGGCTGTGTCTACATCAGTCTGGTGAGAATATAAAATTAGTGATAAATTTAAGCTAAATGAGGCATGACAACGAAAGATTTGTAGCCAGTAACTGGATAGGTTAGCATAAGTCTTATTAAATGTTGCTGTGCGTTGGCAAATTTATGCCGGGGGCAGGAAGATGGATGTGCACTCTCGTTTTTATACAGTACTCTCGCTTATGTTTGTTTCTAGGAACTAGCTGCCATAACTGGTGAGAAATGCTTTCATTTGCACTTATTCTTCATATTTATTTTAGCTTGGCTTGATCAAATTAAACATTTTTTTCCCCCTGATACAGTACCTTGACTAATGTCAGAAAACTGAGCGTGCCATCAGGTCTGCAACCTGACATCGTCACCCAGCTGCCCTGCAAGCTTATGGTTTGCACAGGTACAGGATGATACACGGCACCCACGTATTCTTCTTATCCATGGCCAGCTCAGCTCGGATGAAACAAAACTGTTTTTCAGCAAAACAAGCCCAGAGGTGAAGTGTTGGTGGGGAAGTAAAAAAAAAAAAAAAAGTAAAAATATCCTTTCTGTAATGAGAGAAGAGCATTCCAACATACAGTCATGTTAGAAACATAATGGCTGGTATTTGGAAAAACAAACAAACACAGTTTTACATACATTCATTCACATCCACACAAATTGTGGGCCTAATAATTTTGAGCCATTATTTTTTCAGTAATCTTGAGAGTTTTAAATGAAGGACAACTGGACTGCTCTTGTTATCTTGAAGAAGTAGGATAAAAACAAGAGAAGTCCACTTGTAAGATGATCACGTTCATGAGAATCTGCACCAGCATATGGTGCAGTAATGAAAAAATATGCTCTTGTGCTGATTTTGGAAAAACAGGAGTTGGTTGAATATGTTTGAATTTGTGGTCTGATGTACCAAATGTACATGCAGTTTGTACTCTGCTTTTTGGTTTTAAAAGCTTCATCTTAATTCTTCCAATACAGTTCTGGTCTTTTCTGACAATAAATCTTCTTCAAAAGACATTCGGCTTTTGTATGGGGAACTGCAAATTTCGACTGAGTTCAAATATATCTATTTTGGAGTAGCCTACCACAGCAATTCAAAACTTACTGTACTTGGTTCCAGCTCTTTCCAATGCATGAGAATTTCCTATTTAAGTAACCAAAACAATGACAGTGAATAAGCTGTTTCATAAAGTAACTTTTGATCAAATCCAAAAATGAATGGGGTTGTGTGTTTAGTATTTTTACCAATGAGATATGGATTAAATTAAGGACCAGAGTCCCACTTGTTTCAAGATTTGGCAATAATCCTTTGAATTAATTTCAAACCATGAACAATCACAGTCCAAATCACAGTTTTGTTTTTTTGGAATCCCTCTTCCCCTCACACTTAATCAGCATGTTGCAGCCGCCACATCTACAAAATCTTAAGCTTGAAATCGCCCAACCTACACACAGTTATCATCCGATAAAAACCTTCGGATGATGTGAGGTTATTTATTGTGGCACTTGCTCATCCTGGCACAGAGACTTACATCATTGGCAGAATGAACTGGTGCCTTGCAGCTAATATCCTGTAGATTGATGGGATATTTTCTCAATGTCACTCTCAGCCTTTGCTGAGTTCCCTTAACAATGCCAAGAGGGTATTGAGATTTGAGCTCTGAACAAACCATGCTGTTGTTCTCGTACTGTTTGACAAACATCCAAGAACTTGGGGTAGATTGACTCAGACTTGCATATCATTCTCTGAGTTTGAAGACTGAATGGAGAATGCCAGGGGTGAAGTTTAGGGATGGGGGGCTATGAATGAGTTCACTGATTACAGAATACAGGACAGGCAGATGGTAGAGAAAAATTGTGAAAAACAAATGGGGAAAAACAATCTGAGAACAACCAGCTAATAAAGGAGAGACCACATAAAAGGAAAGGATGGGGAAGAATCCCCTTGGTGAAAGTAACTGGGCACAACAGTGCCCAGCTACTTCCATCCAGAAAACATCTTCAAATATAACAGTAAAAGAAACAAATGGCAACTACCAAATGTTAGAAACTACTCTAGCAAAACTACCTTATGTGGCTACCCTAAGGAATCTTTACGTAATTTTCAGAATTATGTAAAGAAGTACAATAATAACAATAGCATAATAACAATTCAGAGAAGATGTATTTCATACTTATGTATTTTTGACCACCGAAGAAGAATGAAATGAACACAGTATGGCGGCACAATTTCTGAGATTCAGAAGCTTTTTCCATTCTGCGGTCAACTAGATCTGAACTTCTGAAAAGATGCCAAACACTAACTGTGCATTAGGCACATTTCCATAAACAAATTTTAGAACAAAGTAAGTTTGTGTCAAGAGAGGCAAGCAGGTTGGCTGCAACTGTGCTTGTAGTAGGCAACATCATTTAAAAATACACTGAGGAATGTAAGACAACTGGTAGTCCCCTTGCCTTAAAGAGAAAAAAGGAAGAATGTTTTTCATTGCTATCATGATTAGTAGTGTAAAATATAAATGTTATCATGACACTCACAGCTACACTTCATATCCATACAGATAGATGATCACTATCAGTAAAATACAACTGAAAGACATTAATACACCACAATGTAGTTAATTTGACAGATTATGAGCCCTGATGAAAACAAGATTTTTATTGGAATCACATTTAATTCAGTATATTGAATTGAATATTTCAAGCAATTCAAAATGTTGGTTGTCAAAGTGGGTAAGACATCCTCCTGAAAGGCACACATTGGTGCATGGTCAGTAGAAAAGAGGATGACTTTATGAATGAAAAGAGGATGAAAAGAATGAAAAGAGGTGCAAGATGACTTTTGATCCTAAACTATCAAAAACTGTGAAGATGAATGACAAAGGGGTAACTTTACCAACACCTGTCTATTTTGCCAGTTGGTGTTTTGGATTTTGAGCAAGCTCTTTTTGTGCAATGGTGTGTGACCTTCTGAGGGCTTTCTTACAAAAGTAATTACACAATTTTATTTACTAACAAAGAATAAAATCAGGTTGCTTTTTGTTGTCTCAGACACATCTTTGTTCTTTTTTTGTGATACTGATGTACTGTTTGTGATCTTGTTGCTCCATTCTGCTGGCTTCTTTATGTGCTGTGTCTAGTCTTAGAGTCTATTCTCCTTTCTCCTTGTTTGCTTTTGTTGCTTTTCCAGGTATTAATGAAGTGTGAGAACAGATCACATAATCTGGATAGAAATAAGCAGAAGCAGAGGTATTGTCCATGGACAGAAACAAAGAATATTCAGCAGATATTAAAATACATCTAAATTTGACCTTATTGCATTGCAATTTGGATTAAATTATAAATTACAATAATTTAAGTCCCTCAATATATTAATTATACATTATTATTCTGATATGTTTGTCTTGTAACAAAAGCCTTGAGATGACTTTTGTGTGAACATGTTGACTGAATGACTATATATTTTGATCCATGTATTTTATTTCCAATATTACATATTTTTAAGATGCAGTGAGTGCTGTCAGTACTATTTTTGTAATATACATATTCATTTATGCATACAAAACTGACAAAAAGGTAGAATTGTGGTAAAATAGGAAAAAAAAATTAAAGGTTGGAAAATGTTATCATCATATCATTTTCATAGATGGCTGTATTTCATGGGATTTCTAAATCAATTGTTCACCACAAGGATACAAATGTTAAGTGATTTTATATTGTATCTTTTTATTACACCATTACATACCGGAAACCACATATTCTTGTTTTGGGGTCATTTCATGCTTCGCAATGACAGAATACTGTCAAAATCAATGCTATTAGTTGTAATTGAATGTCTACTGCCTTTTAAATTCACACAAAACAAATGGAGCAGATCACAAACTAAACACAATTAAATTAATCCTCAAAAATGTATCCACTAATTAATGTTTTTTTGTTTTATTCAAAATCCTCAACCAGTTTAGTTTTATGCTAATGCCAGTGAGTGGCTTGTGTTTCTTTATATATGCTTCATCCAGCACAGACGTGCTGTGGGATAGAGACGTGCTGCTTCACATCTCTATCCCTGCGGATCAGAATCCGCAGCTCGTAGTTTGACCAACAATGGGAAAATAGTTGCAGATGAGCTTGTTGTGCATGAAAATTGGGAGATACACAAAATTAATAACAGCTTGTAACAAAAAGAGAAGGTAGACACCGATACATCCAAGGTCATAACCATTGATTAACCCGCTCCACCTGCTAATGACTGTGTTTGTATTCTGCTCCAGTACATGCCCCGCCATTTACCCCGCCAGATGCATGTGTGTTCGATGTTAGCCCCAGTGAGAATCATTTGACTAATTTCAGTCTTTGTAACCATGTGTGTGACCATGAATGTGTTTGAATGCACATGAGAGCTAATTTAGATTTAAAATACTGAGCTGGCGTGGCACTTTAAAAGGATTTCTGTGTTGCAGCGTGAACATTTTCCTGCATATAAACTGTTTGTGGCTGCATGGACTCGATATTTGCATGCTTGAAAGATGAAATTGCTCTCAACGTAATTGTACCCGTGGATGAAGTGGCATCTACGAAAGTGAGTGAAGAGGAAAGTAAATCGCACCAAACCAGCTCAATACGAGTTTCCGTGTTCCATACATTCATTATAATATTTTGACACACAAAATTGATTAGTTTTACATATTCATTACATGAGCGCAATAATGGCTGCGGCCTTCTAAGTGGGACTGCTCACCTTAGTGTTCTTCCTGTAAAAGTAAAAAGTGAGCTATGAGGTGTTTTGTCACAAGCACACATGCACATACACCTCAATGCTGACTGTGGAGATAAATAAATGAACATCCGTGGTCCCTTTGCACCCATAAAATATAACCCACAACCCTTCCCCAGGTTGTTGTGATTTGGAAACAGCTGTTGTTGTGGTGGATTTGCCTCTCCCTTCCAGATCACGTTTCCCCTAAGCTTTTCCCCAGGGAAGCTCGGGTAATATTTTTGCTGTTAGGAGGGGTGTTGCAGGAAAAGGGAAGGGTTGGGCGTGCGCAGAGAAGTCTTATCTCGTTCACTGTCAGCACTCGAAAGCCCAAGGAGATACTTTAAATAATGGAACACCTGTGCCCAATCACAGCGCAACTGCGCTATCCTCTTATCATATATGAGGAATCAAGCAGTAAGCGCATTTCTGCGTTTGGTGAAACAGTCCAGCATCGGAACAAGACAAAAAGAAAAACACAGATAGGCTTGTCAAGCTAGATGGTTAGCTCTTTTATAGCAAACCTACTTAAAGACAGAAAAGCACTTTGGTATTAAACTCTCATCTTCATCAGTTTACAGATGCATGCGCTCCGTCTTCCGTAAGGATATCTGTATGAGAAGCACATTTAAAAATTATCCATGTAGCTGTGTACATTTCAGTCTCTGCAATAGCTCTTTAATTTTACTTATATTTTTCATTGCTAATCACCTCTACATATCCAAAAATATTTCTCTTTCCACAAGAGGTTACTATTTGTTGGCCTACTGAGCAGTGCTGAGATTTCAGACTTCTTTTTTTTTTTATTGGATGTTTTTTGGCTCTTCTGGCCTTTATTTGATAGTGAATCGGCAGGCAAGAGGATTGTAAGAGTAGGGGAATCAGATGAACCAAAGCTCAATGGGTCAGGGACTCGTACATGTAACGGCTGCATAGGACTGAGGCTTCCCACGCTTTACCCCTGCACCACTGTCTCACCCCAAGCTTTAAGACTTTTAATATATTTCTCATTGTGGTTAAAAAGAACATCTGGGGAGTTATGGTCAGTCTTGCAAAATCACAGGTTAATAGACATAGTCACCTTTTTACCCCAATAAAATCAAAGATCAGAAAGCCGTCTTCATCTCTTGTTAGTTGATTGTGCAACAGTTTTATGACAGTATCTGGAATGTCTTCTTTGGTAATCATTGATACATAGGACACTCTGAAGTAAGCAAGCTGTCAAATGCCAATTCTTTTCACTTGGGTCAAGAAAGGCAATATTTTTGAGGCACCAGAAGATTTTGTTCACAAGACAATCTGTGAGGAGATACAATGAGCCTAATGGTTAAGGATGAGCCTTGCTCATAGTGGTGGGCTTGTTATAGCCTGCAGAAGTTGTCAAACTAAGGTAAGTTGGAATTC
This sequence comes from Xiphophorus hellerii, assembly GCF_003331165.1. Classification (NCBI taxonomy): domain Eukaryota; kingdom Metazoa; phylum Chordata; class Actinopteri; order Cyprinodontiformes; family Poeciliidae; genus Xiphophorus; species Xiphophorus hellerii. The sequence goes on from NC_045692.1 coordinate 12,103,958, forward strand.
CTAATTTTCATTGTCAATGTATTTTATTAGAAACTGAGCAAAGTACAGCTTCAAACCACCAATTTGTGAAGCTACAATCTCACAAAACTTACAAATATATAGCATTATTCTAGTTATAGCTACTGGGCCCAGTAATTACTGTTTGGGTTATCAGAAAGCATCAGAAGTAGCTAATTGAAAGAAGAACTGACTAAAATCTTATTTAATCCACAAGTTCCAGGCTAGCACTTGAGGATATAAAATAATGGGTGTGATTATTGTGTTGGGTTTCCTCAAAACTGTAACCTCAATGATACAAAGTTTTGCTAGCCAATGAGTATTCATTTGCAAAACAACGTTTTGCTATTTTGAATTTTTTCAATTTCTTCTTAGACTGGTGTAGATGATATATATATATATATATATATATATATATATATATATATATATATATATATATATATATATATATATATATATATATATATATATATATATATATATATATATATATATATATATATATATATATATCATCTACACCAGTCTAAGAAGAAATTGAAAAAATTTCTTCTTAGAAATTTTTTCAATTTATATATATATACTGTATATACAGTATATATACAGTGTATATATATATATATATATATATATATATATATATATATATATATATATATATATATATATATATATATATATATACATATATACTGCATATATACAGTATATATATATATATATATACATATATATATATATATATATATATATATATATATTTTTTTTTTTTTTTTTTTTTTTTTTTTTACAAGTTTCACATATTCCTTTAGAGTCTTTTGCCAATCAGACATAAACCAATGGGTGGAGCTGCTATTGATGACATCATGTTGCAATTAGTCTATAAGATCAGAAAATTTACAAGTAGAAAATTTTAAGTTCGTTGTAATTTTTTCTTGCATTTTAATGTTTAATTTAACGACTTAGCATTAACTTGGAAAAATTATGTCTTCTTCGGAAGGACTGCCAGAAAAAAAGGTATTTTCTCTGAAAATAGTATACCTTAGGTTAGGTTTGTAATATTACATCAGCAGAAAGCACAAGATACTAGAATCAATATATTTTTTTTTAATAGAAGCAAAAGAAATTGTTTGGCCACAATGTCTTGTGTTACATAAAAATCTAAATCAACACAATTGCGTCATAACAACTGTCAAACATATTTGGAGTTGGATTCCAACCAGAGATTCTGGACACATTGATTTAGTCAGTCATGAACTCCACTGTATAAAAGTTAGTCAAATGTGAGGCCAGCTAACGTTTGATTAAAATTAAACAAAAAACAAACCATTCATACAGTAGTTTGCAGTGGACTGGTCAAAATCAATACAAATTATAATGTCATGGTGCAACATTAAGAAAGCTCTGAGCAAGTGAATGGCCATAAATCTCATTGAGTTACCAAGCTGTTTTGATGCTTACTGCATGAACAAAGGGTATTAAAAGTTAAAACATTTGTTAGATCCCATGTAGTGACCTAGTGATTTTAGATAAAATCATACCATCTTAAATAAACATAACAATCCCCTTAAATCATCCAGTGGTGGGAAATCCACCACTAAAGCTACCTGTAAGAAGTTAAGTACGCCATCAACTTTAGCTAAATTTTGGAGACATGATAATTTGTGGGCAAAAGTTGTAAGTTACTCATCTACTGTATATCCAGTAAGCAGTTTAATTTTAAACGTCTTTTAGCTTATCTGTTGACTGTCCAAATATTAGAAAAAAACGTGCTTGATGAACATGAGTATTTTTAATTACCTTCTAGCAGATACTGAGGGTTGAGTCGTTGACAAAAAAATTTCACACAAGATAGCATGCACAAAAGAGCAGCCTGTGTGTAGTTGTTTGTGTTTGCTCAGGAGCGAATTTCAATGTGCTCACAGTATTACCCATTAATCTGAGGTTTATGGTTATGGTTGGTGCAAAAATTGCATTTTCTTCCCCTAAATAAGTCATTTTGAATTCTGCATCCTGAATATGTTTATTGCCATTGTCTGTGGAATACGCCGCAGCTTTTTTAATAGCCTGCCCAGTATGCGCTCATCAATCACGTAGAAAGAGCAGCCCTCTCGCTCTCTGCACAGTCGCACGATAACTGAGTTACAGGGCCTGAAACTAACTCCAAGTTTTGAAATGTGATATAGGTAATCACATTTCCTTCAGTCAGCTTTCTTACAGATGTGAATCGATGGCATTAATTACTGCATCTTATTATGCACACAAATGGCACTTAGTTCAGACTTACTTATGAATGATCACAGGAATATTTATGAGGGGTGGAAAAAATCTGGAATTTCAAGTCATCAAGAAAATTGTTCCATTTTAAATAAAACTGAATTTTAAGAGAAGTGATGCTTAAATGCAAAAGAAATAATAATAATAAATAATAATAATAATAATTGAAATGTTTCTTGATTTTGTTTATGTGTTCCAGTTATTTAATATTTTTCTTTTTGTTTAATGAAGACAGGGAAATGTTGCATATTTTATTGCAGTCTATGTTTTATACAGTTGTGTGCATGAGTTACTGATGTAACTGGACAAAGGTTAGTATGTTTTATGCAGCGCCTTCCATATTTTATAAAATCACTAATTATTTGTATTTCATAATAAAGTCATACCAGACTGTAGAGTAATGTTTTACTAGAAATATATTACTTTTTCTTTGTTTTCATGTTTTGTTCTTTGAGAAAGAGGCAAATTTTTCTTAGCCACTCTTAAAAACATGTTTTTTTCTCCCTTTTTGAATAATTTCAATGGCTAACAATGGTTTTCTGGATTCTTTAGAAATTGCTTTGTAACCTTTTTTAGACAGATGGATGTCAGTGACTTTATTTCTCAGGTCCACTGATACAGCTTGATCAGACTAATGTAGATAAAAACAGTTAATTCATGATTTCATAAAGGAAGTAATTATATTTTGAAATATGGCCAGACTGGTTTGGATAGTTGTGTCTCATAGTAGATGAAGTTATAATCTAAAACAGTTTTTTAGGCTTACCTTTGTCTGATATTGAAATTTGTTTGATGATATGACACATTAACTGTGATAAGAACACAAACACATACAAAAGAAATTTGAAATACGTTTTCACTGCACTATATAATGAAATAGAAATTTTAAACAACGCCAATATGATCATTGAAGGTCACATAATTACTTGATTGTGCTATAAAATGGCACTATGTGCCTGGAAATTACATCGCACTGCCTCTTTAACTCATGTAAGAGTTGAGTTTACTCATATTTTTAAGACAGTTTTTGAACTTTCCTTTTTAAGTTAAAGATTTTAAAGCTTATACAGTGCAGACAGAGCAATAAAACTTGGATTCATAACTCATGTTTAAAAGAAACTTATCTGTAACAAACAAGAGTTGATGAGGACCCATACTTTAGCTTGCCATCACAGTGAGATAAAACAGGAGACATAAAATCTCTAAAGCTCAAATTCTGTAATTTTTTCAGTGTAATGTTTTCCTTCACCAGCAGAAGATGAATTTAGTTTCACTGCTATTTATAAATATCCTTACGAGGGGTCTCAAAAATGTACAACATATGCCAAAAAACTAGTTTTTAATGTAATCAGATGAAATAAACAGAAGCCTCAGGATCGAATGGCAGCAATTAAGTCAGATATCCAAAGGTCTAACATGACAGATGTTCTAACTAAAACAGAACCTGTCAGACATTACAGAGGCCAGGGACACAATTAAGGTCAGTGATGCATGACTAAAGCCAAATAATTGTTTGGGTTTCCTATATTATTCACTCTTTACTGCTAAGCGCTCATATGGAAAATAAATTAAGCCCACTGAAAGACAATTTATGACATATGAAATATTAAGAAGCATTCAAATTGCAGCCCAGTTCATTTAAGTGTTGGGAGCAAAGACACTCATGTAATATGAGCGTTGAGTAAAAGGGAAGATTCCCCAGAGGGTTCCAGTATGTCTCCCCCATTTATCCTTGTTAAAATTTCAATAACACTAGTCTCTTGAATATTATGCTTTTCAGTGTGCTCATCAATACAAATGGGATATGTGTGAGTTTGTTATTGCAGACACTTTTTCCTCATTAGGGAATATCACTACATTCTATTACTCTTTTTAAGGACTTTCTCGTTTTTGTGTTTCAATCTTCATGAATAAGTTGTCACAGTATGGTCTTTTTCACTTATTCATTTAATTCATTTATTTATGCTTTGATTATATGGGAAAAAAGCGCTGCACTGCAATAACACCTTGTCATTGCAGGTTAATTGCATTATGTGTTTTGTCAAAATACAAATTAGTATACAAACCTGATTTCCCCTTTGACACATCTTTGTTTTTCAGCGAAACTCATTACAGTAATGACAATATCTACTTATCTCTTTTTGTAGTGATTATATTGAGAGAGTAAAACCTCAAACAGAGTTTCCCTAAAATACCAGAAAATGCTTCTGAGAATGACCTAACATGATTAAAGCCAGAAGATAGATCTTGGTAGACCCTTTCTAAACCAAAGCATGCGTCATTTCAGAAAATTACCATTCGGTTCAATATGAATTTATTTTTGCTTAAAGTGAACACCAGAAAAGTTGCAGGAATAAACAGCTGAGTTGGGAGAGTCTGTTGACAGGAGAATTATTAGCTGTGAACTTTGCATATTTATTCGTAATTGAAGAATAGAACTGGAAGAATACACTTGTGTGCATGAGACTTAAATTTATTTCCAATATTTAGCATAACCATGAACGAACAATACCAATCATAACATACGGTGGTGGCAACATCATGCTGTGGGGATGCTTTTACTTCAACACTCTGACAATAAAACACTTCAGAGTGTTGATGGGGAAATGGATGGAGCTAAATTTGGAGCAATCATAGAAAACCTTTTAGGGAGTGCAAAAGACTTGAGACCATTGTGCAAATAGAAAATATGCACAATGGTCTACTTTCTACTATGTGGAAAGCTAGTAGAAACAAACAAACAGACTAAGTAATTGCAGCTTAAGGTGGTTTTTCAGTATTGTTTCTGTGAGGCTGAAATAAAATGTTCCTTTAACCTTTCTGATTTTTTGGTCATTTTCCTTACTCTTCACAATTATACACTACTATGTGTTTGTTGGTGTGTGACATAAAATCCATATAATATGCATTAAACTTTATTGTTCAAACAAGACAAGATGTATTGAAAAAAAAGTTAAAAGGGTATAAATTCCTGTGCAAGGCAGTGTAAGTCTTAGGACTTTATGGCATAAGCAAGGCGCCACAAACATTTTCAATTCATTTTAAACAGCTCTTTGTGGAGGGCGGTGAGGTGAAGAGTGGACAGGTTAAGAGGTTCCGAGCCACTGAAGGAGAGATGCAGGCTCTTGGAATGAGAGTGGCAGCCTGCACTCTGCGAGTGTGTCAGGCTGGCACTTGCTGCAACTTGCGGTATTAATAAGACAGAGGTAAGATGAGCTCTGGGATGTGGGTGACTCAACATGTGCTGGTACTGCTGATGGGCAAGTGCAAATGAAATTAATGGGTAAGGGAAATCAAGTGAGCTAGTGCAGAATCAAATTACCAATCCAGCCCTCAAACAAATTAGTTGGGTGCCAAAGTTGTAATTGATAGCAACGGAGGAGCATGCTATTGGATCAGACAATATGATCCAACGTGCATTGCCTGTGATGTGATTTGCTGCTGCGCTGTTATGATTGAATACTACAGATGTGCAGATGAGCGTCCCTTTTAGAATGCGAGCCCCCCGCCCCCAGAGGACATGTATACTTCTGGTTGGTTTTACTAATAGGTAGCAAGCAAATGTGTCAGATATTTTTTCCTAAAATGGAAAAGTAAAAGACTATACCTCAAACAGAAAGCAAAATAAATCCAGCATCTCATCTTTATCCATCACTAAAGAGAAGCTTCAAGCTAAAGAGCTACCTACGCAGAAGCACAAAACGGTGTAATATCTCAGCAGAAAGACTAAATCTCTGTCTGCGTAATATCACAGCAATAAAACATTTAGTCTGACAGCTACAGCAGCTCTTGTGGTAGCATTTATTTGTTTGGTTTATAAATGTGTAAACTCTGATTTCTATTAAAGGCTTACTCTCCTCCAGTCAGTTCTGAGTGGAGGCTTTAGATGCACAGCTTTTATTTATTATTTTGCTTGATTTTTTTTTCTCCTCCCTGCCATTGGAGAGAGAGCTTTTAAATAATGAACTGAGACGCATTTAATAAAATATAATGATCAGCTAAAAATTGGTTTGAAATCAAACACTCCACAGTGGCTCAGCAAAACGCGTATCTCTAGGCGCATCGACACTGCCTGCATAAGAAATTTGATTTTTTTCTTTTGATTAGCAAAGCTTTAAACCACCTAAAACATCAAGTCTTTATGATCCCCTAAATTTCTTGTGTTTGTCCTGCACTTATATACCAGTAGCTGCTAACTTTATTAATCCTAAAACATTGCATGCAACTGGAATTTCAATTGACCCATAATATACAAAGACAACACAGAATTGGGACTCATTTGAGCTGGTTAATAATTAAAAAAAAAACTGTTGCAACAGCATGCAATGTTGTCCCATTTGCTGCTTTACCTACTTAGAAATGCAGCTTCTCAGTATAAACAATATCAAAATAGAATCTAAATTTAAGAAAGATGCTAAAGAACTGGGAGGCAACAGGAAAACAAAAAACTGGGTACCGTCTTTGTTATTATCCACACTCGCTAATAATGGATTATTTGAAAAGTTCATTCTAATTAGATCTTTGCACACGGCATGGTACAAAATCCCTTCAATCTCATTGGGTAAACCTCACAAACAAGTACTATACTCTGTGCACACAAGCCCGCATATTTACTTTGCACACACAGAGCCCTCATGAAATCATTCGGCCTGTGATACAGGCAGTCAATGCTGTGACATTTGTAGTTACGTTTTTAAAAATCATTTTATATAAAAATTATTATATATATATTTTAAGTTAGAAGCAGCTATTTGAATATCTTAACACAATGCATTGCTCTACATTTGCAGCAGGTATCATACTGTATTTGTGTATTTGTTCCATACACGCTTACCTAGGTATGTGTGGGTGGTCTTGAGCTTAAGCGCTCGTGTAGATCTGTCTCCGTTTTACTGCGGATCCAACTCCTTTGAAGTCTGTTTACCAAGCCGAAGCCTTGCAGAGAACACCGGGATGACAATCTGTGACACTATCGACACTTGGCATGTAAACATTGACACTAACTCTGTTGTAAAATCTCCTGCAGATTTGCCCTTTACTACCTTCACAGGCTTTGGCAACAGACACGGTGCCCCCTTGCCTCCCAGTTATTACCTTTGTTGACGACTTTATTACCCTTTACTTTTTACCCATAAACTTTGCTTAAGCCCAGTGTGGCAGAATAAATAAATGCATTTGATTTTACAGGTACGATAACAAGAAAAGTAAAAAAAAATAAAAATAAAAAAAATTATAAAGCCACCTGAGACCTTGACAGAACAAATTTATTTTTGAGCAACAAATGACACAGTAGTATCTCAGATGGGTCAAAGAAGTCATCAGGTTTTGTCAATTTTTGCCACCATGTTATAATGAAAAAAGTTCCAGTTCTGCAATTTTGATGCTGAAATGGCCTTTGGGTCATACCACATGGGTAGTTTAAAAAGTGTTCCTGGGCTGAATGCAATGAAATGGCAAGTAAGCACCCGATCTAGTTTTTACCTGCAGATGTTAAAGGATTTTTGTTAAATGTGTCCTTTGTACTTTTATTTAGAGATTTTGCAGAAGACCTGCTAAGAAACCCATTTTATCCATTTAGACCACCTGGACCCAAAAATACAATTTAATTTCTGGGGTGGAGACATTTTCTTCTTGCTTTTAAGTTCTTGACAAAACATCACCACTTGTGCGGCTGTAGTGAAAATCATACATACCTAAAATTTGAACAAACATGGGCATTTAATGAGATGAGATTAGGAAACGCTTGCACACACATACGTTAACTGTTGAATCTTATTGCAGGGGTGTGCATGCATGGGTCTTTGTATCATATATCTATAAATCATTTGATGACACTTCTCCGTGGTGTAAGCTCCCTGTGATGACAGATACACACTGGGTTTAGTTGCTGCAAATAAAATAACAGTTAGGGCTAAAACACATAAACAAATGTTTCCTTTTATTATGTTACCCAGACACAGACTAGCTAGGAAGCAAGATATAATGTATTTCAAAACTGCAATGCTTTTCCATCCTCCTATTCCATGGTTTCTCCAGCTGTCTGTAGCATTTACTAATGCAGTGCTGCCTCTTCCTTAACAGTTACTTGAGCATTTGCTGGTGAGTTAGCTGAAAAGGAAACCACTGACATTTTATTTTTTTCAAAGAAAGACACATTTTTGATTGAAAATATTTTATGACAAAAACACAAGGAGACAAAGGAGTGCCACCTATTGTATCTCTCTTGTCCAATGAAATTAATATTAAAAATAAGTTTTGCTTCACCTTATAAATATTTTTGAAAAAACAAACACAAAAAAAAAACGTATTTTTAGGTCACAAATAGAGAGAAAAGTTTCATAAATTCTTTCATGTTCTTCAAATCATATTCTTTAACGTGTCCTCTAAGGAAACTGTAATCAGTGTAAAATTATTCAATTAAGATTTGACTAACCATAAGATGTGGTTTATATTTTTTGCTCAGGCCATTAAAGAATTAAGAGGTTCAGTCTTTTTTTTTCCTTTCTTTTTTTTCCAAGTTGAATACAAATTTAATAAACCTGACACAAGGTGAAAAATCTCTTTCCAGTCTAGGATTATCCAGCTTAGGTTTGACCCAGTCACAGTCATTTTAGATTTTGGACTTTGGATAATAAAATCAAAAGCAACAGCAACCTGACATAGTCTTATAAAATAAAAATTGTGGCACTTTAATACCACAATACCTGACTACATCCCTAAACATCAATGAACATGAATGAAAAAAAAAAAAAAAAAAATGTCAGTTTAAATTAAATAGAAACTGTATGTGCCAAGTTAAAGCTGAATATCATTCCGCCTCTCAACAAGATACTCTCGCTTCATTAAGTAAGATCTCTCGTTGCTAAGAGTATGGCAAAATTAACAGTCATGCCATCATTCATAATCACTAAAACACCAGCACCATGAGAAAGTTTGACTTCTTAAAAGTAAGAATCACTTGCCTTTCACCAAGAACTGGGCTAACCACTCGTCTCGTGTCACTTCCAGGCCCAATAATTTCATACTCACTGGTGTCCTTGCTCACACACAGGGGTCTTATGAGAAACAATTTACTTTTTGAGCATAATTTGTCACCGGAGCGAAGCTGCTTCAGTAGGGTGATATTAGCATATCATCCTGCTAACTCTTGCCTTTGTTATGACAGATAGCTTTCATAAGTCACTGGTAAAAACCTTCAGCGGACGTTTGGGGTTTTACTGTCACATAGGCTCCATCTGCTCAGTTTTGGTAGGGTTTTTATGCTGCGCCATCATTCACCTCCCACAAGCAATAAACAC